>NC_048595.1:321606423-322806423 GCF_003668045.3 Cricetulus griseus | reverse complement strand
TCTGCATACTAGATCATTTGAGTTTCAGGAAGAATAGGGAGAGATACCAAGGGTTTCTTTTCATGACTCTTCATTCTCTTATTGGGCAGTAGGGTGGTGTTACACACACACATGACTCAAGTCTGAAACTGACTTTTTAATTCAAGACCCACTTATTAGTTGAGAGTGGTGAGAGCTATGTCTGGAGTCTCAGCTACTTGAGAGGTTGAGGCAGGAAGATTTTAGGTCATGGGTAGTGTAGACAACCTATCTGGATTCTCAACAGAAAATAAATCCAAAGCCCATTTGTTGAGTTGCCCAAGAGGCCATCACATGGCAGATGCTCATCAGATACATTTCTCTAAGTTCTTTAAATAGGTTTGAGGAATTTCTGCTTACCTTATCTATAAGGTGTACTGACTCTACACCTTATAGAATAATGTCTAGGCTTTTTCATTTGACCTAGAAGTTTCGTGATTAGAAAATAAAATTGGAATTTTGTATCAGAATAAACTCAGTGAGGAGAAAAGGGTAGCATAAAGTCAGGAAGGTCTCAAGAACATCAGTGGAAGAGCTCTGTCTCCAAGGATGGAACCAGATGCTCCACTGCTGTCTAGAACTAAGGCAGCTGCTCTGTCTGGTGGCCAGATGGGCCCTCTGCTCTGGCCATCTCTGCGTGTCTGGATTTTCTCTGTTAAGCTGACATTCTTTATACCTCCTTACATTATAGCAGAAGATGCCCACCTGCAGAGGCCCATAGTAGTACTGTTTCATTAGGACCACCAGCTCACAAATAATGACAGGGAGAGCTATTGTTAATTATGAAAGCTTGGCCTTTAGCTTAGATTTGTTTCCAGTTAGTTCTTATAACTTAATTAACCCATAGTTTTAAACCTACATTCTGCCACATGGCTCTTAACCTTTTCCCAGTATGACACATCCAACCTGCTCTGAGTCTGATAGCTTGTTCCTCTCTCTGCCAGGAAGTCTCACCTATCCTCTCCTGCCTAGCTATTGGCCAATCAGCTTTTTATTAAACCAATCAGAAGGTGCCTTAGGCAGAGACACATCTTTAAGTGTACAAAAAGGTTATTCCATAGCAGTGAACAAATGTAGGTGTCCTGCAGGGTCAGTGAGGGTCATAGACTGACTGCATCCATGAAGCCAGGTTTGTATTCCCAGGGAATTTCCATTGGCCATCTATACCATGGCTCTACCTGATTAGCTGTTGCCAAGTATGCTGTCTAATTTTCTGTGAACTTGGCAAAAGCTAGCATAGTTCTGGAAAAGGGAACCTCAATCAAGAAAATGGCCCCTCCTGATTGGTTTGTGGGCAAGCCTGCAGTACATTTTCTTGGTTGACGATTGATGTGGAAGGGCCCAGTCTATTGTGGGCAGTGCCACCTTGGGATAATGGTCCTGGGTGCTATAAAGCAGGCTGAGCAAGCCCTAGGGAGCAAGGCAGTAAGCAGCTCTCCTTCATTGGCTTTGCATCAATTCCTGCTTTGGTTCCTGCCCTGACTCTCCTTCATGATGGACTGTTACTAGGAAATGTAAGATGAAATAAATCCTTTGCTCCTCAAGTTGCTTTTGTTCCTTGTATTTTATCACAGTAATAGAAACCTAATTAAGATACAAAGGAAGCAAGACTTCCTGACACAAATTTTCTGCAAGGCTCTTGCTCTACAGGATAAAATGCCATTCTGTTAGGAGGAGGGCTGGGCAGATACCCCAAGTGTAATACATCAGGCCTTTACAATCTGTTGTCAACTTGACAAATGGAAATTTGCCACTTTCCTATAGTCACCTTGTCCCCCTCATGCTTTCTGTCTTACCAGGCACTGAATTTTAGCCTAGAATGTAAAATACCCTTCTAGAGCTCACATGCTTGAGGTGTCTGGAGGAGTGGGTGTGAGTTGGGAGTTGGGTTGGGTGGAACCTTCTGGACACAGAGCCTAGTTGGTAGACATAATACCATAGGTATGGTTCTTACATGATATGGCTTTGTCTCTGTTCCCAGCCGGACACCCTCTCTGCCCCACAGAGATACATGCAAGCAGCTTCATGTCATGCTCCCACTTCCACAGCCAGGAATCACCCTGAGTTCTGTTCTGCTATGACTTCCCTGCTGTGGAGAACGACATCTTTTCAATACAAACCTCTCTGCCCTGTCAGAGCACAGAGAGAAGAAAAGCAGCCAGTGCTGGGCTCCTGACAAGCTTCCGTCTCCTCTGCATTGAGGTTTCATATCTGCTCAGCTTTTCTGTCTTCTATTTATTAATGCATATCTGAGCTCTTCTTCACTGAGTACATGCCTTTCTCAAGCTCTCATATAAGATCCAAGCATCCATAGTAAACTTTTCTATGCATTTTATTCTCTCACTTATCCCTACCCCTAACATATTTTCCCCAGCACCAGGGATTGGACCCAGGGCCTGGTGCATGCTAAACAGCTGCTCTATACAGAACTACATCCCAAGCCTGGTCCTTTCCTGTCTATTCATGCTGTATTCTGCTGCAGCCAGTTCCCTTTGCCGGTTTGCACAATATCCAAGCCATTCCTTTTATCTTGCTGGGTCTCAGCCCTGGCGACCCTGCTGGACCTTTATGACCGCTCTATGTGTATTTTACAGGATGCTTTTACACATGTGAATTTCCCCTGGTCTCATCCCATTGCTCTAGGGACTTTCCCCCTAAAATTACAGGTAGAACAGGACGAAGGGTATCCTATTTGTTTTCCTATGATGGTGTTAAGTGTGGTGGGTAGGACACTATTGTGCTCAGCCTTCAATGAAGAATGTAGTCTTCAGGGTCCTTTGAAGATTTAGAAACTACACATTTTGTGTGTGTGTGGCGGGTGCTTATTCCACCTCTCTTGTAACAAGCAGCCTCAGTTGCTACTGTTGAGGTATTTCATCATGGATGCTGGAGCTGGTCAGCTTCTGCTGACATCAGCTTTCCTGACAGTCACTCAATCCACTGTCTCCACTACCATGGAGACAATAGTGATGGTCCCAGGATTTGGTGAATGGTTTTCTGTAGGACTGATGCTCTGGGCATAGTTTCTGGAAAATTCGGTAGCCGTGCTTAGGGTAGAGCAAACAGATTCTAGAAAGCACACTCCAAAGATGAGGATATATGATGCAATGCCCATGTGATGGTCATCCAAGAGAAGCAGCTGCCCACTCACCCACTCACCCACCCACCCACAAAAATATCCAAAATTGCAGCACACCCAAGTGGTCTCAGGAATGAAGGGTGGAAAAGCTGGGATGTGGCTTCATGGGAGAGCACTATGCTGCTGTATGAGTCAGGCCCTGGGTTCAATACGCAGCAAATCAGGGGAAATGGGGGTGAAAAGAAAGAAGAAATGGAGGGAGAGGACATAGAAGGAGAGAAGAGAAATCTAAGGCTGTGTTTGTGACCAAAATAGACAATGGTAGAAGAGCCCTAGCACAGGGACTCTTAGAATTCAATCACAGGATATCATTTAGGGCTCATGCCAACATGTGGGAGAGGTACCCATGCACATGACTGTATCCAAGGGAAACAGGTGGTAGGGGCTGGCACAGGAGATTACTGCTGTGATGCCTTCTGAGACTCTTCCTACACAGTGTCACAGAGTGCCTTCTGACGATGGATGCTAAGAGGATTCTTCTAAAGGCTGGGCTGTTTGTGTTTCTCAGGGGACCAGCTAGGTTTCTGAAGCATAGGGCTTGGAACATGGCACTCCAAGGAACAGATGTAAACAACTGTGGTCAGGCCATGGCAACACCATCCAAAGCCGAGATCCCTGGAGGCCTGTGCCCATCAACAGCAATCCAGTCATCCTGGACAGCTGGTCCAGCAGAGTCCACATGCCATGTCTCCAAGGATTGGCCACTCCTCCTGGCTTTGCGTTTATCCCTCTTCAGTGATTTCCAGTAGAGTTTATAAAACTCAACTTAGTATCTTACATTTACTGTTAAACTAATTCTCTGCCTCTCTATCTTGGTATCTCTGTCTTCCCCCCCCCCTTCCCGCCCCTCCTGTCCCATACGTTGTTTTTGTTTGCTTTTTTGCTTTGTTGTTGTGTCTCTCGGGCTGAGAGAGCTCCTTTCCCCTTTTACGATAAACTCCTTGGCAGCCATGCCTGTGGGGAGGTAGTTATTTTTCTGGCTGTTTTAAGTGGCCCTAGGCCTTTCACACTGTCTCAGACTTGCTGAAAGGAGGCATCAGGGCATGGGGTACTTGTCAGGCTTGAGCCATGCCATCATTTTCACTGCCAGTCTGAAATGAGCAGGTGTGATGTCTGTTGCCACCCTAGTCAGCCAGTGTCTGGATGGAAGTGCCCCAGGGGGAGACTCCTCTACCACATGTCAGGGTTGTCTGGTGTCTGCTTCTCTCCAGCAGAGGACGCTGACAGGGGAAGCCACGTGTGTCCCTCTTGGCTGCCATCCTACCCCATCTTGGGAAGGTCTCCATCTCATGTCACCAATTGTCTGCCAGCTTGAGTTGAAAGCCAGAGCCGTGCTGGGCCCTAGAATTTTTTGGATGTTTGGTGGGTGACACTTGTATCAGAAGAGTGCTGGGAAAGAGGCGAGAGGGCTGAAAACTGCCTCCCTTGGCTGGGAGGCAGGAAACCTAACTCTTGGGCTATTTGTGCCATATGGCTGTGGAAAAGTTGACACACTGCTCCATAATGCAACGTCTCTGCACAAAATGGGGATTGACAGAGTCTGTCAATCAAAGCTTCTGAGACCAGTGGGCAGGCTCAGGAAGTGTGTCCCACAGTACCTGGGGCTAAAGTCTTCTGGCTTCTTGTTAACAATCCAGCAGGAGGATTGGTCATCCTTCCTGCATCCGTACCAGGCTAGACACTGTCTGATGGCTGAAGCCCATTTCCCTTCTCTTGGACCAAGCTCTCAAGCTCCTTAGAGAGCCAGTGTGTCCTTCCCTCCCAACAGCTTGCCAGATGAGCACATGGCATGTACTGAGTACACAGTTGCATGGAGTGGAGCCCTGACTGCTCAGAGAGCAATATCCCTGAGCACTAGTTGTTTCCAGTACCGTGATTCACAATAAAGCAAAAGAACCGAGCTTATCCAGGTTCCTTATAACAGAGGGAGCCACTATAGGTCCGAGAAGAGATCTGGAACCAGGGAGATCTCCAGAGACCTACAAGGATGACACGATCTGACAATCCAGGCAATGGTGGAGAGGATAACCTAAAAGCTCTTCCCCTAAAATGAGATTGATGACTTCTCTTTATGCCATCCTAGAGCCCTCATCCAGTGGCTGATAGAAGCAGAGACAGACATCCACAGATATACACTGAGCTGAAATCGGGAACTTAGCGGAAGAAATGGAAGAATGAAGAGCAAAGGGGTCTGTACCAGGTTGGAGAAACCCACAGGAACAGTTGGCCTGAACAAGGAAGAACACATCGACCCGAGATGCTGTTGGGGAGGCCAGTATAAGACTGACCCAGACCCCTGAACATGGATGTCAATAATGAGGCCTCTGCACTCCAGGGAGCCTCTGGTGGTGGATTAGTATTTTTCCCTAGTGCAAGAAGGGACTTTGAGAGCCCATCCCACATGAAGGGTTACACTCTGGCCCTGGACACATGGGGAAGGGCCCAGGACCAGCACAGGAAGATTTGGTGGACTTTGCAGAGCCTCCGTTGAGGGCCCTACTCTGCCTGGGGAGTGGTGGGTGGATGGGGTGGGGAGTAGGTTGGGAGTGGGGAAGGGGGGATGGGGGTGAGGGGAGGGAGAGGGAGAAGGGGCTTACATTGAAACAAGCTTGTTCCCTAACTAGAACTAATAAATAAATTTAAAAAAATAACCGAGCTTATCACTAAGGGCTATTTCCTGTCTGGCAAGTGTATGGATCTAGGTTTCTGCCCAGGGCCCCTTAGAGGAACCTCTCTCTCCCTTAGTCTGCTCTACTGCTGAGGACAGCAGCCTAGATGTTGTCTGGAAGCAGCAGGTCTTATGACTACACCTAATTTGGTCAGACACTGAGGAATGGGCTAGAAGTCCACTGGATTGACACCAAGGAAGGATTTCTGCCCAGGCTTAGCAACACACAGCTCTCAAGCAGAAGAGGATCATTCCTGAATATTGTGTAGGACAGAGCACGAGGCACAGGGTGTTTACATGGACCACTGGCAAAGCTTGGAGACCAGACAACGGTGAAGGGTGAAGTAGACTCCCTCTACTCTGGGTGGGTACCCTTGTCTACCTGAAGTGATGGTTTTTCTTTCCATGCTCTGGCAGGAGTGCCAGGGGTTTCCAATAAGCTACTGAGGAGGGTCACTTCTGTAGATTATTCTAGAAGATCTCCCCATAGAATCTCAAAATCATCACCTTCAGCTAAGACATGTTCACAAGATTGGGGAACCAGGTAGGGGCCAATAAAGCATTTTCCCCCTAGAGCAGAATTCTCAGAAGGTACCCTCCTACTGGGGCAGTGGGGCTGGGTGGCAGCTTCAAGGCAGGCAAAGAGGATTACCTTGTCGCTAAGTGAATATGATCATTTAATATGTCACCATTTGCTTTTGGTTTTTAGTGTGATGTTTCTTCTTATTCACTGAAATGAACATCTAAAATGCAAATCATGTGCCAAGGAGATGGCTCAGCAGGTAAAGACACTTGCTATCAAGCTTGGTGACCTGAGTTCAATCCCCTAAACACACATGGTAGCAGGACGAGGGGACCAACTCATGCAAGCTGTTTTCTGACCACCACCACATGCAGGCCATGGCACATGTGTGTCTACTCTCTCTCTCTCCCTCCATCCTCCCTCTCTCTTTCTCTCTTTCTGAAATAAATGTAATTTAAAAAACCAAAATACAAATCACCCAAGCAACATCCATTTGGAACAAGCCAATTTCAGGGCAAAGGATGATGAAGAAAGCGCCACCCACCAACCTATAGCAGGTAGAATCTAGTGCATTTTTCTCATATCCTATTAGTTAAACTCTGTGAACCATATGGCCACACTCAAAGTCAATAGAGCAGAAAGGTGATTCTTGCATAGCTGGTGCCACTTAACATGGCAACTAGCAAAACTGAATGGGAGAGCCACTGAATGGTGATGACAGATATGCAATATTTCACTTGGACCACCAATTGTTCATTTATGCAGCTTGCCTATTCCTTGCCTGTGACTGGGGATCTTTCCCAAAATCTTCATAGAGTTTCCTTCCTTCTCCCCTCTCTTATTTCCTTCCTTTCTTCTTTCTTGGTGGTGTTTTATACACATGCAAAATCTTCCATTTCAATTTTTTAATAGTCCTGGGGATGAAACCTATGACTCTGTGCATACTGTACAAGAGCTTTACCACTGAGTTCCTTGCTGGACCCCCCCTTTTTTTTCTTTATCAGAACAGGATCTTGCTATGTCTAGCCTTGAATTTGTGATCCTCCTGATTCAGCTTCCTGAGCAGCTGAGATTTAATCTCCCTTCTCTTCCCGCCCCACCCCCCAACAGTCTCCTTATATATCTCAAATTGTCCTCAAATCTTCCTGCTTCAGCCTCCTAAGTGCCAGGATTAGAGGCATATACCACCACATATGGTCATTTCAATCAGATAGTTCAGCAGTTTCAGGTATTTAGGAATATAGTTGTATTCCTGTCTTTACCATCTGTGTCTAGAATTATTCCACCTTCTCAAATGGAAACACGACATTTATTAAATACTCCTTGTCCCCCTCTGCCCCTGGAAATCACCATTGTACTTTATGTCTCTATAAATTTGAGCACTCCAGACACAAGTGCCATTGTACATACTGGCTCTGTGTCTGGCTTGTTTCACTTAGCTCATTGTCTTGAAGATCTGTTCAGGTTACACAATGTGTCAGAATTCCCTTCCTTGTAAGACTGGATGAAGGTCTGGACACAGTTACCAGTTGTGTTTATTCACTTGTCTAGTGCTAGACTCTTGGGTTGCTTTTACCCATTTAGTTCCTTTGAGCAATGCAGCAGTAACTGTAGAGTGCGGGATGTCTTCAAATCCCTTCTTGTGGGTGGATAGGCAGAGGCAGAACCTCTAGAAGCCCCTTAGCACCATGTTTTGGGTGTCTTCCTTGCCTGTGCTGTGGTGGGCAGGGCTTCTGCTCCTGATGGTTTTGTTCATCATCACCCACTCAGTTTCCTTATTACCTTGGTTGGAAGGATTACTGAGGGTTGTTAGGTTTTCCAATCTATTTCTTTGGATTTTTCTTACCACTATAATTTATTTTTTTATATAATTTCCAACAATGTACATGTCACCAGAGGGTCACTGCCAGCTAACAAGCTGGTTTAAAGTCCTCTGTAAGCTGACCCAGTTCTTTAAGACAGTAAAAAGATCATTTTAACAAACAATTCTTGATTGGAATCACTAATATTTCCTTTAATCAGCAAACGAAGGTCACCCCTGTGGTGTACCTCCGCTTCTGTGTTCAAGAAGTCATCTAATTGAACAGCAAGTAGAATAATTGTTAATATGCATGGAGTGGAAGGGTGTAAGGACAGTTGTGCAATGCCATGGTTTAGCCGAGCTTCTTCAAATTCCCTGGCAACACAAGAAGACTTTGACACTCAGTTACACAAGCCTTTTCTCTAGACTTGGCTGGAACTCCTCAGGTATTTTCTAGGCGATGAGATAAACTTAGCAGCCCAGGGACCTCTAGTTATAAGCTACTAAGTACTGAGTTTCAGACTGAGCCCAGTTGAGGCTTCCTGAGACCCTATATGCCCTCTTAGTCCCTACTGCCATTCCTGGCCCCTTGTAACAGGTAGGAATAGGTTGTCATGGCCTCCCCTGAGCTCAGCATGGACATGTGCCTGAGTCCTGACTACTGTATCAAGGAGTAATTTTCTTCTCTTGCTGATGAGTAGTGACATACCAGTGAGAACAGCTGTTCCCCCTCGCTACCCTTCTGCACACATCCCTAATGCCATCACTGAGAAGATAAAGGAAGCCATACACATGAATGGACAGGTTGGGGATGATGGGAGAGGAGCACCATCTGCCTGGAGAATCAGACTTCACTGGGAATTGCCCTATCTTAATGTTCAGGTCAGTTGCCTTGGAAAGCCTGCCCATCTGTAAAAAGGTATTCCTTGGAAAAACAAAGATAACCTTGCAACTTGTAAAGCAACATGTACTCACTTTGTGGTCTCCAGTGTACTTTCTTTTAGAATGGCAACTTTTGTGGAAGGGTAAATGACAGACTGTAAACATGTCCTTTCTTGGCAGAGTCAAGAGGGACCAGTCTTCTGTCTGTCTCCAAACGGTCTCTGAAATTTCAGTCTGTGAAACCTGCAAGTCGTAGAACCACTGATCCAATTGGAGAAAAACTCACTCTTAGACCAGGGCTCAGAACTGGTTTTCAGGACTATTGCTCTCTGGCCTAGCCACCTTTTTCATGAAAGATTTGGGCCCTCAACATAAACCAAACAAAGCAACAACAACAACAAAACCCCAACTATCTGAGAGTTGCTTGCAGATACCACGCCAATGCACTGAAGAGGTAACCTTTAATTACACATGTTCTTCCACAGTGAACTATTCTTTATTAATGACTGCTGGAAATTTTGCACTGAAATTGTGGAGTGGAGATGGGGGGCTTGGTGGTATCAAGGGTGTTTAACTAGGGCAGTTCTTCATGCCCATTTCAAAGTAAAATAGGTCTGAAATCACCTGTGTGAACAAGGTGGCCACACCAAGGATTTGGGCTCACTCCTCTGAAAGTCAACAGGGCCATGTTTCCTGGTGAGTTGTTTTCACTGTATTCCTCTGAGCCCAGCCAGAAGAGATGATGTTTGATGTTCAGCTTCCTAGGTGTGACTCCAAGTAGACAAATTGGTCAGGAAATGGTGGATGCCAGCTGTTTCCTCATATGCTTGTTGGGCTCAGACTTGCACTTCAGTGAGAGACATAAGTGATAAGTCTCTATGTGGTCCAGGCTGGCCTGCAACTCAACTCAAAACTTTCCCAGCTCTACCTCCTTTAAACTGAGATTGGCAATTTTTGCTCATGTGTTTGTTTTGGTTTCTTTTTTTAAGGCCATATTGAGACAAGGCTGCATGAGTGGGCCCACATTGGACCATGAGCTGCTCACAAAGCACACATGACCCCTTCCACAAGAACACTTCTCTGGTTGGGCCAAGGGGAACAAGATACCGGGTGTGTGAACCCTTCCCTGGCTTAACCCATGATGCACTAAAAACTGAAAATCTCCATGCAGATTACCTCAGTGTTCAGCCAATGTCCAGTCCCCACCATGAGACCCCAAGTGGGATATAGGGCAGGGTGACACTTTGGTGGTGTTCCTCCCTGGAAATCTCTCCCACTTACAAGAATTCTTTCTCACTTCTCCTCAACCTTTTGACTCTCTCCCTTCCTTGTCCTCATTTCCCTGTGAAACAACAAACTTGAACGTCACTGGCTTGGGTGGATTGAGTGACTGTTGATGGCCAGGCACTGCAGTCCCCTGAGGTTAGGCTTGCCAAGAGCCAAGAGCCAAGAAAATCTCCGTGGTTCTAAAAAAATCAAAAACAAAAACAAAAAAACAAAAAACAAACACACACACACACAATAGCAACCAATAACAAAACCACAGAACACTCACTTTGTGTAGCCTCCGTATAAATTATCCTGGGCAGAGGAATGCAGATGGAAACAAGACCCATCATGTGCTGGTCGTTGTGGGAACTAGCAGTGCTCCCCCTGCCATGGTGGGAGGATTACAGGAGTAGGCCACCATGCCCTGCCTACATCAGTTTTAAAGTGCCGTCTCTTCTACATGCAGACAGTGGCTTCAGAATTACTTTCACGGACATTCGTAATTATAAAAAAGGAATTCCCTGCTGCCCAGACGGCTTTGCAAAGGGCTGCTTGAAGAGAGGAAATTTAAAATGATTTGGTTATTTGTCAAGGGGGACAAGATATACACTATGAAAAAAAATACATCATGGATTCTCAGACAATTTTCAAAAAAAAATGTTGGGAAGCAGTGCTTAGTTGCTATCCTCACATGTATATATACATGTTTTACTGAAAATATCAGCTGAAATTTCAGAGATGAAGGCGGATAAAGGAAACTAATCCTCTTTAAAACGTTTGCGGAGTCACTCAAGAATGGCGGCCTCCCCCATGGAGGTTTAGGTGCACCTTGTTTATCCACCGTTAAAGCAGTCTAAGAGAGGAACCCTCACTGCCAGAAAGTTGCCACTCTGCTAGTTAAGGCTCACTTTGTGCTTTCCAACAGCAAACAGGGTGGTGTTGAAGCACTGAACAGTGCGAGCACTGGTGGCGACCCTTATGTGTGGCGCCATCGCCCTAGTCAGTGGCGGGAGGCAGAGCAGTGAGGCTGCTCCACAGCACACTCACATGCGGCTGGCAGCCCTTGTTTAACTTGGCTGCTCTCAAAGAAGAGTGTTTCCTTCGGAGACTCCTTGAAGGAGAAACGAGCTGTTTCATTTCCAGGGTTTGAGGAAGAGGCTCTTGGTTCCTGGGTTTAAGGGTCTCTCAATCCCCAGCCCAGCCTAAGATCTTTCTTTACCCTGACAGATAACACAGTTTCCACCGTTCAGGTAGGTTCCCACTTGTGTTAGCATTGGAAGGAGCAAGACTTTTAACACTCGCTGTTGTAGCACCTGAATGTGACACTAAAGTGAGAAGCGATGTTGGTCATTTGTAAACAAAAACACTGTCATTTTTATATTGGAATGAATGGAACACTTTAAACTTGTCACCTAGTCAGAGCACAGTTCAAGTTCCTTTTGCAGTATTAATTTGTACAACATGTTGTAAGCTATTTTTGACCAAAATTATTACATGCAGATGACTCACTAGATTTGAGATTGATTGAGTTTGGATTTTTTCAGGAAACCAATCCACCCGACTTTGGGAGATAGTCTAAAGAAGCAGATGTAAAGCAGATCTGAAATTTTTTTCACTGTTAAAATGAGCACAGACTGATCTCAAGGATGACATGGGAGAGAACAGCAGTTGAGAGATCTTGTGACAGTTTGTACAAATAATTTCTGAAATTGAAATTAGCTGTGGGATTCAAACCATGGTCTTTTCACTTTCCTTCAGTGGGACCATCTCACATTGATGGAGATGTAGGCCTCAAGAACATCAGGCAACTTCTCGTATCCAGCAACATCTCAGGTCTGTATGTAGTACCCAGATATTATTCTCTGTTTCCTTCAACATGGGGACTCTTTAAATGTAATGGTGCTCTACATTCCCTCAAGACTAGTTCTCTTTTCAATCTCAAAATAAAACGCTTACTTTTGCTATTTTGTGTCCAAAAGATTTTCAAAGGGTTTTTGTGTTTACTGTGTGTGTGTGTGTGTGTGTGTGTGTGTGTGTGTGTGTGTGTGTGTGTGTGTGATAGCACACATGTGGGGAGCAAAGTATAACTTACAGGGATAAATTCCTCCTTTCCATCATGTCGATCTTAGGGGTCAAACTCTGGTAGCCAGGTTTCACTGCAAACACCTTTCTCTGCTGAGCTATCTTGCTAGTTTCTTATTTGTAAAGTTTATGACTATGAGCCAAATTATTTCTTATTCTCACTAGTTTGTCTGTGATTACCTTTCTGCCCATCCTTATTAGCTCACAGCACACAGGTTAGCTACCTCTGTGAGCAATGTCTGTCAAATAGCTCATGTGTGCCATTATCATCCTTAGGAGGGTCTCTAAAGTGGTTGTACAAGTTTGCACTAGGAGGGTCTCTAATACCAGTTTTTGAAGTTGGGCATGTCACTGTCCTTTATCTTTATATTAACCATGAATGCACCAGGAAAAGGTTTTTTGTTTTTTGTTGTTTTTTGTTTTTTTTTTTGTTCTATCAACAATACACACAACAAACAGGAACTGAAGTACTATTCACTCATATCAGATTAATTTTATATTGAAACATACCAATCCTGATGATATTGAAAGAATGGGAGTCTGTTTGGTTTGTGAGTGCATTTCATAAGTGCTGGCTTGCTTTCCCCCTCATCCCCTGAGGAACCTGGCTTAGGGGGAAGCTGGGGCAGAGGGACAGACCCACATATCTTGCCAGGTTGAGTCAGGCCGGTGCAGCTGCTGGCTGGGCACAAACGTGGGCGGCCACCTGTGGCTCTCACAACAGCTGTTTGGTAGAGGGCCAGACAAAGCCCATCATGGGCTGGAGGCAGGAGGCCTGTTGGGTGGCCAGTACATTCTGGCATGGGCTGAAAGAGCACCTGGTTCTACTCTGTGGACCTCCCACAGAAGGTCAAAGAATGTTCTCACTGGCGGCAGCCCGATGGCCTGAGTTCTCAGGTCCCAGTGGTCCTACTCTGACTGAAATAGAGAAAAACTCACCTTCCCTCTTTAAAACTTATACTGAAGCCAACCTGGGAGTCACTGAGCTCTAACTGTGCTGAAATAGATCAGCCAGGTCATTTGGTATGTTTGAAAAAGATGTGGGAGCTGTCAGGCACCAGTGTGCCCCATGACTTACAGCAAGGTTTCCAGGGAAGGTGAATGTGCCCTGTAGATGGCTGTGACAAACATCTTTTCAACTAGACTGGCTCTGATCTCCTTTCCAACCAATGTTAACTACACACCTACAAAGCTCTTTGGTTCTCAATGGTCATTTTGTCATCAGAAACTGCATTTCTATACTTAACATGAGCATTTACCCACTGTACCAAAGCTTGGACCCTGAGGTCCTTCCTACTGTTTTCCAGGAATGAGGACCCCACTTCTTCTGGACTGGTGAGTCAGTTTCTCTCTGACCTATGGCATCATCCCCAACTTCCCATCCCAGATATAGACAGCCCCCTCCCCATGCCAAGGAAGTAGCAATTCTCCCACTGGCTCTGTGACTCTTCGCAACTAACTCAGTTGTTAGTGACTGGCTGGTTAATAGTGTTGTCCTCCAGTTTCTGCTCTAACCTGTCCAATGAGGGAGCATATGCTAAGTACCTAGCATAGGGCATGAGTGGCACAGTTGCTAAGTAAATCTGAGTCAGAGGAAGGGGTGACTCTAGGCTGGCATTTCCTACTGCTGTCTTTGCTTGGGATTTCAGTGGTCCCAACAGCAATTTACTGTGTGCACAGTAGTGTGAGCTCATAAGGTTACCTGCTACCCACAATCACCCTTGTTGGGGCACAGGCTGGGTCTCTCCCTCTGTCTGCCTCCTGGATGCCTTGAGTGAGCAGCTCTTTCCTCTACCAGGCCTTCCCAGCATGTTGCTTTCCCCTGGCACAGGCCTGAAACCAATGGAGTCAGCCAGTCATGGACTGAAACCATGAGCCAAGAAAAGTCCTTCCTTTGCCCCTTTTGAGGGCCTTACCCTGCCTGGGGAGTGGAGGGATGATGGTTAGGGGCAGGTGGGATGTTGGGGGGGGAGGTGAGGGAGAGGGAGAAGGGATTGACATCTGAAGCAAGCTTCTTCCTAATTTGAACTAATAAAATAAAAAGAAAGAAAGAAAGAAAGAAAGAAAGAAAGAAAGAAAGAAAGAAAGAAAAGTCCTTCCTTCTTTTAGGTTGCTTCTTTCATGTACCTTTACAGTTGACTAGCACCAGAGAGATCCAATTCCAGATCCAGGAGGATTGGCTTTCCCAAGTAATATGGCCCATGTATGAAATCTATCTGGTCAAACATGATGTTCTGTAACTTTGAGATGAAAAGCAATATTCAGGTTCCTCAACATTCAGAACCAAAGGCACCAGGCAGTGCAGGGCCTTGTATCATTCTGATGAAAACAGGACATGGTGGTAAAAACCAGACTCATTACTTACATAGGCCAATGCTCTCAATAGGCTAAGGGAAGGCATGAACCAAAACTCAACACAGGTATAATAGTGACTTCCCTTCCCTGCCAAACCACAGCCCCATTTCTGGTCTCAGCCACTGTCTACGGAGAAATGAAGGACATAGATGCTTAAAGTAACCCTTTGAGAAAGAGAAGAGAGACAAGACCCTTTCACTTTTGAGCTTGAGTGAGTCTTGAAAAAATTCCAAGAGCAGGTTATTTGCTACTCTTTATCCAGTGACTGTTACTCTTTATTCGTTGTCTATACTGTGACCACTTATTTAGAATTTCAAATTCTCCTGGGTTAAGATTTTTCTCTCTCTCCAAATTCCATTTCTTTCTCCTTTTGAAAAGAATTCATTGTATGCCAGCCATTCAAATTCACATTTTTGTGACCCAGGTCAATATGTAACTTTGTTCTTAATTTACTTGGGCAAATACCATGCCTTTTGGCCTATAATGGCTTAGGGGTTGGACTAGTGCTCCCTAGGGAGGAGGATAATCTGCCCAGAGTCAGGGTAGCATCTCATAGATGCATCAGAAGGAAAGAAAGCATCTCACTGGGCGCTTGAAAGCAAAGCACAAAATAGATACGTCACTGTCACAGGAGTTCAAACTAATGCAAATTTCCTTCTTTGGTGCCCCTTCTCCTAACCCTAACAGACTTAGGCTTTACAAATGCAGTGTGTGGTTAAATGGTTGGTTCCCATAATCTCTTCATTAATAGTGTTTATAGTGTTATCACATTTGGGGCCTAGGACAGCCCACGGGAAACACTCTCCCAAGACTGTATAATCAGCTTATTTGGCTCAATCTTATACTGTCTTATACTCAATCTTATACTCAATCTTATACTGTCTGATTGATGATTGATTGACTGAATATTCTCAAACAGGGTCATGATACATAGAAAAGGCTAGCTTTATGCCTCTGCCTCAACCTACTGAGTGCCTGGCCCAATTAAATTTATTTTAACATACAATATTGCATGTGTATGTGTGGGGCATGGGGTGGCAGAGTAGTCAAAAAATTCATGTCTTCTTAGTTAACAGATGAGGTTATTATTATGAAAACATTAAATAGTGTCACATGTTTCTGTATTATCATCAGTCTAAGAGGAAATATCTGAAGATGAAAAGTTGTGGCTCTGTGTTTCAATCATGGAAAAACTCCTTCAAGTATGAGTTCATTGTTTAGTACTCTTTTCACCGTGAAGCATCGTGTGCCTCTAATAATATGAACAATTTATAGGGGAGGAACAAACGAGAGAAAGTTTGCACTGGGTGAAGGAAGGTATGTGACAGTGGCCATGGGTTCCTGTCAAGTTTTAGGATAACAGGCGATAGGTGGCTATTCTGTAGGGGCAGCCCTCTGGAAATCCTGAAGCCTTCGCATTTATTAGAGCTAATGCACTCAGACAGACAAAGTCCCCAAGGATGTGATAAGATTACTGTAAACACCTCTATCATGGCACTGCCTGGGTAAACTTAGACTAGGGGTGGTAGCAGAAGGGGCAGGCACTCTCTGCTTCAAGTTTAACACAAGCTTTCCAGGAAATAGACAATGTCATCTGCATCATTTTTTACAAGCTGACGTTTTATTTTATTATTTACTGAATTATCTATGTTTAAAAAAAATCTGTGCCTGGTATGAAATCTCACTCCATCAAGTGTTAAATGACTTTCATTTTCATTACAAGCAGAGGAAAGGACAGGTGTTAGGAGACATGGCAATAAATTAGAATATAATTTACAAAAGCAAAAAAAAGTAACAGTGTACCACATTAATACTGAGTATAAAATAATAAGCAAACACTAATCACAATAATACAAAGGTAATTTTGTTCTGTATTATTAAGAATACCTATAAGACATTCACTCAAATACATCAATTCCTAATGAAATGGACTATTGGGAGATAATACCTGTCTTTAGGGGTTTGATCATTTGGGTACATTTAACGTTCTTTTTGGGGTAGACCTTTATACCTGTGGCAGACACTGCTCCCAGCCCATGGGTACTCTTGTACCCTAAGTAGTCAATATCACTCACAACTTGGAGTGCCTGCCAGAGCAGCCCAGCCTCAGCTGATAATCCTCGTTACCATGTAGAACAGAGATTCATACAGCCACACAGGTGGCTGCAGCAGCATCGGTGTTGTGTTATAGAGGATGCTTTGCGTTTTGTTTAACCTGCTCAGATTTAAATTCAGGGTCTAACTGAAAATATTGGATCCTGATATATCCATGCTTTGCTCCCCATGGAAGGCTGTGCTGCCGCTGGCCTGCCCTCAGTGCCGGTACACTTCCTGGAGAGAACATGGGCAAGTTCCCTTAGCAGCACCTGAGGTAGGCACTGCACAGTACCTGGGGGATAGACCTTGTGATGTTAGATTCCACATGAGGTAACTACAGCTTTTTACAAGAACTGTAAGAAGTCTTCTTGAAATAAAAACATGAACTACTATTTATGTTGGTGACAATCAGATCTGGATAGCAAGCCTATGTCTAAACTGCCTCAGCAATCACCCAGTCTTCCTTATTTCACCAGGGCACATTAGCACCAAGTTAACTGTCCTTGAAAAGGACTGAGGGAATTCAAGTCTATCGAGGCCAGGCTTCCATCGGCCACCTTCCTTTAACGGAATGGCTATGATGACATTTGGGCTGGTCTTCTTGGGGCAGCTAGATGAAGGTCTTGGCACTATTTCTTGTTTCATTGGAAGCCTCTGGTGGAAAAGCTTGGGGGATGGTATTGGGAGAAAAGCAGGGATGGAGATGTGGCTGGTTACTCTGGAGTGTGGGGTAACCCAGGCCAGCTGCACACAGCAAGCCAGAAGCTGAAGAGGCTTTTGATGACAGCATTTCTTCTAAGGTCACCACATATGTGACACACTGAAGTATAATTTCAGAGTACAGTGGTAGATATAAATGAGACATGCTCTTAAATGAAAATATTCTCTTTGTTACAAAGTAGCCATTCAGTTTGTGTTTTAGATGATGGTGTATGCATGGGGCACATATGTACACATCTGCACACATATGTGAAGGACTAAGGAGGTGTGCTAAACACAAAGCACAGCCACCAAAGACCTACTACAAGCTACACGTGTTCAAGTACAAAGTCTTAATATAAACAAGTACCCTTTAAAAAAATCTAGTTGTAGAGTCTTTTGATGGCAAGTTGTGAAGCTTGAAGACAGGAAGACCTAAGCTAGTCATTTCCATCCAGTAAGATGTGATTTTCGAACTTGACTTGCCCAGGAAACCAGGTTTCACATTTAATTGCCATTCAGAATATCCATAAAACTTACTTGGTTGAGTGACTGTTAAGCTTATACTTTGTGATCTCTCTTCATGAGTGTTTCTTCTTTGGTTGTTATCCTTCTCTATTTTCAAACTCACAGAAATAGCACATTTATATGCAAGCAAACTCATCTGTCCCCACACTCAGGAGCACCTGCACACACACACATACACACATGTACACACTTGCTCTCTATAAATAAATGCCCTTCTACCATATCAAAGAAGGGACATCTGGAACCCATCGTATTGTCAGCAAATTACAAAAGGGCCCGCTTGGCTTTACTAAGCCAGTCTATCTTTTGCATGGCATCATCTCCATAAGCTGAGCATGCGTGCAACAGTTCAACAGGGCAGAAGCTGATCTGTGGCTGGTGGGGATGTAAACACTAAGGAGTCAGCATGACTCAAACAAAAAGTAAGGCATCCTGTGTGACGGCTGCAAAGGGCCTGGTACTTCAGTCTCTGCCATACCCTAGGTCTGGCTTCTGCATGAAATTGAAATGTTTTTCTCTTAAAGTTTTAATGGAAATCTCAGCTTCACTTGCACAATGGCAAGTTGGCCACAGTCTCTTAGCACTGAATTT
Source organism: Cricetulus griseus (assembly GCF_003668045.3). NCBI lineage: Eukaryota > Metazoa > Chordata > Mammalia > Rodentia > Cricetidae > Cricetulus > Cricetulus griseus. The sequence goes on along the minus strand of NC_048595.1, from coordinate 322,787,771 downwards.
ATAGACTTGCACAGCTGCAGCGATTGCTGCACGGCTTCAAACCAAGTCCCTCGCTGTTCAGTTTAATAGAGTTTTATCCATGGCTCACAGCAGTGTTCAGAACAGGGAGCTATTCCTAAGGAAATTAAGGGGGACAAAGAAAAATAATACAAACTTTCATTGCTTTTGATTTATAATTTTGTTTCTTAAATTACAGTTCAAAGCCCATTTTATAATTTAAATTGTGCTGCTACTGTGGTGAGATAAAGTATAGTAGATATTTTTGAGCTATGACTTAAGAATTCTGAATCTCTTCTACTTCCATAGTTGACCAAGTCATAACAACTACATTTTAAACAGTCTTAAATACAAATGGATTCAGTGTCATTGCTAAGTCCATAATAAAAATTATCTTAATGGTCCAAGGAGGTAAACGGGCTGTTAGGTTTACTCGAAAGAACACAAACGTTCCACAGTAAGCGAGTCTCCCTGCGTTGTTTGAATCTCTCAGATCTGGCATTCCCTCCTAATGCCGTGTCCAGAACTTTGGATCAATAAATCCCACTTCACAGAAGTTAAAATAATATTGAAATCCTGTCAGCTGGGGCTGACCAGTGGTTACATTTTCCACAGGGTAATGCTTGTGTAAGGACACCAATCCTTGTCCTCCGGGTGGCTCTCTTTGATGGACGCATTTCCACGATGAAATGACAGGACTTGCTGGCTTTCCGTGGGTCAGTGTCCTTGGCAGGTCTTACAACACATCTGTCTGAAGTATGCTCGGCTACAGAACTTGAACTTCAGCACCAGTGGGCAATAAGCCACTTTGTTCACATCTTTGCACTCTAACAAATAGAGGCAGAAAGTGGAAAACAATTAGAGTCACATAAACAAGCTGATACTCCTGCCCGCCTTAGCAAGGATTCCTCTGGCCAATCCACCTTCACTTGTATGTCCACGTGACTTTTATAATTTTGTTTCTGTTTTTAAGCACACTGTCTGGAACAGCCTACCAGAAACATTCTTTTGATATATTTTAACACTATTAAAAAATGCAAGGCTTTTCTTCCAGACTTTTATAAGTGTGGTACATGCCCACTGTGTCTTGAAAGAATTAGCATTTGTTGGGATGAGTGATCACTTTAGACATCTTGGAAACATGAGTCATTTTTCTTACAGTGCTTTTATTGCTTCTTTCTCAAGGGTTATTTTATTCAACATGTAAAGTTATCCAAAATCAAACATGAGTTGCATTGTTTGATACCAAAATCAGCATGTCTCACAAGAACCTCTTCGTGAAAAGGACTGCTGGCAGTGGCCTAGCTTCAGCAATTCCACTATACAAAGAGGAAAGCTGTGAGGGGTTGGCCTCAAAGGGCAGCAGTCTGTGGGCTATGGAAACATGTAGAAATGTCTTTTTTTAATTTGGAAGTGAGACACTGCCTTCTTTGCTCCTGTATGTTTTCTCCCTGGTGTTAGAACTGCCACAGCTGCAGTCTTGAGTTCCTGCAGCCAGAGGTGAGTGAATGAAGTCTTTCCCCATTCCCTACTGGGGCTGGTAGCAAGGTGGACTGATTACAGGGGCCTCTGATTAATAGTCACACCTTCCTCTTCCATCAATCCAACCTACTGCTGTAAAAAGTGAATTCTCTCTAGTACTATGGTCATTTTGTTTGAGGATTTTAAAGTAATTGTCAACATAGTCATTGCATTTTCTCCTTTCTCCCCCTGATTACACTGAAGCAACATGGGAAAACCATTTACACAAGTTAGACACATGTAGGCCTGGGCACAAGAACTTTTGTTGTTTGCTTGTTTTGTCCTGGCTTCAGAAATCTGCCCAAACTCCAAATATCTACTGTAAATCAGGGAGCATTGCCAGCTCTTCTTAAAGAGTGAGGTATAGTCTACACTCTCACTTTAAAAGCTCTTTCAGCAAGTCTTAAAATTTGACACAGGAACCTCAAATCTTCTAAAAATATAAACTCTGCCACTGTTTAACTCCCCACTCAAGAGTAAATACAAAAGAGAACAATGTTTAGATATTTGATCAGAAAATTTTATATTAGGAATTTCAGTAAATTTAAGTTTGGGTTGAAACATAGTAAGGAGGGGCATTCCAATGTCTTTAAACTTTACACTAAACAAAGGAAGCAGATGACAGCCCCTTCTGTACTCTGCTTCAGTGGAGCGGAGACAGTAAATGTAGGAGACAGACTGCTGCTGCTGTCACTGGTGGGTGGTTCCTGGTGGCTCTCCTGGCCTGGTTTTGGAAAGGAAGGAAGAGGTTGTATGCTCAACTCAATGAAGATGCAGCATTTCAATTACTACTTAAAAAAATACTGCCTCAAAGTCACAAATCAATTTGGAGACCCAACAGAGAGCGCTGTTCTCTGGGCCGTAACTTTATTGGAAGACACACTACTCCATTTTTGGAAGAGTTGCTGGATGGGGAAAACTCTGAGTGGAGGATTTCTCATAGGTGGGTGCTAGGTTCTGGACCTTCCTCTGCAAGAGGCCCTGAATTGTACCCAGTCAGCAGGGGGGTAGGAGGGCAGGTGGGTACTAGTCCAAGGTGTCCCTCTGAACTTCATACCTTCGCTAAGCTGGTTGAGAACTAACTTAGTTGGGAGCAGAAACTCCAGGTCCCAGGAGCAGGATCAAGCTTAGTGAGGAAGGAGCTGATTATGAGTGAGCACACAGTGAATCGAGAATGGGGGTGAACTCTGGCTTTGCCGCTTCTTTTAAAAATATTTTTATTTAAAGTTTTTTTTTTTCATTTTGCATGCCAAGCACAGTTTTCCCTCCCTCCCCACCTCGAACGCCCCTTCCCATCCTTCCTCCTACCCAACCCCCATCACACTCCTCAGTAAGTATAAGACTTCTCATGGGGAGTCAACAAAGTCTGGCATATCAAGTTCAGACAGGACAAAGCCCTGCCCCCTGCCCCCTGTCCCCAACCCCCCACCCCATATCTAGGCTGAGCAAGGTATCCCTCCATAGGGAATGGGCTCCAAAAAGTCAGTTCATGAACTAGGGATAAATCCTGGTCCCACTGCCAGGGGCCCCACAGACTGCCCAAGACACAGAACTACCACCCAAATTCAGAGGACCTAGTTCAGTCCTATGCAGGTTCCTCAGGTACAGTCCAGAGACAGTGAGCTCCCATTATGTAGGGTCAACTGTCTCTGTGGGTTTTCCCATCATAATCTTGATCCCTTTGCTCATATAATTCCTCCTCCCTCTCTTTGAGTGAATCCCAGGAACTCAGTCCAGTGCTTAGCTGTGGATCTCTGCATCTGTTTCCATCAGGTCCTGCATGAAGGTTCTATGATGACAATTAGGGTGGTCACTAATCTGATTACAGGAGAAGGACAGTTCAGGTGCCCTCTCCACTTTGCTAGGAGTCTTAGCTGAGTCATCCTTGTGGATTCCTGGGAGTTTCCCTAGTACCAGATTTCTCTCTAACCCCACAATGGCTCCCTCTGTCAAGATTTCTCTTTTCTTGTTCTCCCTTTCTGTCCCTCCCCCAACTCAACTGTCTGATTCCCTCATGCTCTCCTCCCACCTCCTCTTCACCCCTTCCTTCTCTCTCCCCCTCCCAATTTACTCAGGAGATCTTATCTATTTCCATTCCCAGGGGCATCCATGCATGTCCCTCTTACTTCAGAATAAGAGGGACATTCATGGATAATAATAGTATCTAGAACCTGAAAACAACCTAGATGCCCCTCCCCCAAAGAATTGATAAAGAAAATGTGGTACATTTACACAACAGAGTATTACTCAGTAGTTAAAAAAAAAAAAAACCAAAAACAACGACATAATGAAATTATAGGCAATAGATGGAACTAGAAAAAAAAAATCCTGACTGAGGTAACCCAGACCCAGAAAGACAAATATGGTATGTACTCACTCATAAGTGGATAATAGATGTAAAGAAAAGGATAACCAAGCTACAATCCGTAACCCCTGAAAAGCAAATAACAAGGAGGACCCTAAAAGAGACATGCATGACTCTGCCGCTTCTAACTTTCATGTGGCCTTTGTTAAACTACCTCAGTGCTATAGCTCAGAAATGAAGAGCATGACAAGCTCTGCTCAATTGATAAGGTATGTGTAAGATAATGCATACAACAGAAAACACTGGTGGAGGCATCCCGCTCAGTTAGCACAGTTTGTCCCCTTCTCATTGGCCTCTGACAGCAGCCATCATACATCATTTCTCTGAGATCCCTCAGATGAGTACCAGCTGCCAGAGAGAGCTACACATTTATGCAGAAAGCAAATTAACAGAAAGCTATTAAACAGAGTGGCAGACCACAATGGGGCCAGCAGCCAAGAGCCAGGAAAGGCCTGGGCAAGTGATGAGGATGGTCAAGACTCAGATTTCAGACCTTGATGAGACACAGGCTACTCAGGACATTGTCGCTGTGTAAAGCTCCTAAGCAGGACCAGGTGGAAGATCCAGTCCCTACTCTTTGGTTTTGCCTTCTAGGAACTGTTGTGACTAGAAAAATCAGTTCATTACACAGTTGGATTGATGAAAATATATTCACCAAAGCTGAGCCACAACTAGACTTTTTATTTGCTTAGTCTTTTAACTCCACAAAAGCTTAATTTAGTAAGAGCATTAAAAAGTGTAATTTATCAAGCACTTCCTTTATGTCAGGCACAACCTCAGGCAGTTTTATACTTTTATATTTAATCCTTTTAAGTATGTGAAATGTCAGCTTTACATAAATAGCAAAGCTTAAGTTCAAAAAGGGTTTTGAACCCATGCTGGGTCATAAAGCTAGTTGCTATAAGGACTGAGAGGTTTTGAACCCATGCTGGGTCACAGAGCTAGTTGCTATAAGAACTGAGGTTTTGAACCCATGCTGGGTCACAGAGCTAGTTGCTATAAGGACTGGGGTCAAACCTCAGGTTTGTCTGGCTCAAGGCCACTCTTGATTTGGCAACATTCTCGAAATGTAAGCGACTGGTCTATGGAGGTCTCTATTCTAGCTGACACAGTAGTAGGCCAGCCTGTAGAGCACCACAGCCAGGTCCTCTAGCTTTTGAGAATTTGACCTGCTTTCTAGAGAAGGGGAGAAAGGGAGGCCATTTCTAAGTCACTAGCACACAGGGTAGACTGAATTACCCCTCTTAACCCTTTCTCACCATACTTCCATGAGTAAACAGTTGATGATAGATATAAAAAAGTTTTAAAGCCCCATTGTTATAGGAAGCTGAATAGAACCTCCAAAATACCTAAACCAGGACTAAAAGTACTGGTGATTTCTACCTTGGCACAGTTGTTCTCATTTAGCCAGAGAAGGCTGTCTTGTCTTGACACTGCCCATATATTTGAGAGGCCTTACTTACAAAACTTACCCTTTACTAGTCTGCCTCATTCTCAAAATATGTTAAAATGATAAAATAGTTTCTTTTTTCCCATTTGTTTATTTAAATTAGAAACAAGATTGTTTTACATGTCACTCCCAGTTCCCTCTCCCTCCCCTCCTCCCCTGCCCCCCACTAACACCCTACCTATCTCATATCTTTTCTGTTCCCCAGGGAGGGTGAGGCCTTCCATAGAGGGGTGTTCAGAGTCTGTCATATCCTTTGGGATAGGGCCTAGGCTCTCCCCTGTGTGTCTAGGCTGAGGGAGTATCCCTCTATGTGGAATGGGCTCCCAAAGTCCATTCCTATGCTAGGGATAAGTACTGATCTACTATAAGAGGACCCATAGATCTCCAAGGTCTTCTCACTGACACCCACATTCATGGGGTCTGGATCAGTCCTATGCTGGTTTCCCAGCTATCAGTCTGGGGACCATGAGCTACCCCTTGTAAAATTATGAAACAGTTTCTTGTCATCTAATTTTGAGCTAATATATCATACAGCTAACTTATTACAGTTTTAAAAAAATTCATTGTGCATTCACTGTCCAGGGTATTGAGCTACGTAAGAATATCCTCACGAAAATATATGCTATGCATTAAATAAACGCCCTGTCCATCTCCCTCAATTTCACTACCACCTCCATTTAGTGCCCTTTGTTTTCCAGGAAAGTTTTACTTCTATTGTCATGTCATATGATATTAATGATTTTATATATCTATTTGAAATTTGCAAACTATAAGTGAGAAAAACATAATGATATTTGTCTTTCTGAGACTGACTTAATTCACTTAATGTGATTATTTACAGTTGCATCCATTTTTCTCCACATGGCATAAATTTGTTTTTCTTTATAGATTTAGAAAAATCTATCTTTTCTTTATTCCTTTGCTGCTGGACACTTAGATTGGTTCCATCTTTTAGCTATTTTGAGTTGTTACAATAACATGGATATACAAATCTTTGTATAATAAAGGACTCAGAGTTCTTTGGTTAAACACCCAAGACTGCCATAGCTGGGAATATAAACTAATCCACCTACTATGGAAATGAGTTTGGAGGTTCCTCAAAAGAAAATGAAAGAAAGAAAAGAAAAGAAAGAAAAAGAAAAGAAAAAAAGGAAAAAAAGTTCTACCATATGGCCTGACTATACCACAGTAAGGCAGACCTCACAGAGGATCTGCGTTCAAATCCCAGCACCCAGTCTGTAACTCCAGGTTCAGGGTATCTGACACCTTCACACCAATGCACATAAAATAAAGTTAAGCAAATTAAAAAATAATTTCTGAATGATCTTCAGTTAGCACTTAAAAAGTTTCTCTGCCTCATCTAGTACATAATGAGCAAATAAATGTTCTAAGGAAAGTGTTAAAATGGATTCTTCAGGGTTAGGGGAGGCCATAATGGCTCCTGTATTTGGTCTGTTTAAAGATTTAATCATTACTATCATATTTCTCTACTATAGGCAGATGTGCTAGCATGGGGCTACTCTTCTGTTGCCTTTAAACAGTACAACCCAAGGCAGAAGCTCAGAGTCTAAGATGAGGGAGTCTGACTCTGTTTCCTACACTATCACATACCAGTCAAGTGGGCTCTTAGGAAGAAAATCTTTCTGTTGCTTTTCTGCTCAGGATGTTGGAAGAGTGAGAGGTCCTTGCTGTGTGGATATTAGGAGACATTTTGTCTCTCCTCTTTTTATACCATACCCCAGCCCTGAAGAAATACTGTCATGAAGTACTTACAGTGAGAATAATTCATTCAGTGCTCCAAAACTTTTTATATAAACCAGATCTACTATTAGAATTGCAAGTAACCTGCCATACATTCTGGAAATATAGACTTTGGTAGATTTGAATAACAAATTAGATAACCAACGTCAAAGGAAATATATTTAATGTTCTTATCATTGGTGTGCTGATGAGTTTCTCCCAGGTGTTTTACATTAATCTTTCAAAATTAAACAGAGACTGTGGATTTAGGATGCACAGGGATTCAGATTCATTATGACTGTAAAGCTTGATTTGGTTTAAGTAATACAAGACCAACTCCTAAATGAGAATGCTCCTGCACTAAGTTCATTAGACATTGCAGGCCTTGCCTACTTGAATCATGGGAATGAATTACAATACACAATGAAAGAGATTTTCATGAATAAGTTGGAGCATTCAGCATGTGTACAATTCAGGCAGAATGAAAACAGACAGGCTGCACACCCTCCATACCTGTAAGCTCTTTATGAGATTCAGAAGACCATAGTAAGTGGACTATAAGTTGAACATCTAAGGTTTATCTTTTGGATTAAAAACTATGATCAACTTCTGACAACTTGTCCGTGAAAACAGAGAGTCCAACAAGAAATAAGAGAGCAAAGGAGTGCAAGGACATGTGGCTCCCAAGCCGGTGTTAGTGTACTTTTCAGATAAAACTATACTAAAGCCTTTGCCATTTGGTACATTTAGGCAGCAAGGGATAATCAACAAGCTACCGAAGCAAAGTGACATCAGTCATTGCAGGTCATTCTGATTTCACATTAACACAGACTATTGCTTTTTGTCCTCCTTTTTCCCCTCCTCCTCAGTCTTACCTCTGGATGCTGCCCACCTTCAACCTCAAGATGTTATAATCCCAACTTAAACCCAGGTTCTTGCTAAAGTCATCAGGCTAGAATATGAACTGAATTCGAAATGGATTAGGAGTTCCTTGAAGTGATGAAGGAAAAAAACATCCTGGTCTTCCCCATCTCCTTTAAATTGAAGCCTTCAAATGACCTTTCTTGTTCTTTCCTGATTTTCATACATCAAACTCCATATTAAGGACTAAATTCTGTAGCCATTTTTCATAAATTTTGTTATGAGATTTATGATCTGACCAGACTTTCTCAGAGAAGTATGTCTGAGGGAAACTGAGACGTGATAAAGCTACCATGTGACATCTTAAGCTGGTAGACCAACATTTACTACCCACTGCTCTCCTGGGTTAATTACTAGCTCCTGGCATACCATGAATCATTATTATCATCAGCAACAAATACTAGACGACAGAGTGCCTTGCACTATTGAGAAGCTGAAATGATTCCCCAAACAAGCGATGAGGAAACTTGAAACTGCATGAACGATGAATAAAATGGCATTTGGAGATAGAATTTCAGGTGAGCCTGAATGGGCTAGACCCAGCTGCCGGATGCACTTGGAAAACCTGGTATTTTAAATGCAGTGGTACCTAGTCTGTCTATAATTCACTCTTGGCAGCAATGCGGTGCTACCCTCACAGTGGCAGCCTGTCAAGCCTGTCAGGATCCTGGCTATGAAGTCTTAACCTTTCACTGGAGGCTTTCAGAGAGAAAATAACGAAAGCAGATGTTGGACACAGTAAACTGCACTGACCCCTTCCTTCTCCTATTTCCTTTCACTATTTTAATTTCTTGATGCCCTACTTTTGATTCTTTCTCTTATTATCTTTGACTGGCTTTAACTTCCCTCCATTTTTTCATCTCTATGTGTTTATTTATTTTTTGTCTTACTCAGATTCCATCATGACTGCACATGCTTGCCTTAGCCAGAAACACCCTATACCCCAGCATCTCCTTGGTAAACTATAAGAGCCTCCACAGCCCAGCTCCAGTTCACTGTGCCGTGACATTTGTGTCCATTATATTCCCATGTGTACTTGTGGAGTTTCTCTCTGTTTCTGCTAAAATACTGCTCACCATGTTAGTCTTCCTGCCACCATCCCTACTGAGTTTTGCTCCCTTTGTGGACAGAACTTTGTGGTATCCCTCCCATAGTCTCAGTGTCTGGCAAAGTAAATGGATTAGTGGCAAGAGGAATAAGTATGTTCTTTAAAAAACACTGTTTATAGTTATGCACTGTCTGCAGGGCTGACCAGCTCCAAACCCACGGTCATACATATGGCCCTGATTAATCTCAGTGGGCCACAAAACCAAATAAATAGACATGAGTGTGAGAGAGATTTGTGGGGAAGGAGAGTAAGCAGAATTGATAGGTAAGTGGGGGTGAGAGTAATCAGTATCCAAGGTGTGTGTGTGTGTGTGTGTGTGTGTGTGTGTGTGTGTGTGTGTATGTGTGTGTGGTGAATGTGTATGTAAAATGGTAAAAGAAAACAAAACAAAAAACCCTATCACACTGAAGATGGATTACATCTAAAAATAAAACAACTTTACTACAATGTTAATGTAATAGTTTACTCTAGATGGTGGATGTTCACTGAAGAATTCTTTCAACTTTGTTGTGTACTTGAAACTTTATCATTTTCATAATAAAATATTGACTAGGTGAGCAACCATTGTCTAAACCTTGGTAGGTAAAACAATTCTCAAGGTTTTAATTACAGACCATTTTATCCATAGCACCCTATGTAAGGACTATGTTTTAGATCCCAAGAGATCACTCCTAACTACTCTGTAGTGGCCTTCCAGTAGCTTCTCATGGGGCGTCAATGGAGCCTGACTCTCCTGATAAGCACAATCCTTTCTACTCTCCATAAGTAACAAGAAGCTGGTCTTTGTGATTTTTCTAAGACGCCCATTTTATCTCTCGGATCTGACCCCCAAACCAGGTCATTATGTTTGTGTAAAAACCCTCTCTTGACATCCATGGCATCTGCCCATCCCTTCCCTTGTGGGTGACTATGATGGTTTGAAAGAGAATGGCCCTTAAAGGAGTGCCACTACTAGGAGGTGTGGCCTTGTTGGAGTAGGTGTGGCCGTATTGGAGGAAGTATGTCACTGTTGGGGTGGGCTTTGAGGTCTCCGATGCTCAAGTTATGCCCAGCATCACAGTTCACTTCCTGTTGCCTGCAGATTAAGATGTAGATCTCTCAGCTCCTTCTGTAGCACCATGTCTGCCTGCATACCACCATATCCCACCATGATGATAGACTAAACCTCTAAAAATGTAAGCCACCCAAATTAAATGTTTTCTTTTGTAAGAGTTGCCATGGACATGGTGTCTCTTCACAGCAACAGAAACCATAACTGAGACTGTGACAACTTTTGATTTGAGTCAAATACTGTCTTCACTTTTCTGAATACACCTTGGATTTCTCCAATGATACATTACAGCTGGCTCACATACAAATTAGTCTATGCAGGCTGCCTTGATCCAAAAGGTTAAAGTCATTGATCTTCATTAGAGTATACCTTAGAATTTCATAAACTGCTTCACATAACACATCCTTCCTTTCTTTTTAAATTATAAAAAAATAGCTGGAAGTGGAGGCATACTCCTATAATCCCAGTTTGGAAGACTGTGGTAAAAAGATCATGAATGCTAGGTCAGCATGTGCTAAAAAAAAGAATAACACATAAGCATAGTGGAAATAGACATGCTTCAAGGCTTTGCCAAATCTCAGTTCAAACCCTGTCTTCTGTATCTAATACTTTCTAGACTTGTAATCTGAGAAAATTACCATCTTTCTTTGTGCTTCCATGCCTCAGTATCTTTGTCGGCAATAATATGTCTCAAAAGATTATTGTAAAACTTGTATGATGTTATACAGACATATAATACAGAAAGATTGCTATGTATACGACATAAATAGAATTAAAGGATCAACTATACAGAGTAGTTTAATGGATTAGTTCCATCTTCTCTCCTGCTTAACCTTTCATTTTCCAATTCTGAAATAAAAACAGACCTTTTAAACTCAAGAGATGGGTTGCTAATAACTTATAATGAAGGAAAGTGAATGAATGAATGCCACAGCCTCATTGAAGAGAGATTTTTTAAAAATTAAGATCACTTAAAAGACACCTATTTTCAAGACAATTGCTTCTGTTTGCTATACATTTTGAATACTTTCCAAGAATGGAAATTTCCAGGATGTACCTTATTATAGGAACAACAACAAAAGTAGATGGCATTAGAGCTAGAGGTTTGCACATTAAAATTATTTTTAAATTACTGTGAGATATGGCTATACTACTCTAAAAAGGTAACTACATTATAACAAATACACAGTCTGGAGCCTTAGACAAACAAACAGACCTTTGCCAAAGTTGCAAGGCCTCTGTATACCTCACACAAGATGATCATCATCCTCAAAACAAAATCCCAAAGAAACTTTAAAATCAGGAACATTTTAAAACAGGATGTTTTAGAACATCCTCAAACTGGATAGAGCTGACTTACAGGAACGGATATCTATTGAAGAAGTTTACAAGTATTTCATTTTCATTAGAAAATTATCAACAAATTATCGGACTTTACGTTTTTTAAGTAGAACATATAGCTGGATCTCTAAATAATTTAAATCCATGGCACCATGGATATATATATATATATATATATATATATATATATATCCTGTACATATATTTTATATAAGAAGGAAGTCTGAAATTCTGACTGTGTCAAATTTATCTTTATATTCTGGATAACATCTGAAATCTCACACATAGTACCATTCAAGACATTTTGAATGACACCTGCATGGATAAAGTACTTTTACTTAAATGAAAGATAAAATTCAGGATTTTTGCTAGCATCTGCTATTAATAAAGGGAATTCTCAGGTGGTGGTGGCACACGCCTTTAATCCCAGCACTCAGGAGGTAGAGGCCAGTAGATCTCTGTAAGTTTGAGGCCAGACTGGTCTACAGAGTGAGTTCCAGGACAGCCTGGAACTATAGACAGAGAAACCCTGTCTCAGAAGAAGAAAAAAGGAAAGATATTTCAAAGAATAAAAACCCTTGTCCTCGTTTATTAACATTCATATAGTTATTTTTCTCTTCTCCACAAGGAGAAACTGTCATTTAAAATACACCCTTTCAAATATATGCTTTCATTATATGTATCATTAAAAACTAATACTGATTTGTTTGTTCGTTTTGGTTTTTGGTGTTTTGAGATAGGGCTCTATAGAGCCCTGGCTGTCCTGGAACTCACTGTGTAGACCATGCTGACTTTGAACTCAGAGATCACCTGCCTGTGTCTCCTGAGTACTGTGATTAAAGGTGTGTGCCATCATGTCTAGTTTACAAGAATTAAGTCTTGATAGTAATTTCCAAAAAGAACCAAAAGTTTTTCATTTTTACTGGTTTGTGTATGTGTGTGTGCTCATTTTGTTTTGTATCCTTGGCTTTTTGAAGAGAGTCTCACTCAGTAGCCTAAGTTGGTCTGAACTCACAAGTAACCCCCATTGCCTTGACCTTGTGGCAATCCATGTGTATCAGGCATGCTGGAAGGTCAGTGAGAACACTAAGTTAGACATGGCAGTAGAGATATCCACTGTGACATCTCATTTGATAGACAAGAAAACTTCACTCCAGATGTTGAATGACTTAGTGCTAAACACATAGTGAAGAATCAGGAAAGAACAGTTTTCCTGATTATAGGAAGGCACACATAACAGCTTTCATAAATGCTTGGAACAAGCTATACCCTGATTGTGCCTTGTGAGACCCTTCAAATGCAGGGGACAGTAGAGGTGAGTCACAGAAACTCAATCAAACCCTTTCCAAGGGACACTCACCTTCAGTACTGGAGATTGGAGTACTGTCACATTTACTTTCACACTGCTGCATGGATGGAGGCCGAACAGTTTCTGGACAGTCAACAGATGCCTGACCAGTATAGGAGAGACACTGGACAGTTCGCATTTGCTGTCCAAGGCCACACTGAGCAGAGCACTAAATTCAAAGATACAAAACAACGAAGTATTGATTTTTACAATGTTTATCAGATACTATTTTAATTATTGTACATATTAATTTTAAAATCTATATGCAATTATTATTGACAGGTGTATGACTGGTTTGTTTCACTCTGGAATTTGTTTAAAACGCAAGGATTACATTATTGCCCTAGAAAACTGAAGTGGTATAGTACTCAGAAGACAATGGATGGTAATTTCTTGGGCTATCATAACTACTCCATTACAAGGGAATAAAGAGAAAATCCTACAGAGGAAGTAAAATACGCAGCAATTCTCAGGCTGCAACTGACTTTGGGTTGTTGTTTATTATAGGTATTCACATCCAGCTTGATGACCCAATCAAGCACTCTGAATCTAATCAAAATGTTAGTTGAGTACAGCAGTGATGAATTCGAGAGCTGCTCAGTGTGGCTCAGTGAGCAAAAGCTCTTATCCCACAAGCCTGAATACCTGAGTTTTATTCTTGGAACCCGCATAAAGGCGGAAGGAGACAATCAACTCCAGAAAGTTGTCCTGTGGCCTCTACACACTCACTGTGGCACATGCGTGTGCATACACACACACACACACACACACACACACACACACACACACACACACACACAAAATCATGCACACAATAATATAAATAAAAATTTTAAAAAAAGTTTGTGTAAGTACCTTGAATTTCCTAAGGAATTATCAGCCACATACACCTTAGAAATATTCTATGTTAACCTGTTAGAATACTTCTCTCTCTTTTTCCTCCTCTTTTACATGAAGGTAATTACCACCTGGTTTAAAATACATCTCACAACAACATGTCTGTATAGAACCTTCAATAGTATAATATCAATTATGTACCATAAACTCACTGTGAAACATTTTGTTAATAATGAATGTTAGCAATGTAATGCTTAATTTTGTCAGGCATATTCCACTAGAGAATTTGTAAGTTAAACTAAGTGCTTAAGTAGAGATACAAAGCTTTGACTGTTTTATGATCTTACTTTTTCCCATATGCCTGGGCACAGAGCAAGTGTTTCCATAGACTGTAGGATACTGAACATTTTCCAGGCAAAACACAAAAGGAGTATAGATACTACTGTGCTCCATGAGAATTAGCTACCTAGAAATCCATTTTTTTCTTTTATATGTGGTGTGTGTGTGTGTGTGTGTGTGTGTGTGTGTGTGTGTGTGTGTTGATATCGGAAATCTCCTTAGTAGCTCTCTGCTTTATTTTATGAGACAGTATGTCTCATTAAGCCTGGAGCTCACTGATTCAGCTAGACTAGCTGGTTTGCAAATGCCAAGGATCCTTCTGTCTCCTCGTCTCCCATTGTTGAGGTTTCAGACACACACCCCCATATCTGAATTTTTCACAAGGGTGCTGGGGTTAGAACTCAGGTTCTTGCATACATTGCAACCACTTTACATACTGAGCAACTGCCCCAGACCCTAGCAATTTCCTTCCTGTGATATTATTTTTGTTAAAGAGAGTCACCTTATATAGTACATTCTGACCTTGATTTCAAGTCTCCTGTCTTAGCCTCCCAAATGTTGGAATTATAGATATGAGTGACCACACATAGCTGAGTATTATTTTCTTAATGTGGCTTAATAGATTTCCTCTTTGACATTTAGAAGAACAGTATTTAATTTCCATTTTATATAAAATATAGCAATTTGGTTTTCTTTCAAATTATTTTTTACTTGATAGAATTGCATTTATTTATCATGAATGGTCTGACATTTAAAAAATACATACACATATATACTGTATAATGACAAAATTTTGTTAATTAATATAGGTATCATTTCACATAATTATTTTAGTGATGATAACCAACTTGTTTTTTAATAGAATTTAACAATACCAATAGCAAGATAACACAAATTAACAAAATATATGTGTATATATATCTATATATATATATACACACACACACACACACATATATGGAATGAAGGAATGAAAGTAGGAACTGGGCCACTAAGAAGGTTCAAAGTATAAAGGGGTTAGCTGACAAGTCTAATGACCTGAGTTTGATCCTCAGCATGCCTGTCACATACAACAAATTAATGTTTCTTTACTATTGAAAAAAGAAAAGTAGAAATAGAAAAATAAAATGAAAATGAGCTTGATATAAAATATATAAGAAACAGCTAAAAGTGTTGTATACTGTTTCCTAATTCACAGTATCCATCAGAGAAAAGTAATCTGAAGTGTAAGCATTAATTTTTGTATCATATCAATCACAGCACTATTTTACTTAAGGCCTCAAAAACTTCCCTGTGAGGTTAGAAGGAATTTTCTACTTTATGAGTGGGAAAATTAAGACATTGGTATTAACCGATTCATTACTGAATTAGTTGAGAACTAGTATTGGAATGCATTGGTTTGTTTACACTTCTGCTTATTGAGTCCGGCTGACTTTGAACTTGAAATGGTAGGATCCAAAGAACAAGTGAGTTTGGGATATTTGGGGCTTGGATGGTAGTGCATGCCTATGTCCCTGTTAACAGGTTGAAGCATGAGGATTGTGATCTTGAAGACAGTATGGCCCATACAGAGTTTTGACCCTGTCTTAAAAACCCCCAAACGATAACAGTAATAATGATAGCAATAGAGTGGAATGCTTCCAGGTGTGGAGAAATGTGGTCAAGCATGTGTGTGCCCACAGTTGGTCCCAATGGCTTGCATAGTTTCACAGGGAAATCTCATACTTAGGGTTCCCATGAGCGTCCTTCCTCCTGTCTGGACCCCCACAATAATCACATCAGAAAGCTCAGGCTTATATCTCAAAGGGTCCCAAGTTTGAATGCCATACCTGGCCCCAGTCTCCTGTCACCCAGCGGGGAGGAGGACAGCGGCCCAGACTGCAGCGGATGCGAGCAGGAGGCTTGCTCTCCTCTGGACATTGTGCAGCTGGGAATGTTTTAGAAAGGTCACTGCTCTTGCATAGAACAATCCGATGCTTGAATCCTGGACCACATTTTGGAGTACACTGGAAATAAAAACAAATATTGAATAACAACAGTTCAAACACAGAAAAATGTGAAGAGACTATTGAAGTAAATGGGAATATATATACAATGCACACTATAAGAAAAAGCTCCCAGTTATAAAGCTCCTTCAACAGTTTAAGGGGAAGTACTTTAATCTTTTCCCCAAGGTCTTTAAGAGCTAAATTCAATGTTTGCTTTTCTTGGCTAACATTTTCTTCTTTTATTAGGGATAGGCTTATTCCTCCACTCTTCCCCAGCCTTGGCCTCCTTCAGCTGTGATAAGAGTCTGCGGAGCTTTGGAATGTGGAAGCCTACTTGCTGGGTGTAGTCTTTGAAAGGGAACTTTTTTTGTTATTAGTAGACCACAAGAACGTGTCTTTGTGGAGCAAGCTAGTGGTGGAGTAGATCAGCTATTCCAGTGTTGTAGTCAAGAATTCATGGCTGTACAAATACCTCTGGACTTCTCCCTGTCACAAACATTAAAAATTGGGGGTCTGCTCATCATACTGACAATGACACTTCTTCCAATGTCACAGATCTTTTCCTTTCCCTGTTTCTAAATGCCTTTTTAAGTTACCTACTTACTGCAGTGGCTGACTGAAGTTCTACGGTTCTCTGGACCCTTCCTCCAAATCCTCATCTTCCTCTCAGTCAATTGAGGACTTATACACATGTGTGAGCTGTTATTTGTATCTTTCATCCAAACGTGTTTCCCGATTCTATAGCAGTTGTTCTCAACCTGTGGGTCACAACCCTTTGACAAACCTCTTATCTCTAAAAATATTTACACTATGATCCACAAAAGCAGCAAAATTACAGATATGATGTAGCAATGAAATAATTTGATGGTTGTGGGGTCATCATAACATAAGGAATTGTATTAATGGGAGCAACATTAGGAAGGTTGAGAACCACTGCTCTATAGAATGGAATTGAAGAATGGGACATAAAAGAAAATGAGAGTATCCATATTCAAAAGGCCTGTATTCTTATGTGAGAGACAGGCATGTGAAGACAAGGTTAATGCCACATATTATGAGAGTGGGTGTAGAAAATAAATTCCTGTGTGCTTTATCATCATTGGCTTTTGACTGGTTTTATTAAGTATAGTCTTTGAGCCTGGTATATTGGCATAGAAAAGGAGAAAATATTGAAGTTTTTATTTTTAGATTAAAAAAGTCAAGGGTTCTATATATTCTCTTTATCACAATCCAGTAGTAGAATGCACTTCCTCCAACTTAGAAAAAAGGCTCATCAAGATGTATTTTCAAGGACAACATTCAGCTCTTCTAAGATCTCTCCAGAGGAGGCAAGGGTTAGGAATTAAAGTCAAGAGACAAAAATCTTGCTTTCTTACTCATTTTTCAGCCAGACAAACACCCTTATATCCCTACTACTGCCTAGCTTTTCCCTTACAACCCACCAGGTCTCATTACTACAGCTCATTCACCCTGGTGACTTGTCTCATCCCTACCACTGTGTAGACAGCATCTCCCACACACCGTTCTACTACTGCTTCTGCTTCCTGCCTTTATGAGCTGCAAAAGCAAGGCAGCTCATGAGGGGCCCTGAGGATAAAGGGAACTACTGTCCATTTCTGCTCATTCTTTTTCCATTTGATCTTCGTCAAAAGCTGAGAAGTGTTCACACATTCTTATACACTGGGTCTCAGCCCTACAGAGCTAGCCACAAACACTCCATGTCTATAGCCTTGACCATCAGCTCTGGTCTTTAAATATTGTACTACTTAGGCATGATAATAAATTTTAAAAAATCACTTACAAGAAAAAACTGAAGGCAGGGATACCACTTAGAACAGGGTCATTCAGAGTGTAACTGCCCAGCAATCCTGATCATGCAATCAGAGGAGGGAGCAGAAAGAGCAGGGGAGTTTTCAAGGGTGTGTCAAAAGAAAACAGGATACCTTTTTGAAAAGGCTGCCTTCAAAAGAGATTGAACGTTGCCTGCTCTTCTCCACAGCCCCCCCCCCCCAACACACACACACCAGAGTTCTCCTCCTCTGAGGCCCAGGGCTTGTGCTTTGCTCTTCAGCTGCTTGCATACTGACTCTTTGGTGCTGTTTATCTTTCCTTCCATTAACCCATTAAGGGGAGAACTAGGCTTCTGGATAAGGAAGGAAAGGGAAGCCTGTCTTTGCTAAATAAACAGGAATGGCAACATAATGTCAATAAAGATGGAGTTCAACTAGACAGTAATGTCTGCACTTCCTAAGTTATGCTCTGTCCCTGATAGTTTTCCTAGGTCATCTGGGGAGAAATAATAGCAGCTACTAATGCTTTCTCTACAGTGCTAATCACAACATGTGCACCCCACTTGCCAGCACTTCTTTCCCTTGAGCTTTTGATTCAGTTATCATAAACAAGACATCAGAAATATGAATGACTAATGTGTCCTCAGCATGCATGTCTGACTGCAGGCAGCCTCCAGGGATGCCTCTGAGCTTTTCAATGCCATCAGAGAATATCACTTCAAAGATGAAAAAGAATAAAAATTCCAAGGAAGTGTAAGTATGATCAGTGTGAAATTATATTTTACTGATATGCTTCCATTTCAAACACCATTTAAAGATTCCCTTCTTCAAGGTGATTGTATTTGGTTATTTCATCTGAAAACAAAAATGTGACGACAATGTGAAATGAACCTATTTTTGTTTTTCTTTTTTTTTATTAATTCAAATTAGGAACAAGCTTGCTTCACATGCCAATCCCTTCTCCCTCTCCCTCACCAGCCCCCCTCCATGGGGGCTCTCCAAAGTCCACCACATCATCCTGGGCCGACCCTCCCCCATGTGTCCAAGCCGAGAGTGCATCCCTTCATGTGGGATGGGCTCTCAAAGTCCCTTCTTATACCAGGGAAAATTCTGATCCACTACCAGGGATAGGGTGCCGAGGTCTCCTCATTGACATCCACGTTCAGAGGTCTGGATCATTCCCGTGTGCTGGCCTCCCAGACAGCAGTCTGGGGTCCATGTGCCCCTCCTTGTTCAGACTAGCTGTTTCTATGGGTTTCACCAGCCTGGTCCCAACCCCTTTGATCTTCATTCCTCCCTCTCTGCAACTAAGTTCCAGAGTTCAATTCAGTATATAGCTGTGGGTGTCTGCCTCTGCTTCCATCAGCCACTGGATAAGGGCTCCTCATGCTCCCAGTTAGCTCAGGAGATTCTTCCCCTTCCCACTCTCCGGGGTCCATGAATTTTTCTCTTAGAGTCCTTCTTGTTTCCTACTTCACTTGGTGATGAGGATTGTAGGCTAGTGATCCTTTGCTCTATGTCTAAAATTTATATATGAGTGAGTACATACCATGTTTATCTTTTTGTGACTGGGTTACCTTACTCAGGATGGTTTTTTCTAGTTCTATCCATTTGCCTGCAAATTTCAAGATTCCATTGCTTTTTTTCTGCTGATTAGTACTCCATTGTGTAAATGTACCACATTTTCTCTATCCATTCTTCAGTTGAGAGGCATCTAGATTGCTTCCAGGTTCTGCCTATTACAAACAATGCTGCCATGAACACGGTTAACATATGTCCTTATTGTATGAATGTGCATTATTTGGGTATATGCCCAAGAGAGGAACTGCTGGATCTTGAGGTAGACTGATTCCCATTTTCCTGAGCAACTGAGATACTGACTTCCATAGTGGTCTTACAAGTTTGCACTCCCACCAGCAATGGAGGAGTGTTCCTTTCTCTCCACATCCTCTCCAGCATAGACTCTCATTGGTGTTTTTGATTTTAGCCATTCTGACAGGTGTAAGATGGTATCTCAGAGTTGTTTTAAGTTGCATTTCTCTGATGGCTAAGGATTTTGAGCACTTTCTTAAGTACCTTTCAGCCATTTTAGATTCCTCTGTTGATAATTCTCTATTTAGTTCTGCACCCAACTTTTTAATTTCATTGATTTGTGTTTTGGTGGCTAGCTTCTTGAATTCATTGCATATTTTGGAAATTAGGCCTCTGTCAGATGTGGGGTTGGTGAAGATCTTTTCCAATTCTGTGGGCTGTCATTTTGTCTTACTGATTGTGTCCTTTGCCTTACAGAAGCTTCTCAATTTCAGGAGGTCCCATTTATTAATTGTAGATCTCAATGTCTGTGCTACTGGTGTTATGTTCAGGAAGCAGTCTCCTGTACCATTCGCTCAAGGGTATCTCCCACTTTCTCTTCTAGAAGGTTCAGTGTGGTTGGATTTATGTTGAGATCTTTGATCCATTTAGACATAAGTTTTGTGCATGGTGATAGATACAGATCTATCTGCAATTGTCTGCATGTCCAAATCCAGTTATGCCAGCAGCATTTGTTGAAGATGCTTTATTTTTCCCATTGTATAGATTTAGCTACTTTGTCAAAAATCAGGTGTTCCAAGGTGTGTGGGTAAATATCAGGGTTTTCAATTCAATTCCATTGGTCCATCTGTCTATTTTTGTGCCAATACCAAGCTGCTTTCAGGACTATGGCTCTATAATAGAGCTTGAAGTCAGGGATGGTGATGCCTCTAGAAGTTCCTTTATTATACAGGGTTGTTTTGGCTATCCTGGGTTTTTTGTTTTTCCATATAAAGTTGAGTATTGTCCTTTCAAGGTCTGTGAAGAACTATGTTGGGATTTTGATGGGTATTTGGGTGAATCTGTAGA
Organism: Cricetulus griseus; assembly: GCF_003668045.3. Lineage (NCBI taxonomy): Eukaryota > Metazoa > Chordata > Mammalia > Rodentia > Cricetidae > Cricetulus > Cricetulus griseus. The sequence goes on along the minus strand of NC_048595.1, from coordinate 322,767,095 downwards.
TTGCTTTTGGCAAGATTGCCATTTTTTACTATGTTGATCCTACTTATCCAAAAGCATGGGAGATCTTTCCATTTTCTGCTATCTCCTTTAGTTTCTTTCTATAAAGACTCGAAGTTCTTACGGTACAAGTCTTTCACTTCTTTGGTTAGTGTTACCCCAACATATTTTATGTTGTTTGTGGCAACTGTAAAGGGTGATGTTTCTCTGATTTCTTTCTCATTGCATTTATCATCTGTGTATAGTAGGGCTACTGATTTTTTTTTTTTTTAGTTAATTTTGTATCCTGCTATTTGCTGAAGGTGTTTATCAGCTGTAAGAGTTCCCTGGTAGAGTTTTATGGGTCACTTATGTAAACTATCATATCATCTGCAAATAGTCAAAGTTTGACTTCTTTTCCAATTTGTATCCCTTTGATCTCCTTTTGTTGTCTTATTGCTCTAGCTAGAACTTCAAGTACAATATTGAAGATTTTTGAGAGAGTGGACAGCCTTGTCTTGTTCCTGATTTTAGAGGAATTGCTTTGAGTTTATCTCCATTTAGTTTGATGTTGCTGTTGGCTTGGTGTATATTGCTTTTATCATGTTTAGATATATTCTTGTTATTCCTGTTCTCTACAAGATCTGTATCATGAAGGAATGTTGGATTTTGTCAAAGGCTTTTTCAGCATCTAGTGAGATGATCATGTGGTTTTTCTTTTTCAGTTTGTTTATATGTTAATTACATTGATGGATTTTTGTATGTTGAACCATCCTTGCATCCCTGGGATGAAGCCTACTTGATCATGGTGGATGATTTTTCTGATGTGTTCCTGGATTCGATTCGTCAATATTTTGTTGAGTATTTTTGCATCAATGTTCATGAGGGATATTGGTCTGTAGTTCTCTTTTTTAGTTGTATCTTTGTGTGGCTTGGGTATCAAAGTTATTGTAGTTTCGTAAAAAGAGTTTGGCAATGTCCCATCTGCTTCTATTGTGTGGAACATTTTGAGGAGTACTGGTATTAGCTCTTGTTTGAATTTCTGGTAGAATTCTGCAGTGAAGCCGTCTGGCCCTGGGATTTTTTTGGTTGGGAGGCTTTTGATGACTGCTTCTATTTCATTAGGGGTTATAGGTCGATTTAAACTGCTTATCTGTTCTTGGTTTAATTTTGGTAAGTGATATCTATCCACAAAATTGTCCATTTCCTTTAGATTTTTGAATTTTGTGGAGTGCAGGTTTTCAAAGTATGACCTGATGATTCTCTGGATTTCCTCAGTGTCTGTTGTTATATCCCCCTTTTCATTTTTGATGTTTGTCTATCTTGTTGATCTTCTCAAAGTACCAACTCTTTGTTTCATTGATTCTTTGTAATGTTTTCCTAGTTTCTACTTTATTGATTTCAGCCCTCAGTTTGATTATTTCCTGGTGTCTACTCCTCCTTGGTGAGTTTGCTTCTTTTTGCTCTAAAGCTTTCAGTTGTTCTGTCAATTCTCTAGTGTGACTATTCTCCAGTTTCTTCATGTGGGCACTTAGTACTATGAACTTTCCTCTTAGCACTGCTTTCAAAGTGTCCCATAAGTTTGGGTATGTTGTGTCTACATTCTCATTAAATTCTAGGAAGTCTTCAATTTTTTTTTTTTATTTATTCCTTGACCCAGGAATGGTGCAATTGGGTGTTATTCAATTTGCATGAGTTTGTAGGTTTTCTGCAATTTGTATTGCTAACTTTAAAGCATGGTGGTCTGATAAGATACAGGGGGTTATTTCATTTTTTTTTGTATCTGTGGAGGTTTGCTATGTTGCCAAGTATGTGGTCAATTTTAGAGAAGGTTCCATGTGGTGCTGAGAAGGTGTATTCTTTTGTGTTTGGATGGAGCGTCTGTAGATGTCTGTAGATCCCAACTGGGTCATAACTTCTGTTAGATCCTTTGTTTCTTTGTTAAGTTTATGTCTGGTGGTCCTGTCTAGTGGTGAAAACGGGATGTTGAAGTCTCCTACTGTAAGTGTGTGTGGTTTTATGAATGGTTTGAGCTTTATTAATGGTTCTTTTACAAATGTGGGTGCCTTTGTATTTGGGGCATAGATGTTCAGGATTGAGACCTCATCTTGATGGACTTTTCCTGAGATGAGTATGAAATACCCTTCTTCATCTCTTTTGATTGATTTTAGTTTGAAGTCTAATTTGTTAGATATTAGGATTGCTATACCAGCTTGTTTCTTGGGTCCATTGATTGGAAAATCTTTTGCCAACCCTTTACTCTGAGGCAACACCTGTCTTTGAAGTTGAGATGTGTTTCTTGTATACAGCAGAAGGATGGATTCTGTCTTCGTATCCATTCTCTTAGCCTATATCTTTTTATGGGGAGGTTAAGACCATTGACATTGAGGGATATTAATGTCCATTGATTGTTGGTTCTTGTTTATTTTGGATTTATTGTTGGTGGTATCATTATGTGTGGATTTCACCACCCTCCTGTTTCTTTTCGTGTTTGGTAAAGTTGGATTATCTATTGCTTTTTTCTTTTCTTTTCTTTTCTTTTTTTTTTTTTTTTTTTTTTTTTTTTTTTTTTTTTTTTTTTTTGGTGAGTTGGCGTTTTCCTTACAGAACTTTCTGTAGAGCTGGATTTGTGGATACGTATTGTTTAAATCTGGTTTTGTCTCCATCTATAGTAATTGAAAGTTTTGCTGGGTACAGTAGTCTGAGTTGGCATCCATGTACACTAATGTGTACAAACACATTAGTGTTTGTACAACATCTATCCAGGACCTTATGGCTTTCAAAGTTTTTATTGAGAAGTCAAGTGTAATTCTGATAGGTCTGCCTTTAGATGTTAATTGGCCTTTTTCCTTTGCTGCTCTGAATATTTTCTCTTTATTCTGTAACTTTGGTATTGTGAATATTATGTGATGAGGGGACTTCTTTTTGTGGTCTAGTCTATTTGGTGTTCTGTAAGCTTCTTGTACTTTCATAGGCGTATCCTTCTGTAGGTTGGAGAAGTTTTCTTCTATGATTTTGTTGAATATGTTTTCTGTACCTTTGAGCTGTATTTCTTCACCTTCTTCTATACCTATTATTCTTAGGTTCGACCTTTTCATGGTGTCCCATATTTCCTGGATATTTCGTGTTAGGGATTTGTTGGACTTGAGATTTTCTTTGGTTGATGACTGTATATCCTCTAGAGAATCTTCAACAACTGAGATTCTCTCTTCCATCTCTTGTATTCTATTGGTTATACTCACATCCTTAGTTCCTGATCGTTTACCCAGCCTTTGTATTTCCAGCATCCCCTCATTCTCTGTTTTCTTTATTGCTTCTATTTCAGCTTTCATGCCTTGAACTGTTTCGAGTGCTTCCTTCACTGGTTTGATTGCTTTTTCTTGGCTTTCTTTAAATTCTTTAAGAGAATTACTTATTTCTTGAATTTTGTTTGTTTTTTCTTCTATTTCTTTAAGAGATTTTCTTGTTTCCTCTTTAAGGGTCCGGAACATCTTCATAAAGTAGATTTTTAGGTCTGTTTCTTCTTCCTTCTCTGTGTTGTGTTTTTCAGATCTTGCTATTGTGGAGTCCCTAGATTTTGGTGGTGTCATATTAGTCATTCGGTTGTTGAGTGTTTTCTTATTCTGTCTTCTTCCCATCTCTTCTTCCAGTGGGTGCAGGTGGGGTCTCTCTATCTCCTCTTGTCACCCTGTGGTGTATGTGGGCTAAGACTTCAATGTCTGTAGCTCTGGATGGTCTTGCCTCTCCTGGTAGTCTCCTCACTCAGCAGAGGTTGGGCCAGCAGAGGGGGAAGGAAGTTGTTTCTCTTTTAAGGATGATTTGATTAAACTTTTGTGCTCCTTTCCCTCTTTTCTCTCTTTTGTCTTTTTTTTTTTTTTTTTTTTCTTACTTGAGGTAGGAACTCACTCTGTAATCCAGGCTGATCTGGGACTTACTTATTATGTTGCACAGGTTGGCTTCAAACTCACAGCAATCCTCCTGCCTATGAGAATTGCAGGAATTACTGGCATGTGCACTACAATAGTTTGTGTTTATGTTCAGACTTTTTAAGCACCTCCCGCTTCTCTTCAAATTGTATGTCCTTCAATACTTAATTCCAACAAACTACAAAGGCTGCTGATCCCATTTCAGATTCCTCTTAAGAAAGGAAAACAGGGCAGTGAAATAGATGAGGAAAGACTTATACAAATGCCACCAAGTCAGCAGAGAAATCAATTCCCAAGGGTGGCAAAGGAGACTAAGTCCTTCTCAAAGATCTGAAGTCAACTAGAAGTGCCTGGAGCCACTGTCATAAATACTGAAGGTGACCTATGGCTCATTAGAATACCTAATGCATACTCTTGAATGAAGATTTCAAATGCAAAAGAGACATGGGGTGCATGAAGGTATTTGTGGAACTACATGTAACAGAACATATTCAAGAAAGCCCATACTATGCGAGTAACTCCAAAGTTCCATCTTTGGTATAACATTGCCACTGGGCTTCTAAATCTTTCTCTGCATGTGCCACTTCTTTTGGTAATATTATTCCTTTTTAACAAATTCTCTAGCTTTTCTTTTTACCCTCTACATGCCTCCTTCTAATTCTTTGTTTGTGGGTCACAAAAACCTGGAACCCCTGTGAAGGTGACCACAAACCCTGATATCAGTAAATATATCTCTAACCACCTCAGCTATGAATTTCCGTAATAGCTATGCATTCATACCTCACAATTCCCCATTATTAAACACTATCACATTGTACTCTAGTTACTAAATGAATATGTCTTATTTTCCTGGGCCCACTAGGTCTTTTCTTCTTTTTCCCCACAGTGCTGTCCCAAGAAGCATTCAATTATACTTATGGACTCAACACCCCAAAACTACTGAAGCCAAATATATGGTCTTCCAGTATGATTTTTTAAAGATTTTATTTATTTATTTATTTATTTATTTATTTATTATGTATACAACAGTCTGCTTCCATGTATATCTGCACACCAGAAGAGGGCACCAGATCTCATAACGGATGGTTGTGAGCAACCATGTGGTTGCTGGGAATTGAACTCAGGACCTCTGAAAGAGCAGTCAGTGCTCTTGACCTCTGAGCCATCTCTCCCGCCCTCGATTATGATTTTTATCATAACAGATTTGTCATCATTATTAGTCAACATCTATGCATTTCTCTAAGGATCCTTGGCATGGATTCACAACCATGCAAAATGGCTAGTATTATCAATGAACTTAGTTTTCAGGTGAATTTAGACATTCATGAACTCTCTGTGGGGGAAAAATCTGTTTTCTTTTCTATGATTACAGACTATATCATATCAATGTCTATATGCTTGACAGAAAGTAGGAATCCAAGTTAGGTGGGCAGAATGTGATTACAGAGACTGTAATACAGCCAGGCAACTTGAGAGAACACCCACATTCCTGCCAGAGATTCCATAAATAACTGCAACTGCTCAGAATTTTGCTTCCATGAACCATCTTTTTTGTTAGGAGAGGAGAAGGTTAAGCTCTTTCTATGTAACCTCGACTGGTCTGGAACTTGCTATGTAGGCCAGGCTGCTTCAAAGCTATAGAGATATGTCTGCCTCTGTCTCTCAGTTGCTGTCTCTCTCAAAGGTATGTGGCCACCAGTAGTCATTCTACTCATGGACTAATTTTAACAAAGGCCATTCAAGGTGTGAGGGACCAGTTACATACAGAGGTTCCCAAAGGAAAGGGAACCTCTTTAAGTCTTTTGGTTGCCTCTGTGAACTTAAGAGGACTCCTGAAAATGTTCAAAGCAAATAGCACAATGTTTCTAGCAGGATATTATAGAACGGAGTCTAATACACATCTGTTTTATTGACTTGAAAGAACTCTTTTTAGGTACCCATCCTCCTTAACATTAACTAATACTACAGAGGGATTCAGCTCTTCTATGGGAAATGTGAAAAGGGTATACAGCAGTGATTCTCAACATGTGGGTCTCAACCTCTTGAGGTCAAAAGGCTCTAATACATGGGTAGCCTAAGACTATCGGAAAACACAGATACTCACATAATGATTCATAACATTAGCAAAATTACAGTTATGAAGTAGCAACAAAAATAATTTTATAGTTGGAGCCACCACATGAGGAGCTGTATTAAAGGGTCACAGCATTAGGAAGGGTGAGAACCATTGTGACAGAGATATACACATACACACATGCCTGTGTATATCATGCATACTGATGGGTTAAAAGTTAGATGCCTAAAACCTTATTTTCCACAAGGTCATTTTTAAGTGCATTTGTATTATATCATTTTGTCAAGAAGTATGCCCCCATTTCATTTTAGTCAGATTACACATAATGATAACATAAATGAAGATATAATACTTATTTTACTTTTGGTATGTTATATCCCTCAGCTCCTTTTCTCTTCTCCAGATACAAAATAGAAGACATTAAAATTATTGTTTACCACCAAAACAGCCTAACTTTCTATATTGCAAGTTACAACTGATTTGTAAAGAACTCATACCTAAAATTATGTAGTAAGCTATTATAGTACTTAGAAAAATTAACTCTAAAAAATCTGGGTCTTCAAAATGAAACACCAGAAAAGGCATCTCTTGATCTCCAGTGTGTTTCAGGGTAAGAAAAGTTCTTGACCCCCCCCCTTTGAATTTCAGTTTTTAATTCCATATCACTAATGCTGAGCTTGTGGAGCACCCGTAAGAACAGCCCCTTAGAGTATCCATCATAATGCTATTTCAAATTCACTCTATAAGTAGTTAATTAAATTAATGATGAGTTTCTCATTGAGTTTTTTTTGCCCCCGAAGTCTCTTACCTCTGGACAAATAATAATAAAATATAATATGGCCAAATTCACTTTTAGGTAGTTCTCACATGTTAAGTCTAATCCCCATGTTCAGGTGTGCTTAAATATTAAATGCTTTGGTATTGATAACTAAGGCATCTCAAAACATGCAGCCCCAGATTTCCTTACTTCAGACCAGTCCAAAGCTACCCACTGAGGTGGACATGACTGGTTGTTGCAGGACTCTTTCTCCATAGGCCGGTGTGTTAAACAATCACTGTAGTCCAGAGTCTCCTCCTCAGATGGTCCAATCCTCCTGACGCAGAGCACAGCCCTTGTGCGCATCCCACCATCACAAGTCTTGCTGCACTCCAACCAGTCTCCAATGAACCATCTGAAGCAAGATGTGGAAGAGAGAAAACAGTGGCTTCAGTGCACTGAGGCTTCTAGCTGAGCAGCTTTTCCCTAGAAAAGCTGACAGCTCAGTGGGAGTTGATAGGACAATGTAAATGCAAAAGCCATTAAGCAAATCACTGTTTGCTGTCACTCAGTTGTCATCCAAAGTGCAATGTGTAGGCTTTGAAGCAAGCAGAAACTAGTTCAAACAAACAATGCACCGGTTGCTTCCAAACTTTTTGCTTTCTCTCTCTTTTAACATTAATTTCTGAAGATAAATTTTATCTCATAGGATTTCCACGAGGATTAAATTATATATTTAAAAGTTCTAAGACATGCTGGTGAATGTTTAACAACTGGTTATCCATGAGAGGGGCAGAGTTATGATTTGTGCCATTTGCCCTTTTCTTTTTGTAAAGAGTTAAGATTTCACTAAGGCCAATTTCAAGCTGCGGGTTTGACATTCTGAATGTGAATAAAGAACACATGCTAATGCAGGGGCCAGGGAACAATAGGTGCTGGAGACACTCCACTGAGTGCAGGCTGCAATGTAACAAGCATGAAGCAGTAAAGATTTCTATTATAATGACATTGCAGCCACTTCTCCCACGAATGAGGATCATGTGCTAAAGTCCAAAGGAACTGGGACTTGTTCTCCAATTTCTAGAAATAAGCTCTCATGAAGGTAGACACTTCACAGTCCTTACAGGGAAAGAGAATGACCAGGTATCTATACTTAAAATGTGCTTCAGCAAAGGTGGAGCCTTAAGCCAGTTCTATGAAAACAGAAAAGGAAGGGGAAAAACAAAAACAAAAACAAAAACAAAAACCATCTTGCTTCTCCACAGCTAGTACAGGAAGAAACTAAATGTCTTAAACATGTCCCTTACTTATGACATTCCTTTTCTTTTGTTTGAAGTCATCAGTGAACTGTCACATGTGCATAATTTCAAGAAGGGCTTTTTGGTATCACTTCTGCACTATCATTCTCCTGTATGCTACTAATAGGTCCAGTGGGAAGCATGACCTAGTTCATGTCAATACAAACTCTACTTTAGAATTTTTATACCTCAGCTGAAGCAAAAGGGATCCTTTCTCTTCCTGCCGAAAGGTGCATGAAGACACATGTCTAGAGTTGCCCATGGCCGTGTTCCCCCTCAAATACAGGAGCTGGGAGTCCTGCTGAAGCCTCAGCCCAAGATTCTAGTAGGTCTACTCTTACACTCTCCTGAGCTTTGTTACCTAAACTTTATGTACTGAAGTCAGCTCAAGTTGAAGTTTTAACTATTTGCCACCAGAATTGTGACCATTGTATTCCTAATAAGCATTTGCTGAATGCCTACCATTTTCAAGGTATTCTGCTTTATTTTAGAAGAAAAAAAAGATTCTATGTTAGTAAAACAGTTCTTCAAAGTCACGAAAACAGCAACACTGGAACCAAGACTGGATTTCCCCTTCAACTGTCATTTCCACTTAATCTCATATATCATAGGATATTTTCTTCAGTCTATGATTGTAAACCACGCAGCTATCATACTTATGTTCTTGGGTATGAAACTAATCAGAGAGATGTCAAAAGCTCAAGAACCAATTCCTCATCACTTCCCCAATCAAATTCCACTGTGTAGATTTTACATATGAAAGTCAATGTCCTAGGGACAAGGGAGTACCAGCACCCTAATGTAAAACTGCATTTAGCCCACCAAGTCAAAATGACTTTTGCTTCATTATTTGTAATATCACTAATTATAGAGAAAATGAATTTGCTAAATATCCTAATCAGTTTTATTTTTTTTAACTTCTTTTTTTTTGGGGGGGTGGTTCGAGACAGGGTTTCTCTGTGTAGCTTTGCAACCTATCCTGGCAATCGCTCTGAAGATCAGGCTGGCCTTGAACTCACAGAGATCTGCCAGCCTCTGCCTCCCAAGTGCTGGGATTAAAGGCATGCGCCACCAACGCCCGGCTCATAATCAGTTTTAAACTTAAAATACATTTCACAACTCAAAAAACTATTGACCTAAATTCATTTTTAAAATTATAATTTAATGTTGAATTAAAAAAACTTTGATACTGTCATATTTTTTCTGCTAAATCATTTTCCAAAGGAGATTTAAAGTGTTTCCTTCTTCTTTTGCTTCTTGTAAATGAGCATGACCCTGTATTTGATAAGGAGGAAAATGTGTACTGAGAATAATCACTTGCATGGATGCCATAGTAAAACTCTGATTCAATTTGCAACAGTGATTTCATCACCAAGATTAGGGGGTAAAACAGAAATGTGTGTAACTCAGCCACAAAAAGCTCAGTCATACCACTTCCAGCCATGATCTCATTAGGCCTCATAATGTAAGAGGGATGGAGACCTTCAAATTAAACACAGGTGCTCCCAAGCAGCATGTTCGGGAGGCACTGCTATTCTTTAGAGCACAGGGCCAGGGCACCTCTGTAGTTTTCAAATTTACCTATTTTTATTATTCTTTGTCACTTCTTTTATTGTCAATAGTATTTCCTCAGAATCTTAGTCTGAATTTATCACTCTACTTATCAACTTGGAAGACATGGAAGTAAATGATTAATTAAGCACCCTGCTGAATTCATTCCTGACTGTAATGTCAAGCTTCACATTCAGTTCCGGTTTCAGCTGTATTGTACATCATATTACACCTTCCTGTGTCTTTGAAAGTGAATTCAGGGTCTAATTATTGAAGTAAACTTTGCATCTGTCTCAGTCTCCTTGTCCTCTGTCTAGTTTAGAATCTCTTTTTCCTTCTCTACATGCCTGACTCACTGGTGCCTTTCTCTTTGTTTCAAATTTTAGATTTTGAAATAAAATAATTATGGAAGATACCATCTCTGAGAATATCAGCTGCTGGACCTTTAAGGCCTGAGACACCTCAGAGCTCTTCTTTCTCAACATCTGGTTCGTTTTTTGTTGTTGTTGTTGTTGTTGTTTTTTTGTTGTTGTTGTGTTGTTTTTTCTTTGATCTCACTCTGAAGACCAGACTGGCCTTGAACCTACTGAGATCCACCTGCCTCTGCCTCCCAAATGTTGGAAGTAAAGTGCATGCTACCATGCCTGGAGTTTTCTCAACACCTAGTGATCAAAATGTCTACCATCTGTTAAGGCTAAAATTAGTAGTATAGTATTCATGTGGGAAGGATGTTTGCTTTTTTTTGGTTCATTTGTTTTTGTCAGGCAAAGTTTCATTCTCTAGCCCACTTTGGTTTAGACTCACTATGAACACTAGTGGCCTTGAACCCCCAGCAATTCCGCTTCAGCCTCCCAAAGCTCTGAAACTACAGGCATACATTATAAGAGGATTAATGTTTGAACCTCTGAAAACAGAGTGGCTTGCTGTACCTTGTATAATCTGATCTCATTCTACTATTACTAAGAAAATAATACATGGAGAAGGGATAAAAGAGAGGAACTGCATAAAATTTTGATCCAAACTTGACAAAACCAGAATGTGTTTGAAAAGCTCATCATAAAACCAGATTCTTTTGCATTATTATTTAAAGGGAAAGCAGAGCAAAGGAAACAAACTGTTATTAAATAGTTATGTTTAAAGAAAAACAGTCTTGAACTGTGGGTTCAATATCCAACATTTGTGAGGATGGAAGAGACAAAGCATTTTCCAGTCTTTATTCCAGAGTCAGCTAATCAACACTCCCCCCCCCGCTATAAACACATCACAAAATTAAGAAAAAGTCCTCAGAATTTGGCAGTATCATCTTTAATCAACAAGAGGCAATTATATTGTTTTCTTAGGAAATGCTACAGCTTTCTTAGTTTAAAACCAGTTCTTCAACTGATTGGAAAGTGGAACTAAGATTGGAGAGAACCATAGGCCATAAACATTCTTTAGGCATGGAATTTTCTCAATTCTTAAACATCAATATAACAAGCCTCTTTTAAATTGTGACATCGGGGAACACTTTGATGAAGCAAACGAAGTCAGACACATAAAGTGCCACTAGACATTTGGTTTGTAACTTAGAATGCTAGTGATGTCTTATAATGGGAAAAACATCATTAGAGATTAAAATCCCTCATCTGTGAAATGATGAGAGTTGGCTGAGACTATCTATGACTCTTCCTACTCTCAAATTTCGTAGTTTTATAGAGAATGACCATGAATCTTTTTCTAAACTTAAAATAACAAATTATAGTTGTCCATGGGTGAGGTTCAATGACTCAAAATACTTGTCAAACATTAAACCATAAAAGATTCTATTAAATAAAACCTAGCCCCTGAATAAAAATAAATTTCTTAGCTGAGCCTGGTAGCATAGGGCTGTCATCTTAGCTACTTGGGAACCTGAAGCAGGAGGTTGCTAGAAATACAGAATAAGTCAAGGCTAGCTTGGGCAACTTACTAAGATCCCATTAAAAATAGATTGCAAAAAATAAAAAATAAAAATGGCTAGAACTTATAACTTAGTGGAGAGCTCCTGCCTGCCATATATAAAGCCCTGGGTTTAGTCCCTAGTACAAACAAAGGAATAATTTCTTCCTACTCTGGGCTTTCTTTTATATGTTTGTTCATAATTCTCTTATGACACTTTTATATGATAGTTATTTTTTATATTTATTTGCTCAGATTGTCTTTAAAAAACCAAACTATAGTGCTGTGTACATTTTATTGATTAACTGATGTTCTTAAATTCTGGTCTCAGTATTACTACAACATATAGTAATTTTGTTTTTATTTGTTTGGTTTCTACAAATTTAAAAACCATAGTATTATAAAGGAATCATATTTACATTAAGGAGTCTACACATAGGTTATATGTAGAAACATTATTGCTATTAAACAGAGCATCATAAAAACTGGACTCTTGGCCTTCCCCTCCAAGTTCAACCTAGCTTCTTTTTTTTATGCAGGGACACTAGCTTCCCATCAGTTGTATCCTATAATATTAATGTTTTCCTTTTTTCAACCACATAAGACTACATCGTGGATCTATTTTCACTCAATTCACTACCTTGGCCCTGGAGTCAGAAGCAGGCAGATCTCTAATAAGTTTGAGTCCAGCCTGGTCTATATAGCAAGTTCGGGGCTACACAGTGAAAACCTGCCTCAAAAAAAAATAAATAAGATAAAATATTCAGTATTCAGTTCGGTGAAATGGCATAATAAATATATATGGAGTGTACATTCTTAAAATCTTTCTGGGGAACAATTTGGCAATGTGTCACAAATACTAAAATGTTCTCTTACTTGACTAGAAATTGTATTCCTCCTTATGTTGCACAGGGTATAATCATGGACAACAAGGTTTTTGTGGCAAAAATGGTTAGTGCTGTGGTATCACAGAGAGCAAGAACTTACACAAAGCAAGGATGAACAACAGTAGAATTCAATTTAAATAAACAATAACATTACTACTAACTGCTGTAAAAGAGAATGTTAAAAATAGACTAAGAATTGACTATAACATATAAAGACTATACCATTTCATTATATATGCATGTGTTTATATACATAAATAAACACCTAGAAATAACATATACTAAAATGCTAACAGTGGTATTACAGGAGTTATTTTCTTTGCTTTATCTGCATAGCACATCACTGTGTAGAAAAAGAGGCTGCTTCTTTTCTTTCACACCTACACATTGGGTCCTACTGAATCATAGTAGTCTATGATGTTTATCCCTAGAATACAAATATCTGCTAGGAATCTTATATACGCATTCTAAACATTTAAAATTACTCTTTCATTCTCTGAATCCAAAAGAGTAAAGAAGAAAGTTAAAAGACAATAGGAAAAATTGACTAATAAATATATAAAGATATGTATCTTTAAATCTTTCAAAAAAGAAAAATAGTCAGATTAAACTTTCCTATTTTTACATTCTCTTAATGCTTTTCTATTAAATCCCACCTCTCACCTCCAATCTTAAATAAGAAACTTCATTTTAGAACTATAAAATGAAAGTAATTGGAAACTTACATTTAATCAGATGTATTAATATGACAATTAATATTAACCATTTTAAAAAGCCCTAGGCAATGGTGGTGCACACCTTTAACTCCAGCACATGGGAGGCAGAGATAAGGGGATCTCTGTGAGTTTGAAGCCAGCCTGGTCTACAGAGTGAGTTCCAAGAGAGCCAGAGCTGTTACATAGGGAAATCCTGTCTGGAAAACAAAACAAAATAAAATAAAAATTTAAAAAGCCTTTAATGATATACTCAACTCCACAATGTCTAGATCAGTGGTTCTCAATCTCTGGGTCATGACCTCTTTTGGAGTAATGTGTCAGATATCCTCCTGCATATCAGATATTTACATTACAATTCATAACAGTAGCAAAATTATAGTTATGAAGTAGCAATGAAAATAATTTTATGGTTGGAGGTCACCACTACACAAGGAACTGTATTAAAAGCATTAAGGAGATTGAGAACCTCTGTTATAGTTGGGATGACGAGTGACTTGAAATCTTCAAGGTGTTGGGTGTTTAAGAAACTAGGCTTGAACAAATAAAGAAGCATGGGTCAACATAAAACAGATGTAATCAGTACCATCCAGAGGCTTTAAATGACCAGCCAGATGACAGGTCTGATATTTAAAATCTCAAATGTCACAGAATTAACTTGATGAGCTGAACTCATAATTACACAAACTATGCTATATCTAGGGGGGGTAGTCAGGCATCTGCACTGGCCTGCCCTTGGGGTTCTGACAGATACATCCTCAGCTGCAGCCACTAATGTGCACACTTGCTATGTTCCCTTTTAAAAAGTCCTGCCCTCCTCTCATCTTCTCTGTCTCTGTCTCCCACCCCCATGCCTCTCTTTTCTCTTTTGCTGCTCCCGTCCCCAGAGGCCAGTTTCCTACCCACCCCCCCCTTCCCCATTCCCTTTCCTGTAATTAAAAAACAAAAACCCATGTGAGCTGTCAAATGGTGTTTTTTTTCTTCTTGCACTGCTTTTTTTTTAAAGTTACAACAGTTAGAGCATGAATTTTGACCATCACTTTACTTTATATAGTTTTTAAGATTTATTTTGAGATAAGTTTATAAAGTTAATTAGCAGGAAAGTAGAAAAAGAAAGTAAGTGGTCTTACAAAAACTCTATCACTCTTGATGCTTTGTGTGCCTCACTCAGTGGGAATTACCACACAGTTCTACAAAATGCTAGGGTATATTTAAAATATGAAGACATCATTGCTTGCAGTCAAAGAAATGAATTTCACTTTTTTGTCATACTTACTCAGGTGGGCAGGGCTCAGTGTTGCAGGCTCTTTGATTTTCAGGTGGCTTACTGTCAGGGTCACAGAAATTGTTCTGGACGATGGAGTTGTCATCCAATCTTTTACAGATCACTTCTTGTCTCTGGACACCTTTAAGAAATGGAAGGACATCATTAACTGGAGAGTAGTTTCCCTTCCAAGAGGTGATGCATGTATTGCTTTCCTCTGGGAGTCAATCTGTTCCAAAACACTTGTCTACTTCTCTAAAAGAACAGAAGTACTGGTCATTATATCCAAATTTTAAGCAAAATTATTGTTCTCATACTTATAGATGTTTTGAAGCTGCAATTAGTATTTCCATTTTTTATGTTCATCTTCATGCTTTCCTTTAAAAAAATCCTTGAATTTTCCAAAATGCCATGAGATAAAATGTATTAATATACATTTCAATACAAGACAATGGATGCATACTTATTTAAAAACAAAACAGCAGGGACTAATTTACTTTCTGACATTTTGTAGGACAAGAGGAAACAAGGTCATTTTTCATTAGAAATACATCACACCCCACATTTCACTTATTTTCTTGCATTTATGATTGCATCTCTCTAAAAGCTCATCAAGTTTAGATTTCATATATAATGGACTACTTTTGGACTATGAGAACCTGGTCTGTATATTTTAACAGAGCTGAATACCTGTTGATTATATCAGTGTCAAAGAATTACATACATATTTCATTCTAATGTAATTTACAAAATACTCATCTTGATCTTAAAAATTAGTCCATGTGACTTGTTAGCACAACTAAAAACATTCACATTCCACAATTTACAAAATTCTTAAGTAGTATATACTTATGATTTATTGGCAGACATATCTACCACAACTTGCTCACATTTCACAAAATGCAATGACACACACACAGGGAGACTTTTATTTATAAACATCCTTGGTGAGATTTTTATATATACTCATTTTTGCTTTGTATCAGGAATCAAAAGACAGATATTTCAAGATATCAAAGAGAAACAAGTGTTTCAGATTATACAAAAGATATTGTTAACATTTTGCTCTGGGAAATGGGCACAAAAGCAAAGCTGTTCCCTGAAATTACCCACCCCACCCTATAAACACACAAGCTAAATAACTCAGAATTGTAAAGGTTGCCCTGACAGCACACATGTAATCACAAACCTGACTGCCTGCTTCCATCCCTCCCTTCTTTCCTCCCTCTCCCCCTCCTTCCCTCTCTCCTTCCTCTCCTCTTTCCCTTCTCTCCTTCCCTTGCTTTCGTCTGGTTATTTTTAAGCTGTAATATAATTTTTTAAGAAGGAATTTGTTCACAAATGTGGAGTTCTTATGAAACAGGATTATTTGACGAAGGAAACTTTTCCTGAAGAACTAGGCACCAAATGCTTCTCCCAAGGCTGCTTAGGTATGGGTGAGCTTGTCTCAGCTGTTCTGCTATGGCCACATTAAACTAAACCCTTTAGATTTAAGGAAATCTAATCTTTAGATTTAGATTGACAGGAAAAACTATTAAGTCTACTGATCTCAAAGACTAAGTTCTGTAGTCTCTATCTCAATGGCGAGTTGTTGAAGAAGGTCTATTTTGTTGTTTGCAGTGACAAGACTCCTCAGATCACCTTTAGGAACATGTTTTTAGGGGGTCTGAAATATATGCCCAAACAATTTACTGGCAAATATCTTAAAGTACGTTGTATTCATTCCCTCCCAATCCCTAGAATAGCAAATGACAGCAGTGGAATTTTTAACTATTAAAATTGAGATTTTTGAGGAAAGAATGATTCATAAGAAGCATAGCTGTTATCCATTCACAGATGTTCCATGATATTCATCAGATTACCTCCCCATTGTGTCATTCCAGTGGGCAGATAACTATGTCCATGTGGTCACCTAGTCAAATACCTCTACTGTTAGTCACAGAACTCAGCTACCAGCAGTGGCTTAGACAAGCAACTTGTTCACTCTGAAGGAAATGTTCATTTATATCAAGAGCAAGGGACTGCATTTTTAGGTGTAGCATGTATTTTTTTATATAAATAGTAGCATGTATTTTTAAAAGGCATAAAATGTGACTATTCTTGAAACAAAAATGCTGGCAGTTAATTCAGCATGTTAGTTGATTCTCAGAAAAGTATAAACATCAAAACTACAAAATGGAATTGATGTTGCTAAGTATCAGTGACAGAAACTGTTAAGTCAGTTTCTACAGGTTATGATAAAAGTTTGGTTTCATAGCCAGGCGTTGATAGTGTACGCCTTTAATGCCAGCACTCAGGAGGCAGAGGCAGGAAGATCTCTGTGAGTTCGAGGCCAGCCTGGTCTCCAGAGCAAGTGCCAGGATAGGCTCCAAAGCTACACAGAGAAACCCTGTCTCGAAAAACCAATAAATAAATAAATAAATAAATAAATAAATAAATAAATAAAGTTTAGTTTCATTAAGAGAGCACTACAAATGTTTGTTCACAACTGCATTTGTTTAAAGCAACCTATATTATAAAAAGCAGGCCCACTGAAATTTGAATCACAGATCAGATCAGACTGGTATAAGTAATTAGCAGAAATTTACATTTCACTGTGCTTCTTGAATGATGTTGGACTTCATATTAAGAATTACAAATTAATTCAACTTTGGCCATGTCTTCCATACTGCCAAGAAACTGGGAACTATGGGACTTCTAGATATTATAATTTCAGCATGCTATTTTTTAAGAAAGATTTATTTATTTATTATGTATACCATGTTCTGCCTGCACATTTGCCTGCAGGCCAGAAGAAGGCACCAGATCTCATTACAGATGGTTGTGAACTACCATGTGGTTGCTGGGAATTGATCTCAGGACCCCCGGAAGAGCAGCCAGTGCTCTTAACTCTGAGCCATCTTTCCAGCCCCAGCATGCTATTTTCTTGATAAGGTAAAAATTAACATCCTTGAAAACATAGCTAAAATTGTTTATATTTTACAAAGATATTTTTCCTTACATTCATCTTTATTTTCTTCCAAAATGTATCAGTATGGCATTATTCTCTTTCAAATCTTCTCACAACGCTTACTGTTTTCCTCTAACAGAATTCATACTTCCATCCAGGTTTTATGACCACATCTGGCAGGCTGATAGTTTTGTTTGCTTATTTGTTTCTTTTTTGATCCTAAGACAGCATCAATAGGATGACTATAAACAAATTAATCTAAATGGATAGAGTTTTAAACACAACCTTTAAGTTAAGGTAGATATAGCTTTTAACTCAGAAAGTAGAAAATACAGATCAAGTGGAAATAATCTAAGTGAACAAGAGAAATGGAGTTTAGAATATTTGCATATAATCATGCCTCATGTGCATAGCCTCTTTTAAAGTAGTATGTAAAACATTGATAAATTCATTTTAAACCCTATTATAATAGTTCTACAAAATTAGTATGCTTTCAAATCTGAAGACCCAAAGTTTATGACCAAATTGTTTAAGATGTCTACATACCCAGTTAGTGCACATTTAGTGGGAAAAAAATTCTCGTGTCTCAGTGTTCCTAGCCCGTGGAGAAAGGCAAATGGTCTGAGAATTTAATTGACCAAATTAAAACTGTGCTGACTATATTTTTACTCTTAAAAAACTTTAAGTTATTAGCATAAAAACTGTTTTTATATAATCCCTCCATGTTATTAAAAGTAATGAATTTAACACATTATAAAGTAAAAATTAAGTTTTATTTTCTTATTTTGCTAATACATATTTACCGTAAACCTTTACAAAGACATGTCCTATTTAGAACCATTTAATTTGCCTACATTTCATTTTTGATATTTAAGAACCAAATATGACAAATGATGGTTTTAAGCATAGAAATGTAAACATAACTCGGGCTACAGATTCAGCTCAGTGGTACAGCATTTGGCTAGCATGTGCAAGCCATTAGATTCAATTCACAACATGGAGAGAGGGAAAAAAAGAAAGTCTCACTCACTTTGTTGTCTGTGATCTTACATTTATCAGATCCTATGTTTAGTATTTTGCCGATAGTTTAAAGTTAGGATCTACTTGGCTACCAAAGGCCCCATTCTACAATATAAGGACTGAACTTGAATTACTGCTTAAATTACACAACACCAAATAGTTTTTAGTGGCATATTGTAATAGTGTATAACACAGGAAAAAGAGCAAGAAACCTGCCGAATGGCAAATGAGAACTGGATGAAGCTGTTTATTGCTCTCCCTGTAAGGTAGTGGATATCTCTCTCACATTCAGGCCAATCCTGAGTGAAGGCTCAGAGGACACTGACCTTCTTCATTTCTGATAAATACTTTTACAGACTCATTTATAATATGGTATTTGAAGTCATACTGCTCTTCTTGCAGCAGTTCACCATTTAAGAATTAAATTCACCAGCTCATTCTTTTTTAAAGTCAAAGTCAGTGCTTGAAAATTTAACTTGGAACAGTGGCACATGTTAAATCACAAGGCAGAGGGCAGCAGTGGCTAAGGGCAAGAGAAAGCTCTATGCATTCTCAATTGTACAAGACCTAACATTTCAGTCCTAAGTGGACTCCATCAGAACATATATATGATTAAGTTAATATGGGAAAAGTGAGAAGTACAAATGTACACTTGGGATTGAAGGCCCAACAGATCTCTAAATAATTGAGCAGAGTGGCACAGTATGTCATCTTTCTACAGATTTCTGGAGAGGAAGAGAAGGGAATACTCAGATTTTATACTTAAAAATGTAGCTGGGGGCTAAGGCAATAATTTGCTTAGCCACAGCATATAAAATAGTTAGCAATCAAGACAACATTATATAACCACAGCATACATAGCATATGGCCAGTATTATTAATGTAATCCTAATAGTCAATGCAGATAGCATCCAAAGAGTGACAAGTGCCAGGAAACAAAACAAAACAACCCAACAAACCCTATTTGCCCTATCTTCAGCTGCTGGAATCTGACTATTGAGTTGTGTGTTTGCTGGCCAGACTTAAGCATTTGCAGGGCACAGCAAAGTCCGTCTGCCTTGGATCTAACAGCTGGCACCCAGAGTACCAATTCACTCCACCCACATGGCTTTCCTTCTTTTCCTTTCTTTGCCTTCCCAGTGTTTTCTGTCTGTCCTGGGCAACAGTAGATGTCCTGAGGAAGCACAGGATGATCAAAATGGAAATGTAACTCTAAAAATACTGTATTTTTCATTGCTAGCCATGATGGCATATGCCTTTAATCCTAGCAGTTGGGAAGCAGAGGCAGATAGATCTCTGTGGGTTCCAGGCCACTCTGGTCTACATAGCAGCCAGGGCCACATAGTGAGACCCTGCCTAAAACGCATATGTATTTTTAGAGCAATTGTGTTTAGTGGAGATAAATTAGAATGCGGCACATACACAATGGGTTTACTTGAGGACATAGCACACATTGACGGGATTTCTACTATTCACTAGGTAACAGGAATATCCTGAAAAATGTCTAAATTAACCTGACTCATTAAGTTCTTTCTATGTTTATGGTATAAATTTAATTACTATGTGGAAAGGTAAAATCTTTACTTCAATGATATTATATTAAATGAGGTAGCACGAACAAAGGAAAGGTCATACTTGTCTAGTAAAGTACTGTATTTTCAAGTCTGATAATTTAGCTGTACACACCTCTCATTTTGTTAAATTACTGGGTGATCTCTCTTTTCCTGATCTCCACTGATCTTAAGAATTCTGTCATAATCAAATGCCTATGAAACCCTTTAATGTCATTTTATCTTATTTCTATGTTTTCCCTCACCTCCAGGCAGTAAATGACCTAGACAGGTTTTCATTTCCCTTTAATAAATGAGGCAATCAAATTAGATGACCACTAATGTTTCTTTGGGATCCCAAACTGCTATAGTTTGCATTTGCCCTTTCTCTTTACTTCAATAGTTCAGATTTTTGAAGGATTCTCCCTCTGTAATGTCTATTTTCCCCTTGTAATCTATAGAATAAAGAGTGTAGGGAATGGGATATAGCTCAAGGTAGATTTCTTGCCTACTATGTATGAAGCCCTTAATTTAATTCCCAGAAAAACCAGATGCAAACACACACACACACACACACACACACACACACAGGAAGAGAGAGAGAGAGAGAGAGAGAAGACAGACAGACAGACAGACAGACAGACAGACAGACAGACAGACAGACATAGACAGATGGAGACACAGACAGAGAAATGGAGAGAATAATCTTTTGCTTTTGTAGTTTTGTTGTCCTCTTTGAGTTTTCACCACTTCTTTTCACATGTCCTAGTGGCTAGACAGGAAATGTAAGAATGCTAACTACAAATGGGAACTTTGAAGCTCAGCCTGGTGGCACACGCCTATAATCCCAGCACTCTGGAGAGGCCACGGTAGAAGGATCAGGAGTTTAAAGTCAACCTCTACTACATAGGGAGCTGTAGCCCAGCCTGGGCTATTTAATACCCTATTTCAAAGACAAAGCAAAAGCAAGCAAAGAAAAAACTAATTTGTTTTGCTAAAGATCAATCTCTATGGTTTTTAGTAGGAGTTTATTTCTCTTATTTATCTAAATTTTAAAGGAAGATGCTGAGAGTACAGCATCTTGGATCACTTTTTCCATTCACTGTGTTATAGTTATTAGCAAATAAAGAAACTTTAAAATATCACATATGAAATCCCTTTCTTGGGACCAAAGAGTAAATACTTCAGATTTGATTTAAAGTAAAGATGTAATTATAAGCAAGTTGAATAGTTTGTAAGCTAAAATTCTCATATTCTTCATGTTCCCCCAAAATAAGAATAAGAAAGAAGGATTTATTTTTCCAAAAATAGTTTATATGTACTTCTTTGTAGGGATATATGCTATGATTGCTAAAAATGCTATTTTGTCTTTCTTCATTGTTAACCTAGCCTTTAATGGCTGAGCCATCTCTCAAACCTTAAAAAATGCTATTTTGAATAGAATTTTTGTGAAGTGAAACACAGCCTGTGTCATACTGATCACTAATACACCAGAAATGCACTTAAATTTGTTTTCAGCCTAATGACATTTTTTTCAGTGAATAATAGGCATCCAAGTTCTCTTCATGTTAGTTAAGACTATATTCACTAAATCAATATTGAAGTTCATGACTACAGGACCAAGGATCTCAGGAGCCTGGTGGGATGTTTACAGACACCCTGTTGTGGAGCCTGGTCCAACTAACCCCATATATTGAAAGTCATTCTTCCTTTTCAACATTGGAAATGATCCCAAAAGGGAACATTGAGAGAGAGTCAGTATGTTGGTACCATGGTCAATCAGTGATAGGCATGTGTCTAGTCTTCTAAGTAGCTTAGCTTCAAAATAAAGGAGAAAATTGGAGAATTTTTATTCTTTCTTAACTGAAGACACTTTCCTCCAGGAGTTTGTACTCTTAGAAGGATCACAGTGATCTGTACTATGTTTAAGTTTGCTATGCCCAGAAAAAATTCCGAAAAGCCCATAGAGTCAAACAATAGCACAATGCTCATCCTTCCACCAAAAAGGAAGACAGAAGAATGGGGGGAAGGGAGGAAGAACAAAAGGAAGAAAAGAAACTTGTTCAAATTATGTAACTCACAGCAATATGCAAGGTGATTTTAATATTAATCTACAGTTTCTACCTGTAATCTTTCATTTTGCTATGAAAAGCTATGCAGATTTAGTTATAAGTATCAATCTTTTGTGTTCCAGACTTAATTTCAATCAAATCTATTTTGAAATAAAAACAATTTAAAGTAAGAGATGGAAAGATGGCTCAGAGGCTAAGAGCACCCACTACTCTTCTAGAAGATCTGGATTCAGTTCCCAGAACCCACAGGATAGCTAACAACCCTATGTAACTCCAGATCCAGAGGATACAACACCCTTTGGGAATCTGTGGCCACTGCATGCTCAAGGTGCACAAACACACATACAGGCAAAACACCTATACATGTAAAACAAAAATAATAGGATATCTACATTTTTAATTTAAAAATAATAAAACAAAATATACCCCCCCCAAAAAAACCACCACCACCCACACAAAGCCTCAACTTATTGGTTTTTTATTTCTTCTGTTTCAGATTAGCACCTATTTTATTTTGACTTTCCATCAAATTTACAGGATATGCCTAAAAGTGTTAGTATCAAGCCAAGCCCCACGACCCTTAACTTGTATGAACTGACCTCTTTGTGATGTTAAATTCGTTAGAAAGACATCTTAGAACTGGCAAAGGAATTAAACAGACATTTGTAAGAATGTAAAATATCTTTCTCTGCTTTGTCTGGTACTTTGAGAATGTTTCCTTTTAGATGGATATTAGTTCTGACCTAAAGATTGTATTATAGCCGGGTGTTGGTGGCACACGCCTTTAATCCCAGCACTACAGACGGATCTCTGAGTTTGAGAACAGCCTGGTCTACAGAGTGAGTGCCAGGATAGGCTCCAAAGCTACACAGAGAAACCCTATTTTGAAAAAAAAGATTGTATTATACTTCTCTCTCTCTCTCCCTGCTTTCCCTCTTTCTCCCTCACTTATTCCAAACAAGAGTTTCAAAATGAAGCCCATGTTGAACTCAAATCCTCTGTGTAGCTCAGACTAGCTTTTAATTTACCAATCTCCTGTCTTGATCTCCCAAGTGCTGGGATTACAGGCATGACCACTAGGCTTGGCTCAACATTTCATCTTTCATTTAAAAACAATTTAAAATGCCATTTCAAAATGGACTTACCATAATTTAAGTTCACATTATGTTTGTATTGTATCATTCTTGTGGATATTAAAATATAATACATCACCAGAGAGATGAGGAAGAAATATCTAATGTTTCATAGGCTAAGAAAATCTGTATAATAAACTCATTAAGATAACTTGAAAATCATGTTATTAATCAATTTATTATTATAGATTATTGCATAAACTTGTTTAAGCTATAAAGAAGTTGCTATCAGAGGCCATTTTAAATGTACCCTTTCTCTTCTGCATTCCTTCCTTTCACCTTGGGTTTTCATCATGCACCAACCTTAGACTGAACTACCAAAAGCAAAGGTAAGGCACATACTCAGGAAGAATAACAAATACAGATAAGAAAAGTTTATATATTATTCAAAAGCTCTAGTTCCCAATTTGGAGGAGCAAAGCATTTTCCATCTTTAAACCCTGAAAATCACTAGGGCTTTAAATTGTACTTATATGCATTTCTTCCTCTTAGAAAATAGTCAAAATAGACTGAAAAGGAGTAGGGTGATTTTTTCCTCCCAGTCTTAATGACACATTAAAATAAGTTAAGATTTCTCAAACTTTTTCATGCAACACTTAGTTTCTAATAATTTTTTTACAGCACCTCCTTAGCAAGGGAAAAAAATCTAAATGTTGCTTATTAAGGCCTAAATAATTTAATGACAACAATTTGCATCGAATAGAACCAATGACACCATGTTTTCATTGAAAAAGTACAGTATTTTGCAGCACTTCATGAGCATGCCATAGTATCTTTGGCCATGTTGACGCCTTATGAAAAATTTAGCCCTGAATTGGTGAAACCCAAAATAGTAGTTGGAAACCATCTTCCAAAGCTCAGAATAGAAAGCACTTCCAAAATGTATGAAAGTCCAAATGAAGCAGGTAGTGATGCATACAATACAATTAAAAATAGAATATTCCTACCTGGACACAAGAAATATGTAAAACATATTTTTCTGTTCATATTCAGCTCATTCTATCTCTCTCTCTCTTCTTTCTTTCTCTTCCACTCACTCACACACACAGAGATGCACACAAAGAAATTAGGCTTTTTGGGTTGGGGTACAGCTCACTGATACAATCTTGCCTAGCACTGCAAACAAACAACGTCAAAAACCAGTCAACTTATAATGACATCAAGGGAAGGAAAAGAATTAAAAATGCACCAAACATGAAAAAAAAAAAAAAACACTGAAATACACTTTGTAAGTATAAAGGAAAAACAATGATAAAATTTTAAACAGTCACTGATACCTGATTAGAAATACTAAGGCCTATATTTTAAAAGACTTACTTTATTTTACTTTATGTGTATGTTTCTGAATATATGTATATGTATATGTGTATGTGTATGTGTATGTATATGTATATGTAAGCACCACATGTGCGCAGTGGCCACAGAGGTTAGAAGAGGCATCGGATCTCCTAGAATTGGAGTTACAGGCAGTTATGTTGTGGATACTGGGAACTGAACCTGAGTCCTCTGCAAGAATAGCAAGTGCACTCAACTGCTGAGTCATTTCTCTATATATTAAAAACAAAACAAAACTGTGTTCTTTGTTCTGTAAATAAATAAAAAAAAATGGTTTCCTTCAATGACTCTACCTCCTTTCTCTACCTCAACCTAAGCACAGCTTTAATTCATCTTTCTTCTCCTGAGCTGCGAAGTAATGTTTAGCAGGAGGAGGCCACTCTAAGACACACAGCAAACTTGAGTTCTTTGATATGTACTTCTTTTACTTCGCAAAGAGAAAGAAAGGAAATCCTAGGGGAGAAAACTAATGTGGACAAAATATCAGGACAGCTAATGATGCTAATGGAGGACAAATATTGTATTTTAAGGGTAGTTGCAAACTATAACAAATATACAGCATTGTATGTATTTCTGTCTTTTCTTTACAACGATAATGAAGAATTCTTTGGTAGTAAAACAGGTCAACACTAAATACAATGCTAAAGACTCTTAGTCACTAGTCTTAGGAGGCTTTTCTCTAAAAGTCCAAGGGTTATATGAAGTCAGAGAAGAGGCTGGGTAAGTTAGGAAGATGGCAAAAGGATGGTTTAAATAGTAGAAAATTGAAAGAACAGAGTGTTATTTTTATTTATTTATTTATTTATTTATTTATTTATTTATGGTGTTTTGAGACAGGGTTTCTCTGTGTAGCTTTGGAGCCTATCATGGCACTCGCTCTGGAGACCAGGCTGGCCTCAAACTCACAGAGATGCGCCTGCCTCTGCCTCCCCAGTTCTGGGATTAAAGGTTTGCACCACCAACGCCCTGCCAGAGTGTTATTATGAATACTGCTGAATTATGCAAGATCTATTCCCTAAGAAACAATAATCTAATCCAGTAAAGGGGGTCCCTTCTTGACTAGAACTACCAAGAGAAAAGAAGTGCTGGGAGTTTCCATAAGGGTTAGTTAGAAAAGGAGCTGTGTGCTTCTTACATTCTGACTTGTAGCTTCAGTAGATAGACTGTAGTAGCCATTTATAAATTGAGCATATTTTATTAAAACTGCTGGAGATGAGAAGCATTTTCAAATTCATATTAATTTAGACTTTAGAATATTTTCAGAGAACTTATTGGTTGAGCATCCCTAATCTGAAAAATCTGACATATCTGGTGATCTCAGATTAGGGATGTTCTGCTTACATTCATTTTTTTGGGAGGGGGTGGTTTTGAGACAGGGTTTCTCTGTGTAGCTTTGTAGACTAGGCTGCAGCCTCAAACTCAAACTCAAACTCACAGAGATATGCCTGCCTCTGCCTCCTAAGTGCTGGGACTAAAGGCATGCACCACCACCACCTGGCCATTATATTAATTTTAGTTCTTTAAGTTCCACAGAAAGTTGAAATGAAAATGAAAATTGGTTAGCACAGTTGCAGTTAGTTTTAAAAGTACTAATTATCTGTGATAAATGATCCATCTGGTAAAGAAGAAAATGTAAACAAACTGAGATCAAATTATACTCCCTATGGCATGTCCAAGTCCAATCGCCAAATTAAATAAATCATGAATTGCCATTTTACCACTTCTTCCACTCTATTCAGTGATGTTGCTCTCTGTTTTTCGC
Organism: Cricetulus griseus; assembly: GCF_003668045.3. Taxonomy (NCBI): domain Eukaryota; kingdom Metazoa; phylum Chordata; class Mammalia; order Rodentia; family Cricetidae; genus Cricetulus; species Cricetulus griseus. The sequence continues at coordinate 322,740,910 of NC_048595.1, read as the reverse complement.
CCTAAATGCTCATTCCTGAATCTCATTAACCTTTGCATGTAACTCATAGCCAATTAATAAGAGATGTTAGTATTTTTAGGACTGAAACTTTTAATCCATAATAAAACCAATATATGGACTGCTCCTTAGAATTGCCAAGGGATCTTTTAAAAATCTGATGTTCAGACTAAACCCCTATCCATTTATAAAAGGCAGGAGTGTCAGGGGGCCCCAAGTAACAGGACTTCAGGAACATTTAGAGCCTTGTCTTTCCAACCTGTGTCAAAGTTAAGAGCCATTGTTCTGGGCAAGGTTTCTGAACAAACTTTCAAGCTGGTGAAGGAAATACTTTTGGATATATATATATATCCAAAATATATATATATATTCTCTATAGAGGTGCTAAGTGGTGAAAAAGCTTTGTTCAAAGTAACCAATTATTATTATTAGAGAAACACTATGTTAAAGTATTACTAAACCCAACTGCTGCAGCTTGAATTAAAAAAATATTTAACTTGAAATCTATTTATATAATAACAATCATCATAGCAAAGGTTATTTTGTATGGCTGTTGGGGATGATCAATAGATACCAGGCATCAGAATATGTTTTATGAACTATACATTATTCATCTATTATTAAACAGCCAAGCCACAAAGCACTTATAATTAAATCAAATAGAAATTATCATGTAGCTTTACTAGCCCAGTTACTGGCATAAGGCTCCTAGACTATCAAGACCTGTGCTCCTGAAAAGGAACTGGAGGCAGAGCCTAACAGACCTTGTTTAAGACACCCTTCTGTATTGTGATGTGTGCTAAACTTTGAGAACAACACATCCAGTCTGACATTAGTAAAGAGGAGGTATGCAATAACCAAAACTAGTGGGTAAGTACAAAGTAACTGCTATTTTAGCCTTTAAAAGCCACAGAGCAAATGTTGTATGGCATGAATTACTACTCAAAAACAGGCTCTAGAGTTTTACATTATAAAATGGTATTACTTTCATTATTAAGCCAAGTTTTATCAATTAATATATGATTTCGGTCATTAATCCAATAGTAGCATATTGGGGTCTTATTTAAATTACATAGTACATAATCGTTTGGATAAGGCATATAGAAATAAATTCTAAGAGAAGTAACAAGGCTTCTGGATTCTCACATTTACTGGGTTCTCACATTTATCCTGAAGTCACATTTATCTTGAAGACAATACCCCATAGCATTTTAATGTTCCCAATCAACGCCAGGAAGCGCTTCATCACTGACTCAGAGCAACCATCACTTGAAATGAATCATCACCAATGTTTCCTGTATATTAGATTTGTCATAGAGTCTGCTAAGCGACAGAAAAACAGTTTTTAATTTCTTATCTTAAAATATCTCATCATAGAAAACTATCATTCTTGCTTCCTGACTCATAGTTCAAAGGTCTTGATATCAGTAAAGCACACACAGAACAATAATGAACAACACAGAGGGATCTTGTGAGATTCCAAAAAAATTCTTTCTGAGCAAAATGTCTTTAGAAATACATCTTCCTAAAAGGTCTTTAACTATAAATAAACTCCTTTTTGGCAGGTAGATGACTCTGGCCTCCTTCTTTGATTAACATTCCTGAGCTCTGAAGAACTTTACTTCCTTCAAAGAGAAGCTCCCAGTATTTAAAGAATCTGGAATTAAAAACTGAAGCACAAATAGGAGGAATAAGTTCAGTAGCTGGTATTTACAACAGGATGCCTAGGCCATCCAATTCTCTACATAGGAAAGATGAGATATACATACTTTTTTGATGTTGAGTTTTATGTCAATTTGACACTCTAGAGTCCTCTATAAGGGAGTCTCGGTGAGGGATTGTTTGGATCAGGTTGGCCTGTGGGCATGTCTGATTAGTGGGAAGACACACCCACAGTGGGTGGCACCATTCACTGGGTAAGGGATATTGAATTGTAGAAGAATAGAGAAAACAAGCTGAGCACTGGACGTGCACATGCAATAATTCACTGTGCTTTGTTCTTGACTGTGGACATAACGTGACTAACTGCTTCAAGTTCCTATGTCTTGACTTCGGGCATCCCTGCCACGATGGACTGTAACCTAGAATTGTGACTAAATAAGTCCTTTCTTTTTTAAGTTGTTTTCGTCAGGGGATTTTATCACATCAACAGGAAATGAAAATAAGACAATTGTCAAAATTATTGTTTCATGCCTCATGACTGCTCATAATCACTTGCTGTTTATAAATGCTTATCACTTTCCAAGACTGTTCCAGATATTTTGTACTAGGAGCAAAATGAGTTCTCAAAGATGCAGACTTGAGTGACCAGGCCCTGAATGCTACAGCCTACAGTACTAGGTTTCAGTTGCTCAAAAAGTGATCCAAAATTTTGTATGGGCACCAGAACCATCTGGAGAGCTTGTGAAAACACAGTTCCTATTCAGTTTCTCTAAAGGAGTTCTGACATAGGATCCCCAAATTAGCTTCTCAGTGAATCCCTAACTGATGCTGAGGCAGGTGGTCCCCACATCACACTTGGATGTCCAAGACAAATGACGGCTCTGCACACAACATCTACCAACTTGCAATCACTGACTTCCCTCTCTCAACAAAAGCAATGGCATCATAAAAGCTCAAAATCACTCACACTCAAACAGAGTTTGGGGTCCCAGCACCTCCTCAAATATAAGCTCAGTAGTTCCAAATTCAAAGTAGTTCATACTATGAAGAAGAAACCTCTTCTACCAGGGGCTTTTCTTTTTATTTAGGGTTTTTCCTCATTCACAAATCATTTCCATTTTTCAATATGAATGTTATGGAAAGAATCACTCATTTAAATATTTCATACTTTTTACTTCAATAAACTCACAGTTTTCTTTTGAATTAAGTTTTCATGCCTCTTCCACCTTTGTTGGACTATGTGCTCTCTGAATAAACAGAATAATAGGGTTGAAAGATCATTGGAAATTCATTTGTATCTCCTTGGCCTCAGATAAGACTGTTGTCTAAACCATCCTCAAATAGAGCAATTGAGTAAAAGAACAGGCAGCAGAGCTCCCCATTCAGTGTTCTATTGTGTCCTTGAAGATACTACCATGTCTTCTCTTCCCCAAGTCAGCTGATCTCAGCTTTAGAGCATCCTTATTAGGATGCCTAAACCTTAAATTATTTGGGCTCATCCTTAATAAATTTATCCTACTCTTAATAAGTTTATTTATTTATACTACTTAAATAAATGTTATCTTAAAGATGACTTTTTTGTTGGTAGGTAGAAAGGGGAAGATTAATTCATAGAGTGATTTAATTAACATAAATAAAGATTTTTGTATAAATGACACTAAATATACTGCAATGGTCCTTATGGGAACAAAAAGTGAATTAGTTGAGGATACTCTGCAGTGGTGTTAGTCATTTTATTTTATCAAAAGAAGTAGCAATGCAATATAGTTTGGAAAACTTTATATTATGAGCCATCAAACATCTCATACATAAAATGAGTAGGAACAGAACTTTTAAAATAGATTGTAAGTCCTACTTAGCCATATTTATGATATTTCACATGAGTGAATATTAATAGAGCATTATTTATCTTTTTTGATTTTTCATGTTGTGTAGTCTTTATTATTGAAAGTAGAGTTATAGTAATCGATGATTTTCATTTTTATGACTCAAGTATTTTTCTGAAATATTCTTTTCCTATTCAAATCCTTGAGGCATTTGGAGATCCAATGGATACATGGACAGATGTCCATGGAATGCATATGCTTTTGCACAGTTTAGAATGGGAATGTCATTTATTTCAATTTCAACATTCTAAATATTATTGTTTTAAACGTATACTTTGGTTTTAGAATGGTGAGGTACTCTAGGCCTCCCTGACGTTGAAGGATGGGTTTGCTCCTTGCCTGTTGTAATGAAGCTCTATGGTGGAGGTGGTGCATTTAGTCTCCAGAGAGAAGGAAGATGCTGCTTGCACAGCACTTCTACTCACCAGTCCATGAAGCAGCAAGGGTGTTGGCTTTGAAGGAAGCCAACTGTCCTGCTCTCCCAGCCAGAGGTAAAGAATTGCATTGGTGGCCACTAGAGGGAGGAGGATTAGGAATAGAGTAAATTGTGGGGAAAAGGCACCCATGAAAAACGCACATGGGACAACCAACACATCACCAACCACTGCCTACCAGCTACATCTACCTCACTGAGGGATTATAATGGGGTCACTACACATCATTAGCCCAGAGACCCAGACACCAGTAATTTATGCAGCATCCCAGTATATTGCCCCTTAACTTCGATGGCTGGAGAAGGGAGTTTGAATGGGATTGTGGGAAACACGCAATTGTACAAACACAAGCATACAAGCACACATACATTCTCATGACCCATTACAACAAGTTGCATCTGTGACGTCTGATTCTTGCAGGTTTTTAATTTAAAACTCTTGATGTTCTTTACCAAGAATGTGTTCATGAAAAGCAAACAGCCCACCTTCAAGATAGTCTTGGAGAAGCACCAGCAGAGATACTCATTGTGCCAAGATGTATTTTACCAACAAATCTGTGTAAATTACATGAGGTTGAAACAAACAGAATGTAATATAATTAAGCAAAGTTTCTTTTACTAAATTACAGCTTGAAGCAAACCTGCAAAAAATGTTTCCAATTAGCTTCTTTAGCAAACAAAAACCACAGCTCAGAGTAGGTTTTGATTTCCACACTGCCAGCTGTGGGCTGCCTAGTGGGTGTCTTACCTCCAGCACAAGTAGCTGAGCACTCTGACCAGGGCTGATGGTGCCACAGAAAGCCAACTTCATTATCTCCACTGCCAGGACGAGCGATGGGGACGTTGAACTTGTACCTAATTCCCAAATTCTGTTCTTGGAGTAGAACCTGCCATTGAAAACAACTGGTGAAGATAATTAAAATACAATGAGCCTTCATTGAGATACTTATTTCTTCTGAAGAAGATAATGCCATAGAGCAAGTCTTACAGGAAATTTGGAACATTTATTTATTTACTTTAGCTTTTTGCAGCCTCACTCTATGGTCCAGGATGACCTTGAATGAAGACAACTTAAAAAATTACTACATTTTTGTTTATTTCTGGGGGAGGGGCAGAGTGCGCACATGCTTAGAACATGTACAGAAGTCAAAGGGCAATTTGCCAGAGTTGGTCCTCTCTTTCTATCATGTGAACCATGGGGATTGAACTTAGGTTGTCAGGCTTGGTAACAAATGCCTTTTTCTGATGAAGCATCTCAGTGGCCTTCAAGACAACATCAAAACACATGAGTTTTTAGAAAGTGTTCCTTTCTTTTCTGTTCATGGGTATTTTGTTTTCATTCATACTGCTTAATCATAAAACTTTTACTAAAAAGAAAACCTGAAAAGTTCAGTGGTGGTGGAACACACCTTTAATCCCAGCACTCGCAGACAGAGTCAGGAGGATCTCTGTGAGTTGGAGGCCAGCCTGGTCTACAGATCAAGTTCCAAGACAGCCAGGGCTACACAGAGAAACACTGCCTTGAAACAAACAAATTAATAAAAAACACATAAAAAGATAAACGTCATCTGGCAAGACATCTATGGCCTTCACTCTACAGTAACCACACCCTTGGGCAAATCATTTTACCTTCATTGCCTTAATTCCATCACCGGGAAAACAGCTGATCAAACATGAGCCTTTTCTACCCCATAATATGGAAGTTACAGTAAAAATATAACGACAAAGACACATTTACCATTACAATGAGGTTTTCAGAGGTGGGTCCTAAGGCTTCCAAGGATTCTGGTTCATCTGTTGGTCTTTTGTAGTGGAAGGCTGTCCCAGAAACATCAAATTTCCTAGGCCAGTCAATAGTCCAAGCACCATTAATATAGTAATCATCCCCTTCAGATTTTAAAGCTGGAAAAGAGAACAAAAATCCACCTAAAATGTTAAATTTCATTTACTAATATATTGTGGATCAACTATTGCACTAAAATTTATAATGAACAGCCATTTCATTCAAGGATGATACTGGCCATCTCCCTTCTCCCTTTCTCACTTCACCTGTATCTCTTCCCCTTGCTTGCTTTATTCTTCCCAAACAGTGACAGAACTTATTGTGGGTATATTCCTACCTTGGATCCCACCTTCTTTTATTAGAAAAGAGAGGATTTGGAAAGCTTTGTACAATGTCTATGTCCTGAGTCCCAGGACAGGAAGGTGATTTCTGGGTGGCCTGAGGAGTACAGGCAAGGCCTTTGCTCCATACATGTTTGCATCCACCATAAAAGTGAGAAACTGAGAGACTAAGGAACCACAGGGTAGGGTGAGATGGCACCAGGCACATGGGAAGTGTGGGGCAGCTGTGGCCTAAGCCTAGCCTGGTATGTAGAGTGAGACCTTGTCTCAAACGCAAAGCAAGGGCAGCCACTGAGATTACGGGTGTCTTTGCCTTATATTTGAGACAAGGTCTCTCTCTAGGGAGGCCACTGCTCATATACTTGTAAGTTTCCTCCTACCTTAGCCTCCTGAGCACTTGGTAGACAGGTGTATGGGGCACCATATCATCTGCTCCTCATTTATTATTATTATTATTTTGTTGTTTTTGTTGTTTTTGAGACAGGGTTTCTCTCTGTAGCTTTGAAGCCTATCCTGGCACTCATTCTGTAGACCAGGCTGGCCTCGAACTCAAAGAGATCTGCCTGCCTCTGCCTCCCATGTGCTGGGATTAAAGGCGTATGCCACCAACGCCCGACTCTACTCATTTAAATGCAATTTGGAAACACAAACTTGCAGCAGTTTCAATGGTCTGTACTAATTCTGAACAGTAACAGGGCCTTTGTCAATCAGGCAGGAATTGGGAGGGGCTCATGATGGCTAGGGAGGGCCCTAGCCATCACTACTGAACTGTTTGCCACAGATACAATTAGGAAGAAAGGAACTTGTTGCCTTCAGTTGTATACCCACTAGTGACCCCATTAGGCTCCAGTGGATACTTTCAATTCAATGACCACACAGATGACCCTGGTTAAGCTAAAAGGTCATAAAACAAAACTACAAGTCGTAAGTCTGGAAAAGGGAATGGGGAGGTTGATAGGGATGGGAGTATGTAGGGGAAGGACTAACAATAATGAATTGTATACATACATGAATGAAATTGTCAAAGAACAGAATTAATAATGATAAAACAATGTCAACCAAAGAACTGCAATAATTTTTCACATGACTGTTACGAAGCTAATTGCTTAAGTATTCATAATGTTGTTGGTGGAAATGAATGGAACACTTATATGAGAAGATAAGAAGGACATTAGGAAAAATTTTAAAGAGCTGCTTGGCATGAGGGTAGAAGTGAGGGGCAGACTTTCTTCACTAAATATTGAAGGAGTGATTAAATGAGGGGAAACATGATTCTGGCACACAGACAACTGAACAATGGAACCAAAGAGGTAGAAAATAGACCCAGGCACATAAGAGAAACTGTCTTAGTTCTACCTAGCTTTTTTTAAAAAAATATTTTTAAATTAATTTTACTTCTCATATATTACAGCCTGACCACAGCTTCCCCTCCCTCCTCTCCTACCAGTCCTTTCTTCACACCTCTCCTCTCCCTCAGATCCACTCCCACTGTTTCCCTTCAAAACCGAGCAAGACTCCCAGAGATGTCAACCAAACTTGACATTAAAGATGCAACAAGACTACGCTCACACCCTCTTATCAAGGCTAGATAAAGCAACCCAGTAGTAGGAAAGGGGTCCCAAGAGCAGGCATAAGAGTCAGAGACAGCCCCCACTCTCACTGTTAGGAGTCCCACAAGAAGACCATACACATGGTATTAGTATAAAAACAGACAAGTGGATCAATGGATTTGAATCCAAGACTCAGGCATAAATCCACATACCTTGGGACACCTGATTTTTTACAAAGAAGCCAAAATTATACAATGGAAAACAGAAAGCATGTTCAACAAACGATGCTGTTCCAACTGGATGTCAGAATGTAGATGAAATGCAAACAGATCCATAGCTGTCACCCTGCACAAAATTTAAGTCCAAGTGGATCAAAGACCACAACATAAATTCAGTTACACTGAACCTGATAGAAGAGAAAGTGGGAAATAATCTCAAATGCATTGGCACAGGAGACTACTTCCTGAACAATAATACAGAAAATAAGATGGACAATTAAAAATGAAAAGTTTCTGTTAGGAAATCCAGCTTTTAATCCATGGTGATTTGATAGGATCAAGGGGGGTTGTTTCAATTTTCTTGTATCTGTTGAGACTTGCTTTGTGACTGAGTATGTGGTCAATTTTGGAGAATGTTCTGTGTGATGCTGAGAAGGTATATTCATTCCTGTGTGTTAAGGTGAAATGTTCTGTAGGTATCTGTTAGGGCCGTTTGGTTAGCTCCATTATTTCTGCTTAGTTTTTGTGCGTGTGTGTGTGGGGGGGGAATGTGCACAAGTGTATTAAAAAACTGTATTTTTATATATAAAAGTGCCTACATATAGAAAGTAGATGGGAAAAAAGATTTACCTCATGACATAAAAGTTTAGAGGGGAATAGTGGGGTAGATAGATACAAGTATGGAGATGGGGAGGAAGATGAGAGAGAGGAGAGAGTATGGGGGTGGGTGCTAGCATCCAGGCACACCTGGCTAGCTTCTGGAGACCTGGCAGACTGCATCACCCCTGTGTGCATGCCTTGACAGTATTCAAGCAGTATTCTGAACTGCTCAGGGTCCTGACAAAGTCTTCAGCTATGTGGTTTAGCTATGCCCCCTTTAAAAGGGTGGAGCCCAGACTGCTTCCTCTTCCTCTTCCTCTTCCTCCCCTCCCTCCCTCCTTTTCTTTTCCCTTCCTCCCTTCCTCCCTCTCCCCCCCCCAGCTCTCTGCCTCTCTGTACCTCAGTCTTTCTCTATCTCTCTCCCTCTTCTTGTGAGGCCACTCTGTGCTCCCTTTCCCCCTCCCATCTCTCCTTTCCCTTCCCCCAATCAAACTTCCCATGTAAGCTTTATCTGCATGGAATGTTTGTCTCTCAACCACTGAGGTTTGGACACCACTCACTAAGGTCCCCCTTGTACAGAATCATAATGGGGTGGGGGGGCAATCAAAACTAAGTTTGTATGAAAATACTCTTAGTATTCGTGTTATACTAATTTGTATGCTGATTTAAAAAATAAAATAATCCCTGCTCACATCATGAATGATTAATCATGAAATCAGAGACCACAAGTCATCTAGTAAATCCAAGTTAACCTCAGCTATTTCACCCACTAATTGTCTCTATAAATGAAGTTCACATGGCCCTTAGCTTAGCCAAGAACAGCTATATGGAGGGAATACCAAGCATCAATCCACAAAACACTCACTCAGCACAGCACAAATGTGTGAGAAACTTATTCTAAAAGGTAAGAACCTACTTCCATTTCCAAGTATCAAGCCAGAGCCAGATCTGGAGTAGGACCCAGAGCCAAACTCAGACACTAGTTCAGAGTAGTCCTCATAAATAGACAGAAATGCAGGAGAAAGATTATCTTTTGCAGAGGAATTCCCAGCAGCAAGACTGTCTTCTAGGAACCAGGAAAGAAACATGAGAGACACCAGATGGAACAAAACAACCAGGGAATTTATTCCTAGGTAGTTTCTATTATTTCAGTTAGTATTCTACTATCAGGGGAGGACTGGGTATTGAACAGGAAATGACACCTGAACCACACTACAATATAGTCCTTCTAGGACACTGCAAACACTCCCAGTAAAAGAAAGGTGACCAACACCAAACAAACAAATAAATAAACTTCCCAAATCTAACTCCTGATATGCAAATCACAACACAAGAACATAGTAATATGGAAAACCAAGACAACTTGTCACCTCCAAAAACTATCAATCCCAAATAATGGGCCCAAGTGAGAAACACCTACAGAAAATTCCAGAAAAAAATTCAAATGGCTATAAACATGTTCAAAGAAATGAGTGAGAATATGAGTAGACAACTGAATGAAGAAAGGAAGCCAACATATAATAATGGAATGTAAAATATAGAAGAAAAACAAGTTGAAATATTGGAGATGAAAAAAATCAATAAATCAAATAAAAAGTTCAGTGGAAAGCCTCACCAATAAATAGGGCAGAACACAGGGAAAACAGGCTATCAGGAGTTGAAGACAAAGTGGAGGAGTATTCAGTGACGAGCACTGATACTTTTTTTTAATGTGTGATTGGAATGTGTAATGCTGTTTGAGATACCATAAAAGCACCAAATCTTCGAACTAGGAACACAGAGGAAAAGAACTTCATATCAAAGACATAAAATATTTTCAGCACAATCACAACAGAATATTTCCCAAATCTAGGAAAAAGGAAGTCCATCTAGGTATAAAAAGCATGCGGAACACCAAATAGCTCCAGAAAAGAAACTCTTCACGCCATGTCATAACCAAATACTGAATATCGAGAGAAACGAAATTGTATTGAAAGCTGCAAGAGAGAAACACCAAGCTACATGTAAATGAAGCCTATCAAAATAGCTGAGTTTTTAGCTGAAACTTTTAAAACAGGGCTTGGAATTATATATTTCAAATTTGGAAAAATTATAGCTGTTAAACCAGATTGTGATACTTGGCAAAACTATATGTCATGATGTAAGGAGAAGAAAAACATTCCATGATAAAAGCAAGCTATAGGAGTTTATGACTACTAAGCTACCCAACAGAAGATACTGGAAGTAATTCTTTGGACTGAAAGGTATGATAAGCATATCTAAGAGGCTAAGGGTGGGGGAATTAATAATGCTAGAACAACAATTAAGCAAAGCAGGATTAAAAAAAGAACAAACACTACAACGTCAACGGAATGACAGAATTAATACACATCTTTCAACAACAGCGCACATTAATGATCTTAATTTCCCAATCAAAGGACAGAAAATAAAATATTGGATTAAAACACAGGAACCATGTATTTTCTGCTTGTAAGAAACACACCCACCACCAAAGATAGATACTAGTTTAGGGTGAAAAAATCAATCATCACAGGGATCAATCCAATAAGAAGACATTAGAATTCTAAACATAAATAAATTGAAAATAGCTATGTTTAATTTCATGAAACACAAACCACTAGATGTAAAGACACAAATTAACTTAGTTACAATAGTAGTGTAGCAACTTTTGTACCCACTCTTACCAACTTATAGACCATCTCAGTGCCATACTCACAACAAACAGAGAAATATTAAGATTAAATGACATCTTAAACCAAATAATCTCAACAAACATCTACAGATATTCCATTCAAAAACCCATATGATAAACATTCTCAGCACCCCACAGAACTTCCTCTAAAGTAGGTCATGTTTTACACACAAAATAATTGTAGCAAATATAGAACACTTAAAATAATTCACCAAGTGAGTAACTCATTTTATTCTATTTGATCACAGTGGATTAAGGCTGTAAGTCAACATTAAGAATTATGGAACAAACACAAACTCATGGAGATTAAACAACACACTATTGAGCAATGAACGGATCATTGAAGAAATCAAGAAGGAAATAGCAACAAAAATATACCTGGAATCAGATTATAATGAAAACATAACATACCAAAACCTGTGGGATACAACAAAAATAGGACAAAGAGAGAAGCTTATAGTTCTAAGTCTCTACACCAGTAAATCAGAGAGATCTCAAATGAAAAAACTTCATAATACAACTTTGGATTTTGGAAAAGTAAGAACAAACCAAACTCCAAATCAGTAGATCAAAAGACATAATTAATGGAAGGGAAGAAATGAATGAAATAGACTCTTGCAATAACTACTTAAACAAGAAGGCAGAAAATATGAATATAAAAGATTGGACAAAGCTATCCAACTGTTGTAATCTAGTTGACAAAATTTATGGAACACTAAAGTCAATAACATTACAGCATACATTCTGCTCAAGCACACATGTGCCGTACCACAAAACAAATACCACACACACACACACACACACACACACACACACACACACACACACACACACACAATCATCTGGTACATGTTGTCTCTCTCTATAGGACTAAACTGGAAACCAATAGTGAAAATGGTGAAACATATCTGGAATGGCTGTAGGTATTTAGAAAATGAGTAATTTCTGTTTAAAGATTAGTAACATACTTAAAAACAAGTGATAATGACAATATGACATTTAAAAATATGTGAAGTTAGCTAGGCAGTGGTGGTACATGCCAGCTCTTGGGAGGCAGAGGCAGGCAGATTTCTGTGAGTTCAAGACCAGCCTAGTCTACTGAACAAGCTCTAGGACAGCCAGGGCTACATAGACAAATCCTGTCTCAATAAATAAATAAAAAGTAAGAATATGTGCTTAAACTAAAGAGAAATTTAAAGTGAAAAATGTTTATTTTGTAATAGAAAAAAACAACAATCTACATTTCTGTATTGAGAAGCTACCAAAAATAACAAATTAAAACAAAGTAAATAAAAATGGCATTAATAAACAGAAGAGTAAGAACAGCTGTCATGGAAAATAGACAAAAGTATTTAAGCCACGATCCTGATCTTTGAAAAGATCAGAAAATCAGAATAAACCCTTCACTAGAATGATCAAGAAAAAGAAATAAAAGATACAAGTTAACAGTCTAGAAAATGAAAAGAATGATGTCTGTATGTTTACAGACATCTAAAGCATAATAAAGCAATATTATATATAGTTTTATGCCAATAAATTGGAAAACTATATAATTACAGAAATTCATTTTTTTCAATTAAAAACTCCCCTTAAAGAAAACTGAAGCCCAATGAGTTTTACAGTTAAAGCCTATCCAACATTAAAACATAGTATCTATTTCCCCCAGGTTCATTGAGAAAATAGACAGGAAAGAAGTGTTTCTCAACTCACTTTATGAGGTCAGTTTTATATCAAAAAAGACATTACAAGAAAAGACAAGAGACTAATATACTTTATAAACATGGGTTTAAATATCTTCAAAAATACTAGAAAATCAATTCCACCAATAAGATTGGGATAATACATTATGATAAAGTGATTTTTTTTGTTCCAAGAATACTAGATATATTTAAAATCCAAAGCAACCAATGTCTTTATTACATTAATATTGGATAAACACAATCATATTGATAGATTCAGAGAACTTCAATAGCCATTGCTTGATTAAAACCCTCAGAACAGAGCATCCTTACCTTAATAAAGAGCCATCTACATAAATTCCGAGCTAACATTATATTTAATGGTTTAAAAAATGAACATTTTTCTCTCAAGATTGGATTAATAAAGGGATGTTGGGTATCCTTATTTCTATGTAACCTTTTGCCACACAGAAAAGACTAACAATAATAAAGATCACAAATAAAAAGGGAAACTGTGCTTGTTCAAGTTTGACATGATGATCATGTAAAAAACAAAAATCCACAAAACTCCAGAACACAAATTTATAAAAGCTCTACTAAAACTAGCAAATAGTTGTAACTAGGTCTCAAAATATGAGGTATGTATAAAGATACAGGTAAGGGCTAATGCCACTCTTTCAGAGAACCTAAGTTCACTTCCTAGCACCTGCATAGGTTGGCTCACAACTGCCTGTAACTCAAGCTCCAGAAGATCTGATGCTATAGGCACCTATATTCACATGCACTTACCCACACACAGAAACACACATACACATAATTAAAAATAATAAAAATCATCTTAAATTGAGTTACATAATGATAATAATTTAAGTTGGAAAATAAAATTTAAAATATCAGGACCATTTGTAATATCATTGCAATGAAGAAAATAAAGAGATGGAGACATAGCTCACTGGTGAAGTACTTGCCTAGCATGTACAAGGCCATAGGTTTGATTCTACCACTGATCTCTCAGAAAAGAATAGTAATAAATGTCATAAAACATGTGCAAATCCTATGCACTAAAATGTCAATGAAATAATCTAAAGAAAACTAAAATAAACATACAGGTGTATCTAGCAGGTCTTGATAAAATATATTTAAAATATTAATTCTATACAATTGAGGTGGAAAAGCAAATATAATTTTGAAAAGTGGGCACACATTTGAAGATTTAATGCCCATGAACTTCTTTCTGACTGAAAGTCTCCTCTACCCAATACAGCATGGCTTTGGCTTAAGGACAAACACATAGACCCAAAATCAGGAATAGAAATAACCAACAAACATAACTGTTTGTTCAGTTGAAATCTAACATGCAGCACCATAATCCAAAGGGGAAATGACATGCTTTTGAATAATTGGTGCTATAGAAGTTCAATGTCTATCTGGGAGAAAGATGGCATCTCAAACCTTCCTTTACACATCTATAAAAACTAATTGAAATGGGCTATATATTTCATGCAAAAGTGAAAACTATTCTTTGTTTTGTTCTTGCTTTTGGGTGATGGAGATTTGGCTCAGGGCCCTGAGAATGGTAAGTATCCACTCTCCCTCTGAGCTACATCCATAGTCCCTTAAAGCTATTGCTTCTTGTTCAGACTGCAACAGCATCTACTATAACCACTTCTTGAAGAACACTGAAGAGAATATTTACAACCTTACAACACACAACTCTAAGATAGAACATGAATGCAAATCATAAGAGTTTAATAAATTAGATCCCATCAAAATTAAAATATATTATTTTAAAAGATAAGCAAAACACACAATAGGAGAAAATATTCATACAACATATATCTGAAAGATTTCTATCCAGAGTATATGCAAATTTTGCTGTTTCAAGCAAATTATTACCTGAGGTAAGAGAACACAAATTCAATCCAACTTAGGCTACACAGCAATGTTCATATTAACCTGGCCTACACAGCAAGACCCTGTCTGCCCCCGCCCACAAAATAAAAAGGGGTAAAAAAAGCTAATGTATTTGTTCGACACTTCATGAAAGATATCCAGCCTGGTGTGGTGGCTCATTCCTTTAATCTCAGCACCTGGGAGGCAGAAGCAGGAGAATCTGAGTTCTAGGCCAGTCAGGTTCTACATAAGTGAGTTCTAGAACAGCTAGGGCTACATAGTGAGACCTCCCAAAGCAAAGCAAAACAAATGATTTGCATATGGGTAAAGACTATCTCATCACCTATTGACAAGAATGTAGAGAACTTGAAGTCTTCGGAATGGCATGCATCCACTTTAGAATACAAGCATACATTTCTCTTTTCTCCTGGGGTTACTATGGTAAAACTGAAAAGTTGAGGAATTTAAGCTTTACAACGAGGTGGGTGATGTGACATACACATTAAAATGACCACTACCTAGTTGGTTTTTGTATGTGTAGTGAGATGACTGTGTGTTCTCTTCAGAAATTTCAAGCATGCAGTTGTTGTGTAGAAGTCTCCTGAGATTAAAACCTTCCACCGTGGAGAGAAACCTCTCACATCAGGGAGATCACAGGAAGGTAAAGCAATAGGATGTTCTAAAGGGAGAGAAGTACCCCAGGAAGCTCCTGAAACCAGGAAGTAAACACCCCAATAACTTGAGAAGTCCCTGCCTTCCTCAAGGCTGCATAAACTGTAAAGCCTGAAGAGTCATGCTCAGATGAGCCAGGGTATAAAGTCTCAGGCCAGCCACCTGGAAGAAGCAGAGACCAGCCAATCATCCTGAAAATAGCAGAGACTAACCAAACTTCCTAGAAGAAATAATGACCAACTCAGCCACTGCAAAAGGACTCTCCAGCCTATTGAGCTGCCCACAGGCTGTGCAGTGTGCTCTGGGTTCCCAGCTTTTGTGAACTGTTATCCATGCTGGTCTGGGCTTTGGTGAGGCAGTTGTCTTTGAGAAATCCTTGCTCCTGTATGTAACCCCTCACCCATACGCCTATAAGTAAAACTGATAAAAGTGGTTCGCCACTTTTATTGACACCAGAGTGTCAATTTCTGGTCTGTCCTCTGTTCCCTATCTGCAGCAAGTGGATGTATGTCCAAATCTCCCCAGGAATAAGTGTCACACTGCAATACATTTTTATTAGATATAGTATGTTATAGCTCCAGGATTTATTTATCATATAACTAAGTTTATACTTGGTGACCAACAGCTCCCCATCTGTTACTCTCCTTCTAAGACTGCTGTAATCAGACATGTTTCTATGAGATTTTAGAACATACATATAAATGATGTCATATCTGGCTTATGCCATTTTCCAAAATGTCTTTTGAGTTTGTTTATGTCACAGCAGGATTTCCTTGTTTTATCTTTCTGTTTTCCAATTTTAAAATTAAAATATAATTACATAATTCCACCCACTTCCTTCCAACCCCTCCCATGTCCCCCACTCCCTTTCAAACTCATGACTTTTTATTATTTATTATTGTTGATATATACAAATAAGTATATAAACACAACCTGCTGAGTCTGTGTAGTATGTATGTATTTTAGGGCCGATAACTTGGGATTAGATGATCATTTAGTTTACATATCTGTGGGAAAGATGAATTCTCCCTCTCTTAGAAGCTTTTAATTGCTTGTAGCTCATAATCTAAGGGTGACGCTTTGGGTGATTTCTTCCATCTATATTGGCATATCAACAGATGTTGTCATTCTTCAGGTCCTGTTTGAGCAGCCATATTGTTCTTTTTCATTTTTTAATTATGTGCATATGTGTGTTATGTATGGGTCTGTGAATGTAATGTGTACTCTAAAACTCAAGAAGGTGTTAGATCCCAGCACAGGTGCTGAGACCTACTTGAGACTTAAAAATAAAACAATGGGAAATAGCTCAATAGTGAAAAGCATGTACTGCTTTTGCAGATGACCTGGGTTCAGGTCTCAGGCTGTTGTGAATAATTCTGTAGTGAACATGGAGTGTAGTTATATCTTTGAGATGATGACATGTACCTGCACACACACATGTGTACACATATACACACATGCACACACACAGAGAGAAGCTTTATTTGTAATAGTAAGACTATAAATATGTCTCAAATATACAACAACAACTAACAAATATATTAATATCATAAAATTACCTTATTTGTATTATTATAACTTGCTCATAAATACATGCATACCATACATAAATGAAAAATAAAAAGGTCAGTGTTTGCCCAAGACCAAGGTTGGGACTAATGGAATTAAACTCTAACGAGGACTGAAGGGAATTCAACTGCAAAAGGAATGAATCTTAGAATCATAGACATGTTTTCTAGTTTGGTTGTAGTATTTATATGATCATTAATAATACTCAAACTATATAGTTATCATTTTATCGTCTATTCTATGAAAACTATATTTCAATAATATTCAGTTAAAAATCAAACAACAGTGAAGTGTAAGCTATAAGCTAATTTTTCTGCTTAGTATTTCTATGTGTATGGATGCATCTTGAAACATTTTTCAGTATTAGATCTTTCACATCATTAATTGAAAAAATAATCTAGCAAAATAACTTACCAATGTAATTTTTTGACATGGAAACTTCTCTTACTTCAATATGAACAGAGCCTCTTGGTATCTGCACCACTTCCATATAACCTGGAATACAGAAGAGGGCTGGCAATAAGCAGCCGACTAGAAAATGAGCGCTTAGTAGCCATCTAATATTAGCAATGAGTTTCTACCTTGACTTTGCACTTCATAAGTGTAAAATAAGAACAAATTTCCAGAGTGTCTATGAAGAGAAAAATGTTTAATGGGGGTAAGAGGGAACTTGAGATAGAGTATGACTCACTATGTAGACCAAGTTGGCCATGAACTCATAGAGATCTGCCTAATTTTTTTTTTTTACAATCACCTCAAGATACGTGTGGTGGGGGCTGGAGAGATGGCTTAGAGGTTAAGATATGTGTGATATTGTTCCACCTTTCTTTTCTCAACATGTTCTACTTATACCAATGCTCTATGGGTTTTCACAGATTAAAGAAACATGGCAAGTTGGAAGTAGTAGTATACCCAATGAGGTTCAGAGAACAGGATCACCTATGCCTGGGAATTCAAAGCCAGACAGGGTCATTTAAGTGAGATCTTATTTTTTTTTAAAAAACAAATGTAGGGCTGGAGGTGTAGCTCAGTGGTAGAACATTTACCTAGCACCGTCAAAGGCTTATTTTCAGTCCTCAACAAACCCTCCTCACCGAAAGGCTAAATGAAATAAAATACATTCTTTAAAATATCTTCACAAAACTACATTTAACATGTCAAAAACTGAAAGGACCACTGTCTGGGGAAAAGATACTGCTGGCCTACATAAAGGAAGTCTTCAGTAGGTAAGAAAGGAAAAGCAAGAGTCTTTACTACTGCAGTTCACCAGAGGAAGAGTTTTCGACATACTCACCTCCTCTGGGCAATGAATCATTGAAGAAGCCTTCAATGGCATCACAGGTGCTTCCATCCCCACCACAGACTCGGCACCTATCTTCCCTAGCATCAGATCCCAAAATATTATCACAACCTACATGCTGAAAATAGAGAATATTCAGTGTGTTAAAAAGGGAAATTCTTGGAACCATAACTAATCACATACATATAACTTAGCTATTTACTTGTATTTCCAGCAAAGGAAATCAAAATAGGAAATGTTTCCCATTTTATGTTTTTCTCTAGTAAGTACAGCTAAAATTTCTACATACCTAAACAAAATAGAAAATTGATTCCCTAGAAATAAGACTATTTCTAACCTAAATCTCTCTTGATTGATATCATTTTCTAATCCTTTAAAATATTGTAATTTATTAGTAATGGACTCTTTCTTTCACCCTCTTCCCAGTCTAGAAATTCAAGAAGTACGAATGGTCCTCTGTAGGGCTACAAGAGAGGGACTCTACTAAGCTCATGCTCTCTAGGGCTATAACAGAGGGACTCTACTGAGGTCACGTTCTGTAAACTTGTAACAGAGGGTTCCACTGAGCTCATCCTCTGTAAGGTTATAACAGAGGGTCCCACTGAGCTCATGCTCTGCAGGGAGATAATACAGACGTTCCAACTGAGCCCTAGTGTCTGCCCTTCCTAACCATGGCCTCTTTCAGGCAATTGTTAGTGCTAGATAATAATTATGAAACTCATACCTGAGTAAATTTTTAAAAAATGAATATTTGTTTCTTGTTTGGGAATCAAAATGGCATAAACAAAATGGAGATGTAAGCATGCAATTTAAGAAGCTAAAATTTCACCTTTTAATTTTGTGTTTAATTATAAAAATAAGGATTTTTTAGCATATATATGGCATATATTTTGGTGCCTGAATTTGTACATTTGTAATTTAGCCATTGACACCAACACAATTTTAAAATAAAATTGTAATTATATCTTGTTATCTAAAAAAACTGTTATAAAATATATTTTACTTTAAGAGGATAAAGTACCTATACAAATACACATAAGTAAATGCAAATCGCTTTTACTCTTTACACACACATGCACACAGTTACACACATATATGCAAAAACATGCACACACACAGTAACTGGATCATTGAATCTAAAGACAACTTAACAAAAGGAATTTGGAAATTATGAAGCTAAGCAAAACACTGGTTTTATCTCTTCTTTCTCAGTTTGCATCACTTAGTAATGTGCTTCTCTTCAGAGTAAAACAAGCAAAACAAGTTATGAGAACAGTGGTTTTGTGGCTTTTCTTATTACGATAAGATCCATGGATTTGATCCTCCCTTTCCAAGTCATCTGGCTAATGCAAAAGTAAATGCTGTAATAAGACTGACTGTGTAATGAAAACCATCATAATGCTTCAAAAGGAGATAAAGTAGGTGGAACATAGCTATTTCACACTTTGAGAAAAAATTATACTGTGAAATATATAAAGTCTTCCAGTAAGAACATATGGTAGCCACATGAAGAAGAGTTGAATTCTCATTTCACCTCTTTTTCTATTATTTTGTTTATAAATAGAACAGGAGGATAGTGTAAATTAAACACCCAAAATGTCAATTATTATAAACATAATTAAGATTCCAGAAGAAATCACCTTTTGTATGGTTCTGTAATATGAATGAGTCATTCTTGTTTGTGTGTCTGTGTGTGTAAGAGAGAGCTATATTGTTGTTATTCACTTTAATTGAATTTATCTAAAATGTAGCCTTTAAAAAATTGAACATAGAACTGAACACAAGCTACTATTCGAGAAAAAAACAAAAACAAACAAACAAACAAAAAAACCAAAGTTCTTAAAGACCCCAACAAAGAGAAGTCAAATCTGGGCCACCTTGCATTCTCCGTTGATACAGATATCCAGTGAGTCGGCATTGCACTGGGTTCCATCTATGACTGCAGGGGCCCGCTCAGTGTAGAAATTGTAACCTTCAGCCAGGCAGTTTAAAGCACAAGGTTTTACCCCACCTAGACAAATAAAACATAAGTGAAAAAAGTGAGAGTGGTTCTCCTAAGAAAGAGCGATTCAATGTTATTGGTATCAAATTTACAATTGACATATACACTGTCCTAGAGTGTACACTTTAGTGTACAGACATCTATCATTTTTAAAAACTTAGTGTTTATTTTATTGCATACACAACATAAAGGAGTCCCTGCTGAGCAGCCTTGCACTTTAAGCCTATCAAGTGCAACCACTATATATAAAACAATAGATCTTAGGTCAAATGAATCATAGTAGAAGTCACTGAATATTTTCTTAAAGTATGGAAAGGGAAGAGTTTTAGAAAATGAGCTGAGGAAGTAAATTTTTTAAGAGATATGAACAATAACTTTTAGAACAAATGAGAATTCTGTTATATATTCTGCTAAATCCCATACAAGAACTCTGCTGTGTCAATCAACCAGGGATATACACTATTAAAACAAAACTAAATCTGTACATGTCTTAAAAACATCATACTCAAAGGGGCTGGAGAATAGAGATATGAGATCAGCAAATCAATGATAAAATGAACAATAGCATTATACTTATGTAATTTTTATTAGACTAATAAAATAAGACAATGTGAAATACAATATTATATTTTAGTAACTGAAACAATATATAGCATGTTTTATGTAAAACATATTAATGGCATTTTACTGTCTTAGAAATGTGGGGAGTGCACATAAGCCACTGTGTGTGTGTGTGTGTGTGTGTGTGTGTGTGTGTGTGTGTGTGTGTGTCTGTGTGTGTGTAGGTCAAAGGACAACTCACGAGAGTCAAAACTCTCTTTTTACCATGTGGGTCCCGGGGATCATCCCAGATATGTTTATTTTCAAGGTTAATGTGGAAAAAATAAATAAAATCCTTGTATCATGATTTTGTAATATATTGAAAAAAGCAGATATAAATGTGGTCTTACTGGAATGGAAATAGCACATGCAAAAACTATATAAATAAGTGATTACTGATTAAGGTTATGAGTTAAAATATTTTCTTTACAACTTTATTTCATAAGGTTTAAAACACTGGTTTTATTCTAGTTAGGCTGATAAAATTTCTCTTTGAAGTAAAGACCATTGCTCCTAACATAGAAAATAAAGCTGGTAATTAGAATTACATGCCTGGGTTTCAATAAGTTCTTAGAAACAAGGGTTCCAAAGGGTGAGAGCAGGTAAAAGAAGAAAGCAAAGTGCATGCTGGGGTCAATAATAAATTAGAGCACATTCCATTAACGAGATCACTGTTAGGATAAGGATGTCCCAATGTTGTCAGATTATTTTTTAAGTCAAGATGAAAGCATAGATTCTATTCAATTTAAATGCTTCTAGTGTTTTAGAGGCTGACAAAATGCTCTCTACAGTATGGTTGGTCCCTGAAGATGGTGGAATAGAAGCAGCCAATGTGTGCTCCAATCAATGAGAAGAGTCAGAAAAAAATAGATAATCTCTGTCTCCAAGATGGAATAACTGGAAGAGCACTGGAAATCACAAAGGGAGGATAAGTCAGCTGAAAGTGAGGAGAAACAGATGGCAATGTGGGGTTGGTGGTGGGAGTAGAATAACAAACCACCCTATCTGAAGTAGGAGTGGCAGAACCAGAAGCCTCAACCCAAAGTGGTTGGTTTTCTTCTCTATTAGTCATATTGGGGATTATCCACTAAAATAATAACCAAATAAACCCAGAGATACCAAACACATAGGCAAATTACAATACAGGAACAGAAGAAACATGAGCAGGCAAGGTTACATGACACCTCTAAGAGATCACAAACTCTTAATTACTAAATCTAAAGATACTGAAATGTAGAAATGGTGATAAAAAATAAAACTACTTCTAAAAGTAATAAATGATTTCAAGAAAACAAGCAAGCAGATGAAGAAAGAAAATCAATTCAGGACATAAGATAAGAATGTTAGCAGTGTAGAATGGAAACCTGTAACATGGTTGAGAAACACAGGAAGTTAAGTGAGATCCCACAAAAAAAGGCAAACAAAGTTAGAAATGAAAACCTCACCAACCAAGTAACACAGTGGAAAGCATCACCAATTGACTATCTCAAGAGAAGAAAGACTATAAGGGATGGAAAGCAAGGGTGACACAATGCGATACCCCAACAACAAGAAAGAAATAAAAGCCAGTATGTCTATTGCATCTGAAAACTGTGGCACATGATGAAGGGACCAAACCAAGAATGTATGTGGTCAAGGAGTCAAGATAAAAGCTTAAGTCACAGAAAACCTAGTCAATAAAGTTATATCTAAAATTTCCACAGATTTAGGGAAAGAAATGAACACTCAAAATTAAGAGTCACTTGGAACAATAAATATGCATGACCAAGGAAGAGTCTTGCTCCATACAACACATTATCGTCAAGATGCTAAAACTATTAAACAAACTATCAAAAACTGTAAGAAAAAATAAACTAACTCAATTGCAAAGGCACAAGCATCCAAAATAAACAATATCAGAGGTCTCAGCAGAAACCCTAAAATCTAGGAAAATTTCAAGCTCTTATATTAATCATCAATCAAAATTATGAATTCTAGCAAGTTATCTTATAATATCAACTATGAAGGTATTTCAAGATAAGCAAAAAATTAAGCAATGTATCAACCAGTCAGCTCTGCAGAAAATACTCAAAGAAACATGATGCTCGGAGGAAGAAGAAAGATTGCTATAATCATGAGTAAAGAATAAATTTCATGAGAGAAATAGATTAACAAAAGGACATCAATTATGCAACACCAAGCAAGCCAGCAACCCCCCAACACTTATAGGGAACTACAAAAAAAGAACAAACAATTTGGAAATCAAATTTAGTAAAAAGTCAACAAAATTATAGGAATCGCTACCAATAATAATAATAACAATAATAATAATAATAATTCTTCAATTAAAATATGAAGATTAGCATATTGGATCAAAATACAAGATCTAACTATTTGTTTCTATAATAAACTTACCAAGGGATAGAATACAGGTAGAACAGGAAGGGTTGAATGGGGAGGGAAATGAAGGGCAGGGTGGAAGAATAAGCATGAAGAGAGATTACTGACATCAATTACCTTTCAAAATGTCATATGGCAGCACACTACTAAAAACCTTACTAAAACACATACATATTCATATATAAAACAAATTTAAAGAAGTTATACTATAATGAGAAGACGGTGTCTCCCCCAGACACCAAAAGCTATCAAATGAAAAGCCCAGAGCTAGGTATGTGTCACTTACTTCTTAGTTGTTGGTCAATGGGGTCTCATAGACCCTCCAGAAAGCATTATAGGCTATTGCTATTGCTCTTGATTACCCATAGAATTTTATGGCAATAGTCTATGGCTGAAAACACCATAGGGCAGGGAAAAATCAAGCTAGTACTGACCTAGAGGCTTCATTTCTATCGACCTGCTTTCATTTTAGAAAGTGCTATGCATGCTACCAGGGAAGAAAAACAGAAACAAAAGTCTTTCCTAAGTGTGAACCCTGCAAGCTACAATAATGACTGCCCTGGTAAGAGATGCTTGCTGCTGCAATGTGAATACTGTGAGAGTAAGCAGACTATTTTTGATTGGGCTTTAAGCCTACAGCACATGATGGATATATATTTTATATATTTTATCTGATAAATCTCTTCTTCAGATGATGAAGATTTTGCAAGATGTGTAAGAGCTGAGGGACTCCATAATCACAAGACAAACCCAGAAAAAAAATGCCAAAGGGAGTTTTTCAAAATGAAATAAAGAGATGCTAATTAGTAACATCAAAGTACAAAAATCACAGTTAAAGCTAAGTATACTATTGAGTTCAGAATAATAGTCATACCACTATAACAGCATGTAACCTCCCATAATTCTGGCATAATGGCTAGCAGGCAATATATATATATATATATATATATATATATATATTATATATATATATATATAAAACATCTATAGCTGTTTTTGTTAATAGATACTGTGGTGGTTGATCTCCATTGTTTACTTTGCTGGATTATAATCATCATGGAAGTGTGTCTCTTGGGGTGTCTGTGAAGGTGTTTCTAGGAAAGTTTAACTGAGCAGGGCAGACCCAGACTGAATATAGACAGCACCAGTAAATGAGCTGTTGTGTCAGGAAGAAGAAAAGGAGAAAGCTGAACATCAACATTCATGTCTCTTGTGGTGGTTTTAATAAGAATGGCCCCATAGGCTCACATATTTGCATGTTTGGTTACCAGTAAGTGTAAATCTTTGGAGATGTGGCCTTGTTGAAGGAAGATTGTCACTGTGGGTGCGCTCCGAGGTTTAAAAAGTCCATGCCAGGCCCAGTCTCTCTCTGACTCTTTCTGCCTATGCATCAGGATACAGCTCTCAGTTACTGCTCCAGCACCTACCTGCCTGTCTGCATGCTCCCCACCATGATGACAATGGACTAAACCTCTGCAACTGTGAGCAAGCCCCTATTTAAATGCTTTCTTTTATAAGAGGTTGCTTTGGTCATAGTGTCTCTTGACAGCAACAGAATAATGACTAACACATCTCTCTACTTCTAAGGACAGAATGTGGTCAGCTGCCACATGATCCTGCCACCAGGCTTTCCTCAAACTGAGAGCCAAAATAAATCCTTTCCTTAAATTGTTCTTATTGGGTATTTTGTGACAGCAACAACAAAACTTAAAGCATACAAACACATATAAAATCTGTTAATGTTGTAAAATGTGGCATTAGAAACAGAAGTGAAGGGAGTTAAAGTAAATATATTTTCTATGTGATCAAATTTAGATTATTGTCAATTTAAAATATATCACTAATAATAAAATATTTTATGTAATACTTGTGGAAACCTACAAATCAAAAACTTTAGTAAATATACAGAAGAGAAATGCAAAGGGGATTTAAAAATCTACAAAATAGTCAAAATAAGTGACAAATGGTGACAGAAAGTTTTTGTAACAAACATTTATTTTAAATGTAAAGACAGATTAACTTCTTTAATTAAAAGATGCAGGGGAGGCCGAATGGATTTAAGAAAAATTTTAAAAGACTCAAGTCTATATATTGCCTACATGTAAGCCACTTCAGATTTAAAAACACATAAACTTTAAGTGAAAGCACAGAAAAATTCCATGCAAGCAGAAATTAAAAGACAGTAGTAGGAACTATTTCAAAAAACAAAGGACACTAAGTGAAAAAATTGACAAAGGAGGAGATTATAAAACAATACAATAGTTAATTAAGCAATTGCAATTTACATTTGCAAATACATATACATTCACCATTGGAGCACCAATACACATAAAATAAATTCCAAGAGATCTGAGATGAGAAGTACACATTGAGACAATAAAAGGGGATTTTGATATTCCGCTTTCAACAATGAGTAAATCAGCTAGACAGAAAAACAACGCAGAAATTTTGGAATTTAGCTTATTGTAGACAAAATAGACACAGTATATTCCATCCAACTATATTAAAAGGTATCTTTTTCTGAAGTGTATGCAAAACATTTTTAGAGTACAATATAGTTTAGAATACAAAAAAATTTAACACATTTAAAATCAGAACAGCATCTAGCATCTTTTTTCTTTTTCTTTTTTTTTCCCCCATCTACCATAATTAAGACTTAAGCCAGGGTTAAAAGTATGGTCCAAGACATACAGCTCAATAAATCTACCACATTACTAAAAAGCAAAGGACAAAAACCTCAAATGATCATCTAAATAGATACAAAAAATGACAAAATGCAACCAAATTTCATTAAGAAAATTGTCAATTAATTAGGAGGAAAGCATTTTAACACATCAAAAGTCATCATGATAAATCCATAGCTAACAAACTACACTACTGAGAAAAGTTGAAGGCCTTCCCTCTAACCTATGGAAGAAAAGAAATGCTCATTCTCATCATTTCAAGTGAACACAGTACTAGAAATATTAGTCAGGAAAGAAAAGGATATAAAGGGCATCCTAACTGCAAAGTAAGAAAGATGATTGTTCTCACTGTGTTAGAGAACACTAAAGACTCTGCATGAAAATCCCATTAGAAATAGTAAGCATAAAACAGAAAAAGCATTTCCAGTATTTTTAGAGCATCACAGAAGACACTGAATAGCCACAGAAATCTTGAGCAAGAATAAATCTGGGAGAATTACACTTCCTGATTTCACATTGTATTTCAGAACCAAAGAAATCAGAGTTGTGTGGTGATTTCTAAAACAGGCATTGTAATGATGAAACATAACAGAAGTCTGTGAAATAAACCCATGCATACAACACAGGCAATCTTGAACAAATTAGCCAAGAATGCATAAGGATAATCCCTTAAATAAGTAGTGGTAAGAAAATCAGAAATTCACACGGAAAAAAATGAAATCATAGCCTTATCAGACACCACACACAAAATTGCCCAAAATGGATTAAAGACTTACACAGGAGAGCCAAAGCTATAAAACAACCAGAAGAGAACAAGGATAACATTCCATGACATTGGTTTTGGCAATGGATTTTTGGAATGACACCTATAACATGGGCAATAGATGCCAAAATAAACAATTGGGTCTGTATAAAATTAAAACACTTTTTTAAAACTGAGAAAGTAATCCCTCAAATGGAAAGGTAATCTGTGGAATATTAAAAAAGTATTTGCAAGTACAGTAAGGATCAATACCCAAAATTTATAAAGAATAAGGAAAATTCAGTAAAATTGAAAATTGGCCAGTTGCATAAAATAGACATTTTGTTTCTCCAAGAAGAGATACGTATGGCCCATAGGTATTCGGGAACATGCTTTTTTTTTTTTCCTTTCCACTGATCACTAGAAAAACACTAACCAAAACCACAGTGACATGTTATCTCACAACTACTAGAAACCTATTGGTTAAAAGTCACAATATAAGAGGTATTGGCAAGAATTTTGAGAAAAGGGAGTCTTTATACATCACTGCCAGGAATGCAAGTTGGTACTGCCATAATGGACAACATTATAGAGGTTCTTCAAAAGTTAAAGGTAGCAATACATTACATCCTAGCAACTTGGCTTCACCAAAGAAAATAAAATCGCTATCTCAAAGCTTTTATTTCATTCTCATGCTCACTGCTGTATTACTTCAAAAAGCCATAATATAAAGACAACCTGATTGTCTCTCAAAAGATGAATAGATACAGAAATAGTGAGATATATACAAACAGATGCAATATATTTTTAAACTTGAACTTGAATCCGGAAAATTCAGTCTTCCTAAATAAACAATTCTTAACATTTGAAACAAATTGAAGAACTTACAAAACATTATGCTAAGGGAAATAAACCATGTACAGAAAGAAAATCTTGTATGGTAACACCTAAGAATCTAAGCAGAAGGGAGAAAGGTGATTATCAGAGACTGGCTGAGATGGAAAAAGTGGGCATATTTTTGTCAAAGGGTAGAGACTTAAAGTTTTAAGAGAAATTCTGGAAATACTATAGTTAATAGTAATGTGTGTGTGCTTGAAATTTGTTCCATACATGTAAATTTTGATTAAGGTCTTAGGCATTCTCATCATACATAAAAAGGAACTATGTGAATAGATGATATATTCGCTTATAATTATTTCACACTGTACACATGCATAAGAACATTACCTTGGCCTGTATATAATTTATAAATTATTCCTCAAGGAAGCTAATGGAAAAGGTGACATAATTATTCATGAAAGAAAGAACTGAAAGGCCAGTAAGATGGTTGAATGAGGAAAGGTCCTTCTTTCCTTGAGACCTGCATGTGACCCCTGGAACTCAGACTACAAGAAGAGGACTGACTCCCCAAAAGTTGTCCTCTGATCTCCACACAAAAGCCAATGCATGCATGTAACAGCACTTTCACATACATTTACACACATACTGATAACAAATAGCTATTTAAAACAGGGCACTGGCAATGATTCTTTAATTAGACTTTATCAACCAATTAGCTTAAGTTACACTTCGTTACAAACTTTAGAGCTAATGCACTATGCGACAGTTATATAAATAGCAATTATTAAATCTCTGAGTAATTTCAGACATTTCTGATACAAATAATGTTGTATGTATGTAAACCTAAGGAGATATGTTCAAATCCATGTGCAATAAAAGCCTAGAGAGGAAGCTGAGCCACATAATAGGCACAAATTGAACATACTTCTTTAAGTAGCTGCTAGAACTAGAGCAGAAAAAAATTAGAAAGAATACAAAAGATTACACACCACTCTCAAGCATGCTGCCCTCATGGATATGTACAAGAATACTGTATCCAATAAATGTAGAAAACACATCAGTTTTACAAACACACCGAAAATTCATAAAGAATCCAGGGTATTCACTGATCCTAATGTGACTAAATTAAAGAAACTCTTAAGAATGCCCTAAATGTAGAGACAAAAGAGTGAGAGCTGTCATGAAAATATATGAAAGAATAAAACACACTGGTAAAGGATATATGCAGATGAAGTAGGGAATAGAATCAGATTTTATCACAGTGGAAAACCACCAAACTACAAGGTTAAACAGTATGAGAAATAAGGTTATGCCATGAGATCACAAAGTAATTGACAAAATGACTGATGCAAATCCTTATCAAAACTGACCTTTGAATGAAAATGGACTGAGCCAAACTCCTAGAATCCAGTAGTAGAGCAAAGGGGTCAAGATCATGCTGGGGAAACCCACAGAAACAGCTGACCTGAGCAAGTGGGAGCTCATGGACCCCAGTCAGACAGCTGGGGAACAGTATAAGACCAAACCAAAAACCCTTAATGTGGGTATCAGTTGGGAGGCCTAGGTAGTCTATGAGACCTCTAGCAGTGGAACCAGTATTTATCTCTAGTGCACAAATGGACCTTGGAAGCCCATTCCCTATGGAGGGTTACTCTCTCAGCCTAGATATATGGAGGAGGGCCTAGGCCCTGCCCAAATGATGTGACAGACTTTGATGATCCCCCATGGGGAGCATTACTCTCCCTGGGGAGTGAATGGGGGAAAGGATAGGGGGTTGGTTGGAGACATGGGAGGACGGGAGGGAGAGGGAACTGGGATTGGTATGTAAAGTAAGATTGTTTTTAATTTAAATAAAAATTTATTTTAAAAAAGATAATGTAGTTGAGTAGATTTTTTTAAAATGACTTAATATTCTCCATACAAGAGACTCCATCCACAAGTAATGATACATACAGATGCACATAAAAAGGTAAAAAGAGAGATTTAATACAAATAGGAAACAAAAGTGAACAGAAGTAGCTATATTTTCATCAACAAACACAGACTTTAAGAACTATAAAAAGAGACATGATCACTGTATAGTTCTAATAAATAGATAATTGACTAAGAGGGAGTTACAATAATAAATAAATATATGCATCCAGTTTATAGCATCCAATTCCACTACAGAGCAAATGATCCTAACAGACACTTACAGAACATTTCACCAACAGCCAAAAAATACACATTCTCATCAGGATATGGAATATTATCAAGGATAGACCAACTAAAATAGTAAATTATCTAATATTGCAATACATAAAATCAAAACAGGAAAGTAGCACTTTATAAAACAATAATACGTTTGATGAGAAAATGCAATCATTATTACCATAGTCTTTCTCTGCACTCTCTCTTATTCTCTCTTTCCCACACACACACACACACACACACACACACACACACACACACACACACACACACACGGGAGGGGGGAGGATATATTTAAATTGTATGGTGTAGGCCTGTAGTCTACAAAACAAGACCTTGTTGCAAAAAAATAAAGTAAGCAAAATATAATAATTACAAGGTAGGCATGATAGCAAGCAGTAGTATTCCCAGTACGGTTGAGGGTGAGGTAGGAGGATCATGGGTTTGTAGTCAACTTGGGTTACAAAGTAAGACCCTATTTCAAACAAAACAAAACAAAACAAATGGCCAAATAACCTGATTTTAAAATGGACAAAAGGCTAGGTATCTCCCACCTTCACACAGATACTATCTCATCTCAGTTGAAGCAGATATCTTTAAGAAGGCAAGAGGTAACAAATACTAATATGCTGTGGAGAAAAATGCTCTTAGGGATGATGGCTAGGGCTGTAAATGAGTACAGCAATTATGAAAAATAGAATGGAAGCACCTCAAACAACAAGAAGTAGAACCATGACAGGAAGGCAATAATGTTAATATTGTATATGCTCAAAGGAGCTGAGACCCTTGCATCAGATACACCTGCATACATGCTGGTTGCAGCACTAATCTCTACACCCAACAGATGAAATAATTGAAGATGCCTGCCAATGGATGACTGGAGTTTTCAGTATGGTATGTAAACTTTATGGACTATTATTCAGCCATGGAAAGAATGAAGAACATTCTTTGTACCAACACTAATGAAACTAGAAAGCATTATATTGGAGAAAATAAGACAGTTGGACAAAGGAAGATGCCACATGTCCTCATTTATCTGTGAAAGAGAAGAAAGTTGATTACACTGAGCAAACAACAATAGTCACTATAAGACAGAAGTAAAGAAGCAAGGGAAATGGAGAAAAGTTGGGTAATGGATGCCAAAATTTGGCTAAATAGGAGGAATTAGTTTTCCCATTCTATATAAGACAACTATTGTCTATGACAATTTGCTATATGCCTCAAAGTAATTTGAGTTTGAAGGCCCCAACACATAATAGTGTGTGCTGCCAGCTCCCTAATATGATCAATAAATTCCTCAAATGACAATTCTGCACCACAAAAGTATAAGTCAACTAAAAATTAATAAAATTTAAAGTTGATTTAAAAAGGAAACAATTTTGAGGGAAAGATATACATACAACAAGAACAACAATATACAAGTGGCCAAGTACATGAAAGAATGCTCAGCAAATTATCTGGAAATGCTAACTAACTCTCCAGGGAAACACCAAATACTGGTTAGGATGTTAGAGTAAATAGCACTCTCAGATGCTGTTGGTGGGAGTGTAATATGGTACAATCATTTTTTTAAAAACATCAGGCAAATTCTTTTAAAACTCAACTCTCACTTGAGCTATTGCATAGAATTTCACCCCTGCTCATTCACTCAAGAGAAAGGGAAACATGCTCATAAAAGACCTGAACAAAACATTCACACCATCTTGCTAATGCATAACAAATGAAAACTAAAACAAACTCAGGTATCCATATACAGCAGAAAGCAAAACAAAGTAATTACTACAGAAGAATACCATTTATCAATAAAAAAGATTAAACTACTGAATATCACAGCATGGAAAAATATAAAAGCAATGACTAAAAGGAAGTCTTGCAGAAACAGTAATGGGCAAGATTTTATGAAGTTCTTGGGCAGGCATAATTAAACTATTCAAGAAAAATGAGAAATGGTTACCTCTTGAAGAGTTGACTGTGGGTGTGAAGAACTATGAAGACTGTTTGAAGACTAAACATTTATCTCCTCTCCAAATGTCTATTGTTCAAAGCTGAAGCCCAATATGGTAGTATATAAGAGAAAGCCTCTGGGAAGCAATTGGGCCATGACAATTAGGCCCTTATGAATTGGATTAGTGTCCAGGAGCTTCTCTCTCTTATGTCATGGTAAGTACAAAGATGGGAATCTGCAACTCAGAAAAGGATCATCCCTAGAATTCACCCCCGCAGACACCCTGATCTTTGGTTTCCAACTTCCAAAACAGAGCCATCAATGTCTGTTGCTTAAGTCTGTTGGTCTATGAAAAACAGTTATAGATATGAACCAGTAAGGACTAGGGTAACTTTGGAGATAATGGTGACAATCTGTATCTCACTCAGGCTTCATGGGTATATGCAGTTGGCAAAATTCAGAGAGAATAGAGTTAAGATATGTGCACCTCATTGTCCATATTCTTATGGCAAAAAAAGTGAGCAAACAACTGAATGATGGCCAATGGTACACATGCCAAAGCATTCAGAAGAAAATAGCTATAGGTTAATTTAAATTGCATCAAAACCAGCATGATTAATAAGTGGCTAGAGATGTGAGCATACATGTGTATAATAAAATGATAATAGTAAAAGATTGGTGGCCAATACACAGCTGTTATGCTCAAAAAACTTTTTTGAAGTACTCTGCTCTTACATAATTTTAAAGCAAGATTTTTTTATAAAACAATGCTTTGAATAGTACATTAAAAATTTCCACACAATAAAATGAAGTTCCTATTTTGAAAGTAAAAACCTCATCTGCTTAATGACGAATATTAGTCTTTGATACATATTCAAATTAAGCAGCAAAAATGCTTTCAGATAAAGAATAACATTTAATCTAGCCAGGTGTGGTGACACACAATTGCAAATCCAGCACCCAGGGACCTTAGTTCAATAAGAGAATAAGTTTGAGGCAGGCCTTCACTACATACCAAAAATCTATCTCAAAAATAAAACAAAACAACAAAAACCTAATCCGGAACAAAACTTAAGATATGTATGGGAAGTAAGTTAGCTCAATGGGTACAGATGCTGGCCGCCAAGCCTTTGGACTTGAGTTCAGTCCCTAGACCTGAAAAGGTGGAAGGACTAAACTGATCCTCCTTTGGCATCCACACAAGAGTCCTGGGGAATCCTGTGCTCATGTGTGCACACATGATAACTTCTAAACAGCAAACCAAACAATGCATCTTTAGAAAGATCACTAGCCTTTGAATAAGGGAAAAAATAAATAGATTTCTTTTTCTCTCTAGAATTCACTGAGCTGATTTATGCTGGCATATTTTTCAGGGGATAATTACAAATATCAAATGATTATAACTTATCCAAGGAAAGTCTCAAGCAGAACTCATATATTTTTGTGACTACATACTTTCTAGGATTTTTTTTAACTTGTTAAAGAGAATTAGTTTTTAAAATATAATTTTCAATAATTTGTAAACTGTTGCATATGAACTATCACAGGGAAGCAAAATATAAGACATAAAATAACATAAGCATTTTCTTGCTTTGACCAGCAAACACTAATTCTAACTAACATGTCCATGAAGGTCTGCATGTGTATATTTACATACTCTTAGATTTGCAAAGCTCTCAAGCAGGAGTGCTCTGCCGGGTCATACGTTACCTCCAGTATAGGGTTTCCAGTTATAATGCTTTCCCCGGAAAGGCATATTGTCAAAGTCTGCACACTGTTTTTCTCGAAAATCTCGGGAACCCAAAGGGCATGGCTAAAATAAAATAAAATCATAAATGGTACCATTGTTGTAAAATACCCAAACCAAGGGACAGTGTCCCTAAAATTTGTATTTACTGACCACAACCCTATCTCCTCTGGGTATTATCTGACTTTTGTTTTATCAATTTACAATAAAGACTCACACTGAGGTGTCCGGGTTTTAAGTCCAGGTGAGAAGAAATGATTACAGTGACTTAAACTAAGTGCTGGAAAGTTGCCATGGGACTTTACATGTGTCATTGCCATCATACCTCTTTACAGAGACACTTGGAAACCAGACAAGAACCTAGAACACAAGACCCTTGGTAACAGTGTTGGAAACTCAGGTGCCTTGGCTCACTGTAGGTTTACTTGAAGGCACCAAGATGGAGAGCACTGAGACAGCATCTAGCTTGTAAATTGCCATTTGTTCCCCAACCACTACAAATGCTTCCTGATGAAAACCAGAAGTTGATTTGGGGAAAATGCTAGGATTCAACTCCAAGCACCTTCAAATTCAAGAGGTTTGGACTTGTTAAAATGTAAATTTCACCTTTTAACATCACAGAAAATGAAATGATAAATTGGTACCAAATGTGCACATTTTTAAGGGGAAAGTAAATGGTAAGGAAACAATAACTGGTTATAAAAGTTTGGAATGTTTCTTTTACCTGAAAAATTTAAAGAGAAAATCATGCCAATCTAACTAGGCCTAAATTATAAATGCCACAGTCATTCTTTACTTAACTCCAAGTACACAAAGATTGAAAATATAACATCTCATTGAGTGTTTGAACAATAGGACAATTTGATTCATCTTTTATATTTCTATTGCATTGTAGCACTTAAAATATAAAAAAGGTATAAATTTAGAAAGACTAAGAAAGCTTTACACTTAAACATAGAACAGAATATATCATGAAAGAACAAAATGAGAAGAGGGTAATTTTGGAAATCCAACCCAGGGCACTGTAGATGCTGGGAAATAACAGTATGTCACTGAAACACATCCCCAGTCCTGGAAATACTTAACTCAGAATAAATGACAAGTGAGTTACAAGCATCCTCAGAGACAGTCTTGAGAACTTTCCTAGAATGTCCCCTAGACATTTACCTTTGCTTTGTACACTGTCCAAGATCAGTAAGTAATAATAAATTCCTATGAAATATGTGAAAATAATAGACCATGACAAGCAAATATTTACATGACTGTCATTACTCACTATAGACTATGGCTCAAAATTTTTAGCATATTAAGTACAAAGTTTCAAATGAGCCCAAATCTTAAAATATATTCAGTGTAGTGAAATACTACACCACCAATTCCAAACCTAAGGCTTCTTTTTGTATAATTACTCGTTTGCCTACTTTTAGCAAATATATCTTTCTAATCTTGAAAGCCTTTATTTTCAGTATTTGTTAATATATGGATCTTTAGAATATTGGCATTTGACATTATTCACATCCTTTCACATAGCTATA
This sequence comes from Cricetulus griseus, assembly GCF_003668045.3. Classification (NCBI taxonomy): domain Eukaryota; kingdom Metazoa; phylum Chordata; class Mammalia; order Rodentia; family Cricetidae; genus Cricetulus; species Cricetulus griseus. The sequence continues at coordinate 322,705,971 of NC_048595.1, read as the reverse complement.
AGACATTATCATCTACAACGTTCACAGTCAAGAACCATATGACCAAACTACAAACAAACAAAACCTGCAAGGAAAAAAAAGACTCACATGTTTTAAATGTTTATGATTTGGGGAGGGCATATTCATAGTATTTATTAGTTACATATGTCTGATGAATATGGTTGAACATAATAAGGGATGTTTTCTATTTTCCTTTTTTTAAAGGATAATTTTTACTTTTAATTTTGTATGTGTTTAAGGGGGCAAAAGAATATGCACATGAGTGTAGGTAAACATGAATGCCAGAAGAGGGTGCCAGATCCCTTGGAGCTAGAGTTATAGGTGGTTGTGAGTCACCCAACATGGGTTCTGGAATTGTACTCAGATCCTCTGCAAGAACAGCACATGCCCTTAACCGCTGGGCCATCTCCCTGTTCCCTTTCTAAGTTATTTTCAAAGACTCTTTTATGAGAGCTAAAGTTGTCCGTCAGTGGTTTTACCAAGCACCAAATCTGTTTTTAAAGCAAATACCAATTTCAAAAATATATGTAATTTGAACTGTAGATACAAGTTTTCACCTAAAACAGTTTAAACCACTTAAAAGTTCATCCAAGCACAGTTTTTAATCTAGTTGAAAAGACCATATTGAGGTGAAAAAAGTACATAACTATTTCAGTAAACATAAATAGCAAACAACAATATCTTACAGCTTGTCTATAGGTGCTGCATATGTGAAAGACCAATATGCCATGTAGTAAGCTATGAAAATAATGAATTTGAGTTTGTCCCAAAGTATTGCAATTGAGATAGTTAAGACAGAAAAAGGGCCTGGGGAGATTGTTAAGACTGTTTTGGGAGGATTATTGAGAGGGAAGCCAAGTAAAGTTATGCAGGCAGGAAAGAAGAGATGATTTGTCCTGAATGGTAGAAAAGGCCAGCCTATACAAAAAAACAGGAACTGTACAGAAACACAAGGAGAAACACAAACACCTGTATAAAGCTCTGAGTTCACACATTAAGGCATTCATTGAATGCAAAATTTAAAATGCTACATTCCAGTATTTTTTAAGGACCCTTTAAAACAGAAGAAAAGCCAATAGTCAATAAAATGAGACTGCTGTTTAATGAAGCACTTGGGTGACATTACATGAAGTTTCTTACCTATTCCTTTCTTCTGAGTGCCTCTCCTAGGTCAGCTACAATAAAATTAAGATCACTTTTGTAAATGTCACTTAACTAGTTCTAAGTACACTATGACAGACTTTAGAGATCTTTAGGTGTGTTAGCTAGTTAATCCCTAACAGCAAACTCATGAAGTAATCATAACCATTTTATAATGAAAGAACTGGGAGTACAGAAAGGTTGATTCATTTAAAAAAAAATCAAGGTATGAAGATACCCTGGAGGCATCTGAATGGGAACACCCTCTTAATTCACTCCAAATGATGGAAGAGCATTGGCTTAGTATGTATGTGAATGGTCATGTCAGTGCTCCAATAGAAGTATTTACAAAAAGAAGAGACAGGTCAGATTTGATTAGTTTTTGAGTCAGTACACAATCATATTTGTCAAGAACTGGTGTGAGAAGTGATGTAATAACCATTTGAACAGATACTTCGGCTTTATCTACAATTATCCATCCCCAAAGCAGTCACCCAATTTGTAGAAACATGAACAGAAGAACAAACACTTTTCAGAGAGCTACAACTGTTAACAACTTCCTTACTTTCCATCAAAACTTGTCTTCTTACAACCGAGTGGTTTTATTCTTTTTCTGAATGGATACTAAACAAACCTTCCTAGACTAAATAATGCCCAGGCCTTGGTAAGTTTCTTCTATGTACTTACTAATTACCCAGTAGACTTCTTAAAATAAGTTACAAAGAACTGGCCTAGGATCACTTAACAAGTATTTATAAGTTGTACAATATGTAGCAGATATAATCTAGGCTTTGGGATTAGAGGGGGGAAAAAACCTTAAATCCCTGCTTTCATGAAACTTATAGTGTGACATGAGAATGATGAAGCAGAGTAAAGAGGTCGGTAGTGAGGTGAGAGATAAGTGGTTTGAAGCACTGAGAAAGAGTGGAAAGAAACTGAGAGGACTGCAAGTGCAAATGTCCTGAGGCAGAATTATTGATGCATTCACAGAATAGAGGTGGAGGCTTAAGAAGATCTGGATAGAACTGCTTCCATTTCTTTTTTTTCTAGATGTTCTGATTTCAATTCTCACCAGTGAATTCTCTGAATATGTGAAGAGTTAATATAAGCTAAGGAGGAATCACATTTGCTAGTTTGGAGAAAGATCAAAGAGTAATTAAAGGAAAGTAATTTCTGGAAGAAATTTGTAAAACCTATTTTTGTTTAATTTTTTAAAGATGGAGGGTTCACAGGGATAACCCCAACTAAGAATCTAGGCAGTGGTGGAGACAATACCACTGATGCCCTTCCCCATAATGAGATTGATGTCTACCTTGGTTACCATTCCTAGAACCTTCATCCAGTAGCTGTTCGAGGCAGATATAGGCACCCACAGCTAAGCACTGAACCATACTCCAGGAATCAAGTTGTGGAGAGAGAGAGAGGAGGGATGAGCAAAGGAGCCAAGACAGGGCTGGAGAAACCTTCAGAAACAGTGGACCTGACCTAGTGAGAGCATGGAAACCCTAGTCATAAAGCTGGGAAACAGCACTGGACCAAACCAAGCCCTCTGAATGTGGGTGCCAGCTAGGAGGCCAAGACAGTCTATGGGACCTCTAACAGTGGAGCTAGTCTTTATCCCTAGAGCACAAATTGACTTTGGGAGCCCATTCCTTTTGGAGGGAGACTATTGTAGCCCAGATACAGCAAGGAGGGCCTAGTCCCTCCCCCAAATGATATGACAGACTTTGAAGGTCTCCCATGGAGGACCTCACTATCCCTGGGGAGGAGTTGGGGCATGGGTTGGAGGGGTTGGTGGAGAACATGGGAGGATGTGAGGGCGAAGGAATGGGGGATGGATATGTAAATATGAGTGCCTCTAAGATAATAATAATAATAATAATAATAATAATAATAATAATAATAATAATGAGGAGGAGGAGGAGGAGGGTTTAATGTGTAGTATGTTTTTTAGGTGACTTAAGCATCACAGTATCAACACTGTCCTAAAGCCTGTACAGAAAACAATGTGAACACTAATCAAGCATCCTCTCTCCAAAACAAGTAGGGCCCTATGGACCCAAGAGCAACTCCATAGGTCTTAGCCTCTGAGGTTTGTATTTTCAAATAAAAAACAATAACAACAAAATCTTTATCACCATTTTTCCAGATATGTAGGCACTAACACATTTTATAAACTATATTGTACTTTCAACTATTTGGATAGATAATCTTTCCTTTTGCCTAAACTTAACATATCTTATTGGTAAATCAATCTAATAAGGTTAATCCACTGACTGGGTGTAAAAATTGCTACACAGAGGAGTTCCAGTCCATGCTCGCAAACTTGGAAGTGGAGTTCCTATTACAAGATTTTAATCCTGGCTTGGTCTCAAGGAAGAGGGTTACCTTGGCAAATTCCAAATCCCTTTATGTCTTCCTCTCATTTGTAAAATACATCCCAATGTCCTAATTTAAAGAAAAACACATCCCAAATGTTTGTCTTACTCAACATTGAGTGAGAAATGGGCTGAGAGTGAGACTTTTCTTTCCCCTTCCCTCTCCAGACACTAAAGGAAACTGGCAGACTGGACAGCATCGACCACTGCATCATCAGAGATAAGCAGGAAAGTGGCTTCACTCTCTTGGGCTGCTCCTTTCCTACATTTCCATTCTCCTCCTTTCTGCACAAGTGCCAAACCCACACATGCTTCACTCTTACTATGCTTGACCAGCTTTCAGCACTCTCAGAGGCTCCGTTCTTCAGGAGAGCAACATACTCTGCTTTAAACCCAAATGCAAGTTATACATTTGACAAGTTAGTGTGAGGCATGGACAGTTGATTGTCTAGCCCGACAAACACCTTTGTGGATATTACATAAAGATACAGTATGGGCTAATAGAGGTCTAGCTTCTGAATTTCTCTTCAAAAAATCTCCAACTCCCCAATTATCACATTCTATCTGCCTGTTGAACTAATGTGATCCATACTTGGGCAGTTCCAAAATTAAATGTGGTAGTCAATGCATATAGTGAATGTGGTTGTTTGAATGAGAATGGTAACCATAGGCTCCATAACCATGTTTGCACTAGGGATAAATACTGGTTCCACTGCCAGTGGCCCCACAGACTTCCCAGGCCCCCCAGCAGACACCCAAGTTCAAAGGGCCTAGTGCAGTCTTATGCAGGTTCCCAGGACAAGATCTCCTGAGTAAATTGGGAGCATGGAGGGAGGGGGGAAGAAGTTAGGAGAAAGAAGAGGGGATAAGGGAAGCTGGGAGGATAACATGAGGAGTTAGGAAGGTTCAGTTGGGGGAAGGACAGAGAAGGAGAGCAAGGAAAGAGATACCTTGATAGAGGAAGCCATTATGGATTTAACGAGAAGCCTGGCACTAGGGGAATTCCCAGGAATCCACAAGGATGACTCCAAATAAGAATCTAAGCCATAGTGGAGAGGCTACCTTAAATGCCCTTCCCCTAAAATGAGACTGATGACTACCTTAAATGCCATCCTAGAGCCTTTATCCAGTAGCTGATGGAAGCAGAAGCAGAGACCCACAGCTAAGCACTGAGCTGAACTCCTGAAATCCAGTTGTAGAGAGTGGGGAGTGATGAGCAAAGGGGTCAAGACCATGCTGGGAAAACCCACAGAGTCAGCTGACCCGAGCAAGTGGGAGCTCAGGGACTCTAAGATTCTTTTAACTCAGATAAGGTTTTGTAAGCTCTCAGCTACTGCTTCAATGTGATGTTGGCCTGCCCTCTGGCATGTTCCCCACCATGTTAGTCATGGACTCTAATCCTCTGCAACTGTGAGCTCCAAATTAAACATTTAACGTTATAAGTTGCCTTGGTCATGGTGTTTTGTCACAGCAATTGCAAAGTAAAACATTGTCTTGCTCAAGTCTCACTTTAATTTTTCAATTACGTGTGTGTGTGTGTGTGTGTGTGTGTGTGTGTGTGTGTGTGTGTGTGTGTGTGTGTGTGCTCACGCACAGTTGCATGCATCCGGCTGGGCATAATCCAGTTATTTCTCATATGTGGAGGGCAGAGGACAACTTGCAGGAGTCTGCTGTCTTTCCACCATGTGAGTAACTGGAGAGCTAACTCAAGTTGACAGGTATAGTGGCAAGTACCTTTACCTTGTGAGAATTCTTGCTAGATATCTCAGTCTTCATTTTAATACAGTTTTCTCCTTATGTAGTTTTCCAGGTGGTTTTGATGATGTTGCTTATTTTTATTTCTAGTAGTTTCAATAGTCATTCAATATTCACTTGTGGTGCTGGGCAGAAACCCAGGGCCTTATTCATGCTAGGTAAAGACTGCCACTAAGCTACATTCTTCTTTAAAAGAAACAAAAGACTCATAACCTAGATTTTCAAAACTGGAACCTAGTTATTAATTTTGCCATCATAATCTTATGTGCAAGCTTTTCAAACTAAAATGATTGCTGCACTATATGCCCTAAATTTAAAATACCCATTTGTAACAGGATTTTTTTTCCCAAAACTTAATTTAAAAAGTTTAAGAAACAAACTTATGCTTTGTGATATTTAAGTCTTAATAAAATACATCTCTGTTCTGTGCTTTTTAAGAACTGGAAGTCTCTTAAAAACAAAATAAATTTCTACTCTGGACCTCAAAGGTTAATCCCTATTTCTGAAGACATAACACATATAGTGGATAAATTTCTAAGAAAAAAAAAAAACACTTGGCACATGTCTCTTTTCTAGTTATAATGTGGGACACAGCTGTAGCACTGATAATTAGTGGATCAACTCTACCTTGTCATCACTTTCCCTGCATGTCTCTCCCTGGGAACAAGATCTGTAGTTTCAGAATGCTCTCAGCTATCTGATTCTGCGGAGGAGTAAGGTTAGACTAGAAGTGAGACAGTGTCACAAGTGACCATGGGCTTCCAGGGAAGCTGCTCTGCCATATCAACTCCTAAGGCTCAACCACCAATCAGTAAATGTGCTTTACTTCCATAATGCTAGCCCACTGCTGATATTTAGTCTCCTCATTTAAAAAATATTTATAGAACATTTGCCCTTCCTCATAAAAGTGATTTGAAGATTGATAGTTATTTATAAATGAAACTGCATCTCAACATTTAGTCATGGATGTCATAATAGCTATACTCAACTGAGTTGTCTATTCCATAATAGAAATAGCTCTGAGATTTAAATATGGTGCATCTTTCAATTCTCAAAAGTCTTGCAAGTTTGGAATAGTTATATGCTATTATTTAGAAGCTGACAGAAGTTTGGTGAGGTTAGGTGGCCTGCCAAAGTCAGAGAGGTAGAGTCAGAGTCAGGACTCAAATTCAAGTCAATTTAACTCCCAAGTGGACACTTTTTTTCCACCACAATTCTAGCTCCAAATACATGCTATAATTTTCCTATCTACACAAACAAAACAACAATACTATTTAAGCTTTAAGCCAAGAACCAAGAAAATAAAAGAAAACTGAATAAGAACATATCAAACTGACTGGGAACATACCCAAATCCACTACACAATTTATACTTGGATTTTAGGACAGATCACAGAAGACAGGAATAGCCCTTTCATGTCAGATTGCTATTGTACATTGAGTGCACAAAGGAGGCAGAGAAGATGGTTAGGAAGCTAAGAAGATGTGACTTCCTACTCCACGAGCTTAAGCATGTCACCAATATTCTAGTCTTGGATGACACTAACTCACAAATAACAAAGAATAAGAAAAACAAGAGAAATTCTTTTTAGAAATGCAGGTAAATCTTTTCCATGGTCCCTAATGCTTTTTATTTAAAGAAATTTAAAATGCTTTATGTAAAATTTGGTTCATCTATTGAAAAGACAAGTTTCTTTGATGAGGGGTGAAGACTACCCTATCTGTGATATAGGAAAAATATGTAGAATAAGTTAGTGATTATGCTGACTTAGTAAAGTGGTGGTTGTAGGTTCTCATGCAAGGTCTATGACTTCATTAGCCTTGGGTAGTTGGCTGGGTTTCCAGTACTAGGCATGGCTTCCTCTTCTGGAGCAGATCTTAAGTGCAATTAGAGAGCTGTTGGGTACCACCAAATTATGGATGCTACTACTGGAGAACATTACAGAAAACTACAACCAATCAAAATGCAGAGTTTTGGCATCCAGTCCCAATGGCTACATCTGAAAATAATTCCCATACCTAAGAAAGGCTCAGGGAACACTGCTGAAAGATTATAAGAGCCAGAAGATCAGGAGTTTGCTGTGAGACAGTGTCTCCAAGTAATGCCAGAGGCTACACACATAGAGTCTCACCAACATGACTATATAAACATGAGTCAAAAAGGAACAGCAAAATTAGACATGTCAAAGCAGATGAGGGAAAGCCCATGAGGTCTCAACCCTACACAGGTAACTAAAGGCAACTAAGGAATGCTGAGAGTGAGAGAAACAATGTTACCCAGGAAATATCACACCAACTTATTATCCAATACCAAATAGTCAACCTAGAAAACGAGTGTGTGTGTGTGTGTGTGTGTGTGTGTGTGTGTGTGTGTGTGTGTGTGTGTGTGTGTGTGTGTGTGTATGTGTGTAACACTTTACAGACTGACCAGGTTATATTTAGGAAAATGTATTATATACATATATAAATGTAACAACAATTAATGAAAAAGGAGGCCATGAATTTGAATAAGAGCAAGAAAGATTATACAAGAGGTTTACAGGAAAGAAAGGGAGAAATTATGTAACATTGTAATCTCAAAAATAAAAGAAATAATTTTTAAAAAATGGTTCATGGCCATAATATAGTACAGTCAATTTTTTGTCTTTCTTAAAATTAAATTTTCCAGTAACATATTCATGTCACTAACTTCGTTCACGCTACTTACACAGTATAATGTAAGAATTTTTACCTTAGAGCGTTCCACACAATTATTTTAAGAGAGAGAGGAAGAAATAAGAATTTATCTGCTTGGTCATCAATATATTTAGGTGCCAGTGCAGAGGATATTCTACACAGGTATCAACTAAAAGCAGATTTTTGAGCAACATCTAAACAAACTTTTTTTCATAGAATTAAACACAGAAAATATCTTTACTTCTTGCAATGCCCTGCAGGATAATCACATCATTGCATACCTTTAAACACAATTTAAAAAAAAACTGTTAGAAATCAGACACTTATCTTTCACTCACAGAACAGAGTTAATGAGCCCTTAACTTTTTTTTTTCAAATTGAAAGTTTTATTGAGGGGGTAGGTAAGGAAATAAGGTAAAGACACACAGACACACACAGACACACACACACAGAGAGAGAGAGAGAGAGAGAGAGAGAGAGAGAGAGAGAGAGAGAGAGAGAGAGAGAGAGAGGACAGGAAAGATGAGGGGATGAGGGAGACAGGAAAAGTCCTGTCTGCCCAAGGGGAACAGTGGGAAAAAGCATGAGCCCTTAACTTTATGCTTTGCAAAAAAATGATGCTGGCCAAACCCAAGTTCCAGTAAGCTAAGGTTATTAAATTAGTTAAGATGTCAAATACTCAGGTGCTGAGTGAGAACTAACTGTTTCCAGATCTTCTATATATCTTCTAAAAATGAGTTTTAAATTTTACTTTATATGCATGAGTATTTTGTCTACATGTATGCTGATGCCTGTGGAGGCAAAAAGAAAGCATCATAGCTCCTAGAACTGGAGTTATAAATGCATGGAAGCTGGGAACTGAACATGGTTATCTGCAACAGCAGTAAGGTGCTCTTAACTACTGAGGCATCTCTCCAGCCTCCTTCCATTGGTTTTAAATAAATGCCCCCTGCTCTTTCAGTAGCTTCAAGATGAAAAGTATATTAGTTTCTCCTCCAGATACAAATACTGGCATTATTGAGTACTGTGGCCATTATTTAGTACACATTATGAGCATGTGAAATAAAGGGTATTTGTCTAGAAAATTTGGGAGGCTCTACTGTGACCTTTGGTCATGTAAGCAACAAACTGTGCATCCCATACATTCTACTGCAATTACAGAGCCTCACTGCACAGAAACATTAGTTTCTGTTAAGAGCAACAGGCCATGCCTGGAGAGATGGCTCAATAACTAAGTGTACTTGTTCTTGCAGAGGACCCAGGTTCAGTGGCTCAAAACTGGTTGTAACTCCAGTTCTGACCCTTACATCTGACCTCCTAGGGAACCAGCCCTGCATGTGGTGTACATATACACACACACAGGCCAAACACTCATACGTGTAAAATAAATAATAATTCTAAAAAAATATTTTGAAAGAGTGACAGGTCAATTTTATAACTGGATACCACCAATTTTATAACACCAAGCTTCTTAGCAGTGAATTGTTCCAGTGTGGATGGAGCTCCTTTTATCATGTATACAGATGCTATAAATCTTAGAATTGATGGCATTTCCCTCTGTACTGGAGTTATTTGACTGAGACCTTAGATCAGAAATTGTGAGCCACCTTTAGGAAGTAGAAGAACCCTGTGGTACATATTTAATTCACTGATTCTATCCCAGTTTTATACTGTTTCAGCTTTCTTCTGATTTTCTTTCTCCTTCTCCCAAGAAACAGGTTTCCTTAAGGGATTTTCATATGTGCTTAGTTTGGGGTAACCAGAGCCCATCTCCTCATCTTCCCTGTGCCCCCATCCTCATCCATACTTAAAGCTTAGACTTCCTATATGTCCGCCTTCTTCTTCTATCATATGTGTTTGCTATACCTTCACTCCTTAAGACTTCTAACTTTCCTATCACAGTCCCTTTCTAGTTTTGTGAGCTCAGTACAAATGTAAATCTCCACATGTAGGATCTACCCATGAAAACATAAACTTTCTGGGCTTGGGTCACCTCACTTAGTATGATATTTTCCAGTTCCATCCATTTTCTTGCAAGTTTCATACTTTCAGTTTTGTCTACAGCTGGATAAAATTCTATAGTGTATATGTATCATATTTTTGTTTTCCATCAATCAGTTAAAGGACAGCTGAACCAATTCTATGTTGTAGCTATTGTGAATAGAGCAACAGCAAACATAGATGTTCAATTTTCTTGATAGAATGATAGGGAGCCCATTGAGGATATGCCTAAGAATAGTATAGATGAATCATAGGATAGTTCTATATTTTTGCTTTTAAGAAGCCTCCATACCAACTTGCTCAGAGACTGTATCATTTTGACTCCAACTAACAGCAGATAAACATTCATATTTTCCCACATTTCATTGTCATTAGTTGTTATTTGTTTTCTAACTGGGTTGAGATAGAATCTCAAAATCCTATGTCTATTTGCTTGGTAGTGTGTGTGTGTGTGTGTGTGTGTGTGTGTGTGTGTGTGTGTGTGTGTGTAGTGCTTCTTGGAGGCAACAAATAGACAGCTCCTGCTTTTGGACCAATCTACTATTGTGTCTTCTGATTGAGGAATGGAGATCATAGATATTCAGTTATTAAAAGTGTGCATTGTTTCCTGCTATTCTGTTGATTTTTGTAGTGTTTCCCCCTTCCTCTCTTATTTAGTAATATTCTAACATGGTTTATTAATTCCTGTGGTCTTATGGACAGATTTGTTTTTCTCTTCAATCCAATGGATTCCTTTAAGTTTTTACTATAGAGTTAGAGATTCTTCTCCTTTTTCCTGTGTCTTTAACTCATAAATATGATCTTTCCAATGTGTTGCATATATCTTACAATTTCCACTGATCCCTTTTTATTATTTTATCTTTGTCCCCGAAGGCTTGCTCCAGCCCCTCTCCCATGTCTTCATGTTCAAATATTCTAGATATTCAGTAGTCTCCTTGTTCCATTCTATTGCTAAGATTTTCCACGAATTTTTTTAAACTTTGTCTTGCTCTATTTTTTTAAATTTCAGTATTTCAGATTGTGTTTTCATCAGTATTTATCTTTGCTTTTTATTTATCTTTCATATCATTCATCACCACCTTTCTTATTACATTCTGCTATTTCTTTATGCCTTTGAATATACTTAGAACCATTATTTGAGTTCTCTGAGATTTCCTTTAACTCACTCTCATCAGATGCCATTGCTACAGAGTTAACAATTTTTGGAAGAGTTATGTTGTCCTGCTGTTTGTGTTTCTTATGTACTGCGTTGTTACTTATACATCGTGTGTTATTTCTTTGCTTTGTTACATTATTTTTAATCAACTGTGTTCTTCCAGTTGAAGTATTTGCAATGTCGAGTGAGACTTGGATATGGCAGCATTGAGTTCCTAGTTCAGAAAATATTTCCTCAACCCAGGAGCTCTGGATGTTTGGTACAAGGTTTATATTATTCCTTAAGTAGGATATTAACTATGAATGCAATCAGAGTTGCCTGATATTAACATGATTCAACTGCTGAAGCAATTAATAACAGTGACCCTTTACACTTCAACAACTGTTGAATAAACAATAAACAATCAAGGGTAGTATGGAGGACACTGAGATTTTAACTCTCTGATTTTTCTAACTTGCTTAGTTTTCAGTCACAACTTTAATGTAGTGCTAGAATAACTAATCAAAATTTTATAATCAACAATTATTAGTAGCATTATTAATACTGTTGTTTTAAGTGCATATGTATGTGTGGAGAATTATGTGTTCATGTAAGAGTGTACATGTGACATTCAGGTGCATGTACACATGTGTATGCAAGCATGCATAGGCCAGAAGTTGATGTTAAATCTTCCCTAATTGCTTTTTTATTATTTGAGATGGAGTCTTTAACTGAACCTGGAGCTCATTCATTCAACTAGGCTGAGTAGCCATTGAGATCCAGGACCCTCCTGACTCCTCTCACCCAACTCCAAATGCTGGAATTACTACGAATAAATAGATTTTTTTACCATGGGTTCTGGCAATTTGAATTATGATCTCCATGCTTGCATAGCAAGTACTGTACCAACAGACACACACACACACACATACACACACACACACACACACACACACACACATTTTTTAATGTAAAATGAGAAATAATCAGAAGCAAAGTATTAACCAGCCAGTCATAAGAAGGGAAGACTTATACAGTATTTAGGAAATTGGCAAGATATATTACATTGTGTGCCCTAGAAGTAATTCAAACAGAATCTATTAAATATACATGGATCAGTCAGTCACCTAGGTTTTCCACTTTCTATTATAATATATATTCTTAACAATAAGTTAGAAAGCATAGAGTATGCTTAGTCATGAGAAAAAAGCACTTTTTGGGCTGGGGATATAGCTCACAGCTCAGCAATACAGCACTTATCTAGCACATAGTGGGACCTTGATTTAATCTCTAAATAAATACACAATGACTTTAATGCTAGATGTGGTGACTCACATTTTGAATTGCAGCACTTGGGATGATAATGCAGGAGAATTGCCAACAATTCAAAGCCAACTGAGGATACATAGTTGAGTTTCAGGCCAGCCTGGGCTATGAAGTGAGACCATCTCCAAAAACAAAAACAAAACAAAATAATCCTTGTTCTCCTCTTTGACTGTTTGACATTAATTTGGGGTTTTGATTTAAAAACTTTTGCAGGACCATTTGAATTTATAATTTGTATTATTCAAACTTAAGTCTCAAGAAAGCTTTTGGCTCATAAATGACCAAGTCAAAAATGCTTATAAAATGTTTTCTAGTTGTTAACTATCTATTAAATTCTAACTAATTGGAAACATTTCACCCAGATCCCATTTACAGGGCCATAAAATATGATGCACATAGGATTGAGTTACATAAGCACATAGTATGAAATGAGGCTGACCTGATAAAAGTCTATTCTTTTATCTCTTTTAAGTCAGAGTACTTGAGACACAACAGAAATCTGGGCAGTATATGAAAAATTAACATTTAAACTATTGTGCATTTACAAAATTTGGTACACAAGAAGGGAATGAGCAAGACTTCTACATAATATGGGAAATTGAAAAGCAATATTGAATAGATTGTGTGCTCTAGAGATAATTCAAACAGAATCTATTAAATGCACATAGCCCAACAGTTCTCCAGGTTTTCCACTTTCTATTATAATGTTAATTAAAGGACACACATGATAGTCTTCGAATAACCCTATAGAAATAGGGTTTTGCTAATATGAACACATTGAATTCTTACTTATCTAGTTAATCTTGCTACAATCAACTAATCCTTCATGATTTCATACTAAATTCTGTTCTATAAAATAGCCTTTCTTTCCTCTTTTAGTAGATTTTTAATGCATAAAAATTTCTGTTTTATGTAATCTGATACATAGTTCTGAAAAATCTCTTTCACACAACTGCATGGTAAAAAACGATAGCTTTTTAAAACCTGGGTTGGAGACACATAATTCACAGACAGTTGATCTTCTCAAGTAAGAAAAAAATTCTAAAAATGAAATATAAGACTTTCTTATTGGAAAAATTAAAATGAGCTAATATGGAAGAGTCAAAACTATCAAGTTACAGAGTCAAGAGGCCAACATAAAAGAAGAGGCAGACACACACAAGAACTCTGTGACACTAAGCATGTGCAAAAGGAAGAGATATAGTAGGGAGTAGCACTATTTCTGTTTAAGCTCACCTGCTGTACTAGCTAGTGGCAAAGATTAATCAATTATGAGCTAATTTGTTCTACAAAAAACAAGGCTACAAGAAAACACATCATACCAACAGTTTATTTCATCATAGTTCTTCTAAATTTATATTGAAAGAATTGGATTTTAATTATCCCAAGCCAACTCACTAGTGAGAAGGGGGAGTACTCTTTTTAGTCCAGTCAAAGAAGATGACTGTAGCAATAGACTGAGTATACATTTAATCACTCAGTAAAGTTTAGTATCAGATACTTCTACTATTACTTGCATAATTGCTACTTCAATTGATTAATGGTGGTAATTAAAGAATTCAGAGGTGAATTAAAGAATTCAGAGGTGACAGTCTACTTAGGAATCTACTTCTCAGAAAAGGTGACCCTTAACCCTCTATTAGAAGTAAATTGGAGGTAATGTAAATGACTTATAAGACGTCTATTCTATTTACCAGTGACTGATTTAAGGATAAGTATATAGATTCCTGGCAGAAAAAAATGAATGAATAAACAATAATACAAATAAAATAAAGTTTATTGAGAGAAAAGTCCATTGGAATAACTTTGGTGTGCTCTCTCTCTTCAGAAGGAATCACTGTGACAATTTGATCTTTTTTTCACCTGTGAATATTATCAGGTCAAAAGTTCTCTGGGTACTTTAATGGCCCACCTCTTTTTGTTACTTTCACTACAGATACCAAGGGTCATTGATTCTATAGTTATAAACATAACATAATATTTGGGTTTGACTTACTACTTATAATGCCTACTATATATAAAGTATAATAACTTCTTGTTCAGGAAAAAAAATCACAGGAAAATTTTTTTACATATTCAAAATAGACTCATTTTTAAAAATTTGTTTTTTATTTGGCTGAATAGGCCAATAAGAAGCCCAAGATACAAAAGACCAATTGTATTTTTTAAATGAATCAAGATATATTTGCTTTGAAAGCTTTATGTGTAATATTTAGAATTTTTATAATGAATTTCTGTTGCATAGGTAAATGCTAGCTTTTTATTGACCAACATGGTTGCCACTAGTCACATATGATTATTCGAATTTAAACGGAAATTTCTGTTCTTCACTTGTCCAGCCACATTGCATATCAAATGCTCATTAGTCAACTGGGTTAGTGTCAGAGGCTACCATGCTGAACAGTAGATATATAGAACATTTCCATAACTTGAATCAACTTCTATTAAAAACTTCTGGTCAACATTATATTTTTAATATTCTTATATTAGATAAATTAAAGCTAGTCCATGACACATTATATCCAGACAAGTCTATTAATTGTAATAAATGAAAAATGAAATTTTAGTATAACTGAATCAAGTTCTGCATTGGTAGGGCCAGTATTAATAAAGAAACATGGTTAGTTATATGTGCATCATGATTCAGCTATGTTAACACTATCTCCTTATAATTCAATTAAACTTGAAATAAAAGGAAAAATGTAACAGAAATGCCAGCATACCAATACTATATTCTATAATTTTGAGCTTCTAATACAGTCACGAGTATAGGCAATGACGTCTGACATTTTTTTCATGTTCTGTTTCCTAACATAGATTACTCATATTGTATAATGCTTATACTATTATATGTTCATGCCTTCAATTATATGATATTGGAAGCAGTTCTGAACTGGAAAATGGGTCTGAGTTTTATACTCCTACCTATTGCATGACACAATGATAGATCTTCACTTCTATCCTTGTAAAAAAAATCTCTAATCTTCTGACATTGTTGTCATTAATCTAAATCAGTTTGGGACTTAATAAATGAGGATCATTTTCTCTCCTGGAGGAGAGATTGAGGCATATGAGAATTGAGAGCGTCTCACCCTAAACACCAAGTTCTGGTGTCATCCTGAGTGTCTTCAACATTCATATGGAAGAGCCATCAGTCTTACTAGCTGTGGAGTTACTTCCATTGCTTTGTCTCCACTCGTTTGGGAATACTCCTATCACCACCTTCTAGACTTGTCAACACTGTGAATGTCCTCACTTGTTACATCATAAATTCAAATATATTTCTTTCTGATCTCAACTTCTACCCAACTCACTCTACTTTTCCTATTATACTAGTCTTATTTTGTTTTGATTTTGGTTTTGGTTTTACATTTATGGCTTTTTAAAAGTCAGTTTCCAATTTTCTCCCAAATATCCCTCTTTAGACTCCACTTTCATTCCTTGTAGAAACTATGTCTCAGCACTTTAGTCATTAAATTCCTCTTGAGTTATTCACTGTTATGCTGTACTCTTGTCTTTCTCCAACCTTTTCACATCTAAAGCCAAAATCTATAGCTCTTTCAGTGGCTTCTAAATACAAACTATTAGCACACTGGCCTTGCACTTCAGTCTGCTTTTACCTAGAATGCTTTTATTACCACTATTCTCTAGCCAAGTCTCTTTGCCTTTCAGCTCTCTCTAACTTTCTATGGAGATGAACCCTTAAATTCCTAATTAGCTATGTGCCAATTCTACATACTTTTATAACATATGACTTTTGTTAATGTATTGTTATTATTCTCTGTTGTGACTTTTTGCATTTAAGTGATTTCATCAAAATATATATTAGGTAGTCAATTTAAGGAACTGAATAGTGTTAGTAACTTGAAAAGTCTTATGTTGTGATATTTTGTTATGATATAACAAATAAAGCTTACCTGAAGATCAGAGTGCAAAGCTAGCCACACTAGTCAGCCACAGAGGCTAGGAAGTGGTAGCACATACCTTTAATCCCATCAGCCACACTAGTTAGCCATAGAAGCTGGGTGGTGATGGTACATGCCTTTAATCCCAGCACTAGAGAGGAATATAGGACAGTCTGAGGTTTGGTGGAGAGCATTGCAGTCCGCAGTCAGTCTGAGGACAGGATCGCCGCCCCCCCACCCAACTTTGGTATGAGCCTTGGTAGAAGTAAGAACTCTCTAGTGACTTGGCTGCTTTGCTTTTCTGATCTTCAGCTTGAACCCCAATGTCTGTTCTAGGTTTTTATTATTCATGCTACAGACTTATAATTGAAGATATATTTAATTACTCTGAGATCTGTTAAGCAGAATAAAATATGATAAACAGGTATATTAAAAGGAGAGAAAAATAAAGGAGCAGGGAAGCTTACAATTTTAAGTACAGTATTCAGGATAGGTCTAACTGAGAAGGAAACAGTTGAGTAAAGATGAAGGGATAGACAGCTGTAAGTGCACAAGGCAAAGGGAGCAGTCAAAACAAAAGTCCTAAGGAGAGAGCATTAGTGGCATGTTTACGGAAGGAGATCCATGGAGTTGGAGCAGAGTAAATGATGAAGAAGCCACTAACAGATCAGTTCGAAGAAGCAATGGAAGTCACAATGTATAGATCTTGCTAGCTTTTATAATAATTTCATATTTAGGAAAAAATAGGTGTAGGGTATTAAAGAGTAAAAATAATCTGACTTACTCTTCCTATCGTACTGGGAACTGAAGAGCATGTTTGGTTGTGGCAAAGCAACACATGAAACTACTAAAGAGCTGACAGTGAAGTTCAGTAGTAGAGCCCTTGCCTAAACATGGTAAGGTGAAGATGGAGCTTTCTGTCCTGCCAGGCCCCACAGTTTCTTTGCCCCAAATAAACACACAAAGATTTATATTAATTTATAAACTGTTGGCTGATGGCTAGGACTTCTTATTGGCTAGTTCTGTCTTAATTATTAACCCATAACTATTAATCTATGTATTTTCACATGGTCTTGGCTTACTGGAGAATGCCTAGACCTGTTACTCTTTTGGCGGCTACATGGCATCTCTTTCTGACCTCTCTCTACCTCCTCACTCCTTCCTCTCATAGCCCCGGCTATCCTTCATGCCTGGCTATTAGCCAAACAGTGTTTTATTCATCAACCAATAAGAGAAACATATATACAGAAGGACATCCCCCATCATCAAGATCCTGAGCTTATTAACAAGCACCTCAAAAAATAAAAATAAAAGCCTATGAAATTGATAACTATAGATAGTGGTAACTCAAACCAGAGTAGAAGTGGCGGAAGTAAAGAAAAGTTGTCAAATCTGAGGGTTTTCTTGTTTTTGCTTTTTGTTTTGTTTTTGCTTTTTTGAGACAGGATTTTTCTATAACTTCGGAGGCTGTCTTGGAACTCTGCTCAGTAGACCAAGCTGACCTTGAACTAACAAAGATCTGCATGCCTCTGCCTCCTGAGTTCTGGGATTAAATCCATACACCACCATCGCCCAGCCTGAGATGTATTTGTAAGGCAAAATACAACAGAATTTCCTGAGGGATTAGATGTATACAGACAGTGAGACAGAAAAGACTGGGGAAAAACAAACAAACAAATAAAAACTCTAGAATTTTTACTCACACTGATAGAACTGACATCTGAGATGAAAAACACTGACAGAGAACATTAGTATACACTAAATACTATACGTTTATTAAAGGTCTAGCCAAGTAGTAAGTTATGGGGCTGGTGTCCATAGATAACAACTGGGTTAAAACATATACATTTTGAAATCAAATGATATATAATAGTATCAAAATCACTGAAGCTGGATGAGATCAGAAATAAAATGAGTATTGGTAGAATGAAAAAACAATCAAGGGCAAAGACCTGGGTAATTTGACATTAGGAAATCAAAGAAAAGCAAAAGAACCAGCAAAGGAGAATGAGAATGGATAATAAAATAGGGTAACCAAAATTTTTGAATGAATAGGAAGATAAAGACTACAACGAACCATTGGGTTTAGTAAATGTTGAAGGCATCTGTGACTAGGTAAAAGCATGTTAATGCTTATAGAAGTAAAAACATAAAAGAGCAAGTTCAGGGGAAAAAATTGAAGATGTGAACTCAATTCAGTATATACAGATAAGTCTTTGGGGGGATTTCTTTCCCAGGGCAGCAAAGAAGTGGTTGAAATAACTGGCAAGGACTTTTTGTTTGTTTTTAGATAGAAAAATGTTTGTATGCTTATGGAAAAATCCAGAAGAGGACATGTAGGGACAATCATCTACACATTTATGAATTTATAAGGAATTAAGGCAAGAATAGACTGGAAAATGTGAATGAAGCTTAGCTTGTTAATATTCCAATGTTACAAAATAAAATACTGTATTTTGTACACAAGAAGGAGAGAGAATGATCTGGATGGAATAACCAATGAAAGATGGTCAGTCTAATACCAGAGCCACTCCACAATGACCAATGGGAAAAACAAGAAGCTCTCAGTTTGCAAACTACAGAGGAAAGAGTAGATGGTTTCCATTAAGCCAAGAAGGGAAATGTTTTTAAATGAAATGTCTCCCAGAGTTTTGTGTTTGGACACTTGGTCTCTAGCTGGTGATACTTTCTGGGAAGATTATGGAATCTGTAAGAGGTAGAGTGTTGCTCCAGAAGTATGCCCTTGGTGTGGGCTTGGAAGTTTTGAAACATAGCCCGACTTCCAGTTCTCTTTCTGTTGCTATCTTGCCAGTACAAACACAATGAACAGGCCTCATGCTCTACTACCATGCTTTCCTCATCAAGACAGGCTATGCCAGTTCTGGAGTTGTAAACTAAAACAAGCACTTTCTCCCCCAGGATTGTTTGTCTGAGTATTTCATCACAGCAACAGAGATGCAACTAACACAGTAAAAACAAGGGAAATTAAGAGAAGTCAGACAGTAAAGTTCTGCTGATAATGGACCATGAATTCCTGAGGGCACAGAAATATTTTCATAGTTGCCAGTGGCAGGGACATGATTTGGGACTGTAATGTTGAATCTTAAGGGACTGGATGCCAAGAGATGAGGGATGATGTGTGAGTCTGAGCCTTCTCTCCTCGAGGAACAGAAAACAAGGAGAATGTAGTAAGACTAACCCTTGTGGACTCAAGACACATAGTGGCAGTGAGGTTGGGAGTTGAGGCCATGTTATTCAGGGCATATGTGGGTATTTCCACTGGGGAGAAGACACCTCCCCCGCCCCTTTTCTGGAGCTTCTTTCGTGGCCTACTGATGGAACTGACAGTGCTGAGACTAGCTTTTTAGGAAATTCATGCAACCCTTACACACATGGATTTCTGATTGAAGAGCATAAAGTCAAAAGCTTTCCCTGCCTGGGAGAAGAGTAAGATAATTATTCATAGCAAATTTTGGGTTTACTTACATCTGTGTTGCAAGAGCGATATCGTTTCCTTTCCCCAAGGCAATATTTTCCACCACCTGAAGGTCTGGAAAACAACATTTGCTTAACATGTGATTATAATGTATCCATCACACTAAGAAAACATCAAAAGTTACTTTAAGAATATATTAATTGTGGCATTTTATCAATTATTAAAATAATGATAATTTTTAACAATGACTATGGTTATTCAACATAAAATGGCAGCATATAAATAATTTATAACACTTAAGAGCTATGATTTACTCAGGAAAATATAATTAAATTTGTATTTTTAATTATCATAGTATAGTACTACTCAATACAATGACTTAAAAAACTTATCTATAATGAAGAGCCATTTAAATTATATTCAACACAAACTATAATCTTTTCTTCCAGGTGAGAAAACAAGAGATAACACTTAATGACTTCCTGGGAATGGATCCAATGCAGAGTAAATAATACAAAATGCATTTCCATTTAATTTCAACATAAAGTTAAAAACATGAAATTAAAAAAGGTGGCAAAAACCATGGCTTTGCATTATATTATTTCCAAGTTAATTAAAAATACAAAGTCAAATATTTGCTCTCATAAATTAATCTTTAAAGTATTTAGAATTAAGGGAAAACATATGCCATCATGCAGGCATGCTATTATTGAGTGAAAAACATCTTCCTCTTTGAAGAGGTCCAGGCCATTTCCTTACCTATCTGAGTCTGTTAATTTATCATAAGGCTTCATATTTTGGGATACTAGTTTATAGCAGCCTATGGTAAATTTAGGCTAACTATACATGCAGTTGCTTAAAAAAGAATCAAGTACACCCTATCAGTAAATTTGGAATATGTTTTGAAGACCAGTGGATTGATCAGCTTGAACCAACTTGGGAGAAAGGGATTGTGAAGCCAAAACAAGGTTGTGGGGATGGTGGCAATCATGACAAGTTTATGAATTATAACAGTAATCTCTGTTTGGTAGAAGGGCAAAGTGGGAAGATGGAATTCAGAACTATTATAATAAATATTTTATATAAAAGGAATAGAAACAAGGCATTTGAAGAAAGCTAAGAGTTCTTAGTTAAAATGAGAACGAATAACAAAATTACACTAAGCCATCCTTTATCCAGGTTGGAGGGTGGGGTGAGTAGAGATATTATAACATCATTCTTCACCAAAGACTGGTCAGCAAAACAGGTACTCAGCCTCAGGTCTAGAAATATGGGTAGGAAGCAGCCGAGAAGCAGCAGCCAAGGTGAGTCTTAGGCAGTAAGTAAACTAGAGCAACAGTCCACTGGCACATTGGTAGGATGGAGAGGAAATAGAGCTGGAAAAGAGTACTGTGGGCTGGCCTTGCCCCATGGGGACTCTGGCTGGAGAGTGGTAGGAGAGGAACAGGCTGGCCTGCATTAAACAGTCCTGGGAGACGACAGGAGCATGTGAATGGAAACCATTTTAACACATAGCAATATTGTCTTCACTGTCGTTTGTGATGTGAATTGAGGCATTTCAATCCTTGAAGCACTCTCATTGGTCCTTTTAATAGTAATGTGGCAGTAATAATTTTATATGACATGTGAAAAGTACTTCTTTTTGGGGGAATAATAGTAATGTAGCAAAACCATGCCTGGATTCATCCATAATTCAGCAGTCTTCAGAGGAGGAAATCTGACTATTACTAGCTTATCTAGACAGACAGTGCTTTCCTATTTTAAAGGTTTGGGATTTTTCTTTTTCATTTTCTTCTTTTAATTTTTACTTACACAATAAGGGGTGAGGAAGAAAAAGAAAGTCTGTCTAACAAAGCTCCTTCACTTTCCTGGACCTCTTGCTTCTTCTGAAGACAAGCACTTGGCTTGCTAGAGAAACATTTTTACAGATAACATGTGAAACCACAGCTTTGAATCATTTCCAACTGTGTCTTTTTGTTGGCTCCAGCTTACTTTAGCTACTTACGCTGGACTGTCACAGTGTCTTAGGGATGAAGAGACGCCTCCCCCGCAGGTCCTGCTGCACTCGCCCCATAGTGACCAGGAACCCCAGCCTCCATCTATGCTCTGGGGCCAAGTGCCAAAAGGAACACAGTCTCCCTGATAACACCACTGTAAGATGGCACAGAAAACACAGAATTAGCTTTTAGGCAGATATGAGACAGAAGTCCATAAAGTTTTCATAAAAGTCAAGTAATGACCAGTTTTAAGCATTAGCTTTCTCAAAAATAGAGAACAGGTTTTTAACTGTGTTTAGGTAATGTAAAGGTGCATATGATTTGCAAAGTATCTTTAGTTGGCCAGATTTATAGTCTCCAACATGTACCAGCTCTAAAAGCCCTGACTTTGGCAGTTTTTCTTTGTTTCTCTTCGTCCAGACTTTTAGTGTTTCTCATTACAGAGTTAGCTATAGGCCTCAAAATCATTTTTAGATATTGTAGTAATTTCTTTAAAAAAATCTTTATATTCCACTATTATTAGACTTGTGGAATGATAATGCACTATGGAAAGTTCTCCAGTAAGGAGTCTTTATGATGGTAATTGCAAGTTGTTTAAAAAAAGAAAAAACTGGTTGAAGCTACAATAGTAAAAGAATGCATTGTGGTCTTTCATCCAGGAGCAGAGCAGACATAATAAAAGTAATGCCAAGACACTAGGGACTGGGCACAAGAAACCATATATACATTGACTAGCCATGTGTAAGACCCCTTATGAACATGCATACTGGAATTCTGCTCAGTTTTCCTCTGTGCAATAAACCATACATACTGCACCTAAAGAGAAAGCCAGGAATAATTTATCAGAAAGCAGACATCTCATAATCAGTTCAGAACTCTAGCATGATAACTCTTATTTGCAATATTTGGCAAAATAAAAGTGTTCTTTTAAACCAAGCATTTATAGGTGTTTGTTGGTGCATTTTTCTAAGTTATCAAACATTAATAAATCAAACTAATCTATGAAAGTGATATGGAATACAATAGGCAACAGTTATTAAGTAGGTGTCAATAGGATCACACTATTAAGAAATTCAACCTTACAATAAGATGTGGGACACTTTGAAATTAATCATTTTATTGTCCTAATTCTCTCACCAATGCTATTGGTTTTTACCTCTGAGATACTCTAGGAATTCACTTAGTTTCACCTAGACAACAGCCAGCAGACAGTGTAACTCCTCACTTAGTGATTCTGCCTCCATCTTTCTCTACTAGAATTTATTTCCCAGAAAGAATTTGGGTGTGGCTTTTAAATACACAGCGCCACACTATTTTGATTTCATGCTGTTAATAATTTGCTTTAAAAGCCTCAGTGGTTTCCCATCTCCCTTTACCCCAGACTTGCTGATGGCGCCCTCAGAGCCTTCTTTAACCTCCTCTCTTTTGCAATGAAAGCAGCAGC
Source organism: Cricetulus griseus (assembly GCF_003668045.3). Taxonomy (NCBI): domain Eukaryota; kingdom Metazoa; phylum Chordata; class Mammalia; order Rodentia; family Cricetidae; genus Cricetulus; species Cricetulus griseus. Next base: position 322,682,779 of record NC_048595.1, on the reverse strand, counting down.
CATGTTGTTAGTTCTTCCCCTCTCTCTCTCTCCCTCCCTCCTTCCCTCTCCCTAACTCCCATTCTAAACTTGTTCCCTCACTTGCACATTTGTTCATCCTTCAGATAGCATTCTCCTAGCAATTGATCCCACAAATCAAACAAAGGGCAGCATAGATGCTAGGTTGTCTCCATTGAGCCACATCCCTAGTCCTTTTTAATTAGTCAATCAAGATAGAGTTTGCCACATAGCCCAGGCTGACCTTGAAACTAATGATCCCAGAGCTTTAGTCTTCTAAACACTGGGATTCCAGGTTGTGCTATGACATCCAGCTTACAGTTCTCTACATAGATGTCTTCTGACCATTTAGTCTCAGATCAAGTACCATCTCATCAGGCAGCTTTCTCCAAGACAACTCTTATTCTTACCACCCTTTCTTGCCCCAGGTTTCTCCCTTTCATTATGGAACAGTACTTACTTATACTTTCCATTTCAATGCTCTTACCATTTAGACTACTTTAATTTTCTTATCAATTTCTTCTTTGATCACCCCCCCTAGAATGCAAGCCTTTAAAATATCATGTGGCTATTGTTAATTTTTAAAATTCTGTTCCTCAGATATCCCCATTTTAAGGATGCTGTAGCAACAGTAACAACATATTAGACAGAAGAGGGGAAGAGCATTTCCATGACCACTGGTACCCTGTTGAAATGAGAAATGCCTCCAGTAATATTTGGTAACTAGTATGCATGCAAAAAACTATTAGATGAATTATTATAGTTAAATTGCAGAATTTTGCATCATATTTTATTGCTGCATGTCAGAAAGGAGTTAGAAAAGACTAAGGTTGACAAATTCATATTTGTTCTCTTGTTATTTCAGACTTCCTTGAGAATACATATTATATGAAAAGGAATGTTTTACATTTTAATTTTTTCTTGGGACTAAAAAATAGTGAGAGACATAATCATACTGAAGTATATAAATTCCAAAGTATTAACCAGTATTATTGTACATGCTCACAAAATACAGGGCATGAAAGAGTCACATACATTCTTTTGTTTTCCTTTTGAACCTTATTTGGGGCTAGAGTGGAATTCAGCAGTAGAATAGATAGATAGCATTCGAATATCTAGGTTCACTCCCCAGTGTATACATACACAAATTTTAAAATACTTTTTGATTAGCACACCAAAATTGAGTTTGCATTGTAACATTTTCATATATGTGTTAAATATGAAGATATGTTATATATGTGTACATATCTATGTATATTTATATTTATACTCTTTTCTTATTTGACCTCAGATCTCCTAAGTCCTCTTTCTCACCACAAATAGTTATCTTCTTTCAAGACATGTATTTCTTTATCCTCTCTTGGTTCCCACCGCAAACTGTACATAAATAGATCTCTTAAAGTAAAAGATAAATGTATAATTGATAAAACACTGCTCAATTTTTCATCAATTTTGGGAGACTTTGGAGGCTTAGGTGTTTAGATAGACTTTCATGTAGAACAGAACAGCCTTGAATTTGCTGTGTGGCCAAGGCTTACATTAATCAGCTGATCCTCCACACCTGCCTATCTCATCATAATTAATACCTACACAATTATGGTATTCCATAAATAGTTTTCAAGAAGACATTTACGGTATAAATTATTTTTCTATAATTATTCAATGGGGTAATAAAAACAATGATAACAAAAAGTTAATGACAATAGAGTTGAAAACACTGATATTAACCCACACAACTATGAACACTTGATTTTTGACAAACAATCCAAATTTATATGCTGGAACAAAGAGAACATCTTCAACAAATGATGCTGGCAAAACTGGACATGAAGAAGACTACAGATAGACCCAAGCCTATCACCATGCACAAAACTTAAGTCAAAATGGATCAAAGACCTTAACATAAACCCAGCCACACTAACCCTATTAGAAGACAAAGTGGGAAATACACATGAATTAATTGGTACAGGAAATGGCTTCCTGAATATTACACCAGTAGCACAGTGACTGAGATCAACAATTGATAAATGGGACCTTCTGAAACTGAGAAGCTTATGTAAGGCAAAGGACACAGTCAGCAAGACAAAATGCCAGCCCACAGACTGGGAAAAGATATTCACCAACCCCACATCTGACAGAGGGCTGATCTCCAAAATATACAAAGAACTCAAGAAGCTAGTCTCCAAAACACCAAACAACCAATTAAAAAGTGGGGTACAGAACTAAATAGACAATTCTCAATAGAGGAATCTAAAATGGCTGAAAGACACATAAGAAAGTGTTCAACATCCTTAGCCATCAGGGAAATGCAAATCAAAACAACTCTGAGATACCATCTTACTCCTGTCAGAATGGCCAAAATCAAAAACACCAATGACAGTTCATGCTGGAGAGGATGTGGAGAAAGGGGAACACTTCTCCAATGCTGGTGGGAGTGCCAACTTGTACAGCCACTTTGGAAATCAATATGGTGTCTCCTCAAGAAAATGAGAATCAGTCTACCACAAGATCCAGCAATTCCACTCTTAGGCATATACCCAAAAGAAGCACATTCATACAACAAGGACATCTGTTCAACAATGTTCATAGCAGAATTATTTGTAATAGCCAGAAACTGGAAACATCCTAGATGCCCCTCAACTGAAGAATGGATAGAGAAAATGTAGTACATTTACACAATGGAGTACTACTCAGTGGGGAAAAAAACAATGGAATCTTGAAATTTGCAGGAAAATGGATGGAACTAGAAGAAACCATCCTGAGCGAGGTAACCCAACCACAAAAAGACAAACACGATATGTACTCACTCATATGTAGACTTTAGACATAGAGTAAAGGATTACCAGCCTACAATCCACACTGCCAGAGAAGCTAGTAAACAAAGAGGACCCTAAGAGAGACATACATGGTCCCCTGGAGAAGGGGAAAGGGTCATGATCCCCTGAGCAAATTGAGAGCATGGGAAGAGGGGGGAGGGAGTTACGAGAATGAGAAGGGAAGAAGAGGAAGGATGCAGAGGTCATAAGGGAGCAGAAAGTTTGAGTCAGGGGAAGAATAGAAGAAAGGATATGTGATAGGTAGGGTTTTAGTTGGGGGCGTGTGGTAGGGAAGGACGGGAGGGAGAAGGTACCTGGTATTGTCATGTAAAACAATCTTATTTCTAATTCAAATAAAAAAAATCTGAAAAAAAGTTAAATGACAAGGATTAGTGGGTAACATAATCATAGTAATAGTATAAATATCAGGTACTTTATTTCTAACAAGATTAGTTTCCAATTTGACAGCTAGTTAATTTAGCTAGCTTACAAGTTACCAATCTCAACATCTGGAGGAAACCTGATATTACTATTATCAGCTATTATTCTAGCAATATTTTAGGCTGCAAAGCAAGTCACTTGATTCTCTCCGTTTCCTTAACTAAAAAAGAGGAACAATTTTTTAATTATTTATTTTATTTTATGTACACAGGTGTTTTGCCTGCATGAATGAAGGTCTTTACAAGGGTATTGAATCCCCTGGAACAGGAGTTATGGACAGTTGTGAATTGCCATGTGGGTGCTGGCAATTGAACCCAGATCCTCTGGAAGAGCAGTCAGTACTCTTAACCGCTGAGCCATCTCTCCAGCCCCCAGAATTCGAACCAATTTTATTTCTTGACTCCAATATCGATTAGAATAAGAAAAATTTACAAATTAGTTCATATTAGACATATGTTAAAAGAAATTACAATTACTTCTCTTCTCTCTTTCCTTCCTCTCCCTCTCTTCTCTTACACTTACACTGTATCTCTCTCCCTCTCTCTCTCTCTCTCTCTCTCTCTCTCTCTCTCTCTCTCTCATCTCTCCCACTCTTGCTCTCCCCCTCCCCCACCTGGAATAAACTATGGTTAATGTTAAAAAAAAAAAGAAATTAGAATCTACCAAGCAACCTGTTTGATTTTGATTTTCAGCAGGTGTGTTCTTCTGCATTCTGTTACATTTCTCCCTCCTTTGTACTTAACTTTTTGCAATTCTTGCTACTTTGCTCTATTGTTAGTAAATATCTTGATTTAGTATTATTTTAAAAAAGAAAGTTATTTAAATGAATAAGGCTTTAAGACATTCGCCAGAGGGTTCACATGGATCAAGTTATATTTACATTAATCAATACATTTAAATATTTTAACATATGTAAATCATGGATAGAACAATTAAATTACACCAAACAAGGCAACTTGAAGTCTATAGATCCAATAAGCATATGAAGGTGAAACTTTTGAATGCTGTATTGTGTGTTTCTATTCTTTTTCTATCATGGAGTTGTCAAACAAATGCTCTACTTTCGGGAGAATGGACTGTTACTTCATTTTAAAATATGAAGTTAGATATACAGATGTAATCCTGCTTTTAACGTTTACTATCAAAGGGTATATCCAAACTAGTCACCTTGGATGGTTCTAATTAATAGTCTTATTACTATAGACTCAATTATCTAGGCAAGTTGAATATTTGGTATTCTTCCTGCTAATTTAAGTGTAGTTAACAAAATTCTTAAAGGTGAGATAAATGAAACTTCATATTTCCAAAATAAATTTCATATTGTTTGTTATTATTCACATTTCTTTAAAATTAAATAAACATGCTTAAAACATTACCTAGAAAGCAGTGATTCTTTTAAACATTTCTTTAGAAACAGTCTTAGTAAACTAAATAACTTGCTATTGGATTACTATTTATTGCTATTGGATTATAGTATTTATAAATGAGTTTTTGCTTTTGTGAGCCTTATTGAGACAGTCTTACTCTGTAGCCAGGCAGAACTAGAATTAACTTCATAGCTCCGCCTGGCCCAGAATTCATGGCAAACTTCCTGCCTGAGCCTCATAGGTGCTAGAATTATAGGTATGAGCCACAATGCTTGGCATTTATTTTTCTTTTTACCTAGAACCATTTTAGGGTATAATAATAGAATATCTTGTTATAATCAGAACTGGATCAAATCAGCATATGGAATGAGAGATCTCTAAAGAAATCCTAACATTTTAAAGGAAACAATACAGTTGTTTAATACAGAGCAGTTCCAAGTGAAAAGAGCATAGGGCTGGAGTATCACACTATTAAAACTCCAGTTTTCCCACTGAGTAGGTACATGGCTGATCAGGCTACATTTCAGCTCAAATTCCTTATCAGAGCTTATCATCCATACTATTTACATTTCTACAGCATTTGGAAGAACTATTCTTTCTTCACTCTGTTTACTTGGTGTCTAGTCAAAACATATTACATTCTACCCTAGGTGAACTAAGAATAAGGTTGCAAATGCCCTGCAATATATACAGTGCTTTAAAAAGCATATACTAATCCTTTCCTAATCCATCCTATTTTCCCATGCAAAGATATTAGAGATCAATGTCACTTATATGTAAACCCAAATGCTGGCCTATATCTCTAATTGAATTTTATAGAATCATTAAATGAATCTTCTGGCAATAAACCAAGTATTTGAAACGTTCTTTGTGGTTACAAACAGGGATTATAAGGATTGGGTTTTGATTACCCTCAATATCCTGTTCGGTAACAATGCCAACACTACTACTGAAGTTCCTTATTTACTATTTCATCAAATATAGCATCCTGATTCCTACCCAAGGGTTATTGCTGATGCTACACCCAAGTAAAGTTCTTAGGCTGAAATTTATATTGATTGATTTGTAGAAGATTGACCCATGGACACACAGTACCAGCACACTGTCTGGGCTCATCAAATTTCCTCCTTTAGTTAATGCTACTGTCCCTGAACACAACCATTCAGGCCATATGGTTCTTATTCAGTCCATGAATGGCTTATTCAGGCAAACATCCAATGGCTGTAATAGCAATGTCAGACCCCCCAGGACTCACGCAAAGATCAGTTTTTAATTTTTTGGCCATATTTCTTACTCCATCTGCTAAATGTGCATGGAACAGTTGTGGAACATTTGTGGAACTGTGCCTCTGGGCAAGGATCCCACAACTTTTGCAGCCAGAGTTTGACGAGATCATCATGGATCCAATCCTCTGGCTATGTCTATGCTATCATTCAAGTGATATTTCTAACTCCTCCCTTTAAAAAAATGTATTCAGACAACTATGAGCAGCTTTGGTTTTATCCACTGGCTTGGCTAGCTAGATTGGGTATAGGTTACTTCTTATTCATTTTGATGAGAGTAGTTTTGAAACTCAAGGTTAAGATCATATTTTGTGGATATTCCACTTGAGTCTCTGAAGCCGTTTGTATGCTGTATGGTGCCCACTGCTGCTGGTTATGATGTTTAAGGCTGGCACATAACAATACTAAGCAGTGATACTGAGAAAGCCTGTGAAAAAGCTCACTCCTATCTCATTATCTCATTCTATTATCACTGTCAAGTATGTAGAAATTTGTTTGTTCTTCTATTAAACATTATATTATTGTATTAATTTTCATAAACATATATTATTAGCCCACATTTACTTCTTACTGTGATTTCTCACCAAACAACTGACTGTTGTGTGTTGATAAGTGAGAATTCCACTTACAGTAAAATATGCTGTCTACTTCATGCTTATTGGTCTACTTCATATGTATAACAAGGTAATACTGCTTTTTTCAATATACAGTTCCTAATCAGAAGATAAATTGAAATAGGAGGATTTCAACCATGAACCAGAAAGGACAGTGCTGAAGCTTCAGCTATGGTATGAAGTTACTGTGAGGTGCTGGGTTTTGCAGTCTTCATCTGTATAATGAAGTTAAAACAATACCTGCTCCATTGAAGTTTAGTCAACAGGAAAATGACAACATGTACCTGGCATGATTTAAGTACTTTAAAAAACACTGTCATTGTCATCAGTATTTGGGAATGTCACCTATTTTTATGACTAGTTTAGACTAACCACAAGGTTGGTCAGATCAATTGAAATTTCCACTTTAAGTTTGCCTCTGGGACTCTGCATGGTTGTTCTTTTTTTTCAGTCAAAATTCTGAGTTGAGTTCTCATTTAATTCACAAATAGACAAAGCTAGCTCTAAGTGTAAAATTTGTACAAAGCCATAGTAAATATGTATCACAAAAATTCATAGAGAAAGTAGTAAATGTAGTCAATGAGTAAAAAGTATTGAGCTAAGTCATCATTGCTTTGTGTTTTGCTTTAAATTGCAGGCCTAATATATTTTTTAAAAATTCAAAGTGTGTGTGTGTGTGTGTGTGTGTGTGTGTGTGTGTGTGTGTGTGTACACGCATGCATGTGCTCATGCGCATACATGTGCACTGGCACATAAGCATATGATGGCCTGTTGACTAGGACTACATACATGCCAACAGTAAAGCGTTATCTCACTGGGCTATCCTCAACACGCCCTCATTTTTAAATTTTACATTGAATAAACCCTCACTAAATTGCCTAGGCTAGCTTAGAATCCATGACTCACAAATAATGACAATTACTACCATGTGCCATTATACTAAATAAATTCAATTTTTTGTGGACACTTTGAAGGTATCCTAAATTGCTTTCTCCTATTATTTTTCCTTCTAGGAATTTGCATTTGCCTTTTTCCCATAGGTTCATTCATTTTAAGGTTTATTAGTACCATTCTTAAAACTATCTTCCATGCTTCTGGGAAAATGAAATGACTAAACTTTTCTTTATCTATTAATTTTATACCATGACATCCACTATATTGACCATAAGGTGGTACACTGCTATGTTGTGAATAAAATTGGCATGTTGATCAACAACCACTGGTGCACTTACAAGGTTCCTAAGTAATTTTTGTGGAGTCCAAGTTATTCTGTGGAGGTATCCCATGAGCAGACAATGAACTGGGAAGATAGGATAAGGCCCAACAAGGAGCTCTTGAAGCCAGAATCTTCTCATTTCAAATGCATATACTAAAAGTATGCAGGCTTCATTTGAAGAATGGGTTTAGGTATCTTAAAATCTACTAAAGTAAAAATGTAAGCCTTAAGGAATCAAATGTATTTTTGCCCTATTTTATTTACATTGTCTTATCTCTGCTTATTTTTATTCATGTTTAGGAATAATTCTAACTCTATTTACTTAAATAAACTTAAATTCAACACTGTTATCTTAGCAGTGAAAATGTTTTCTGGATGTTCTCCAAATTTGTACTTTCTAAGAGATAGCCTTCATCACATATATGCATATAGTTCTGTGACATAATAGTTAAGGGCTTACTATCAAGCTCAGCACAAAAGAAGATGATACTAAAGACACCATGACCCAGCAATTCTTATAAAAGTAAAACATTTAACTAAGACTGGCTTATACTTTCAGAGGTTTAGTCCATAATTATCATCATGACAAGATACATGGCAGCATGAGGGCAGACCTTGTTCTGGAGAAGGAGCTGAGAGTTCTACATTTTGATAAACGGGCAGCAGAAAGAGACTGTGTACCACACTGGGCATATCTTGAGAATATAAGACCTCAAAGTCCACCTCCACAGTGACACACTTCCTCCAAGGCCACGCCTATTCCAACAAGACCACACCTCCTAATGTGCTACTCCCTTGGGCCAAGTTTTAAACACTTGAGTCTATGGGGGACATACCTATTCAAACCAGCACTTTCCCACTCCCTGGCCACCTTAGGATTAGAGTCATAACATAATGCAAAATGCATCTAGTCCAAATTTAAAATTCTCAAAATTTATCATAGCCTCAACAATGTTTAAAAAATCCAAATTTCAATGTCTCTTCTGAGATTCATGAAATCTCTTAATTCTAATCCCCTATAAAACCAAAATCAAGAAAGATCATATGCTTCCACCATATAATGGCATAGGATATGTATTACTGCTCCATAATGGAGGAAAGGAAGCCTAGTAGAGAAATACTGGACCAAAACAAGACTGAAACCAGCTGGGCAAACTCCAAACTCTGTATCTCCATGCCTGATGTCAAATCGTTCTTCAGATCTTCAACTCCTTTCAGCTTTGTCGACTACAACACACTTCTTTCTCTTGAGCTGGTTCCACTTCCTGTTAGAAGCTTTCCTCAGCAAGTAACCCATCATTATGGCATCTCCAAAATTTTGGGGTCTCCAAGGTAATCCAGGCTTCACCTTCACAGCTTCATGAAATGGCCTTTCTGGGCCTCCATGGAGGAACACTCCTGAATTATGCTGGGTATCAGTGGATTTCCTTAGTCACAGAGGGAGAGTCCATAACCACTTTCTTGTATCCTTGATTCTAATGCCAGAACCATGTGACCGAAGCTGCCAGGATCTGGTGCTTGCTGGGGCTGGTGATTTCTGGGGTTGGAACATGGCTTCTTCATTCGATTACATCTTCACCAGTTTTTTGTCTTTCACTGCCTAAGCCTGGCTGTCCTGGAATTTGCTTTGTAGACCAGCCTGACCTCAAACTCAGAGATCTGCCTGCCTCTGCCTTCTGTGTACTGGGATTAAAGGTGTACCCCCACCCTCACTTTACTTCTAAACTTTCCTTTAATTCCTTTTAACAAGTTGGAAACTTAGTTGGGTGGGATCTTGTCCTAAGGTCACCACTCCCTTTATTCCATTTCTTAATCTGTATATCTCCTTGAACACAGGACTTAACACCATTTCACTTCCAGGTTTCCCATTTCTCCTCAAATTGTACATTTTGTATTTTTCCTTTCTCAGCTTGCTCCTTTTTATTATAGATCTTCTAAGAGTGAGCACTAAATACCACACAAGAGGGTCAATACTAGGCTGTTTTGAGACTGCCAATGGAATTAATTCAAAACTCTTCACATCATACTCAGGAAGCCATATTCTTGGCCAAAATATCACAAGAACAATCTCTAGGCTACAAACTAAAATTCTCCTCCCCTAAACCTCTTGAGCCAGACCCATACAGTTCAATTAGCCCTCAGCACCACTTTCTTCTGTGATCCTACTAGGCTAGTCCATTAATCCCCATTTAAAGTGCTCAACTCCTTTTCTGATACAAAGTACCAAAGTCCACAGTCCTCCAAAAAAATGCATGGTTAGGGCTATCACAGCAATACCCCAGTCCTTGGTACCAACTTCTGTCTTAATTTGGGTTTCTATTGCTGTGAAGCGATACAATGACCACAGCACTATTAATAAAAATAAATAAATCAGGTAGTGGTGGTGCACGCCTTTAATGGCAGCATTTGGGAGGTAGAGGCAGGCAGATCTCTGTAAGTTCAAGGCCAGCCTGGTCTACAGAATAAGAAAAACATTTAATTGGGTAGCTTACAGTTCTTGATCCACAGGCAAAAGAGAGAGACTGTGTTCCACACTGGACATATCTTGAGTATACAAGACCTCAAAGACCACCTCCACAGTGACACTCTTCCTGCAAAAAGGTCAAACCTCCTAATAGTGCCACTCCCTATGGGCCAAACATTCAAACAAATAAGCCTATGGGGGTCATATCTAATCAAACCACCACAAACAGGTTTGCCACATAAGTGATTGATGTTGAGCCTGTGTATTTTTCAAATAGCCACTACTCATAGCATAATTATTAATATTTGGAGCGATTATATAACTTCTAGAATGCTTGTAGGTAGGATCTGAGATGTTTACTTCCTGTCTTTTTTTGTAGTGCTGAAAGTCAAACCTTGTGAGTGCTAGGAAAGTATTCCATCACTGAGTTACATCTCTAATTCATGAATATTTATAGAAAAATATTTCTCTGGTTAAAAATATAAAGTAAAATAAAAACTATCAGCTCTATTGACAATGATACTCAAAGAGATGAGAAACTGATTCAGTCCAGACCCTGAAAAGAACAGCCCATCAGTGAATGGCTAATAAAGCACCAGATGCCCACTGTGGCTTCCTCCCTTCACTGGTACATTTCTGTGCAGATGGATGTAAATTGCTACTTGTCCTTGACAAGGACTGGCAGGTCCAAAATAAACCTAGACTGTTGTTTAAAGAATGTGGTTCCTAATATTTTCTATTGCTTTGGTGAAAAAAAAGAGAAAGAAAGAATTTTGTAGTGTATAAAGGTCTCTGTATTTTTATTGGCTAGTTATAAATTTTTTAAAAAGTCCATAATCCTTTTAAAATGGCTTACCAATTCGTATATTTAGCATAATTTACCAACATTTCCAAACCCAGCATGGAAAAGCCATCAACATGGCACTAGGTCCTGAATGAAGCCGTCAGCAAGAATTAATAAACTGTGACAGCTGCCCAAAAACTTTCATTCTTTTTATTTAAACATCCCACTGCAAGCTGAAATTCAGTGTGATCCTTGTTGAAAGTACCTCAGCTCACATGGAAGAAGGCAAAACATAGAAGAGATGACAAGTGTTAATTATAAATCCAGTCAATAGAATAAATTCTAGAATTTACATATATAACAATTCCAGAAAATTTTAGTAGCAGAATATAACTATTTTTTTTATCTGTTTGAACAATTCTTTTTTTCGTGTGGTGATGAAGATTGAGCCCAGACACACATACATTTTAGGAAATGCTCTAGCATTTCAGTGATAGCCCAAACCTTCATGAACAATCCTTATAGAAGATTTTTTTAAATTAAACTAATGAAAACTAAGATTATGAAGCCATAATTTTCATGTTCAATAAATTGTTTCATTTTTATTTTATTATTAGTCTTTTATGAGAAACTGACACAGAGAAGTTAGTTCCTTTTAATTTTATAAGTAAAGCATATTTGTAGATATAAAGATAGAACAATTACCACTTGGTTAAAAACATATTATTTCAAAATACATCTTAAACTAATATAGTACATCTTAAGTTAATACAGATTTCCAGTGTATGAACACCAGCACCAGAAATTCATCAGTTTTATGTGTCAAAGAGCTAACAAATCACTTGTGCTTACCCCCTTTTCAATATTCCCAGTCTGGCATAGTGTCCCCTCAGCAGCTGGAATACTGTTGGTGACACAGCGGTTGCTTTTGCTGAGGCACCAGAGCTCTCTACACACTTCCTAGGAAAGAAGGCAAAAGCAAGTTGATCAGGAACAGAGGTTAAAAGCATGTGCATCTCTTGCACATCATGCACTCACAGCCATTCAGCACCGCTTGCTGCTATGCAAGCTACAGTTGAAAGAGAATTTAAGGTGAAGGTCTTTCAGAGGGTAGGTCATTCATTTAGCAGGATCATTTAAACTTGGGTCTACTGCAGGGTATCTTATCATAACAGTGAAAAATAATGAAAAAAGAGTCCATAGGAAAAATTTTTTCATGCTTGACAAATTTAACAATTGCAAACAGAACATCATCAGGTGAATGATTCCTTAGGCAACATTCAAATAAAAACAATTTTTTAAATGGGTAGTATACTAGGGAGGGAAGAGAGAAACAGACACTGTCATATAGATAGGAATTTAACAGATAAATTTAAAGAGATATGAGGTACATTTTGGAGACATTTCTAAATTTTGTATGTCTAAGTATTATCTAGAAATGTTATTTTCAGTTATTAAATAGTTTAGCACAATGAGTGTAAACTTTCATAAAATCATTCTATTTATGACATTTTCACCTCCTTCCTTATTATTTTCTGACTCAGAATAGAATTATAAGACTTTTTCAATACCAACAATACAAAATACTAGTTTACGATATCAGATTATTATCTGGCTATGTCTAAAGTGAAGTATGAACTCTCCAGACTAAAAAGAAACCATGTGACATAGACACAGTTGAGGAGGAAAGCAGTAAAATATGGAAACTAGTGATTCTACAAACTGAAATCCCCATATGACACTAGAGCACATTGCTGGGGCTATCTTTGGATTCCTATTAGGTGTGTCCTCTATCAGTCAGGAGGTGACATACAATATGTATTAGGCTCTAAAACACTGATAATCAGGGGCTGGAGAGATGTTCCACTGTTAACAGCACAAGTTGATTTTGATGACCTCAGGTCAGTTCCCAGCATGCACATGACTGCTTAGAACTATCTGTAACTCCAGTGCTGAGGAATCCAATGCCTTCTGGCCTTCATAGGTACCAGGCATGCACATGATGCACAGACATACATACAGTCAAAACACTTATACACACAAAATAAAACAAAATATTAAAAAAATAATTATACTTAATTTTTTTAACTTTAGAGACTGGTGAGCTAAAAAGAAAATATTAGAGGACATTCTGGGAATCATAGTATCAACCTAAAATGCTCCTTTTAAAATGGAACTCAATAAAAAAAAATACTTCCGTGTTCTTCTTACAATGTATTTTCAGTACATTCTTTTAGTTTAATATTTTAGAAGCAGCAGGACTGCTACTATTTAAAGGTTTTAAAATACTGATCTATTTGCTAAAAGCCTATCCAAATTCAAACAACAATGAGTTCATAAAAACACATTCAATAGAAAAACATACTTAAAATGTGAAAAAATAATGCATAGTTTATCTCTGAACAAGACTCTTAATATCTTTTTCTTTTTGTTGGGTCTAGATCTTACTTTAGACAAAGGCAAAAGAAGCCTAAAATGTACTTTATACATGACTATACAAGAGGATTCTATTATAGAAGACAATATTCAGAGCATCCATTAGGAAAACATACAATTTAGTTGTGTTATAGAAACATTATTTTCTGAAAGCACCTGGGAAAATCTCTACCAAAAGTGGCAAGTGATCAAGGTACTTTTCTCAATTGTGATGTCAAGATTGATGATACACCTTCCTTCAATATTTGAAAGACAGATTTCTGCATCTATCAGGAATCTGTTACCTTAGTGGCTTCCTAAAGACTGGCATTTTGCTAGGTATTAATTTATCATACATTGCTACATGCAAGTAGGGGCTGCAGACCTACACTGGAAAATACACTTGCACTGTTAAAGTAGTCATAGAGATCACAGAAAGCTTTTCCAGCAGAATTCACAATTGGCATTTCATCTTGAGTAAGAAATAATTTTGATATTGACTTTAGGAAGACAGAAACAAAATACAAGAAAAGCTCATTCCACACCAGGTAGGAAGTTGTAGAATATGGGCAACATGTTTAGATGCACATGAATAGTAATTGCTGAATAAACACTTTAATGAAGGTTTGAAGCTGTAATGAAGTTACTTATAGGCTGAAAGTTTTTTTTATCTCTTGAGGAATTTCTATATAACAAAGATCATCCTTTCAAATTACTTTCCTAAATGAAATATATAAGGTGATAAGCACAGTTAGTGGAAGGGAATAGTGTTTATCCCTGCCCCAAGCTTAGCTCAAGAGCAACAATTTTCTTGCATGTGTTCATCATTCCTGACAGAAGTTCAAGTTTATTACAATTAGTTTCATGACTTCTCTAGGTGAATAAATCATTGCCTCTGTGCTAGGGTTTCCTCTAGTATCTTAAATTTCACTTTGGGAAGACTCCAAAATCTGGTCCTCTGCTGGGTCCCTAAGTTTAAGGAAGGAAAAAGGAATTATCAACAGCTCCTCTAAAAAACATTTCTGTTAAATGACAGTGCATGAGAGTGACAATTTGAGATGGAATCTTTAATTTCATGGGGTCAACTACAATCACAAAGAAAGATTGAAAAGCTGATGGCAATATTCCCTTTCCACATACGAATATTCACTGAGACTCTACCACACACCAGACATGTTAGCATAATGAAGAAATACTATCACATAGAATCATAGGGACCAGGAAAACTGATGCTTTAAATTTCTCTGATAAAACTAGAAGAATAATACCAATATAGAATTTTTCAATATACTCTCTTTCCTACATGTATATCTGTGTGCTACTTACATGCTTGGGGCCCACAGATCCCCAGAAACTAGAGTTACAGACAGTTGTGAAACCCTCTGTAGGTGCTGGGGATGAAACCTTCTGCAAGGCAGCCAGATCCCTTAACCACTGAGCCACCTCCCAAGCCCTGACACCATTCTTTTTTTTTTATTTTAATAGACCATCATTTAAGTTTTATTCTTTGTACTTAGCTGCTGTTAACCAAAGACTATAAGGCAGAGGGCAGAATCTGTGTGCTTAAAGTATGACTTACAAAAATTAAAAGTTGGCAACCTTATCTTATTCTTCTAATTTTGGGGAAAAATTTTTGTCTACAAAAATCTCAAAGTTAGCAGCACCTACTGTTCATAATGTGTGTACTTGCCATTGCCCTGAATCCAATTTCTTTTTTTCACAAAGATCCTTTAGTAATTAACTTAGCAAAGAATTCATTTTCTTATTTTTCTTAACATAGATTTAATTTATCCTCATTTTAAATATTTTAATTGAATATACAGTACTGAGCTGATATTAATCTTACCTGAGCATTTGAAGATATTATGATCACTTTTTAGACCAACAATGTATTTTGAAAATCAATTTAATTGCTTTCAAGAGTTTGAAGATTTATTTTGGTGTTGTTTCTCTGCTGTATCTGTTGTTTGTTTTGTTTTCAGGTTCATGCTTTGATTTTGATTCCTTTAATATATATACCCCTATCTTACCCCCACCCCCTCCCCACCCAATGCCTATCCAGCATAAATTTGGATCTTCTCTTTTTGACCCCATATTTATTACCTGTCTGTCAAAGTTTTCGTATCTTTTATTTTCTCTTGAAATGATGATTATTGGCTTCATGTTGGGTTATTTGCTTATGCTGTTTATTACTCATAAGCAGCCTATCTTCAGTTCATCATGCTATAGCTTATGAGTTACAGAAGTACAGTCAAATGCAATTGCTTCCATCACACGATCTAAGGTTTTCACTGAACCAGATTTCAAGTCAATTTATTTGCTCAGTATTGGGTAGTTAAAGTAGTTGGTAAAAGAGTTTTGTTTTGTTCTCTTGTGAGGTACAAGCTGGGGCTTCAATTTCTTAAGGAGGTTATTTTTCACCCACAGAAATATTTGCTCAATGAAATCCCTGCTGCCATTTCCTCAGCATCCAGGCAGCCAGTCCTTTGCAGACTCACTTATACAGTTCATGGTTCTTCCTTCTTAGAGATATAAGTCTATAAGGGCATTTGCATGCATTGGATATCACGTTAATAAAAACTGAAATTTGAATCACTTATCAATCTGTTTTCTTTAAAAATTAGCATAAGGCAGGTAGTAATCTGGTTACTGCCCATCCCACAGCCTTCTTGCAGTGAATTCAATAAAATTATCTTTAAAAATTAATATAAAAGGTTTTCTTTTCATGGTTTCTTCACCTGCCTTCATATCTTCACTAGAATCTGAGTTTATGAAATGAAGCTGCCAACTCATTTACGATAGCCAAAAAGGAAGTACTTTCTATAGGATTTTCAAGTTGTTTTTTTTTATGTCTTTATATGATTCATGATTTTTCTCTAATTATGAGAAAACCTGCTGGAGATCCTCAAATCATAATCAGAGATAATGAATGATTTCCAGTCTGAGGGAAACTTTAACCTCTATGCTGTGTTGGGTCCTTGGGAGTAATTGTACAATGGTGTCAGTGTCATCATTTTCCTATCAGTAGCATTTTCCCTCATGTTTGCAATAAAGCTGGTCAATGAGGAGAGTAAAGCTCCAAAAAGGTTAGTAAGGATCATGAGCAAAAGGAAATAGAAACCTACATATGCTAGTCCTACGGCCTAGCTTATGTCTAGGGATCTAACTAAACAGGATAATGCACCCACACTTAGTTCTTAAAGAGCTTAAACCCATTAAGTAGGTGATTAAATGAATGAGATTCTAGAAAGGGAACAACAACAACAACACGTGACTTAGAAATGTTACTTAAATAATCAACAATTTGAAGGCTTAAAAAAAGATAACTAAATGGTTATAAAAATGAAAGGGAATCTCGAAGATGTACAGTTAGTGTAAAAATATTGGCCTTTAAGCCTACATGTGACTCTGGAACTAGGATTTGGCTTGGAATTTGAGGGAAATAAATATCAAAGCAAATTTTTAACAATTATATGTCAAGTAAATATATATGTTTGGATTATAGAGACTAATGAGGTAATAAAATATTTAAGAGTTCTTTACTCTAAAGTCTGTATTAAATCATACTGAAGAATATTTATGCTACCTTAAGATATTTAAGAGAATTCTATTTTTTCAATACAACTTTTATATACTTAATACCTGAAATTTTAATAATTAATTTATATACCTACTTTAGAAATCAAAGATAACTGTAAGTTTTGAAAATGTTTTTGCAGAGTTAAAAACTGCATTTACCTTTTAAAGTAAAGAACAAAATGAACAAACAAAAAAACCCAAACTACTAAAACTCATTTTCTGTAAACTTTGCTTATATGTATTTCTCAATATACTTTTCATTATTTCTGTAACACTATCTTCCAATTTCTCTACATCTATTTTTTAAAAATTGTTCAAAGAGCCAACAATATTCAAAAATACTAATAAAGTGCATTCATAATTATACGAATGATTCTGTTGGTTTGTTTTGGTTTTGGTTTTTTGAGACAGGGTTTCTCTACATAGTCCTGGCTGTCCTAGAACTCACTCTATAGACCAGATTGGCCTCAAACTCACTATCTGCCTGCCTCTGTCTCCCAAGTGCTGGAACTAAAGGTGTGTGCCACTGCCATTGTCCTACATGAATGATTCTTAATGACAAAGCAATAATGACTTGAATCATAATTTGTAGTGATAAAATAATAAGCAAAATGGATAAGGTATGAAAGCTGTAGTCTGTAGACAGTTAGACCCTGTTGCTGAAGACAACAAACATTTTGAATGCAGAACTTAGAGAAATCAAGTTATAACTGATCTGGGTGCTTCCCTGGTGTCTATCATAAACGGTGCTGTAACACACACACACACACACACACACACACAAGTTATAGGGGTGTGGGGCGGGAGAGTGGTAGAACAGTCATCCACAATCATCAAAAACCAAGAACAAAACTTAAGGACCCAGTGTGGTAACAATAGTAACTTGCCAGACAAGCTCCCAATCTGATATGGCACGATTTTTCTGGGGGTAAACAGCTGCTGCCTTATTAAACCTAAGTCTCGCTCTATGGGAGAAATACATAGCTGGCATGAATGTTGTTACAAGTTCCTACAATGAGGTGGAAACTGTTCTAAATGCAAGCTATACAGATTCTAGTAGGGTACTTAGCAGTAAACAAAATTAAAATAAATATTATATTAGGAAGTAATACATGGCAATGAGAAAAAAGTAAGGAAAAATTCTAGGACTTATGCATACAAATATACAAATATGCATAAGTTTAGGTAAGATTATCAATAAAGTCATCATTTAACTAACAAGCAATCAACTAAGCAAAAAATTATGGAATTCAATAACATGATATAACAGAATTACTGGGAGAAGTTTTTGTATAGAGAGTGATCAGACAGAAGGTCTGTCTGAAGAGAAATTCCATTTGAGTTAGAGTAAAAGGTGAAGTTGAGTCAATATGTGACTCTTAAGCTTTCCATGCTCAAAGCACAGAAAGCCCATCTTCCCCCATTAGTGTGTCTGCTATTCAGGAACAGAATCAAACACAAATAACAAGTATTTCCAGAAGAAATGGAAACACTTATTAGATGTCTGCTATGTGCCTAGCACAAGAAACGTATATGTGATCTTGTATATATATGCTCTTGCTACCTGAAGATTACAAAAACAATTAGGTTGTTATTCACTGAAAAATTTTCCATGAATGAATAAAATTTACTGATGGTCAACTTGGCATTATAGGTAATAGAAAACTGTGATCAACCTTTTAAATTTAAAATATTTTGTTAAAAATATTACATTCCAAAAATTATGTTATATTATGAAACCATGCGCTAGATAATGTGTTCTCATTTATTGATGAGAATAGCTTGTCTATTGGCAGACCATCATTCAGTTCTATATTAAAACAAATAGAATTCACAAAACACTACTGATGATTTATGCAATATTCACATATATTAAGAGGATCCACAAATTACACAAAGCTATGATATCTATAAAACTTGTGTGCCTTAAATCTACCTGCAGATGAATATTCATTCCCTTCACAGTTAATAGTTAACTATATACTAGATATCAATAACCTATACTAAATTCTTAAGGGTTATCTGAAAACCATGCTTTGGATATGATTTAAAATGACAGAATGAAGAAATAAAGAGTAAATTCTGAAAAAAGTCCTAATCTATGCTTTTTGGAATACAGCCAAAAAGATCCCCTACATATATCAAATAAGCCTATAAGTGAATTCCTTTCTACATTTAAACTTATTATTATTTCAATATGTTTTCTATCAGCTTAGTTTTGTTTTTTTGTTTTGTTTTTTTGTTTTTTTTGTTTGTTTGGTTGGTTGGGTTTTTTTTGGTTTTTCAAGACGGGATTTCTCTGTGTAGCATTGGAACCTATCCTGGCACTCGCTCTGGAGACCAGGCTGGCCTTGAACTCACAGAGATCCACCTGCCTCTACCTCCCGAGTGCTAGGATTAAAGGTGTGTGCCACCAATGCCTGGCCTGTCAGCTTAGTTTTTATGATTATTTTATAATTAAAAAATATTGAAAATGAAAGAAAAGTGAGAAGTGGAAGAAAAGTGGCATAATAGGTTCTACAGAGCTTTATAGGAGTTTGTTGCTATGAATAAGCAAAAAAATTTTCTGGAGACAATGGGTCTGTTGTTTTATTTGCAATTTACTTTTTCTAAGAAGTATCTAAAAATCATCCTTAGAATCAGAGTTGGAAGATATTTGAAGGTAATATAGTAAAGATCTAGCTTTCCATGCTGCATCTTATGTTAAAGAAGAACACACACAAACTTCACACACAGCTAGGGAGGTCAGGCAATTTGCAGGAGTTAGTTCTCTCCTTCTACCATGCAGGTTCCAAGATGAAAGCCAGGTCCTCAGGCTTGGTGGTAAAATGCCCTTACTTATTGAATCAGTCATTTATCGGGCCCCCAACTTTTTTATAACAGAAATAAGACTGAGGATATAGCTTAGTTGACCTACACAACGGCCTGAGTTTGATCCGCAGCACCACATAAACTGGGTATGATGTCACATGCCTAGAATCCCAGCAACTGAGAGGAGCAGATAGGAGGCTCGGGAGGAGTTCAAGGTCACCCTCAACTACATAGCAAGTTTAAGATGAGCCTGAGCTACTTGAAATGTTGTTGATGTGGTGGTGGTGGTAGTAATGGCAGTGGCAGTAGTGGTGTTAAGAAATCCCATCATTCCAAGATGCCAAATGTAGTATTTCAGACATCTGAGAATGTGTGTCCCCAAACAATAATTTTAGAGATTACTTCTTTCCCAAAAAAACAGGGCTAAGAAGGAGTTTTTGAGAATTTTACTAATCAGAAATGAGACATTACCTGATGGAAACTAAACAAGTATTCTCTAAAACAAAACACATCTGCAATCTTTGTTTTATAACACAACTACTATACCTAGAAGCAACAGATGTAACAGACTCAAATCATTACATGTTTTTAATCTACGACTGTATAAATCACTCGCTGTATTTTTAGTTTCCCCATCTATAAACTATTATAAAGTTGTTATAAATTGTATCAATGAAGTCTGAAGTATATCATAAAATGATACATCAGTTATATATCACTGCATATTGTTTAAAGATTACTCAATTAGGCAAATATATTAATCTATATATTATACTCTGCTATTCTGCTCTTTGTATTTATAACCATTATATTTTCTTTTCTATTCTAATAGAATATATGGATAATTTGAAAACAAAAATAGATAATATGCCATGATGACTGTGGAAAATTGTGCTCCAAATAAAATAGCCAACTATGATTAACATGTATATAACTGAATGCATATACTAAGAATTCACTAAAAAAAAAAACCTATAGAGCTGAACATTGATAAGCTCTCAATCACTACATAGTGGATGAAGTGAAAGGGATGGAAAAAGGTATCATTGCAGCAGTTATGGTTCATTCTGTCATTGTTTAAAATCTTTCCAGAAGCCATTATAAAATAGCTTTCAAAGTAGGAATCAGCTGTTCCCTAGTCCCACACAACTGTGTTTAGCTCACACTTTAGCACGTTACATTCAGGTTATGTTTCCCTTCAGCTACCTCCTAGAGCACAAAGTAGTAACCGGACTAGACTCACTCTTCAAAGACTCAATTGATTTCCAAAGTAGTATTAAGAAATATTATAAATGTTAGGAAAACATATAAAAAAAAAACCCAGTGTAAATTGGGTATGGGAATTGTGTGAACCCAATTTTTTAGATACAAGTTCAAGAAGTGGGAGAGATCTTAAAGAATCTATTAGAGATCAAGAACCTTAGTGAGAGGATAGCCTAGTGCATGGACTGGTTTTCTAGGGCACATTTCCTATGGGAGAGAGACCTTGCTCAGTCTAGATACAGGTGTGAGGGCCTTTGTCCTGCCTCAACTTGGTGATGGGACAGACTTTGTTGACTCCCCATGGGATGCCTTACCCTCTCTGAGGATTGGAGAGTGGGGGTGAGGAAAGGTGGGGGTAATGGGAGGAGGAGAGGGAGGGGGAACTGAGATTGATATATAATAAAAGAATAAATAAATAAAATCAATAGAAGAATCCTAACTAGAAATGTACAGTAGAATATAAAAACATAAAAATTCCAGATAATATATGTATCTAGTGAAACCAGTATTTCACTAAAAACAAAGTAAAAAAGGTTCACGACAAAATACAAGAAATTATGTCAATAAATGCTAATTAGTCTTCACAAAATTTTCTGATTTTATTTTATTTCTGGTACAGGAGTCAGCATAAGCATTATACAGAAATATTCAAAAAGCAAAAAATCCAGTTTTGTAATTGCTACTTGTCTCATTTCTATCTTCGTGGAATGAGTGGGTTTTCAAGATTAAATGAGAAGAATCAAATCAATTTTTAAATTAATTTGTTCATCAAAGAAAAAATTACTTTAATAAATCCCATAAATAGAATAGTAGTAATAATATAAATTATCTTCCATAGAAGCTTATGGATGGAGTTCAAACACAATTTTCAAAATGAAAAGTAAAATGTAGACTGTTTCACTAGCTAACAGAAAAATGGGACACACTGAGAGGGATGTTGTAAGGCACCTCTAAACTCATTTGATCATTGAGTGCATGTAGTGACTGTGATTAATGCTTGAGTGACTTTCTTTAAGGAAAAAACAATTTAGGAACAAAAGAAACTACATCCTTTCAGAACTAAGGCCTTACAGAGAAACGGGAAAAAATATCAGTTTTACATGTGGATGTACATGCCCAGATAATCACACAGAATCTTGAAAACACTGCCAAGGTCTACCAAGAATAACAATGTATTTGTCACCCAAGAGATGTGTTTTATGGCCTCCCATTGCTCCATGCCAAAGAGGAGTAAATGGTGGAGTGAGTGTGTAGTCTAATAATACTATGGTAAAACTTAATTCCGCATACTATTATCATTTTCTAGGAATTTAGACTATCTGTACTACAATAAGAACCAAGCCTTTGTATTTGATTTTTAAGCCTAAATATTTTTTGGCACACAGATTGACATTTTAGAATCCTGCTTTTGCATTCAACACATTCCTATACTAGAGACAAAAATATTTGTGAAATTTAAAAAGAACTTCTTAATTATTTCTAATACGGCACGGTAACTTTTTAAAGCAAACATGAAGAGAAAATCATGATGCTTACAATTTTTTCCACAGCTATTTCCTTTTTTCTCATTATTTGGGCTAATGTCACCTTGTTCCTTCTGGGTTGTTGTGTTGGAAAGTAGGCAGTGGGTGAAGCAACTTGAAATGACTCAGTTCTAGCTAGAATGAATTAAGGTAAAGGCAAGAAGCCAGTGAAAAATGCCCTTTAGCACAGTTATAAGAGTGCCAGGAAAAGGCAGAAGAGAGGTCTCTTAAATCTAAAATATTTTAAAAGACAAAGTAAAATTGGCATCATGAGCTGAAGACTTAAAAAACAAATGCATGAGAAGTTACTAAAATTACATTTGCTTCCTTAACAAAAATTGTGCAATATGTTAATTTAGTATTACTCAAATATTTAGAAATAGATATTATATAAACATTATCAGAAAAGTTAGTGTCAAGGCATTATGTAAGTTACTAATGCTCCAAAAGTTCATCGTGATTCCACTTGAACATGTGTCATAAGAGAACATTTATAAATGACTGAACATAAGGATTAAGACCTCTTACCCCGTATTTGCATTGGCGGGATGTTGCTCCATACTGGAAACGACATTGCTCATCAGCATCATACACCTGACCTGGGGCCACAGCTGGATAAAGAAAGTCACGCTTGGGAGGCTCATTATCAAGGCAAGTACCACGGCCTGAACTGTTCAACATAAAGGATCAAAGGAAATTAGGTACTCTGTAAACTATTTCACTCACAATTATGAAACCATGTGTTGAGATCTTTGTGTTAACAACTTGATGCATGAAAACAACACATTGTACTAATAATCATATAGCAAAATAGAGTAGTTTTACAGACACCTGAATGAGAGCTCCAAATTCTTTTTCTCCAGCACCAAAAAACAATGGAAGCATCTCAGACAACAATCTGAAAATGTCTTGTTGGCCTTTAAAATACTGGTTTAAACTAGTTGTAAAAGGATCAAAACAGAATTTCATATTACTCTAAGTTTCTTGTTTGTTTTCATTGAAAATATGACCACATCTGGTAGTAGAATTAAAAACATGAATTGTGGAAAATTAAACAAAAATAATTGTAGCCATAATCCTAAAGACTTAATTTATACCCTTAGATAGAATGAAAGATGCTATGGTAAGACATGGCACCAGTTAGTGGGCTGAATTGCAACTGGGGCTAAGGTCCAAAGGTCTTGCTCACATACACTAGAAATGTTTAGTCTCTTAGAGATTTCTTATTTCATCTAAGGTCATCATAACTAGGAAAAGAGAATGTTCCCTTTCTACATAATTTCTGCTTTACAAAGTATGTCTTCACTAAAACATAATATTTTAATTCAGTGGAACAAATAACATAAAGGTTGCCAAAAGCTAGACAGAATACCTTAGTTTAAAGAGCTTTAGACTTTGCTAAATATAATTGTTCATTCTTATTTATCCAGTGTGCATAAAATAGGACAGATGCTTTTTTACTTTCATTTCACATGTGAGTTAGAATTTTTAAAGAATTCCTATGCCAACACTTAAAAATTTTTTCCAACATTCCTGTCCATTGTGCCAGCACTTTTGCTTTTTTTCCCCAAATCTTTTCCATCCACTTTGCCAAAGGAAAATAACTTCACAAGTTGAAGTTCCTCAACTGTTATTTAGGACAGCACAAATTTTCATTTACAAACAGAGAAGAAAGAATCATATAAAACAATGAGTTTCAAATTCACCTGTAAGTTTTTTATTTCGTAAAATGCAAAAGTTAACTTGTTATATAAAATGTCTGTCTACATAGCAGCAAATTCACATGATTAAGAGCTGAACTGTACTATTTTTAAGACTAAAGGGCTGCAACATTGCCTTCTCTGCTCTGTGCTTCTCTTTGCTCAAATTTAAGAAAATGATACAACAATAATACTGCACTGACACAGATGGACTTTGACATTTCAGTCAGTACTGCTCAAGGCTTGCACTTGAGGTCCTGGACCTCAGTAAGTACATTTATTGTTAGATGAGTTTTAAAAATAGCTCTTTTAATATTATGATGTGTAAACTTTGGTCAAGAAAGATCCTAGTAATTCCAAAAATATATTACAGTTAATGACAAGTAGAATTTTATAGTACAATAGTATAAAATGACTATTTTGATAATACAGAATATTTATGGGAAGGCTGAATTAAACCATTAACTTCTAAATTTTCTTTCCAAATCATAAGTTCCATCTTCATTTGCAACAAAACTATTTATGAAAGGAATTGAGCATAAAATAAAAATAAGTAAATACTATCATAAATCAAAAGAAAAAATATAATTACATACTGAAGAATTTACATGACCTTGTAGGTTATAAATATTTATCAGTAGCACAACAAAAAAAAGTGTAGGACATCAGTATGTCCTACATACTGGCACCAGTATAGAACCCATTACAAATAGTACATACAGTGACTTTCAGAAACACAGAAAATTAAGCTCAAAAGTTCAGAGGTGGAACAATGTGCCCCTCAAAAGGGAACTTAGAGATAGATACACAAAGGAAGTAACTTTTTTCTGAGGGTGAAACTGGCTTCATTTAGTAAGAAGTTCTTGTTTTGAGGTCTAATGATCTTCTAACCAATAGTTCATATTCTTTTAAAGAAATTAGATCAGACAAGCACTGAAAGGGCCTTGAGAGCCAACAGTGCCAGGCATTGTTGGAACCTAAGGCCAAAACTCTGGAGAGAGTTGGTTCCCAAAGTGTATTCTTATTTCAGTTCTCTGGAAGCACCTATTTCTTTTGTATTAATAGTAGCTAATTAAATAGCTAGACAAGGCCAGTTCTCCTTGCCCAGTATACTTTACAGAAGATTAAAATACTCCATGAAATAAAATATGAAAGAAAACTGTGTGTATATTTTAAAAGTTAGCCCATGTTTAGGAATACCATATCAACAAAGGCCTTTAGAATTGTGATGACTGCATATGACACATCAGCAAGGCTTATCAGTCAGGTGACCTCCAGTAAAGCAAGTATCTGTGTGGCTGGTGAAGCTGTTTCCCCATCCCACATGTTCTCACTTTGTGTATAGATAGATAGCACTGTCCTCTTAACAATCACACCTGGGAACAAGGCAAAGTTTGATGAATGTATTTGAGGGATGGAACCATTTTCATCTTTTAATTCTTAACTAGAGTTAAGCATCACAAATGTTTAGTTGTATATATTGGTAAAATTTATCTATTGTTTTCTTGTTGTCTTTTCTATTACTTTCAATTAAGTAAAGTATATAGAGCATTATTATTATTATTATTATTATTATTATTATTATTATTATTTGTATTTTTTTGAGACAGGATTTCTCTGTGTAGCCATGACTGTCCTGGAATTCATTCTGTAGACCAGTCTGACCTCAAACTCAGAGCAATCCTCCAGACTCTGCCTCCTGAGTGCTGGGATTAAAGACATGTACCACCATTGCCCAACTGAGCATAATTATCATTAATTGACTCTTAAGATGAACAGTAATTCAAGATATTTTCATGCTTCTAAGTTGTCAACTACCATCCTAAAGTAGTACAGATATAGACACAGAAGGCAAAGAACACAGATCTGTCAGGTGTGGACTTAACTATATCTGAAGAATTCTCTCTCCACCTCTTCTCAGTCCCTCCCTCCTCTCCTCTCAGTCCCTCCTCTGTGTGTGTGTGTGTTTGCATGTGTGTGTTTAACCAAAGAATTTCTGAGCACTCAATTCTAATAAATTTTTTCCTATGAGTAACTGCTCTTCTGATTTTTAAATGTTCATGAGGTAATGTCTGATTTCTGATTTTACATTAGGAACTTGTCTCTCTACCCCTCCCCCATGGTATATGCATGTGTGAAAATGTGTGTAAGGGTGCACTCTCACCTGTAGTTGTGTGGAAGCCACAGGTTAGTTTCAGGATGTCATCCTCAATTATCTCCATCTCATTTTTGAGACAGTCTTTTCTGAACCTGAACCAGCTGTTTTAGTTAGACTGGCTGGCCATCAAACCCCAAGATTCAGGTAGCCCCAAGCCTCCACATATACACTTTGTGTGTACAGGTATATTCCATTATGCCTGGCCTTTGGCATGGGTCCTGGGATCCAAACTTAGGTACAGGTACTCATACTTGCATACCAAACACTTTATCCACTAAGCCAGTGATTCTCAACATTCTTAATTCTACAACCATGTAATACACTTCCTCATGTTGTGGTGATCCCCCAATCATAAAATTATCTTCAGTCCTACTTCATAACTATAATTTTGCTACTGTTATTAATTATATATTAATATATATATATAATAATTAATATATATAATGAAAAATATCTGGTATGTAGAATATCTGATATTGACCCCTGTGAAAGGGTTGCTCGACCCTCAAGGAGTCACCACCCCCAAGGTTGAGAAACACTGCACTAAGCAATCTCCCAAACCCTACATTAATAATTTCTTAAAATTAATTTTTATTTAAATTAAAAACAATCTTATTTTACATACCAATCCCAGTTCCCTCTCCCTCCCATCCTCCCATTCCCCCCACCAACTCCCCATCTCATGCCCCATCCACTACTCAGAGAAGGTGAGGCCTCCCATAGAGGATCATCAAAGTCTGTCACATCATTTGGGGCAGGACCTAGACCCTCCCCACCCTCCCCACCCTAACCCCTGTGTATCTAGGCTGAGAGAGTAACCCTCCATAGGGAATGGGCTCCCAAAGCCCATTTGTGCACTAGGGATAAAAACTGGTTCCACTGCCAAAGGCCCCAAAGACTTTCCAGGCCCCCCAGCTGACATCTGGTTCTATCAGCTACTGGATGAAGGCTCTATGATGGTATTTAAAGTGGTCATCAGTCTCATTATAGCAGAAGGGCATATATGTTAGCCTCTCCACTACTGCTTAGATTCTTAGTTGGGATTATCCTTGTGGATCCCTGGATATTTCCCTAGTGCCAGATTTCTCATTAAGCTCATAATTAAGGTATCTCTTTTCTTGCTCTCGTTCTCTGTTCTTCCCCAACTCAACCTTCCTGATCCCTCATGTTCTCCTCCCCCCCCCATGCTCCCAATTTACAGGAGATCTTGTCCCTTTACTATTCTCAGGAGGTCCATGTAAGTCTCTCTTAGGTTCCTCCTTGTTTCCTAGCTTCTCTGGGGGGGGGGTGTAGATTGTACACTGGTAATCCTTTAATATTACTTTTAAGTTATCATACAAATTAATGAGTTTTGTTGTAGCTTCTTCATACATCATCATATTTTGCTTTTATTCACTTTTCTGTCCTACAGTCCTCCATCCCCCCCCCCCGATCCTTGATCTCCTATATTGCCCTAATAGAATTTACAACAATGATTTTCTTATTTTATTCTGTCTGTTTGTTTGTGACAAGTTCTCCTTATAGAGACCAAGGTGCCCTTGGTTGTCGTGTCTCAGCCATCTAAGTGCCGGGCTTATAGGAATATGCTGCCTCTGTACTCCTCTCAATAATGTACTTCCTCACTACTCATCTGCTTATTTAGGACTCCTGTTTAAAAGGAGTTGAAATACCCCATTGAAGATTGGGTAACATAACTTATATGTTCATGTATCAATGTATCTGGTATCTCTAATCTCTTTTTATAAAAATGTTACATAGTCTTATACTTTATAATGTTCTTATAACAAAACAGAAGCCATGGAAAGTTCTAGTTTAATCCAGAATTTAGTGAACTAGAAGCATTAAGTCTTACTATGCCAAGCCTAGTGTAATCCACTAGTGTCAAAATAACAAAAGCAGTGATAAATTCAAAGATACTTTCTGTAACTTTTTCATTAATATCACTTATTAAGGTAAATAGTTTGTGCCTTGAGGGACACATAAAAATTTTTTCATTCACAAAACTTAAACTTTGCTCATTAGTAAACTAAATATTAGTCTTCATTAAGAGGCTATAACTTTTAATATATTTGTCCAATGTAAAACTAGATACATAAAATTTAATCTATAATTACTTTTCCAGTAGTTCATATTTCCCAACAAAAATTCCAACCCTAGTTAATGTGTTAAAATATAGAAAATTATTAAATAAATAATCTGTATTTTTATTTAACCTTCAGAGACAAGGTAAAATATGTATCAGTTAAAAATATACATCTTTGTTGATTATGAAAAATTCATAGTAAATCAAAATATATTTATATTTCCAAAACTCTTTGCACTGTGATGGGAAAGTCATTTTTTTGTACCCACTTCCAGTTTAATGAGTCTTTATTCAGGGTCCCAAAGTCAACCTTGAAAACGAGAACATGAGCCAAATTTCAGTCTCCTACCAAAATGTATAGATCTTTATAAAATATGTCCTCCTGGCTTTGTTTCTAGAATACATGAGGATGTAGTACTAATTGAATTTTAAGGTTGATTCTTAATAAAGCAGATTCTAAAGAATGGAGCTTTAGTTTGTACAGTGGGCCAATCTAAAAGGACATCTACCTAAGTTGTACACAACTTACAGTGCCTGAACAACAACGCAAATGTAATTTAATGCCGCCTGGTTTTTTTCACAAAGCTATGCTGATACTTATCATGTTTAATGAAACTAACAATGTTTGAACTAAACATAACAATATAATAACCAGGTAAGTGCAAAGTGATCTAGAATAAAACCTCTTTTTCCTGTCACTCACTGTACAACATGAAAGTTGAGGCTTCAAACATACAAATCTTGTGCTGTTAATGGTTGACTCAGTACCCACTCTACGCAAAATTATAGCTTGTCAAATACACTCATGTTTAGAGCAAGAGTCTCCATGTGTCAGATATGCTGAAGGAGAAACAAACTTGTTCTACCAGGTTTTTTCTTGGGCATTACAATTTGGGGGAGGGTAAGGGTAGGCTCCACCTAAGAAGATGTTTTCCACTTAATAGAATGAAGTTAAGCTTCAAAAGCAATTTCTAGATAGCAAATATAAGTGCTTTGGCCATCTTGCCCATCATAATCGCTTCTCTCAACCCTCTTTCTAATTCTCCTTCAGCCATAACAATGCCAGTCTGCATTTAATCAGCTTCCACCTTTGTGTGAAATGGATTTTGTATATAACTTGAAATGGCAAGCAATTGTGCTATAGCTCCTTGAGAGTTCAAGCAATTTGACAAATTTTACATAGGGTAAAAGATGACTCACAAAACCCCCATATATTTTAGAAATAATATGGAATTGCTCTCAACCACTTCTTAGTGGCTGGGAATGAATGGAAAACTGTCCTGAGTTACAGCTCCCTGATTTTCACTGCCTGGTAAACTAGCCCATAGTCAATGAGTTAAGCTTTCATACCAGGTTTATCTCTTTGTATTTTCTAAATAAGTAAATAAGTGAGTCCCGCAGGCAGATAGGAAAGACACTACCTGCAAAGCCGTCTTCGGAAAACATCAGAAGCTGGCATAACACGTCCATTTTAACGGAAATGGGTTCTTTATTATTTAATCAGGACGGCTTCTGGGCGATTCATGAACCACTTATTGAATCACCGAGTTAAAGAAATCTGAAAAAAAATATTGGGAGTTGGTAAACACCATCTCCTGATTGATCAATAGCACCTAGTGTTGCAGAATTACATGAGAGACTGTGTTCTGGTGGCATTTTAAGGCCATGTCTTTGGTTTTGTTTTTCCAATTAAACAGTGAATAATGGATCTCTATAAATCATAGAAAGCTCATTGCTAAGTCACCAATCATTCTTGTTCTATACAGTCTCTAAGTAGAGGAAAGTATGCACTTTGTTGACTGGGTGGCAGTTCCTTAGCAATTGCTTCTTTCAAGGTTTCTTTTTCTTGAAAAGAAAAGCTAAAATAAAGTGCTAGGACCCTTTTTGAGCCAACTACAAAACACAGATGTAAACTCAATTCTGGATCAAAATGCAAAACACCTCCGGATTCAAATATAGATACAAATATAGATAAAGATTTATTGCTCATAGCTGTTAAAGAAATTATGCCCATTGATAGAAAATGAAACAAAGAAATCTTTTTAAATTGCTATTTTAGTTTTGTGATCCAGTCATCTGATCTATTAAATGAAGTTTGTGTTTAAAATCTTTTGTTACTTGGACAAATTATAATAAGATTTATTTATTTATTATATTATTAGAGGAGAGGAGAGAGCTGAGTTTTCTCCCACGCCTTTTATTTTGCCCAACATCTACCCATTTCCTAGTGGTTTTAACTTCAGGCATTTCCATGAGAAAGATACCCAAAAAAACACTTTTTATAAAATACAAGATAAATGAGTCCATTAGAATCCTGCCAACACTCATTTTGTTTATATATACAAAATACAGGAAAGTAATGAAGATTAATTAATGTCTTCAGATTAATTACTTTCATTAATTCAATGACTGCTATAATTTGAGGATTACTAGTCCTCAACCCTCACCAAACTAGTGGTCAGGTCATTGTATTTTAGCAGCAATCCAGTCCCTTTGTATTGTCTTAACATCCATAATATAGTTCCAACTACACAAGACCTGGCAGGAGCTCAAAAGTAGTCCATGTATCTATGCTTCTGTATGTTTTAGTACATAAAGGAACACACAAAATTTAATACATGTCTAAGGCACAGAAATCTTAGGCTATGGTCCTTGTCTTTAGATACAGGGCTGGTACTCACTAATGAACTGTATAACCACAAATGGGACAGAAAGAGAATATGAAAGGGATGAAATTGTACTTTTAAAACTCAAGAGAAGATTGCCATTGAAGATACACACAAATTCTGAGCATGTTACACAGTTTGTCTTTATGATGACAGAGAGTAGGATTTTATTCTGAAAACAAAAGCCAAAACAAGAGAGAAATTTCAGGTCTGGTCGAGATTGCGCAGAGGAGAACTTCACTAGTGTTTACAATTTATGTAAATGAGTTTATAAAAAACACCTTAAAAATGATATTTTCAATGGCCTGCATTAGAAATTATCAAAGATATAAAATGAATTCTTTATTGTCTTTTTAAAGCACTTCACCCAATCTAACACTAGGCAAGTATAATATTATAATATTTTCTTACTAAGATTAAAATTTTTTAGTTCACAATATAGTTATTCAGGACAACTTCTTCAAATGAATTCACAATTGAATGATTGCATTAACAAATTTTTTAAAGTCTATTTTCAACATTCATCTTTGATTTTTGAATCAATATCTGTGCCAGGTAATTTAAATTTTCTTTTCTACATAATTATAAGTTTGCAGACTCTATGACCTGGCTACTATTAGCTAAGAAAAATTTTAAGGCATAATTTTAACCCATATAAACTGTCTAATTTAAAAGTTTTATAATACAATTGTGTTAATATGAAGTATAATATAAGCTACTTTCTAAAAAAAATGTACGTTTTACATTTAATCTCACCTCCCAAGTGAAAAATTAGAGTCAAAGAGCTAAAGTAATAATACAGCAATAAACTATTGCAACCTTGATGTTACTTAAAATAGTAATAGCTATGATTTTAATGAATATCAATTGATTTATATATTAGAGCACTGAACATTGTGATATACAAAATATCTAGTGATACAAGAATTATGATTTAAACTCATTTAAAAACTCATAAGCCTTTAAGAGTAAAAAGAAATTAGCATGCCTGGGCCACACAGAAAGCAACATTCAAGTCTACTGGGTCCTAAAGTCCAATATGAGTGCCCACATGAGTGATGTGAGAAAAAAAAATTCTTTTCCTAAACACAGTTATACTTGTGCTCAATCATATTTATAAATGTACAGAATCGTATTCTTGGGATTTACATTAATAACCACTAATTAGCTTCCCAAATTGTAGAAAAGATGGATGCTTAAATTCTTCCTCAAAATGCTGCATCCTAGATGCAGAGTTTGGTTGTTGCTTTGACACTACTAAAGAATTCAGTTTTTCCACCAACATCATGGAATACTGAATTAAGTTTGGCTTATTCCCTACTAAATTATGCGAATGTAAATTCTTTCTGAAAATGCTTCCCTTTTACTGAAAATTTCTAATCACTCATTACATCAATCACACTTAGATTGTCATTCCACTTCTAGTTTATTCACTTTTTGTGTAACACCTGGAAAATGTGCCACAATGATTTATTAAAGCATGTTGGAGAGGCCTGAAATGTAAGTGGGCCCAATAAAATTACTCACACAAAACCTGAAGCACTGTGCATTAGGCTTCCAGCAATGAGTTACTTCTAGAGCAATTTATCAATACTCTCCAGAGGTGACTTACTCTAGAAAGCTGGTGATATAGTCTCGGCTGCAGGCAGACCAGGAAAAGGGGTTGGTATTTGCAGTAATATGAGCTGCCATAAGTTTTGCTGCTTCATGACCTTTCGTCCCACAAGAATTTCCAATTCCATCATGGTTCATACCAAAACTGTTTTAATGAGGAAGAAACAGAAGAGACATAAAAGAAAGAAATAAGAAAAAATAATAAAACAACTAGGCCGCTACACATCCTTCATTTCCTTATTGGGTCATTTATTAGTTTACATCAGGCTTTGATCAAGAGAGACCAGTCCTCTAATGTCGGATCAATGTTAAAGAGACAAAAGCACAATTCAATGATACAATCCATGTCTAAATCTCTTTACATTTATCATATGTTTTCACGCGTTATCAATATCACATGACTCAATCACTCCTTGAGCAGAAAAGGGCAGTGTATGTTAATCCACACTTCACAGATGACAAAACTGAAATTTAGCAAGACAAATGACCCATTAAAAATCTTGTTAATATTTTACAGAAGTCCATAATTACATGTGTTAGTAATGTTCATTCTACTGTCCTCAATACAAAAGGGAATTAAAGAAAATGACAGTGATTCATTGAGGTGTAGGTGACGGCCAGTCACAGAAGCCCTTTAACAAATAACCTTCCCTAAACACTAACATTTAGCATTCTAATATGACATCAACACATTAGAGACAATTTCCTTGAATGATCTTCTATATAAATGCAGAGTTTTAAGCTGAATTAGAAACAATTGGATCAACACAACTACAAATAGTTTACATGTGAAATTCAAGAAAATGTAATATTCCTTCTGTATAAAGCTGATACTGCTGTAATAACCCTACCATGCTACTTTTCACATGTGATAGAGTTAAAAGTGACTTCTTTTAGGGGAAGTCTTGCACCTACCCATGTCATGTGGGTAGGCACAGGTAGCTTTAAGGGAACCAATATTGAAAGCCTCAATTGCCTTATGTATTCTTTTCTATAAACAAAAACGCAAGCTTCTACTTCTAAAGTCATATTTCCCTCATCCTACAGAAGAAAGACATATCTTTTATACAGTCATAATACAATACTACATTGTATTGTACATGAGCATGTCTGCCAAGAAAACATTTTGTGTCCATATTAGAAGAGAATTTGTTTGATGTAACTCTTGACACCCTGGCCAGTACTTTTGAAGTAGGGATTCCACTTGTCTGAAAATATGTTACTGTCTTCATAGGTAATCCAACCTCCATTAAAACCAGTAGGGACAACCATAAGGAGACCAGAGCCATATAAACTTTAGGTCCTTGACTTGTGGTGGACAAAACACCACGTTAGACACAAACTAGAATGTTTAAACCCCAGGAACTGCTTCAGATAAAACCAAGCTAGAACTACTTAGGTTTAAAATAGCTATACAAATGACAACATGAGGGGAGGCGGAATGTTACCAAAGAAAACTTTTAGAAAGCCCTCTAGTTTTACTTGCATTTCATTAACCTGAAAAATCACTAACTTTGAAGGTCACACAGCAGAGCAATATACTATTATTAGCTTCCACCTAGTTTTGATAACACCTCTGAATATGGATTATAATGGTTTCCTGGGTCACTTTGCAGAAACTTGGCATCTATTTTTCCTAACAAATGTTGCCTTCTATTTTGTTTTGTTTCTTGAGACAGACTTTCTCTATGTATAGTTCTAACTGGCCTCACACACAAATCCTCTCACTTCCATCTACCAAGATATGATTACAATGTAGCCGTTTATAATTTCAGAGATGTACACTACATTCTGACAACTCTTTCCTCCTACCTCCCTATAATCCACTTCCACTCTCTATCTTCCCAGAGAACTCTCCATCAAGTTCACATCTGTTCATAAAACACTGTCTAAACCTATATCTATTGGACTGATGACTAAATAGGATTAATAGACTTGTCACTTCTGTGTTACACCATGCCTACTCATTTTGCTGCCTCCAGCTTTGTGTCATGCTATTCAGCTTTTCATGTGGACATGTTGAATATTTAAGAAAAGAATTCTAACACACAAAAAAAGAAAGAAAGGATTTGTTCAAGATGATAACAGAAGGCTAACTAACTAACAGAAGGCTAACTAACTACTTGGCCTATCCACTCACTGAAATGATTGTCTATCCTCTATGCAACTTTTGTACTTTCTTAGGAACTCAAGTACTTAAAATCCCTCATCCTATCATAGGGTTAGGACATTCATGTAAGATGATAATGCCAGATATAACTCAGCAGTTTTGAATCATGTTAATGAGCCCTTAGCACAACAAGTACAAGCTCATGGTGTTTCCACACAAGAAGAGCATCTTTGGAAACTGTCCATGCATGACTAATGGACAATTACAAAACTTTTCATTTGTTGAAAAAAATAATAAAAGCTGCCTGGTTAGTCTGGTCAGTGCTGGCTTCCTTTGACTTAAGTCGGCTGGCTCAAAATGAAGACTTAATCAGAAATTTTGTCTGTTTTGTACATATGATTTAGTCTCATTTCTATTATGTCTGTGCCAGAAGAACTCAACAGCCACTATCAGCATTATACTCCATGATCTGAGACAAAAACTTATAGCTATCCACAACTTCCAAATGAACAATTTCTTAAATGAATTTTTACCTAAGTTCTATTTTAATTTTACCTGTGGTTATTGAATGTGTGTTTGATGTATGTGCACGAACAGGCCATAGCACATGCATGTGCAAAGGTGAGAAGACAACCTCGTGGAGCTGGATTGCTCCTTGAATCTTTACATGGGTTCCAAGCTTGCACAAGTTCTTTTACTTGTCAAACAATCCAGTAGCCTTTATCTAAATAACGATGATAAACTTACCTAGTAAAAGTCTTATAATGTAAAATTAATATAAAGTGCCTAATTAGTTATCAAGGTTTGCTTTAAACAGACCCCTAATGGTGATATAGGAGAAAATGTTAGGAATGACACAAGCTCATGTCCTCTTTTGTACAGCAAGTGCTTTGCCCACTGGCCACCTCCCCAACCCAAAAGCAACATTATGATGGGCAACTATATTTATGTATTATATTTATGTATTGGGAGACACACATGGAGGTCAGAGGAGAATGTATGGGAATTTGTCTTCTCCTTGTACCCTGTGGGTCCCCAGGATCAAACCTATCAGGCTTGGCAGCAAGAGCCTTTAACCACTGAACCATCTCATCGGCCTCCAGGTAGCATGATTTTAAGAACTACAACTGGGCCTTAAGAGATAAGGAAAAGAAATTATTCAGCCTCATTCTATCTCCTGACCCAAATTAGAAGGTGTATCACTTTCTTTGTGGCACAACTCATAAAATGGCTTGGCTCTACTCATTCCCTCTTATTAAACCTCAGCCAAAGTGCTATTATTTCATACTACACAAGAAAGTTCTTATTCATTCAGTGCATGGGGGAATCATTCAGAAGTTGTGCAAATGAGTTACTGTATATGCCATCAGTGTTTTTGTTATTATGTGTTAATACTGCATACACCATAAGTGTTTTTGTTTTTGTTTTTCCCTTTTTTATTTTTTGAGACAGGGTTTCTTGGTGTAGCCCTAGCTGTCCTGGAACTCGCACTATAGATCTGGCTGGCCTTGAACTCACAGAGATCCACCTGCCTCTGCCTCCTGAATGCTGGGATTAAAGGCATGCACCACCACCACCCAGCACACCATCTATATTTTTAAGTAGTAAAGAACTTGAATTTATCTATTATAAGACTATAGTATTTAAAGTAACATGGCATGGGCAAAGGGAAACTTTGAAATGACAGTACAAGAACCAAAACAGAGCTGGAGTCATGAATCAATGAGAAAAAGTGATTGCTGGACAAGCATAGCAACCTGAGTTCAAACCCTTGGAACTAACTCAAGTAAAAAGTCAGGTGTGGTCATACACCTAATAACCTTGGAATCTGAATATTGGACACATTCACTAGCATGCACACACAACACAGCACGCACACACACACGCACACGCACACACACACGCACACGCACACGCACACACACACGCTGCACAAACTGCACACACTACACACACATTACACAAAGAGAGAAAGAGAGGCTATACTAACACAGAGAGAGTAAAATATTTTAAAAGGGAGCATCTTATAGGTACATATACTTATGACCATTAAACAAAAGAACCTATAAGTAATTGTAAGAACTGTTATTGTTTTTGGGAATGTCCCTAATAACCCTACTTGGTTTATTTCACAAACTAAATTACTGTTTCTGAAATACTAAATAGTATATGATAGCATTTTCAGAACTAGAACTTAAAAAAAATGAAATGTGTTTTAAATTTCTCAATAGAAATTTAAATTTACTGAAGAAGTTCCAAATGCAATTAGTATTATCAAAAAGTTTCATAGGTTCTGCTTATATTTTATGTCTAAATTTTCAAATTTTGTATTCTTACTTTTATTTACAAACACATGCCATAAGTACTATTTACCCCTAGATAAGCACTTTTGTTCTCTATTTGGTTTCTGAATGAGAGAGGCTTAGAGGAATATGTTCTTGAAAAAAACTGACCAAGAGTGAGTCAGAAGGAAGATAAAAATTAATAAAAAGAAGTGTTCTCAAACATAGGCTCTTTATCATCTCAGTATCCACAAAACATCATCTCTAACTCAATAAATCTCTAGAATCATGTGCTCAATAAATCTTAAATCAATACTTTGCATGAGTGACAGATTAACAACTGATTAAATGTCACTCATGAGAGAAGGAACTGGAAACTGTGCATGTCTCCCTCAAAAGTGAATAATGTTCCCTAAGCCTTGGGTGTGGGAGTATTTTGTAGATGTGCCCACAGGGACTGGGCTCCACAACTCTACGTTTTGATTGGCTGTGGCTTTCTGTAATGGTCTCTGTTGCAAAGAGAATTTTCCTTGCTGAGCCAAACTGCACAGAGAAAAACTCAGGAGGCCTCAACCTTTCAGGAGGCAACTGAACAGAGCTGGGAGCAGGAGATGAGTCCTCCCTAGGGAAGAGCTCAACAGTTGGTTGTCCATTGGCAAATGGTCAGACCATAAAACATACACCCAAATTACAATATATGGACTGAACAGGCTATATTTAGGAATATATATATATATATGCATATATATATATATGCATATATATATGCAATAACAGTTAAGGAAAAAAGACACCATGAATTTGAAGGAGACTGGGGAAGGTTATAGAAGAATTAGAGAAAGGACAGGAAAGGGAGAAATGTTGTAATTAAATTACAACCTCAAAAATAAAAGAGTGGATGATGTACTGAAAATATAGGTAACAAGAGGGGGGAAAAAGAGTTTGAATCAAAATCCATGCTATCACTAATCAGAGACCAGATAGTGGCTATCTAACTGAGGCAGATTATATAATAAAGGTTATCCATTAAACTAACTGTCTATAACTAACAGAAAGGCTATCATATATGACAGGACATGAATATACATGTTTTCCTCAAATATCTTATCTATAGATTAAATTTTTTCAAATGTTTTTTATTTGAAATGACATTAATGAAGAAAAACTTTCTTACATATGGTAATTCTATGACCACAAAGGGCAGATTTAAATTTGATTTTGAGAGACATCTTTCAAAAGCAGCTCACGTGCAATGCCCTCTTTTACTTCATCTTACATTACATGAATAATTAGTTGCCAAAGTAATGTAATGCATCTTGTACCACAAGATTTTGTTGTAAAATTTTTAGAAGATGCTTTGGGAGATTTTTAAGAGTAAAAATAGTAAGCATAGCTTACTGTACTATAGCATGTGGAGTCTATTTAAATCATGTTTTCATATCAAATTTAATATGCAGAATCCAGAATTACATATGTATTGACATGACATATACATATGAAATAA
The DNA here is from genome assembly GCF_003668045.3 of Cricetulus griseus. Lineage (NCBI taxonomy): Eukaryota > Metazoa > Chordata > Mammalia > Rodentia > Cricetidae > Cricetulus > Cricetulus griseus. The sequence goes on along the minus strand of NC_048595.1, from coordinate 322,644,089 downwards.
AAGTAAAAAGAGAATCATTGGGGGAGATAAAGAGGGCCAGGACAAGAGATAACAAGGTGAACACCGGAAGGAAACAGAGCAAACTGCAATGTGGATGAAAATATAATAACAAAACCCATTACTTGAAAATCATTTTTTTAAAATATCTAGTTCAAATTTTGTATCTAAGCAGGTTTCACCTTTAAATTGAAGATAATCATGTTGCTAATACACAAACTTGTCAATAATGGTACATTATACTGTCAATCATTTAATTAAATGTATATAATATGTCAAGGACTCCTTTGAATTTCTACCACTAAAGAAAAAAAGTAAATAGATGTGACCATTCAGTTCTTCACAAGAACAATAAAATTGTTTTTTTAAATGTAACTTTTTTGCCAGGCATGATGACTTACACCTATAACCTCAGAATTTGTGAACCTAAGCAGAGGACTATGGGAAGTCTGTGGCTCCTCTGGACTACAAAGTGCATTCCAGGCCAACCTTGATTATACAGTGGTAAGATAGGAAGGAAGGGAGAAAGAAAGGGAGAAAAGGAGGGAGGAAGGGAGGGAGGGAGAAAGGGAGGGAGGGACAAACAAAAGAAAAGATACAACCTTTTAAATGATGTATTCTAAATTGTTACAAAGATAAAATACCAAAGTTAAGCATTCCCAGTGTAGAAAAGAAAATGAAAACCCTAATGAGATAGAAGCAGTAATCAAAAGCCTCCCAACCAAAAAAAGCCCAGGGCCACACGGCTTCACTGCAGAATTCTACCAAAAATTCAAAGAAGAGCTAATTCCAGTACTCCTCAAACTGTTCCGCACAATAGAAGCAGATGGGATATTGCCAAAACTCTTTCTACGAGGCTACAATCACTTTGATACCCAAGCCACACAAAGATAAGACTAAGAAAGAGAACTACAGACCTATATCCCTCATGAACATTGATGCTAAAATACTCAATAAAATATTGGCTAATTGAATCCAAGAACATATCAGAAAAATCATCCACCATGATCAAGTAGGCTTCATCCCAGGAATGCAAGGATGGTTCAACATACGAAAAACCATTAATGTAATCCACCATATAAACAAACTGAAAAAGAAAAACCACATGATCATCTCACTAGATGCTGAAAAAGCCTTTGACAAAATCCAACATCCCTTCATGATAAAGATCTTGGAGAGAACAGGAATAACAGGAACATATCTAAACATGATAAACACGATATACACCAAACCAATAGCCAACATCAAACTTAATGGAGAGAAACTCGAAGCTTTTCCTCTAAAATCAGGAACAAGACAAGGATGTCCACTCTCTCCATAACTCTTCAATATTGTACTTGAAGTTCTAGCTAGAGCAATAAGACAAGAACAGGAGAACAAAGGGATACAAATTGGAAGGGACGAAGTCAAACTTTCACTATTTGCAGATGACATGATAGTCTATATAAGTGACCCGAAAAACTCTACCAGGAAACTCATACAGCTGATAAACACCTTCAGCAAGGTAGCAGGATACAAAATTAACTCAAAAAAATCTGTAGCCCTACTGTATACAGATGATAAACTCAATGAGAAAGAAATCATGGAAACATCACCTTTCACAATATCCACAAGCAACATAAAATATCTTGGGGTAACACTAACCAAAAAAGTGAAAGACCTGTACAATAAGAACTTTGAGACTTTAAAGAAAGAAATTAAAGAAGATACCAGAAAGTGGAAAGATCTCCCATGCTCTTGGATAGGCAGAATTAACATAGTAAAAATGGCAATCCTACCAAAAGCAATCTACAGATTCAACGCAATCCCTATCAAAATCCCAACACAGTTTTTCACAGACATTGAAAGAACAATACTCAACTTTATATGGAAAAATAAAAAAACCCAGGATAGCCAAAACAACTCTTTACAATAAAAGATCTTCTGGAGGCATCACCATCCCTGACTTCAAGCTCTACTATAGAGCCATAGTTCTGAAAACAGCTTGGTATTGGCACAAGAATAGACAGATAGACCAATGGAATCGCATTGAAGACCCAGATATTAATCCACTCACCTACGAACACCTTATTTTTGACAAAGGTGCTAAATCCATACAATGGAAAAAAGATAGCATCTTCAACAAATGGTGCTGGCACAATTGGATTCGGACATGCAGAAAATTGCAGATTGATCCATACCTGTCACCATGCACGAAACTTAAGTGCAAATGGATCAAAGATCTCTCCATAAATCCAGCCACACTGAATCTTCTAGAAGAGAAAGTGGGAATAACCCTTGAACAAATTGGCACAGGAGAACGATTCCTGAACATCACGCCAGAAGCACAGACACTGAGGTCTGCAATCAATAAATGGGACCTCCTGAAACTGAGAAGCTTCTGTAAGGCAAAGGACACAGTCAGTAAGACAAAACGACCACCCACAGAATGGGAAAAGATCTTCACCAGCCCCACATCTGACAGAGGACTGATTTCCAAAATATACAAGGAGCTCAAGAAGCTAGCCACCAAAACACCATACAATGAAATTAAAAAGTGGGGTGCAGAACTAAATAGAGAATTCTCAACAGAGGAATCTGAAATGGCTGAAAGACACTTAAGAAAGTGCTCAAAATCCTTGGCCATCAGAGAAATGCAACTCAAAACAACTCTGAGATACCACCTCACACCTGTCAGAATGGCTAAAATCAAAAAAAACAATGAAAACCTATGCTGGAGAGGTTGCGGAGAAGAAGGAACACTCCTCCATTGCTGGTGGGAGTGTGAACTTGTAAGGCCACTTTGGAAATCAGTATGGTGGTTTCTCAGAAAAATGGGAATCAGTCTACCTCAAGATCCAGCAATTCCTCTCTTGGGTATATACCCAAATACTGCATGTCCATACAACAAGGACATATGTTCAACCATGTTCATAGCAGCATTGTTTGTAATAGCCAGAACCTGGAAGCAACCTAGATGCCCCTCAACTGAAGAATGGAAAGAGAAAATGTGGTACATTTATACAATGGAGTACTACTCAGCAGAAAAATGCAATGGAATCTTGAAATTCGCAGGCAAATGGATGGAACTAGAAGAAACCATCCTGAGTGAGGTAACCCAATCACAAAAAGACAAACATGGTATGTACTCACTCATATATGATTTTTAGACATAGAGCAAAGGTTTACCAGCCTATAATCCTCTTCCCCAAAGAAACTAGAAATCATGAATGACTCTAAGGGATAAATGGACCCCAGGAATGGGAAGTGGCATAAACACACGAGCTAATTGAGAGCATGAGGATAGGGGATTGGGTGCTGCCACAATAAGAGCACAGAAGAAGAGGAGAGGAGAAGAAATGGAGGAGCAGATATATTGAGTTGGGGGAAGAATAGAGGAGAGAGAGCAGGATGAGAGATACCATATCAGAGGGAGCCACTATAGGTCCGAGAAGAGATCTGGAACTAGAAAGATCTCCAGAGACCTACAAGGTTGACACGATCTGATAGTCCGGGCAGTGGAGGAGAGGATGGCCTAGAAGCCCCTCCCCTAGAATGAGAGTGATGACTACTCTCTATGCTATCCTAGAGTCCTCATCCAGTGGCTGATGGAAGCAGAGACAGACATACACAGAAATACACTGAGCTGAATTCTGGAACCTAGTTGAAGAGAGGGAGGAATGAAGAACGAAGGGATCTGTACCAGGTTGGAGAAACCCACATAAACAGTTGGCCTGAAAAAGGGAAAGCATATCGACCCCAGACGCTCTTTGGGAGGCCAGTAGGGGACTAATCCAGCCCCCTGATCATGGATGCCATCGGGGAGGCCCCTGTACTCCTGGGAGCCTCCGGAGGTGGACTGGCTTTTTGCCCTGGTGTATGTGGGGGACTTCGAGAGCCCATCCCACTTGAAGGGATGCACTCTGTCTCTGAACACATGGGGAGGGACCCAGGCCCAGCACAGGAAGATTTGGTGGACTTGGTGGAGCCCCGGTTGGGGGCCCTACCCTGCCTGGGGAGTGGTGGGTGGATGGGGTGGGGGGTAGGTTGGAGGTGGGGGAGAAGGAATGGGGGTAAGGGGAGGGAGAGGGAGAGGGGAAGTACATGTGAAACAAGCCTGTTCCCTAACTTGAATTAATAATAAAAAAAAGAAAAGAAAATGAAAGAGAATAATATATTCTTTAGAATTATTTTCTATTTTCTACTAGTGACCAGTCTTTATTCATGACTTATTTCAGCCATGAATCATTTATTGTAATAAAGCAAAATTAGTATTTATGGGGGTACTAAGTCTTCTATACCTGGCAAATGTTTTTAGATATAGTAGTTACTCAGTAAGATAGTTCTTATATTATGCTCACATGTTCTTTTTAAACAGGCTTTGGGGTTTTATTCTACTTTATACAAAATTTACTAAAACAAATAACTCAAAATAGTGAACCTATATAGGAAAACATTCAGTGAGATGGATACCTAGCAGAATTTAGTGCCTAAAATCTTTTCAAATATGCACAAAACAATATTTATATTTAATATAAGTATCCTAAGCTAGGATCTCCAAAAATGATGGAATCACTGTAATCTATTTACATTTATCCTTCCATTATTAGTATGTCTATTAAGATAAGTAAAGTAAGCTGGAGTGGTACATATGTGGTTAAAAATAGCACCTATTACAAAGACAAGGAATGTAGATGCAATAATACAACTGTCGCCATTATAATCTACCTTAGTCCAGTATATAAAAGTTACTGATTTGGTTCATGCACCTGAAATTGTCAGTCTATTAGCAAGATGTTATCTACCTGAAAATTCATTTATTTGTTTTTCTAGGACAATGAAGAATCTAATTTAACCAAGTTTCTAAAGATTAAATATAAAAGGTTTATTTCTGTAGTACACACACACACACACACACACACACACACACACACACACACACACACAATTATTCTGAAATCTCAGGTCCTGAATACAATAATCATCAGTTTGTTCTTAGTTAATCTTTTGTCATTAGTACCTAAAGTAACAAAGCTTTATTTATGAAATAATTTACCATAATAACTTTTCTAAGAAATATCCTCATATCAGCATTATTGCTTTAGCCACTATGGGGATATTTATACACAATAATATTTATGGAAGTATATATGCATATTGAATGCATAATTATGAGTATGTATTTTGTGGACATATATGTGTAGAGAAATATATAAACATATAATTTTAGTATTTTTACTGGCCATAACCAAAACTGAGTAGCTACAAGTTTAGCAAGAGATTCTTTCTCAAAAAATAAGGAGGCCGAAAACAGAGGAAAACACTTAATACTGACTTCTGACAGGAAACACACACACATAGATACAGACCCATGTATAAATCATATACACAAATTGAAAACTAAAACAAAAGTGTAAAAAATCAAGTTAACTATACATTCAATTGTAATAATGAGTTGTTACACCTAAAATCATCATCCTAGGGCTGTTCTTTCTGTGTGAAATAGTCAGCCACACAAAGCAGTGGAGAAAACAGTGTGACAAATTGCCATTTTACGTCATCACTGTTACAAAGCCAAAGATGTTTCTCTTGCTTTATCTTTTAGCCTTACTAAAGACAAATGTAAGACATCCTGTCATTTTAGTTCAAAAATACTTTGATGTGCATCCCTGAAAATAAGGAATTTTTTTTTAATGCTTTATTTTTTTTACAATTAGACACATTGGGAATCTTTTGAAATACAGTGGAAATACACCCTATTGACATCATAATTTTTTCAACTTCTAAAACCTTGAATTAATTAAATTAATTAAAGCAATCTTTCAAAAACTATGTCTTCCTTTGAGGTTATCAAGTGCCTTTGGTTTGTAACTTACATTAAAATTGGACAAAGCATAGCATATATTCCATTATTCCATCTGACAAGGAAACCAATTTCTAGTTTTCTACAAAAGTATAGAAATACATTTTTTAAAGGGGGTAGAGCCGTGGAATGGCTCAGTCTGAAAACTGTTTGATGCATAGACATGAAAAGCCAAGTTCAATCTCTAAGGATCTGCATTTGTCAACACATTTGCAATCCTAGCTTTGAGAAGTATGATATCTAGAACTCACTAGTCAGTCACCCTTGCCTACATGGCCATAATAGAATTTTCCCCAAAAAGCAGTACCTAAGGAATGACATCCAAATGTGTTTGGGCTCCATATTCATGGGTTCATGCACATGCATGCATGCGCACGCACATGTCACACACACACATGCATGTGCAAATATACATGCATTCAGAGACAGAGAGTTCCTAGTAAAGATCTAGCAAAATAAAAACATTATCACATACTTATTTAAAATAGATATTATATTTCTATAAAAATACAAATTGGGCACAAAACACTCTAAACAAATTTTTGAAAAGTAGAAATTATTCACACATTCTAGTCATTCAGTAAGGGCTCTTAATACCTAATCATTAAAGATTCTTACTATAAGGAATATAGATGCATCACCCTATTACTTAAAATTCATTGCATTAAATGATAAGATCACATGGTGATACACACTTAGCTGGGAGGCAAAGGCCAGGACATTCAAGCCAGAAAATACACTTGATGCATTCTTACAGCTGCTACTTTATTTCAGGAAGAAGTTCCCTCACTCATTTTCTTGTTTGGTTTGAGGAGTTTTACAAAGTGCTAGGGATCAAATATCAAACCAAAAGCCTTTTGCATGCTAGTCATTTCTCTACCACTAAGCTTTATCTCCAGGCTATGTCTCCATATTTTAAAGATAGCATGAATTATACCACAGTATACATGCTGAGTTACTGAAAGCTAAGTACTAACATCTTAGGAGTAAGTAAAGGGACCTTCATGAAAAAGATTTTCCCTAACCAAATAATAATCTCTCACATTAAATGGTAACAGGTAAAGGTGTCCTGCTTCTCAGTCCAGGAAAAGAGGGAAGAGAAGACAGCAACATAATAATTATCTGGGCATGGAAAACAGATGGTTGGTTGTTTGGGTTTTGTTCTGTTCTTCCTATCAAATGGCATATCTGAATGGAATTATTTTAGCTCTCAATCTTAAGGATTTTGTGAGATTTTCGTACTCCATTTTAAGCACACTTTCAAACAAAAATTAATTGTTAAAGACCATTACTTCAAGGTGCCAACTTGAGAATAGTCTACGGTCCCTCAATTATTCTATGTAAAGTGTAGACCATTAATTTGAGGACTTTTTAAAAGGGCTGTCCAAACAAACAAATAAAATCTAAAAAGCTTCAGAGGTAGTGAAAATGTTAGTAAATGATATGGAGAAAGAGAAAACTTTACGTAAGCTGTTTAAATTTAAAAGGGGAACATGGAGAGACGGCTAAGCATTAAAGAGGACTTGTTCTTGCATAGGACCAGGGTTTGGTTCCTCCCACCCTCATGGTGGCTCATGACCATCTGTAACTACAATTCTAGGGGGCCCAATGCTCTCTTCTGGCATTCATGGACACCAGACATACACATAGTGCACATACATATATGCAAGCCAAAACACTCAGATACATCTTTTTTAAAAGGTTTGAAAACAACAAAAACAAAAGAAATATGAAAAGGTATGAGAATGCAGATGTGTAGGCACTGATAGAGGCTAACCTGTGACTGCATGAGATGACTGCTGTCATAACACATTATTCAGCCATTAAATAGTATGTGTCTAAATCTTTTAATATAAGTGACTCTTCTAATAGAACCTACTATAGAGTCAGACATGGTGGCATACACTTTTAGTTGGGAGCAGAGGCAAGCAGATCTCTGTGAGTCTCAGGCCAGCCAAGCCTGGACTTTGAAATCCTGTCTCAAAAGAATAAAACAAAACAAACAAAAATTGGCTTGGTTGCATAAGATTATGACAGTCATTAATGAGCCAGATTTTTGAGTGAGTTGAAGATGAACTGCCTGGTTAGGAGGGCTTTTTCCTTTGTTCTCTGCATTTTGTTGCAATGGAAACTGGAATGCCAATACTTTTTTAAGACATCATTAAAAGTGTAGCAAAGACTTTTTCTGTCTGAGTCCAGTCAGGTTTAAAACTTGATGGTTACTTGAATTTATACCCAAATCAACTCCAATTTAAAAAAAAAAGACAACAAAATGACCCAAATTTAATTAGAGCTGAATTTTAACTTAAAGAGAAAGAGAGGAAGGAGGAAGAAGAGAGAGGAAGAAGTTAGAGATGAAGGAAGAAAAAAAAGGGAGAAAGGATCCTGAACTATGGATTTTTATCAGGAATTACCTCTGGAGCATAAATACTGATTTGTATTGTTATTTTATTTTTCACCCATTTAAAGAAGGTAGATCATTAACTAAAATCATACAAACATGAGTTCCCACAAATAGACTGTTGTTTCAACTAAAACTATGTATCTTTCCATTTTTAAGGTAGCAGATACAACTATCCCTTTGCTAAATATTGATAACTTCTGTCTTAGGAGAAAGGGGGGAGATGGCTCAAGAGCTTAGCCAATGAGTAAACAGAGGCTCTTATTTAGTTTTCTTGAATGAGAACATTAGCTCAAATCACATTAATAACACTAAGAACAAGTTATCTTCCAGTCTTAAGAACACTAATGTCTGAAATTCAGGAAACTATTGTCAAACCTCTCCTTTCTCATGAACAGACATTTTACTTTATTTTTAATTTACTTTTGTCAGTTCTTTTAAAAAATGGGTTTATTGCCATTGAAGGTTGGTTGAAAGTATAGTTGTAAACATCGGTATTGATTTATTTGAAATAAATATTAACAACTTAAGGCCCTCTTTAAAACCAAGGGTGAGCTCTTACACTTTTTTGGTGGCATGTATATACCTGGCAATATAAGATCCGTAGCAATGGCTACATAAACATTATGCCTAGAGAAGGTAAGCTTCCAGCTTCATGAAGGGTGAAGTCAAATGTTCATTTTAAAGAAGTAGTGTCAATAGTGTAAACAAATACATGTAGACAGAAATGGTGGCTCATTCTTGTCACTCAGCAGACTGAGGTAGGAGGATTACCAAGCCTTCCAGGACAGCCTGTCCAGATCAAGGTCAGCCTGAACTACAGAACAAGACTCTGTCTCACAAAACAATAACAAATATAAAACCAAAAAAAAAATAAAAAGGAAAATAAAAACCTGAAGCAAACAACAAAAAGACAAAACACATAAGTTGCCATTTGAGGAAAAGAGAGATTACTTACACAGTTGGATTTCATAAGGAACTAAGTGTTGAGAAGATAGCTAAAGCTCACTGTTTTAAGTGCCCATAACAACACTCAAGTGTAATATGTTTGTCTATTTAACAAGTCTCCAGTTCTTATGAAGATTTATCCCAGTACCCCAGATGATGATAGTCTCTCTTGAATGCTGTCAAAAGGGCTGTAAAAAAAGAGTTGTCTACAGGCTTTCCACACAGTAGTTACGAGTGGTTTCAGGAGTGGAGTTCTACACTTTATTTTGATTTTCTTAAATGCACTCACTTGTGACCAATCTCATGTGCAATGGTAAAAGCTGAGCCCAGGCCAATGTCTTCATTAATGCTGCAGCTCCGTTCAGGCTCACACATTCCAGCCACAGAAGCTAAGCCTGCATAAACAGAAAGAGACACAAAGGGTCAAGCCAAGGTGTTTCAGCTTTTAAAAGCCCATGCTTCTAAATGCCTGGATTCTTTTTAATAACCTCTACGCACAGAAGGAACACTTGGCAAAAGGTTAACTTTCTAGTCATTTGCAAAAATCACTGGGGGGAATTTCACTTTGCCGGCTAGACATTAATATTTTTTGAACTGCAGTCAGTGCTGGAAAATGTCTAGACTAGGGGTTAGATTTATAAATTTTACTTCTGGTAACTTGGGACCACCTAGTAACATGAGCCAGAAAAGGGAATTGAAGAAAGCATTTCTATTTTAATATTCTTCAGGCTGTAGAAAGCAAAATATATCCACATTATTTTTCTAAAGAGATCTGTTTAAGTTGAGTGGGTTCATAAAAATATACAAGCAATTTTTAGTTAACAAAAATAGGGAATCTCAAATGGTTTTATAAATGACATTTTGATTAAAAAAAAAGTAGATGGTTCAAAACAGGAAAAAAAAAACAATGAAAGATGAAACCTTTGTACTTTTTAACTCTTCCGTAATTAGTCCTGGTAAATGGTGTGTGTGTGTGTGTGTGTGTGTGTGTGTGTGTGTGTGTGTGTGTGGACACATGCGCGCGCGCACACACACACACACACACACACACACACACACACACACACACATATATATATATATATATATATATATATATATTCCAAATATACATGGAAGTCATTTTTACATTGTTTTCTTCTCTCCCACCCTTCAGTGCTTTAGAGTTCTTACTAATAAAGCAAAACCATGGTGTTAATTCGCTGACTTCTAGTGAAATGTTATGTTACTTAGCTATTTCCCCTTGGAAGCTTTAGTATTTACTTCCAAATGAATACCATGCCCTGTGGATTATGCTCTGTGGATTAGTATAGAATTTTAAATCAGCACTTAGAAAAAAAGAATTTTGTGAGAATTGAAAAATGCCATCTGTTACAAAGAAGCAGATGCCAAATAGTATATGCTGAGAAGAGCCACCATTTAAAGACATTGGAGGAAAAGCAAGGAGAATATTTCATGTACTCTGTTATCGTGTTACTCCAATGTTAGGAACTACCTTCCCACCAAAGTTACATCAATCCAGTTCAAGGGACATGTACTGAGAGCACAAGCACTGTTCTTTGGTGGATGCAATTTCCCAGTGGCTCTAATTGGGAACAGTCAACACTATTCAATCCATATTTTCTACTAAGGAAGCTCTAGAAACTGTATTTCTCTGTTCTTTCTGATGTAGATATTAAAATAACAAGCACACTATAACAAAGCTAAAGTAAGTGTTGGATTTGCTGATACAGCTGTGTCTACTGTTTTATAAGAGATGAGCAGAAGTTAGAAAGAGGATTATGTCTGCCTCAGAGTTGTCATAAACACTGGTGACACACTGTGATGACCTTCCATTCCACCTAAGGGTATGGGGACCTGAAAAAAAGACAATTAAAAGAAAGACTACTTGGGGCAAAATGGATTCATGAATGTTACTTCTGATTTCTACTAAAAGAACACACACATACACACAGTGCAGAATAAAAACATTATTTGTCTCTAAGCTGTTGGGTTCAGTATGGGTGATCATGTGAGAGGAACAAAACAACAATGAACCCTGTTTCTGTTCTGAGCCATTTTTAAATGGTTCTACTTATAATTATTGACAAATCAACGCTTCTTAATTTTCTTAAATAATCCTTTTGTTTTTTCTAAAGATGGTGGTGCTGCATTGGGTTGTATTTTGTTTGTTTTGTTTTTTTCTTTTATTAGTGTTGGGAGGGATTGTTCTTTTGGCATGTGCTCTATGACTGTATTTTAAATTAAGAATTCTCACTGACACCTCAGTTATAAGCATATATTTACTTCGTATCTGATATAAAACTGTTAACAAGATAAAGTACAAATTTAGAAAGGATTTATTTTGAGAGTAACTATTGATTTTTGAAAAATAATAAAGGTACACCTTAACTAGTATAAGAATAAACACCAGTATATTTTTCATTAAATCCCACCATTTTCGAGTTTCCTAACAACTGCTGATGTCAAAATTTGCGTGTGTGATAATATTAATCAGGGTTTCATTACTGTTTGGGTCATTTAGATTTCCTCAGTTTGGTAGTCAGTTTGCACCCTTTGCCCTAATTACCCTTTTAATATAACTGGTCATTAGAGTTATTAACCAAGAGATTATAAAAAAACCTCATCATAAATATTAACACAAAAGATGCTAAAATAGATAATACATTACTTTATCATTATGTTTGTAAAAACTATTTTATATATATATATATTCCACATATAAAAGTAAATACATGTACATATGTATTTTACTCCATTTTCAAAAATAATAATAATAATAATAATAATTTAAATTGAGCTTCAAAATACATTCATATGTACCTAGCAAATAATTTATTGACTGTAGAAATGAATGATATATTAAAGTTATAATACATTTTGAAGAAAAAAAACAAATTAGACAGAAAACTACATCAGTTTACTAGTAATGACCATGAAAGCACTAAGTAGTTCTATTACTAATGTCAGACTAAAGAGCCTGTCATTGAAAATAATATACCTTCAAAGAACAGAATGAGAATGTATATATTTGTTTCCACTAAACATATATGCTTGAAAATATAAGCTTTAGCTTATATGTATACTTGTTTTGAGGCTTTAGTGTTCATTGGTTCTAAAGTAGATAAGACGATTAAAAATACTTACAGAATTGGAACAATAAAAAATGAGTTAAATAAAACACTACAGGTGATTCTATATCAAATAATTCCTGTTCCTTTATTATAGTATATATTTTCAAAGCAATTGTATCTTTTCTTAATTGATTTTAACAATTATCCCTTTAGTAAAAGAGCAGGTAGTACTCCTACTTTATAAATAATGAAATTGAGAAACACAAAGGTTTAAAATATTATAAAAAGTAACAAATACACTGAAACTGTCAAAGTTGCTCTCAATTTCAGGTTCTTTCAGTTGTTCTTAACTTAAAAAACTATAAAGAAAACCCTAACATGAGCATGTCCTGCAACAAGAGCTCTTTCTGTGATGGGCATTTGACTAGCAAACTTTGTCATGATTAATACTAGGAATTGGTTAATTGGGATTTCTCTTCTAGTTATAAATCTTGAGGAACACAGGATAGGAGAAACCATGTAAAAAATGATCAAGAGAAATTTCAATTTTGGAAGGTATGTTTCACTGACCCACCAGGAAGTTGGAGACATTGTTCCTCATAAGTCCACTTTAATTGGATTTTCCCAAATGCTTAGGATATTCATAGGAACTGACTTATTCATTTACAGATAAGAAAACTGAGACTTGATATAGAGAAGTCAAAATGTTCACTTTCTCTTGCTTTACCTATTGAGTCTGTAAAAATTTTTCATTACACTAAAAATTGTAAAAGAGAAAAAAAAAAAAAAAAAACCCTGTGTCTTAAAATGACATTAGTTGCTTGGTTATATGACCACTGGGAAGCTGCACATTAAACAATTTGTGTTTGCATTTAACTTTTAACCAATAAGAAATGATGCTTTGTAACAAAATGCACTCTTTTAAAAATTCAAGATAATTACTGAAATTATTTTTTAAAAGGCAAAAGAAAACGCTTCCTTTCCCCACCTCAGGCTAAACTGTTTGATGAAATTCTTTGTTGATTGAATTAACATTTTTAAAATATTATCTCAGTTAATAGGAGATAAGTTAAAAAAAAAAGAACCATACCAAAAGAAGAATAAATCTTTCTGCTTCCTTTTTCTGCATGTCAATTTGTTTGTTTTCTTTTCTTTCCTTCACTGGTCTTAATTGCAAGAACCTGACACCTGTTTCAAACACCCTGGCTTTTTTTTTTTTTTTTAGAAAAGGTATTAGAAAGATAGAAAAGATGAAAATGAGTGGTAACTTTGATTTGATTTATAACTACCATTGATTTGAAAATAATCTAAGTTGTTTTCATTCATACCATTTGCCAGACAATGAAAAACAGGCTGGTCTCGAACTCGCAGAGATCCACCTGCCTCTGCTTCCCAGAGTGCTGGGATTAAAGGCGTGCACCACCAACTCCCGGCTTTAGTTTCAAGCAAATTATATATGAAAGAAAGGTCATCCTTAAAATTTTTAGGGGTAATTTCCCATGTAACAGAAAGAAAAATAACCAAATTAATAACAATCAAGAGTAGCATCATTGCTTCAAAAAGACATCTAAACTATCCTTTATTCAAAAAAAAAAAAAAAACTTACCCAATGTTCCACAGGGCTTATTTTTATAAGTGCAGATATCATATCTATGGAGGAGAAAAAAAGATAAAATTTGTAGAATATTGTATATTCATTGCATTTCTATTTTGGAGCTCTGTTTGTTCAGATCAAAATCGATGAAATTATGAGCAGCAAGCAGGAGTGCTGCATGGCCAGCACTATGGGGAAAGGCTGACTGCACACACTAACAGTTCTGCCTGCAAGTCAGTAGGATACCTACCAGCAAAAAATAAAGGAGAGAGTTCTATTAAACCATCTATCACATTGTTTTCAATAGCTCATCTACAAGTTGCTACTGCTTCTACATCAATGAGTGAGTTTTAATATTAATAATAATCTTCTACCTCAATGTATGGGTTTTAATATTAATAATAATCTCTTTCATCCTGCTAGGTATTTTCTTGTTATAGCCACAGACTATTTGGCTCTGAGCACTATTTGAAGTTCTTTCAACTCTAACATAGATACTTGTGTTTAAAAAACTAACAAAAAAAAGAAGACAGTGTAATACATTAATGGGAATTAAATCAATGTTGCATATAATCCTAGTTGTACATTAGAATTTACATGGAGAAAATACAAAGAATTCAAGTGACTTAACAAATAGATAAATGAATGGTCAATAGAATATTTTTACAATGTTAGATTCTACTGCTGGGCTGCATCATAACTCAATACAAAAGATATTAAAGAAATGTTGCATATTTTAAAAATACATTACATTTGAGATGTTAAGTCAAAATTGATATGTTTATCATATTTTATTATTAGAATCCTATTGCTTTATAATGAGAGAAAGAAAGGGAGTGGATCTGGATGGGAGAGGTAAGGAGTAACTAGGAGGAGTAGAGGGAGAGAAAACTGTAATCAGGATAAATTATGTTTAAAAAAATCTACTTTTAGTAAAAGGGGGAAGTACCAGAAAGTATATACTGGATGTTATGATCAATTTACCTTATCATCACCATGTTACATATTATATTACATAGACATAATTCATCCTATAAATATTCAAGTTAATTTAAACAAAGTCATTTCATGGGTGATACAGATACATATGTTTAAATGGAATTTACTTTGAAATCCCCAAGTATCATTCACAACTTTCCAAAACTGATCTGCCTAAGAATGCATTTAAACTTCAATTCACCAGTTTTCCTTTGTCTTTACTCTTCCACAATGACTGTTTCTACTTTCAAAGAAGAAAGCATCCTTCTATCACACACCCCAAATTTCATTACAATGTGTTGACTATAGAAGTTCCCAGAACATAAAACAAGGGTAATTCAAGAAAGAATTGCTAGGAAATACATTAAGAGCTAAGCAAGAAAAATTGGAGGGAAACATATTTATTTCATCCTGGAAAGGCTCTGTAAACTTTCTGAATGTCTTCTTGTTACAAGCTAATCCATATATCTCACAATTGGAATTCAGAGATGGAATATTTTCATACAAAGTATTAACATGCTAAAATGAAGTCAGGCTTGTTATTGACAGGCAACTTATGCCATAAGAAAGGGGTTGGCAATGATGACTGATTTAAATAATTAGATTATATAGTCAATATTTTCATAATTGAATGAGCAGAGTTATATATCATATTAAATTTCATTTAGGAGGTCAGTTAACAAAAATGTAAATGATTTATAATTGTACTTTTAAATTTCATATATAAAATGCTCATAATTTTAAGTCATTACAGAGACATTATCAATGTTACATATTGCTTATATACTTTAATGAATATTGTCAAAACTTTCAAGCTTCAGATTTACCTTATCCAGTTTCTGACACTGGGGAAAACACACATGCACTTGCATTCATGCACTATCATATAAGCACACACTTGCTCACACACACGCACGTGGGAGCGCACACACACACACACACACACACACACACGTGTATGCACTCTCTTATACACACATAAAATTTGGGGGTTATCTTGCTGGAGTAGGACCTGGAAAAATAACAGACTAAAGAAAAAGAATGTGCTTTTTCACTCTCAGGATCCTTGACACAAATAAATATAAATCCCATCTAACATGATGCAGCAGAAGCCCTAAATTTAGTTTATGTCAACTTGACACAAGTTAAAGTCATCTAAGAGATCTTATGTCTCCATAAGATCTGGCTGTAGGCAAGCCAGTCACGCATTTTCTTAAGTAGTGATTAATGGGGCAGGGTCAAGACATTGTGGGTGGTGCCATGCCTGGTCTGGTGGTCCTGTGTTCTATAAGAAAGGAAGCTGAGCAAGCCATGGGAAGCAAGCCAGTAAGCAGCACTCCTTTCATCAGCTCCTGCCTCCAGGATCCTGGCCTGTTTGAGTTTCTGTCCTGGCTTCCTTCAGTGATGGATTACAATGTGGAAGTGTAAGCCCAATAAACCCTTTCCTCCCCAACTTGCTTTTTCGTCATGGTATTTCGTGGAAGCAATAGAAACCCTAAACAACATATAAACCCTAGAGCTTATCAGAAATCAAGGTTCTAGTTTGGGTAAGGAATGCATTTGCTGCCATTCTTTCACCCTAACTCATAATGAGGTTGGACTGATTGAGCAAAATAAAAAATGGTTAAATATCTGTAACTGTAATGTTGGTATGTTCCTGCTATGAATATTTTTGACTATTAATTTTTGTGAGCACAAGTTTCAGAAGAAACTGACCAAAACATCTGACTATGTTGTATTTTGAAGTCTGTGAAACACAGCACTTTTTTATAATGATAGAACAACTACACTGTAAAAACATAATGTTTATACCCATATGCCTGGACTTCTCTCAACGCTGGTCACCCTTAGCAGAAGACAGCAGTCGAAAGAGAGATGTGTACCTGGTCACAGTACTTAGAAAGAGAGAGTGATGGCTCAGCCCTAAATGGGACATCATCACTACCACCAAGGCTCAGGGAAGGTCAAAAAGAAAAGGCAGAAAGAATATAAGAAATGGAGAACCGGGAAGGGTGCTGTGAATTGTTCTTTTTCCAAACATGGCAATGCTTTTACAAGCATGAACTCTAAGTCAGTTATTAACACCCTAATTTACGTCATTAGTTACCTCCTGCTGAGATGAAGCTGCCATCTAATTTCAAAATCTCTCTCATAGATTAGATAACTCCTGTTTTTAAGGACTTAGTTATTATGTGTTTGGGACATGGAGTAAGTGTACCTGTGTTCAGGAGCCTGGGAACACCAGAAGAACAAGATCTCCTGGAGCTGGAGTGACAAAGAGTTGTAAACTACCTGATGTGGGAGCTGGAAACTAAACTCTGGTTCTCTGGAAAAGCAGTATGAACTATTCACCACAGAGCATCATCTTTTCAGCATCACTCATAGTTTGCTTGTTCTGCACATGTCATTCTCCTACTAAAAATCTAATTCTCTCTAAAAATGTATGCAAGATTTTTAAGAAATGGAATTCAAGAAATAATCTTGTTTCAGTTTACCTTTTTAGAATTGTTTATAACTTCCCCAAACTTATCTCTAATTCTACCAACTATACTCACTATACATTCACCACTATCTAAAAACAATTCTGAATTTCCCTCTATCCACAAACAGCTCATGAAAAACTCTTCACCCACTTCTTCTATGAAAGTCTAGATATCCATTAGGTCCACTTCAAGTACTTTATCCTTCATAAAGCAAGAAATAACACATCTAACTACTACAGCAAGGATGTGCTTGCTTGCTTTCTTATTCAGGTACTATCATTAGTATTTAAAGAATATAAAATAATAACCAGACAAAGAAGGAAAGTAGGATAGGAGAAATGTGTTAGATAAAAAACAAAAACAATGGCAATAAATTTGTCTTTAATTCTAAAATTACACTTATTTTGTGTATATATGTCTGTTTTTATGTCATAAACATGTTAATTTCATAGTTTATACAAATACATATATGTCATTGTACACAGTACATGTACATAATTTTTATTTGCCAATTACATCTTATTAAGGCTGCAGGAAAGCAAAAACAATTACTGAATTTGTTATAGTCATTGTGAAATACAAAATAACGTAATTGTGCAGATTAATCGAATAGTACAAAAAGCACTATCAAATGTGTAACAAGTTCACATCCTCTCTCCCTTCACACATGGACAGGTCACCACCATAGACAATGTTAAGTGTGTAGTTCTTTAGTGTTGCATATCGTGAGCACTCAGAAGACAAACTGCATAGTATTTCCTCAAAACAACTTTAAAATTAGGTACTTCCTGTAAGCTGCTAAAAATACACACATGATACTATAATTTTCCAATAAAATACTTTATATTTCTAATAACTTACTATGTTGGTCTAATGCCTTCTCATTATTAGTTTTGGAAAACATTATTTTTAATTTCCAACATGCCAAATTTCCTGAGAACTTAACTGAATTTTGTGGATCAATAGTGAAATAAATACACCTCTCCAGATTTTTTAGAACCTTTCGATATGAATTCTATAGTGAAAGTGGGGGGACTAAACATGAAAACTTCAGGCTATAAAATAAATAGTAAAATCAGAAGGCATAGCTTAAAATACTTTATACAAACACGAAGTGGGTTTTGTTTGGATTCTAAATTTGTAGTAAATTTACAATCCATCCTGCTCCAAAATTCCTCTTTGTAAGATGTGCAATTACAATGAATTCAAAAGGCATTCAACAGACACCAATCCCATCCACCTTTTAAAAAAAAAGTTTTAAATATATAAAATCTGGTACTCAAAGTTCAGCACCACCACCACTTCACAGAACAAGCACCTCAGTTTCAATCTAGAACTCCCAAATTGTTTCCGTTTCTACACCACTGCAACTAACAATCCTGCCAGACTACACAAAACTGTTCAGTGGTTTTTCTCTGATGTGGAAAAAAGTCCAGAGGGACTAGGAGGTGCCACCAAATCCATGCCATGATAAAGATCTAAACTTGCTTCACTGCAAATTACTGCTTTCACTCAGCACATCACTTGTTTCAATTCTTTATCTTTGTGTAAGAATTGTTTTACCCAGTTAATTTAAAATTCATCAATGTAGGTAAGGGCATGAGAAAAAGGGAAGGCTGCTTGGAGGAAGAAACTATAGTATATCAGAAGGAATTGCTGTGATAGAAACTCTTTTGAAAGAACCAATCTATATAACCTCAAGTTTTATTGCTCAGTGATCATCAGGTTATAACATGAAATTGTGTATGACTAAGAAAACATGAATTTAGCCTGTCAGATTTGAATTCTGATTATGGTGCTGCCAACAACTGATTATAAGCCCTCTTTCAAATCATCTCACTGTGCCTTACTTTTCCTGTACTGCTTGTCTCAACTTCATACCACTGATGAGAAGCCAGAAGGAATACTCTCAATGAACACCAGAGCACTTAACTATTAAATAATGTGATGTCATTGTTGCTGTTCTAGCCAGAAAGAATTCTGACAATGACTTGTTTACACACACACACACACACACACACACACACACACACACACACACACACACACCCCACAGGAATACTTCTCTAAGACTGTTTCCTAAAAAACAAATTATAAAGTCACAAAAGTAAACACTGCTCAAAGTCATATTCTATAGCTGGACACTTCTTATAATATTTCAACTTTGGTAAGTAGAGAATTCTTCCAAATTGTTCGTGATGAAAGTTCCCAACACATGGTAGTTTTCACCACGTACATTTCTTTCCACTTCCTCTTACTGATGCAGCGATCACTGTCTTCAGTGGGATGATGGACACAACTCTGTTGACAGTTTTCAATCCCATAGAGCAGTTACTCATAAATGCAATTTTTAAAATCAAGTAGAGCTATCCTGATCCAATCAACAAATATTTTGGAGAGAGTTGTAAATATCATAAAGAAAGTTTATTGTTTTTTAAAGTCTGGCATCAAAGAACACTGAAGGAATACTTTCTAAAAATTTTTAATGGAAGCTAAAAAAATGGCTCCACAGTTAACAGTACTGGCTGTCCTTCCAGAGGTCCTGAGTTCAATTCCTAGCACCCACATGGTGGCTCTCAATTGTTTGATCTATAATGGGATCTGATGCCCTCTTCTAGTGTGCAGACACACATGCAGAAAAAGCACTCATATGCAATAAATACATAAACAAACACATTTTTTAAAATTTAGAGTTAATTGTTTTATTTTATGTAAATGAATGTTTCCTTGCCTGTATATGAGTATCTGGTACCCCTGGATGTCCGAATAAGCATAGGCACCCTGAAACTGGAGTGACAAATGGTTGTGAGCCATGTGGGTGCTGGAAACCTAACTTAGGTCCTCTAAAAAAGCAATGTGTTCCTAAAGGCTGAACCATCTCTAAAGGACCATGAAGGAATGTTTTGAAAGTTTATATATAGTCCAAACAGCAATATTAAAAGTACTAGCATTTTCCCAAATTAAAATATAGTATCTAGAATTCATGAAGTCGTACCCAAGACACTAACAGGAGGTTTTATCATCATTGGTTATTCATTATATACTAAATTATAGTCATTTGCATTTTATTTCTTAGTGACTATAGTTTAGTTCTGTGAATACATACTAATCCATAGGGGAGATGTAATTCTCCTGTAAATAACTAACCTCAACATTTTTGAAATTACTATAAAATATCATAATACACCTCTGATATAGTTTCAAAAGAGATTGCTTTAATGGTGGCTATTACTATTTCCTACTTTAAAATCAATACATTAAAACATACTAAGATGGCTTAATCCATAACAAAGGAGATTATAAGAAAAAATCTTTTGAGCTAGGAAAATTATACCTCATTTATGTACTGGCTGAAGATAACACCACTTTGGCAATTTTAAGTTGGTGTTAGAAAAGTAAAAGAAATATTTAGCATTACTGTGTAGTTTTTGGAAATACTATTTTCCCAAAAAACAATGTTTTCTGCAATGAAATACAAAGTTTATTGGTAGCTGATTTCAACCCAATGTTTTTTTTCTCTATTTGGTAATGATCATTTCAATGACTTGAAAACACTGTTGAGTATATTTTATTATTAACTTCTTTCATCAACTTTAAACTGAATTTCTGAATAATCTACTAAATGCAAATAATTTTGGAATCATGTCAGTGAACTCTATGTTATATAATATATTCAATTAATTAGACATTGAAAATAATCTTTAGGGTATGCCATTTGTCAAGCAACACAATGTTCAATGTAAGAAAATTATCTCTGGGATTGGAAGTAAAAATAAGTTACCAATGATTTAAAAATATGCTGTGTCAGTACAGATGGTTACAACATGACAGGTTTACCCTCTGAACTTTTTGGTTCATTCCAGGATATTTATAGCTAATCTAATCTACATGCTGAAATGAAAGCCAAATGAAAGATATCTTCAAATATATTTTAAATTTTAATTTAGAAAACTAAAGTTCAAAACTCACATAAAGATGATAAAGAATCTCGTATTCTCGGCTACTGACACCTTCCCAAGCATGGCTCATCTATCCAGAAAGCCAATGTCTCTGTGTTTAAAGCATTATAAATATTCTCAATATTACTTCAAAATATGGGGTTTTAAAAATAGGCATGTAAAAGGCTTTTGACTGATATTTCACTATTTTTCTCAGAAAAAAAAAACTAGCTGTGATAGTAGATCTCTGCCTTTTCAAATGAAAAGATTCTGTGGGGGGAAATGATTTACTGATTATCAGCTAAAATAAACACAAGAGGGCTTGGCAAAGTTTCTTCACTAGTGATGCTTTTCTTTAGTTATTGATATATCATAGAGCATCCAGAGGAAAGCATGGAGAAGGCAGTGTGGATAGAACTCCTGGAGTTCTGAACCACAGTCTGGTACTATAATCAATAACTAATGTTACCTTATTTACTTCTTGATAATAGAATTCTGACTTAGTTTCATATAATATAATAACTATGGATCAAAGTGATTATTGGGTTACGACTCTTATCCAGCTGATCAAATCTAAATCTTTAAGAGACTCTCTACCATAATACTTGATTAAGGAAAATATGAATACCTCTAAAACATGGAAAGTAGCATGATGTGGCAGAAGCCAAGAGATTTACAATTTATTAATTATATGCCTCAGATAATATTAGAGACCATTTTAAGAACCTATATTAGGGAGCCGTTCTAAGGTCCTTTTTGGAAGCAGTTAGTTCAACTTGGAACTATAGAATTACCTGCCTAAGTCTTTCCTATAAGGTAAGACGAAGGCTAACACAAGAGAATATACCAGTATCTACCTGTAACTGCTTCCCTTGGCTGTAGGCTTTTCAGAACTTTAAGGTTTGATATGTACAAGACCGCCCAATCAAATGCTTACAGATAAGCTCTTGACTCTGGTTTTTAACCTCATAATCTTCAAATAAAATTTTACAACTTTTCTTTTTTAAATTTACCAACAGCAAAATGACTCAAAAATTCAGTGTGTACAATCTTGGGAGCTCAGCAGAGTTGGTTCTGGTCAGTACTTGGATAAGAGAAATGCTAACAAAATCTACTAATAATATCTGAATCCAGCCAAGAATAGGAAAAAGTAAGTTCGAATACTCCTGGTAGAGGAGTAAGAAGATACTAGAACCACTACTTGATGTTTCAGCTTTGTGGATTTACACTCCATGCAAAAGAGTCTCACCTATGTCAGGTTTCACCAGGATCAATGCTCCTAATACTATCATCTTACTGATTAACAATTTTTAAGTGCAGATTATACTAAGTGTTATTGAAGTCTGAATCAATCCATGTGACTGCTGTTCATATGGTCAGTACAAACTCCAGACACTTTCCCATCTCTACGCTCAGTAACAGAACTACCGCTCTGCTCCATAAATACTGTTGGTCCTGGATGACTTTCAGGGAAAAACCAAAAAGAAAATAAATTACAGAAGTCAATCCAAGAGTCAAGAAGACAAGGGTAGCAACAAGACAGAGTCTTTCCTTTCTAAGCATCAATTCCAAGAAAAAGAATGAGGAACGAAATACTTTTTAATATAGACCAGTTATTTTATAAGACAGAACAAGGGGAGAGTTATGTATTACATCAGAATTCTTCAAAATAGGACACAATAATCACAGAGTTACACTAAAATAAATATCCCCATGAGCAAATTGAACTAAAAACTTAAAAATCTAAGTAACAATTATATTTATTTCATGTTTAACAAATACAAGATACTGCTAAAAACAAGTGACTTAAAAGAAATGAACTGATTACTGTAGAAATAGGGGGAGTCCCAAATTAACTTTAAAAACGTACTGTTTAAGTTAGGAAAGGTCACCTTTAGTAACAGTCCAAACTCAAAGACTTAGTTAAAAACATATATGTGTATATCTTGCATTTATGATGGCTAAAGTCTAAAAGCTGTGGTTAATACTAAAATTTATTTGATTTTCCCATAGATACAATTAGTTTTCCCAAGTGCTCTCAGCCCTCACCTGTCAGTGCTCTCTAGAAATCACCTTTAGTGGTTCAGTTCACCTTACTCAAGATCAAAGCAGTTTGCATCAAGGCAGAAAGACTATTCTTTTTATTTCAACCTTAAACAACTTCAGAACAACCTTCCCTCCCCTACAACAACTGTAAATACCAAGAGTTCTCACAAAGGTTTGCATATTAATCTTCTGTTTGTGGGAATATTAATTTGGAACTATCATAAGTAAATCAAGCAGGGTTACATACATAACTGTCTTAGTTAAGATTTTTATTGCTTCAATGAAATACCATGATCCAAAAGCAACTTGGGAAGGAAAGGGTTTATTTGGCTTACCCTTCCACAATGTAGTCCATCACTGAAGGAAGCCAGGATGGGAACTCAAACAGGGAAAGAACCAGAAAGCAGGAGCTAATGTAGAGGCCATGGAGGAGTGCTGCTTACTGGCTTGTTCTCATGGCTTGCTCAGTCTGCTTTCCTATAGAACCCAGGAACACTACCCACAATGGTCACTAATTATGAAAATGCCCTACAGGCTTTGCCTGTGGTTGGATTTTATGGAGACATTTTCTTAATTGAGGTTTGCTCCTCTCAGATGGCTTTAGTTTGTGTCAAATTGACATAAAACTGACCAGCCCAATAATCAATTATGCAAAACTCCATATAGAGATCATGATATACAAACAGCTTGGGCAAGAAACATTTGAATTGCTGATATTTTCAGATTTGGGAGGATTTGAATATACAAAATGAAATATCTTCAGAAATGGCATCAACTTAAACACAAAATTCACTTATTCTTTGTCTATACCTTAAACACACAGCTAATGATAACAATTTTATAGTATTCTTACACTCGTTTCAGAAATAAAAATAGAGAACTTTCTAGGCACCCCTTGCTTTGGACATTTAAAAAATCTAAATACTATTTCTAAAGGATGTCGGATTTGAATCTACCACTATTTTGAATACAAGTAAGACAACAAGATGAACTAAATGTATGTACTCATTTAAAATTGGATGTTTATATTTTAGTCCATCTATTTGTATTGGTTACTTTTCTCATCATCGTGGCCAAATACCTAACAGACACAACTTAAGGAAAGATGTCTATGAATTCACAGTTTCAGTCCATGTTAGGAAGAAAGGCATGCCAGAGTTAATGGCATGTGTGTGATGTGGTGGAAGCCATTACATCCTAACAGACAAAGAAGCAGAGTGCTGACCCAGAGTAGGGCTGTCTATGCCCTCACATGTCTGCCCCCAGTGACTCACCTATACAAGCCAAGCCCTACTGTCTCCTTAACACTGCCTCCAGCTGAGGATCAAGTATTCAAATACAGTAGCCTCTGGGAAGGAAGCATTTTGGATTCAAGACACAGAAACCTGCCTCTAACTCCTATAGGTTTATGGCCATCTCACATGCAAAGGCTTTAATTACACTTTCAAGTATCCACTTTTCAAAAGGCAAAAGTTTCTCCTAATGCTCAATGCATGTGAGTAGCTGTGAGTCCCAGCAAAATATAACAACAAAAACAATAATGAGCAAATTAAGCCAAAATGAAGCTAAGTTAGGTACTCCCTATACACAATGAGAGAGTAAACATTCTTATTCCCAAAGTAAGGAATGGGAAAATGCAATAGAAGATTAGACCAAAACAAGACTGAGAGTAAACAGAGCAATGCTTTAGCCCTTTATCTCTGTGTTCAACATTCATAGTATGCAGTGGCATCATCAGAAATCCAAGAGACTCAGCAATTTCTCCCTTGTGGTTCTGGCAACTTCAGCTCAAATCTGTAGGTGTAGTATTACTTGAAGATGACGTTGGTTCCTGGTCTCTCCACTATCCTCATTTCTCTAGTGCAACTTAGGAAGAAGATCCTGATGTTATGGGAAATCAGGAAGCAGAACAGTAAATCAGAAGAGGCAGGACCATAATCCTCAAGACCTGCCTCCGAGAGCCTGCTTTTACCATCCACACCTTATGTCCTTAAGGCTCTAAAACCTTCTAGAAGAGTGCCACCAGTTCTGGAACTGACTAAACCATAACAACCGTCAAATTTAATTTGGAATTTTTTATTTGATGTTGGGTGATTGGGTTGCATTCCCACATAAAACTGTTTAAATAAATTTCATTATTCCTTTAATTATAATAATAATGTCCATGGTATACAAACAATATACATTACACTACTTGCAGAATGCTTTTGTGAAATGAAAATTTGGCAAAAGTTCACAAACAAACCCCCCAAACTTTATTTCATGTCTGTACACACACACACACACACACACACACACTGGTATTACCTGGCATCTGAGCCACAACTTCCCTCCTGTTTTAGGGTATGTTTCTATTTAGGCCCAGATGATGCTTCCCTTTGCCCTTTACAGATATTTCTTGGCTTCAACAGTTAGCTGCTGTGTTGGTCCCAAGACAGAAGTTTATGGGCCATGCCTTATCTGAGTAGTTTTACTTGTTGTATTCTGACATGGTTAATTAGTCTTAAAGTACCTATAACAAAATGTTACACACAGGGGTAACTTAGAAACAATGGAAGTCTATTCCTCACATTTATGGAGTCTTAGACATCAGATCAAAGCACCAACATTTGGGATCTGTTATAGGCTCTCTGCTGCATGGATGCAACATTCTTACTGTATATTTACATAATCAAATGGAAAAAAAAGAGAATACCAACTTCCCTTTAGCCACTTCTGTAAAGAGAGTAATCTTACCATGAGGGCTCTGCCCTCAATAATTATTCCTTTATTATAAGCTTCTTTATACCACCACCTTGGTGACTGCATATTGGCATATACATTCTGGGGGAGTGGTGGATAAAAATACTCAGGTTTGAGCTTCAGGCCCCGAGCAGCATCAAGGGAGCCACGAGCCCCAGACCTAGGAGCAGTGTCAGAGGGAGTCCCCAGCCTCAGGCCCAGGAGTGAGTTGTGATTGCCAGGTGAAATGACAGCAGCAGTTTCCAGCAGTAGCTTCCAGAAATTATTGCAAGTTCCTCTGGGAAAGAGCACCTGTGTCCCAGCCAGAACTCACTACCATTTCTCAGTTGGAGATTCCAGACCACTGGACTCTCAGCCCCACCTATACCTCCAATGGGAGGAGCATCCACTGGAGCTATAGCCCCACCTGCACCTTAAGGAGTGACCACCTGAGCATTGGGCCCAATCCACCAGGAGGAGCATTCACCAGAAGCTCTGCTCTACATGTGCCTGAAGGAGCAGTCAATGGAGCCACAGCCCACAACTATACCAATTAGAGAAAGAGAGACCCACCAGAAGCACAAGCTCCACCTATACCAATAGAGGAAAAGATGCATAGACAAGGAATTAAGAACACACTCAACAATAGAAACAGCAATAAGGAACCACTAGAAACTAGTGGTGCTACAGCTGGAAGACCTGAACATCCCAACACAGATGAAGTAAAAGAAAACAACCTAAAAATAACTTTATGAGGATGATTGAGGCCCTTAAAGAGGAAATGAAAAATTCCCTTAAAGAAGTGGAGGAGATATGGAAGGTCTCACCATTCAGGGGAAGCAGAAAGGATATGTGATAGGTAGGGTTTTAGTTGGGGGGGTGGTTGAGGAGGAGAGGAAGAGGGAACTGGGATTGTCATGTAAAACATACTTGTTTCTAATTCAAATAAAAACAAAGTGGAGTAGAAGACAAACAAAAAATTGGAAGATATCGACAAATCCCTTAGAAAACCAAGAAAAAGCAATCAAACAGGTGAAGGAAATGATACAAAACACAAAATCTGAAATAGGGGCAATAAAGAAAACACAAACCAAGGGAATTCTGGAAATGGAAAATCTGGGTAAATGGTCAGGAACCACAAATGCAAGCATAAACAACAGAGTACAAGAGTTGAAAGAGAATTTCAGGCATTGAAGACACAATAGAGGAAATAGATTCTTTGGTCAAAGAAAACTATAATCCAACAAATCCTAATACAAAACATGCGGGAAGTCTGGGACACCATGAAAACACCAAACCTAAGAATAATAGGAATAGTGGAAGGAGAAGTCCAGCTCAAAGACACAGAAAGCATATTCAACAAAAATCATAGAAGAAAGCTTTCCCAACCTAAAGAAGGACATGCATATGAAGATAGAAGAAACTTACAGAACACCAAATAGACTGCACCAAAAAAAAGTCCCCTTACCACATAATAATCAAAGCACCATACATACAGAATAAAGAAAGAATATTAGGAGTTGCAAAGAAGAAAGGCCAGGTAACATAAAAAGGCTGACCTACAAGAATTACACCTGACTTCTCAACAAAAACAATGAAAGCCAGAAGGCCTGGTCAGATGTTACACAGACACTATGGGACCACAGATGCCAGCCCAGACTACTTTATCCAGCAAAGCTTTCAATAACCATAGATGGAGAAAACAAGACATTCCATGATAAAAACCAAATTTAAACAATACCTATCCACAAACCCAGCCCTACAGAAAGTACTAGAATGAAAACATCAACCCAAGGAAATCATCTGTGTCCACAAGAACACAGAAAATAGATGAGCTTACAGCAGCAAATCCTAAAGAAGGGAATTGAACACACAATACCACCAACAACAACAAAAACAAAAATAACAGGAACTAGTAATCACTGGTAATTAATATCCATTAATATAAAGGGTTTCAATTCACCTATAAAAAGACACAGACTAACAGACTGGATACAAAAACAGAATCCATCCTTTGGCTGTATACAAGAAATACACCTCAACCACACAGACAGACATTACCTCTGAGTAAAGGGTTGGGAAAAGATTTTCCCAATTAAATATAGTATGTACTCATTCATAAGTGGATGACAGACATAAAACAAAAGATACCCAGCCTACAATCCACAACCCAGGAGAAACTAGAACCCTCTTCCAGAAACAGATGGAAGCAGATGCAGAAATCCACAACTAACCAATGGGCCACCTGACTTCTCAACAAAAACAATGAAAGCCAGAAGGTCCTGGTCAGATGTTATACAGACACTATGGGACCACAGATGCCAGCCCAGACATACCTAACATATCATCTTGCCCCAGAAGTCTGCTCAGCACTTTTTCCTTCATATAAATTGAAGTGAGGGAGGAGCAATAATATGAACAAAGGAGCCAAGACCATGATGGGAAAATCCACAGAATCAGCTGACCCTAGCTAGTGAGAGATCACTGACTCCAGTCTGACAAATGGGGAACCTGCATAAAACCGAACTAGACTCCCTTAATATAGGTGACAATGGTGTAACTGGGGCAATATATGAGGCCACTGGCAGTTGGTCCAAAATCTAACACTAATGCACAAACTGACTTAGTGGAGCCCATTCTATATGGAGAGATACCTTGCTCAGTCTAGACACAGGGGTGTGGGGGTGGAGAGGTGCCTTGGTCCTGCCTTAACTAGATGATGGGACAGACTTAGTAGACTTCCTGGGGGAAGTCTTACCTTCTCTGAGGAACAGATGGGAGATGGGGTGGGGAAGCAGGAGAAAAGGAGGGAGGGGAAATGTAAAAAATAAATTAATAAAAACAATTTTTAAAAAAGACTGCATGGGTAGATTAGAAGAAAGGACATATGATAGGTAGGATTTTAGTTGGGGGGTGGTAGGGGAGGAAGGTAGGGAGAAGGGAACTGGGATTGTCATGTAATTCAATCTTGTTTATAATTCAAATATATAAAAAATAAAAAACAAAACAAAAAAGACTGCATGGAGATTTTAGTGTCTGCCACAAAATAAATTCCAAAAAATATTTGAACACCAATGACTACAAGCTAAAGTCAGATAGACCTAAGTTTGAAACTTAGCTCTGTGATTTTTTTTTTAGACCTGGGTGACCAAAAATCTCCTTTATGCCATATATTTCTCAAATGTGAAGTGATACACTATGGAAGTATAAATTACAAAGCTACTATGGATTTATATGAAGGAAAAAGTGCTGAGCAGACTTCTGGGGCAAGATGGTATGTTAGGAGCTGTGTCTGCTTCTGTGAGTTAGAAGACTTGGGGGCAGAGGGCCTCTATTCCAGAATGGGATTGAAAGGAATCTCAAAAGAAGCACAAGTTAGATTCAAAGCATGAGGAACTAAAAGATTACACAACTCAAAGCAGAAGACAGGAACTCTGGCAGAAGCTCCAGGCTGGGCTCCCTGTAGAAAAGGAGCTAAAGCTATGGCCACAGTTTCATTACGGCTGAGAATCAAGCCCTAAGAGAAGGCTTCTCACTTAAAAGACCCCCAAATAAAATTAGGAGAGAAACTCACAACATGTGCAAATCACACACAGAAATATATGAAACATGAAAAAGAAAGGCAAACTAGATATACAGGGGAAGGCCCAGGCCATCCCCCAATGATATGACAGGCTTTGATGATCCCCATGGAAGGCTTCACCTTCCTGGGAAGTGGATGGGTGGAGGAAGGGTGCAGGGTTCGGCGGGGGACATGAGAGAACGGGAGTGAGAGAGAACTGGGATTGATATGTAAAATAAGATCATTTCTAAATTAAATTTTAAAAAAGAAAAAGAAAGGCAAAACACTCTTCCAAAAGATCCTAATTCTTCAATAACAATTCTAAAATACAAAATGGATGAAATAAAAGATGTTTACAACCATAGTTGTAAAAGCTGTCTGTGACTTCCAAAAAGATTCAAATAAGGAGAACAAAAAGGAAGTTGAAGACTTGTGTAAAAAAGTCAGCAAATATGGATGGAATAAAACCTCACCAATGGGATTTAGAAATTCAGCAAGGAAATTGAGATTGTGTGCAGTGGAGGATAACTAGCATTTTGGGAAGAAAGACTCAGAAAGTCAGGTAAAAAACAGTGGAAAGGATCAAAGCACACTGATTGTGAAAGAGTAAATTAAAAGTAAAATAAACATACTTGTTAACGTTTCATTAATATAAACTTACATTTCTAAGTGGTGTTACTCGATACATTGAAAAAAAAGTAGCATGTAGAAGAAGCCACTTACATCTTGGGAAATCATAAAATAAAGATCTCCAGCCAGAAATAAAAACAAATATCGACTTTAAAACCCACCCCAAGCAATGTACTTCTGCTATCATGCCAGAGTCCCACAATCTCCCAAAAATGTCAAAGACATGAGTTCATGAAAGATACTTTGCACAAAACCATAAATAACACAGCATCTTTTTGAATGTGTAATTAGAAATACTTTCCTTTGACTTAATAAAAGAACAAGATGTAAGTGATCAAGACAATTCTCAAAGCTAAGAAAGTGTCTTTGATTAAAGGAATAATTAGGGCCTAACATATTATACAATAAATCCAGACCTCTTAATGTAGAACATAGAAATAAAAGGCCATTTTTAAAAATTAGTTGGCCTGGAGCTCCTGCTCTGGCTTCCCTTTATGATGGATTGTGACCTAAAACTTTGACACAAAGCAGAATGAATTAACAAAACAGTGGTCTGTGAACTTGCATCTGATGGAAGCCAATGATAGAGAAAGAGACCCTCTTGACCTGTGGGTGACTCTACACTCTATGGACTACAATAAGGCCCTGGAGACAACAGAGACATGCCCATTTGTCATCAATACCTATGCAGAAAGATGCAAATCAAGAATTAAAGCTCTCCATATGGAGGCAAGCAGTGGCAACTTGAGAGGGACATTTGCAAATCTGTTCTTGATAGAAGAGATGCTAAGGTCATGGGTGGCTATGAAAACATAATTGTACATACTTGTAATTATGACACCTCGATAATGTCAATCATTGAAAATAAGCTAATGACAAAGTGATTATACACATCAACAATGAACTAGGTAAAAACTGTTTCAACAACAGAGGACTCAACATCTTTGCAGTAGAAGTGGCACCAAGATCTATGGATTGTCAACATGTAAAACCCTGAATGAACAAGAATGAATATATTATTGTGTGTATTTCCTTATATCTTGAATAATTCCACTTGGAGTTAATTATCAAACTAAGAAGTATCAGGCAGGTTAGATCTAATCTGTTATTTATTAACTAAATGCTGTTCCATGTAACTAGTATACCTAATAATCTACTTCATTTTTATATATTTATATTTTATGTTCATGTTACATATTTTATTAATCATAAAATAAATTTAGTTTTATTTACTCATTTAGTAAATGTTGTAACTAAATCAATAAAATATAAAATTTTCATTATAAACCAGGCCCACTGCACTGTGAGTGTTTACCTGGTGCTGTAACCTAGTCAAGCATTTTAATCGCTCAAGATCCTCTCAACCAAATAGTTCCTAAGAGGGACTCTATCATAGACTCAAAGACAAGAGAGAAAAACAAGTGAGAAAAATAGTTAGGTTTTTAGGTTGCCAGAGATTTTAGTGAGCTGGTAAACACTGGAGCACAATAGGGAATTAATCAATCTAATCATGGAGGTATAGAACAGAAGGAAATGAAGTTCTCAAAGCAAAACAGAAACAAAAGAATGGGAAATATCCCAGCAGAGATCGAACAAATGTTATGATCATTGAAACCATGCATGTAGCTGCTTCTCTAATTCTACATGTATCCTAAAAAGGACAGACCATTTGAGCCCTTTCTTCTTACATACCAGGATAACAGAAATACAAAGTATCAACAACCTCCATTAGTTGATATTTTTGGGTTTTTTAACCATATCTATCATTTTTATCTTTAATTACATTATATACAAAACTGGAAATATAGATAGCAGAGGTAGATATTAAATTCTTCACTTCAGTTTTCCAAAAGAATCTTCTTTGTGACTTCACATTAAATACTAATTTCAAAAGTCTCAAAATAATAAAACACTTAAGAAATATTTCTTATTTTTGTTTTTTACACACAGAGAGAGGGGGAAGAGAGGGGGCTCCTGAAACTTTTGACATCGGGCTCATTATTCCTATATATTTTCAGTATGTATTTCTTCCTTTAGACATTTTTTCTCATATGGCTACAGAGAAATGACTCATATTTACAGTATGTTTATCTAGCTGATATTCCAATTCTGTCATCTGACATAAAGATGTCCTTTTTCTTCTTCTAAAACAGAATCAGGCATAGACTAGGGACTGAATTTAAATATCATCTTTCTTTCTTTTCTTTCTTGTTGTTGTTGTTTTTGTTGTTGTTGTTGTTGATTTTGCTGCTGTTGTTGTTTGCCTTTTGACACGGGTTTTTCTGTGTAGCCCTGGCTGTGTGTCCTGGAACTCACTCTGTAGAACAGGCCGGCCTCTAGTTCAGAGATTCACCTGCTTCTGCTTCCCAAAGTGCTGGGATTAAAGGTGTTTCACCACCACTGCCTGGCCTTAATAGACATATTCCTTTAGTCTTTTAATTTTTATTTTCCATAGCCTCTGTCTTTTATGACATTGTCATGTTTGTTTTTTTTAAGAAATGACTCTAACTTGCTCTTATAATCAAACATTTCTCATTTCTCTGAGGAACCTCTAAGCTTTCTTTTCTTCTTGCAAACTTAGAATTGTTTTCAATCTTAGAATTTTATGGTTGTTTTCAACAAGTTCTAAAAATGGAAAAACCAACATTATAAAACAAACTGGAAATTTAAAACAAAAAATGTATCTCCAATTACATGTGTTTAAATGTATCCATAAAGTACCCTTATGGTCATTCAGAATAAAATAAAAAGGAAATATTAAGATATTACATTTCATATTTCTTTCT
Source organism: Cricetulus griseus (assembly GCF_003668045.3). Taxonomy (NCBI): domain Eukaryota; kingdom Metazoa; phylum Chordata; class Mammalia; order Rodentia; family Cricetidae; genus Cricetulus; species Cricetulus griseus. The sequence goes on along the minus strand of NC_048595.1, from coordinate 322,611,089 downwards.
AAATTATCTAAATTCTCAGAATATTCCAAATATGCCCTGCCAAGTCAGCCAAATTTTCTCAACATTTCAAATTGGCATTGCTTTTCTTTTCTTTTTCCTGTTGAAACCAATTTTCAAAATATGTTTAGTATATCTCATTTTACAGTCATTCCATTTAATTCAACCTTGAAAATGTGTTCAAACCTTAAAGGCAAAAAAGAGTAATCAATAATCTATCCTTCTCCAGAGGATTTAAACACTAATGTGCTAAAACAAATACCTTTTGTTACTCTCTAGCTTTAGAGTATTACTTGTTTTAAACATAGGGAGAGTTGACAATGCATAAGATTGCTTAAGAGAGTTTGTAGGAAATAAACGTCATAGAGTGTAACAGAATCCTTCCATGAACATCACCCAACTTAAGCACAGCAACTCTTGTTTATGAAATGTATTATACAATGTCCTTTTACATTCATAATTTTAACATTTAGGCCTATGTGGATTTAATTATCTGAAGACTTATGCTTTCTTAAAGAACATTAGCACATTCTACTATCTAGGAAGAGCTGCACAGCTTTCAAAGTATCTCCTATATAAATACCACTCCATTAAAAACCTAGCATGCTGGGGGGAAAAAGAATAAACATCTTTATTATCTGTGAATACACAGATGATTCTCAAAACATGAACTTCTGAAGTGATGGAAGTAGGGTTTCAAGTAAAGTTCAAGCTTTTCTTCCTCATTATACGTGAAATAATCCCTCCAAAATGAAGAAAAAGCAATTTGGAAAGCAATTCTGTTACTGTTAGTCAGCATATATTTCTGCCTTTTATGTACGTAACATGAAAATATATATGTGCAAAAGAGAGGGGATAGCAAACAGTTCTCCATGCAGTCTTGGAAAAAAAATCAGTCTAACAAGGAGCAAGAGGTATACATAGCAATGGAGTTAATCATTATTCATATGTAAAAGTGGTCACAAGAACGTGAGTCCACGGAAGGTGTGTGTTTAATTCTCAAGAGGTTTGACAAACCTGTGGTGTTGGAGGAAGAAATTCCTATGCCAAAGACAAGTTCTCATTCTTTCTTTTGGAACACTGGTAATTGTTTTCTCTGTGTTTGGAAGGTGATGATGCTGAGGCCAGAACATGAAGAGAAAGTCTAAACTAGCCTACACAGAGAAACCATGTTAGAGGGCTAAAAGGCCTCATTGCCCAGCTCCTAAAGTCCCCTGTTGTTCCATCTCAAATCAGACTATAGGTGTAAGTACACTAAGGAACTGAGCAGAACTGCCAAAGTCAGTACTCCAATTTCACCAGCAAGAGATAGCATGAGCAATAATAAAAATGAAGGTTGTTGTTTTAATACACTAAGTTTTGGTGGGAGTAGTTAAGTAGCAATAGATAAAGAAAAAGTAGCAGCATTGCAGACAGTGAATTCATGGACTGAGCTGACAAAGAATGCTCAGGTAAGGAATCAAACATGTGGAACCCATCATCCTTAGTCAAGAGCTGGGATTATAGCTCAGTGGTAAAACATCTGCCCAGCATGAGAGGCCCTGCATTCACTTCTGAGTACCACAAAATAATAATAATGGTAATTCTTATTCAAGTTTCTACAGGGCTGTCACTTTTTTTCAATTTCCATTTTTTTAAATCAATCTAATATAAAACTCAAAGCAAAATACTCATGAAGCATAAGTGATAAAACTCAGTCCTGAAAGAGTGAACAGCATTAAATAAAGCTACATTTTTGACATTTGGACCCATCTACAAAGTTCCAGAGGCTTAGCTTCTGACTTATCCTGTCTAACAATGATATTGAATGACATAGATTAGTCATTAAATAATTTGTAGAGGATTTTCAGGTACATGAATTTATTTGATCATATAATAATCCTGTGAAGTCTCAGAGTCTTGTAGAAACAAAACTGGGTCAAAGAAGTTTCATGAATTGCTCATGATTGAAGAGATTGAAAGAAAAGTATTTACTCCACTCAAGCAGAAGACTTAAACTGCTAGCCTGAGCTGATGGCCAAGATCTAAGAATATGCATATAAAACAGATGGTATATCAGATCTAATAATCAACAATCATGTAATGCAGGTACAAAGTGGATCACTGTCTACTAAACTAAAAGATGTGTAATAATAGCATGCTCCAAAGTGGATAATAAATAGTATGTATAATAAATAAATAGACACATAATAAATAGTATGCTCCAAAGATCTGAACTTTTTATTTTAAAAAATACCTTCCTTTGAAATCTTGCATTTTTATTGTACTCTGGATAATCACTTAAGGTTATTCAAATGACTATTCTCAGGGGTCTTGTAATTTCTTAAAGTTAAACAAAGTAGGTGCTATTTCAAACTCTTTTAAGATTTGATTTAATGAATGCCAAGCATCTCAAATCCACAGGGAGAAATTTTTTAGCATAACCTCACCAGCTATCTTCTGAAAAAGAAAGTTAGCATATGCAACAAATGTAATTCTTGCTGTTCTCTAACTATTGCTTATCAGGGTAGATGAGATGTGTTGCTGCTGTCTTTTGGTCTACACAAATATACATAGTTTTAAGAGTTCTCTGCCCTGTGCTTTTCCATTAACCACCTCTCCCCAAATACTGGAACAGTTCCATCTCCTTTTAACAACTTCCCATTAAACCTCATGGACCATATCCTGTACTTAATGGGCTGTTAATATTTTAAAGCTTCTGTACCTCTACTGTAAATCCCTAGTCCCTATTGAAATGTTGAAAATATATACAAAAAGATTTTCCCAGCTGAAACAAGGAAATCACACGACTCACGTTTTGACAAACAGTAAAATGTTCTACTATAATAGGTGCTGTCATATCAGTGTGGCACACAGTAATTATGACAGCTGTGTATCAGAAAACATTGAATTCTGCTGGACACATGCAGACATTTCACTGGCTTCAAGCCACATACTTGTCAAGTTAACCCAGCATAGGCCACAAAACATTTGCTTAATATCGTTAACATGGCACCTGAGTGAAACAAAACAAAACCTAAAATTAAGGTAAAATGCCAAGAAAATTTAACCTTACTATTGCAGTTTAATAAATATACACCTACAAAACATTCATGAGCTGAATTAATTATCTAAAGAAAGCAAACTGAAACTTTAGAAATATTTGCAACAATTCACTTTCAGGGACAAGGATGTGAATAAACAGACAGGATAATATTATTTCTTTTACCTAACCAACACGTTTAAGTTCAGAAAGAGAAATACTGAGAAAAACTTCACAAGGCTTAGAATGTCCTCATCATGAGATATCTAGGACCTAAGACTACCTGAAAAGAGCATTTTCTTTCTATGGCCATCTGCCGCAACCCACACACTCCTCGCCTTCCCCTTCTCATAGTTGCCCCTCTCTCACTGACTGCTTTCTGTCTTCTTATCTCCATGTTTCTTCCTTCCTCTCTGACCTTTAAACACTGAAGCAATCCAGATTCAGTCTTCAGAACGCTTCTCTACAAATATTTTATCTCTAGTTCACTGCCTTTAAATTACATCTATATACAGATATCGCCTGTGTTTTTAATTTCAGTGCTCCTACCAGAGTGTAGTCAATTACCTATTTGACATTTCCTCTTACCTACCTAATAAGCATGTAAAGTTAGCAAGATTAAAATCAAGAATTCTTACCCTTCCTTATAAATCTGTTGTTCAAGCATGTTTCCCCTTTAAAACGCAACCACAGCAGGGGTGAGAGGGGGCACAGGGACTTGTCAGTATAAGGCTTGGGAGATCATTCAATGGTTAAGGTGCTTGCCAAGGAAGAGGACTAGAAGTCAAATCCCTACAACTATGTAAAAGTCTCCTAGGAAGAGTGCTACCCTAAAATTCTAGCCTCAGAAGTGAGAAGCAGGGAGTTAGGAGGAGAGGGGAATAGAATAGGGAAAAAGTTGAGTCCTGGTGAGAATCTTGAAATATAGTATAAATGTTTAAGTTCCAGGCTTTATATATAGCCAACTAAGCAAAATGCCACCATGTTCTTAATTACTAGGTACTATATATCAAGTTACTCGTAAGTCATTAACTTAAATAAATTATGGATAGAATTTATACTGATAACTATATGATAGTTGTTCACTGTCTTTTAGTAAATTAAGTTGCATTTATTTACAGCATATAATGTTTTAATGTATAGAATAGCTATATCTTATATGTTCTTTTTTGTTTTGAAAAAAGAAATGCCTAGAGTCCATTCGCTTACTGTGGTGTGCTGAGCCATAAATGGGACATCTATATCACTCACACTTCCTCCCAAAGCTCACAGATCATCATAGAAGGAATATAAAGATTTGAAGAGCCAGAGATAGAAGAGGACTACAGCAAAACACTGTTTTCCGGACATGACAGGGAAGAGGAACAGATGAATTCACAGAGGCTGTGACAGCATACAGAACACCTGCACAAGATCAAGCCAAACAAAATACCAGCATGGATGAGTGAGTCCCACCCCTAGATAAGGAACTACTGTCAAGCAATGACCGCTGAAAGGCCGAGGATTAGTTTTCTTCAGCAATGTGGCCCCTGAAAGGCTACCTATTCTCCAGTATATGGCCCTAAAGCTAGACATACAGTGGCAGAACTAAATGGACTTGGTGGGCTTTAAGTAAAGAATACATGGGCTGGAATCAAAAGCTCTGTGGTCAAAAGCACTGGCTATTCTTCCAGACGATGTGGGTTCAATTTCCAGCACCCACATCACTGCTCACAACCCTCTGTAACTGTAGTTCAGGGAATCCAATGCCCTTTGCAGGCACTAGACACCATGTGGTGCACATACATTTATGCAGCAAAACAACTATACACATAAAATCAAATAAGAACACTTCACATTTAAAAAAAATAGCAGATTGAGTTGGGAGGAAAAAGTAGTTGAAAGTACAGAGAAGGAACTAAAAGAGGAATTGGAGTAGTTTTGACAAAAACACATTATATGTATGCATGCAACTCCCAAACAAAAAAAATTCTAAAATTAAAGCAAAATCCAGTCTCTTAGTAATTTTCAAGTATAATAAAGTAATTAACTGCAGTCAGAGAATATTCAATAGATCTCTTGAATTTATTCCTCTTATCTAGCCAAATGCTGTACACTCTTGGCAACATTTTCCTTAATTTCCCACTATATAGAAACTAGCATTTTATTCTCTCTTTATAGGTTTAATAAAGAAAAATCTTATTGAGAAAGTAATTTGGAAAATGATTGTGTTTAATTTTTTATATTTCACATATAAGTGAAACCATAGATTGTATTCTATATTTGGCTTGTCCACTTAGAATGTTCTAACAATACTTCCTTCTAGGAACAGAGTAGTATTTCATTGTATTACATCTTGGATTTTCTTTATTAATTTGTTGATAATACTTAGCTTAATTCCACATGTGTCATGAACATAAGATTGCAGGCATATCTTCAAAATACTGATTCCATGTCCTGTGTACATATACAAAGTAGCAAGATTTCTGTTTCTCAAAATAGTTTTATTTTATTTGAAGAATTCCTATACAATTTTCCATAGTGGCTGAGTAGCTTATTTTTCTGAGTGATTTTTAAATAGGAAGTTTCTAACTGGAAGCAAAGTGTTTGACGTCCAGACTTCTATAAATAATTCTGACCTGTTAGTATCTTATTAGAGCATGAATATTTTTTTCCTGTACCAGCTGCCTCTCATACATTGCTACCAATCCTTCCTATGGTTTAAAGGAGCCTTGTGCTTCTCAGATTCAAGTATGAATGAATAAGACAGTTTGGCAGGTTGACATAAACTAAGAAAAACTGGTTCAAATTTATTCAAGCATAAATTATAAGAAGTAAGGAAAAACAATTTAATAGGTAATTTAAAACATTTATGGTTTAAAAATAAATATGGATTCATATTGTCACAAGCTAAACATCTAGTTTCTTCTCCTTTCACTTGCAAGTGGGGAAATAAAGGGGTGCAAATCTTCTTCTATGTATCCCAGAAAGCTTCCAAAACAGCCAATCTCACTGAAATAGTAAGCATTAATAACTGCTATCACTTTAAGATACCAACTGAGTCAGACTCTATTCTAAGAAATACACTTTTATCATTTAAGCTGTACTTTTACTAATTAGTTTATATACAACTCTATGAAAGAGATGGTGTTACCATAATCTTCACTTATAAGTAAAAAATAATAATTAAAGCACAAAGTAATTTGCCCAATGTCACACAGTCAGGAAAGTGATTTAAAAAAGGAAGATCTGTAATGCTTAATGCTATATTTAATATATTCTGACAGGATAAACAGTTTAAAATGAAACAGGAGCATCATTTACAAAACAGCTTTTCAGAGTGGAAAAGTTAAATTATGGTAGTAGAAAGGCATACTCTAGTGCAGTATTTCCTTTTTATGAAGCTAACCCTTGGGAGAAAGGATGAAGATCACAGTTACAAGCAAAAACTTTGACAATACACACCCAAGCATGTATACAATTATACACATACACATGTATATGCATCATGGATTTGACTAAATATATATGATTCATACAATGAAATAATGCCCTCTATGTATTTTCAAAGCAGTACATCACTCTTACCTTAACTGGTTTAAGATCCTTACACATTTATAGGCACACAACATCAATAATGTTTCTATACCAATAAATCTTAGAAGAGTATTTTGTTTTGTCTACTTCAGCAATAAAGTTATAGTTTATTCATATTGAAAATACAATATGATACCTTAGATTCTCAAAAATTGGGTCAAAACCAAAGAATGCATGTTTCATTTCAAGAAATAATTTAAAATTATTCTGATTGAAAACTCAAAATTGAAGTAACTGAAGATCATGACTAATTCACAATGTCACTAACAATAGTATTTGCTATAAACAGTTTTACAACTGAAATTATTAATAGTTTACGATTTTCTTCTTATGTGTACCACAATATTCTCTGTAGCATTACTGCATACAGCTTAGCAAATTATGGTTATTTACCATTGTATATTATTAATAAAAAGCCCTAACATACTTATCAAAAATGCATGTTCGTGGTAATGTGCTTACTTGTCCTCAGCACCGAAAGAACTTATGTTTCTGATCAACTCCTAGACTCTCATAGTTACCTCAAAGACTGAGCAACAGGAATCCAGTTCCTAAAGGATCTGTGGCTGGAACTACAGGCAAGCTCAGCTGGACATTTTCTCACAAGACAATGGTTTCCCTAAAGGAACTCTGTGGTAAGTCTGTATGTTTGTGTCTCATTCTACTTGCAAGAAAGGGAATAAATGAAAACTTGGCATGATACTCATGCAAGAGAAGAAACCTTAACATAAGCTGTCAATCAATTTTCTGAGGAAATTTTCTTCAGTATGATAATACATTACGTGGGTTCTCCAACACATTTTCATTAACAAGCTCAGCAGGAATTTTTTAAGTAAACTTTTTCAACATTATCTAAAAATATCCAATTATAAATGGTTACTATTTTAAATGAGACAAATACAAGCAATGTATTAAAATAAATTAGATAATGCATTATTGCCTTCTAGCTCCAAAGAATGTATTTACCTAATGCCTTCAGCTTCTAAACCCATCAAAACTGCATTTGTACTTGATGGCATAATGTGCAAATCATTATATAATAAAAGTATAGTCTGTGTTTACATGTGAAAAGAATTAAATTATTAACAAAGGGTCAATAAAAATCCATATTCTCCTGTGCTCACTGTGGCTAATAAAGGCTGCTATGTGTCAGTGCTTTAGGTTCAGTCGTTTATTGCTTCACTGAACAATGACAATGTCTTTTGGCTCCACTAGTTTATATATGTCTATAGACATATATAAAATATTGATGATGGGGTTCAGAGAAAAAAGCTAAAATATGGTGCACTGATATAATGAATGTGTTCAAGTGAAAGAATTTGAGAGCTTGATAGTACAGAAAGGACTCTCTAGACAACTTCTCTGAAGCAAGTCACAAGACCCTGAAGGGCCACATATCCAAGGAAAAGAGTATCACTGTCTATAAAGATGTAGGGACAGGGACAGAGCTGGTGAGAAGAATTAGAGTGGATGAGTCTTGCAAGTTTAGCTTCCCCTTGTTTACTATTCTTAGTTCAAATATTCATGTCTTATCATATTTGACAATCCAATGCACCTCAGCCAACTTTATAAAAAAATGTCAGGTTAAAGAAATCTTCTAAATGGATACAGAAAATATGGTGCATTTACCCAACGGAATATTTATCACTCAGTGGTTAAAGGAATGAAATCATGAAATTCACAGGTAAATGGATGGAACCAAGAAAAAAAATCATCCTGGGTGAGGTATCCCAGAATCAGAAAGACAACTATGGTTGTTCCATAATGCTTTCAGTGTTCAGAATTAGCTAATACATGGATATTAGCTGTTAAGTCAATGATAACCAAGTTACAATGTGTAGAAACAGAGGTTAGGTACAGAGTAAGAGACTGGGGAGGCTGATAAATCTTATCAAGAAAAGGAAATAGAATAGATAGTTATGGATGGAGGGACTGGAATGAGAGTATCAAGTGGGGAGGTGGAAGGAAGAGGGAAATGGAGAGATTACAGGGAGAGACAGCTAAAATTGAGGGTCATTTGATGGGCTATATGGAAACCTAAAATTTATACATACATACATATACATGGTAATCTAAATGAAACCACCAAATAATGGGGCAACTGAGCCCCAACAGTCCATCTCATCACCAAATGAAGCTTTCAGAATGAGGATTGGATTATATCTAATTGAGCTATTGGTCAAAGGAGCCCCATGGGAATCTACAAACAACTTTGGCTATTGCCAAGACTACCAGTTGCTCTCTACAAACTGATGGCAAGAAAGCACCTATAGAACTCATTGAATTTGGAGTGTCAAGCTTCTGCCTACAAAGCACCTTCACTCCTATGTTCTAGTGTCTTTGTTAAATAACACAAACAAGAAACATAGACACCAACTCAGCCACAAACTCTTTGTTTCTACAATGCTGTCCAGCCTGCAAGATATGCCAATAGCTAAAGGGCACATGAAAATAAAATCAAAATAACAAAAAACATAGTTACCATGTGACTCAGAAAAATCTATTCCTGCATATATACTCAGGAGAATTTAAAACATACATGACCCTGGTAGTGGATCAGTATTTTTCCCTGGTGTAGGAAGGGATTTTGAGAGCCCATCCCACATGGAGGGATGCTCTCTCAGACTGGACACCTGGGGGAGGGCCTAGGCCCTGCCCAGGATGATATGACAGACTTTGGGGAACCCCCATGGAGGGTCTTACCCTCCCTGGGGAGCAGAGGGGGGATAAGGTGGTGGGCCTCAAATTCCCAGAGATCCGCCTGCCTCTATCTCCTGAATGCTGGGATTAAAGACGGGGACCACCACTCCCCAGCTAAGTCCTGAGGGTTTTTTTTTTTTTTTTTCAGGTTTGGGTCTGTGATAGGAACTACAATGAATGCTTGCATAAAAATACATTTTGACTTCTGTAGGAGCAAAATTACCACAGGAAAAGTGATGGGATCAAGTAATAAGACATCCTTTTCCCTCTTGCAAGTGTTGCAGAAGAACTGTCTAAAAGGCTGAAGTGCCAAGTTACAAGTCAAACAACAATAAGCAAGAAAACCAATTTCCTACAATGGCAGCTGCATATGGCATCATCTTTGACTTTCGGTGAGAATTGATAACTCAAAGTCACTTTATAGTGATTTTGTAGTCTTCATTTATTAAAAAAATATATAGAAAAGAGGTCATTTATCTTTTTCCCTCCTTGTTTTCCCATGTATAGATTTTTTACTGTTAGGCAACAAAAATCTTGACATTTTTCCCATCTCACCTTTCTCTATTTTAGCTCTCTTCACGTGAACTCAAAAGAGTAGAAATTAAAATTAAAACTGTGTTTTTCATTTAAAATAAATAAAAAGATGGAGCATAACTGAGGAAAATGCACACACACACACACACACACACACACACACACACACACCACATGCATATACCACACATAAAAAAACACAAAATAAATGTTTTTAATTTTAAAATAGGAAAGAATAAATCAACAATTTTCTTGGCAACCTTCTGTTTGACAAAAGATTTACTTTAGAATTCATGAAGCAGGCAATTAAATTGGCAGTTTTAGTTAGAAAATCAAAATTTAAAAGACTAAGTATATTTTCAACCTCATTAACTTACAAACCAAATGTATTACGTATAAATTGGGAACTTGACAATCTAGCTTACATATTGTCAGTAAATAGTAGGACAAAGATACATGAAGTTACCAAAGCCTACCAACCTTACTCTTAACAATCCAGAATAATATTTAAATGGATTCTACATTTAGTCATAATACTAAAAGTTGAAGAGACATGCTTTTCACTACTGTTGCATTTCAAGTTAAAGTTCTGAGAACACAAGACTGGAAAGATGACTCTGTGGGTAAGAGCACTTGTTGCTCTTACAGTGCACCTATATTTTGTCGCCATCCCTGACACAGTGGCTCACAACAATTTGTAATTTTAGTTTCAAGGGATCTGGCCCCCTCTTCTGACCTCAACTGGCACATACTTGGTACACTTACTAATACGCAGGCAAAACCTTCATCCACATAAAAAATTAATTTAAAAAGTTATATTTTAAAAATATAGGAATGAATCAACTAAATATTAAAATAGCACTCACAAGGCACAAAATGACCTAATAAGAGGGGAAAAGGTAGATATGTACACAAAAACCTCAAATCAATTCTGTAGGAAAAAAGAAAAGTAAACTTAACTTTAATTAAATTATTGTTACATTGTCTTTATTTTGGCATGCTAACTATACTTTTTGGATTGTTTTATAGTTTCTACATCTATTTCAAGGTCTTAATTTTGACTATATCTCAGACCTCATTCCCTAGTCCATTTGTCTGTTCCCTTTTGAACTTAATTCATCTAGAGCTAGGCTAACTGGTGAGCATTTGTCTCTAAAGTTGGAATTAGAAGTGTGCCTACCATACTCAGCTTTTTCACATGGCTTCTAGGGATCAAACCCAGGTCCAGATGCTCACACAGCAAGCACTTTATTAATGGAACTATCTCCCTCAATTCAAAATGTTAAATTTTAAAGTAAAACAGGAAGTTCTAAAAGAAAGAGGAAATTTATCAAATGATTTAGGAAGACTTGAGATAAAATGAGACCTTCTAAAATAAGTTAGGTATAATTTTACAAAAAGAATTCAGTGAATAAGCATAGATTAATTACAGCACAAGGAATTAAGAACTTGTAGATTGTAATATATATGATATATATGCATGTATATAAAACTCAAGAGAGCTGTAGGCTAACTGAAAATATCAACCATATATAAATAGATCCAGAAGAAAATTGAGAATCTATGATTGTAAATATAATATATGTAATACCTAAATACTGAAGGAAGATATAATTTCAAAGATATAAAAGACACATTATAACTAAAGAGGATACATAGCTTAGAAAATAGGATGAGAGAAGCCTCCCCAAAACATTAAAAACTCACAATAAATATAGACAGAACACACAACTGAAAGAATGACATTGTATAAAAGGAAAAGAACTACTCTTCCTTTCTAAAAGCATACCAAAAATAATGCTATAAATCAAAGCCTAGATGAATATTTCCAACAAATAAAATACCTTAAAAGAAGGCCATACTATTACATTTTATAAAATGTTACAAACAAGGAGAATCCTTAGCATACCAAGAGTAGGTAATTACAAACTTCTGCCTAAATAAGTAAAATATTTTTTCTCAAACTCTTTAAAGCAAATTTTGACAAAACAAGAATAAATCAATAAATCCAAATTAGTAAGATGTTAGAAAATACATCTTTCAATTCACATCACACACATCCACACAAACAGGAGACTCCTGAACAAAAAAATAGAACAACTTAAATGAAACAAATATATATACTATATATAATATATATATCAAATACACACACACTAATAATAAAATAAAAATAATAAAACAAATAGCTGAAAATCACTAAAACTAGTCGATGGCATACTAGTACATGGTTGTCATGGAGGAAGAGAGGCAGGAGGGGACTGACATGAAGAATCAAGGCCAGTGGGCTAAATTTCAAGATCCCATCTTACTCTATCTCAAAACACAAACATCATACTTACAAATACAAAGCTACTAAAATTAACAAATCAGTGTCAAGGTTACAGAATAGCAAATCAACATATAATAGTAACGATTAACAATGAAAGTTTACTAATAGTATCACTTATAATATCAGGCAAAAAAATACTACCAAACATATAAAAACACTTAAATGTTAATTTACTATCCAATATACACTCAAGGAAAAGGATCACATAGGGCCAAAAATACCAAGATGGAGACTGGAAAGATGGTTCAGTGGTTAGCAGCACTTGCTTCTCTTCCAGAGGACCCAGGTTCAACTCCAAGGAACCACAAGGTGGCTAAGCCGATCTATCACCAGTACCAAGAGATGTTCTCTTCCAAACTCTGCAGGCACCAGTTACACACACACACACACACACACACACACACACACACACACACACACACACAGTACAAACACTCAAACAAAAAATATTTTTAATTAATACAAAAAGGTAAAGTTCACTGGGGACAGCTTAGATCCCTACCTACCACAGGTGTCAATAATATTAAAGAATCTCCTCATAATTATTTTGGTTTAACTACTTCATTAAGTCCTCTAAAGAGACTTTGGAAGCAGATTAAAGTTTGTTTTAAAACCTTGCTTTCACTAACTATTATAGGGCCTCGTTTAACTCTTCCATTGCTCAGCTTCTTTGTCAAAAAAAAAAAAGGGAAATAATAGCAGTATCCAATTTATACAGTTAAGCTTCAAATACTAAGCATTTATAAAACCCTTACATATTTGGCATGTAGAAGGACACGTGCTATAAAACATCCACAACCAAAAACCACCTCTCTATAATCCAAATTCAAAACTCTTATGTTGTCCTTAAGCCTAACATATTCCTAAAAATTTAATTAAAATAAGTTATTTAATATTATCTCCAAGAACATTATATTTCTTATGAATTAAATGTTAATATGTCATGCTTAGTCTCCCTTTTGTCTTTCCTCACACATCACCATGAAGCCAGTATTTAATCCAGACATACATATTATTTTAAAAATATATCTTTATATAATGTGTTCAAATCCAACACATCATAAGTCAAGCTCTAACAAAATTATTTTTATAGTAATTTTTAAGTTTTATACAGTTGATTTACTTCATTCCTTTATAATCTTTTATAATCTAGGAGCAACAAAGTAAACAGTCACCCTTATAAGGACAAACACACTAATTTTAAATAAAAACCAAATAATATGACATAGTGTACATTTTGCATCTATACTTTAAGATGTATTTATGAGTCCTATGCTTTTGATTAATGAAAATTATGAAAGTATATTAGTAAAAAATAACCGAATAAGAGGGTCTGGAGAGATGACTCATAGGTTAAGAGTACTTGCTGATCTTGCAGAGGACCTGGGTTCAGTTCCTAGCACCCACTTTAGACAGCTTACAACTGCCTATAGCTCCAGTTCCAACCCCTCTTCTGCTTTTTAAAGATGCCTGTACACAAGTGCTACACACACACACAGACACACACACACACACACACACTCACAAACACACACACAATAAATAAATAAATAATTTTTTAAGAGAAATAGAAAAATAGCCTAATGAACAAAGGAATTCTTACGTTTGGTACATAGGATTGAGGCTAGGAAGAGGAATGTAATATTAATACATGCCACATCACAGACAAATCATCTCTGAAAGGTCCAGAATGGGCAAGAGTATAGGGGGAAAAAGTCAGGCTAGCTGTTGTCTGGGGCAGCTCAAGGCTAGGGGCTGGGGGTGAGGGGAATGGGCTTGACTTCCTTTGGAAGTAAATGAGTGTTCTAAAATGAATTACAGTGAAGGTACCAAAACCTTGTGAACAAGTACACAAAAGCCGCTGAATTGTCCTTTAAATGGATAAATTGTGTGATCTGAATTATATCTCAAGAAAATTGTTTCCATGCAAAAAGAACTTAGGTGATAGTTCCTTTTCTAAATATATAAACTGCAATGTGTTAATATCTTAATATGGAAAAAATACATTATAGAAGAGTAAGCCAAAATAACATACAAATTGAAATGTTTATACTAACAGTCTAATATTGACATTGGTACACTCTACATCACTAGCTTCCTACTGAATTTCAAACTATGTATAATTTCTTGAAGATTTTTATCACAACATAAAGTCAGAAATTGGGTTGACTTTAGTTTATGATTGATATTTCCTGTCTTCATGTGGAAGTGAAAAATAAATGCTAGGTTAAAAGCAGGATTTTATTCCTAAGTACTGTTAATTTGCAGTATGTTAATATGAATGCTAATGAAATATTAATATAATGCATGCCAAGCTAATATTTGATTTAAGCATTCCACAACTTATACCTGTGTCAAAACACCATAGAGTGATACAAACAACTTGATTAATTTTGGAAATAACTTATAAAAGTACAAAATTTAATTAAAAATTAACTTTAAAGATTTTTAGCAAGTTACTACAAATTCACAGTTCTACTTTACCCAATAACTTGAATTTCAAGAGTTTCTGGTGGAAAGTTTAATCATTTATTGTCTTAGTTATACAGTGCTTAAAAGTTGATAATTCTGCTGGTTGGTGGTGACACACTCCTTTAATCCCAGAACTTGGGAGGCAAAGGCAAGTAAATCTCTGTGAGTTCAAGGCCAGCCTGATCTACAAATTGAGCTCCAGGACAGCCAGGGATGTTACACAGAGAAATTCTGTCTCAAAAAAACAAAACAAAACAAACAAAAACAAAAAGATTTGATAATTTTGAGAGTTTAGATAAACTCTCACAAAAAGAACACTCTCCTTATCCTACAATTAACGTTTAGTTAAAACATAGGGCTGGAGAGTTGGCTTATCCTTTAAGAGTACTAGCTGCTTCTGTAGAGGACCAAGAATCAATTCCCAGCACGCATATCGTAGCTCACAACTCCCATCCCAATGGATCCTGTGCCCTCTTCTGGCCTCCATGGGTACTAGGTACACAAGTGGTACACAGACATAAATGCAGGCAGAACATTCATATACATAAAAATAAATAAATAGAATACAGTATATAAAATAGAATATATAGAAATGTTTCCACATTTTCACTACTATACATGATTGCACTAACCAGTTGGTATTCAGAGATAAAAGATCAGATGATATCATTTCATGGAAAAGAAACTGAATATCATTTTAGGAAGGGACATGAAACTATATGTCAAGTTTTTATAAGTCTAAGTGGTGACATCAGATGTTCACTACATTATATATTATTACTTATTATTAATAACAGTATCTATAAGATACTGCAGATATATATTGTGGTGGTTTGAATAGAAATGGCCCCCGTGAGCTCATATATCTGAATTCTTAGTCACCAGGATGTGGCAATATTTAGGAAGTGTTAGAGGTGTGGTCTTTCTGGACTAGGTATGACCTTGCTGGATGAAGTGTGTCTCTGGGCATCGGCTGAGAGTGGGCTTAAAAAAGGTTTCAAAAGCACACACCAGGCTCAGTGTTGCTCTCTTTGTTGTTGTTTTTCAGTATTACTGATGCTAGATAAAACAATTATGGTTTAACTTGACAGTATATTCAACTCACAGTCAGTGAGCTGCGTGTAGCTCAGCATGGCTATAAATGTGGTCTGGCCAAACACAAAATTGTAAACTTCCTAGAATGTTGTAAGACATTTTTGTGCTTTTTATTGTTGTTATTAAAGCTGGATTGTTCAGTTCTCAAGGGAGAATTTTGTGGATGACAGCATCATGTGTTACAATGTCAAAGGTTGGACACACCTGTTTTCTTTCTGTCTAGTCAGTGACCTAATAACTTTGCAGGATTCAGCTTAAACTCAAAGGAATAAAATACAATAGTAACATTTTTAAACAGAGCTCTTAAAGGTAACCATTTCTGCCTAAGTACAGTTCCAAATGACTTTGTGCTTAAAACATTTAAGTTCTTGGCAAAAATTTGGTCTTGTGGAGATAAAAGTATCACTAGTTTTCTTCTGTAATCCTTGACAATTACATTACACATTCCCCCTAGTGAGCTGACATTTCAAGCAAACATAAATCAAGCTCTTCCAATAAATGGTGAAGTTACAATTCTGAGAGTACCGCTTATATGACTCAGGTTTCAACCTTAATATAAAATCATGGGTGAAATTCTCTGAATTTTACTAAAAGTAGCATCATGATTTAAATATATTCAATATATGTATATACCCACTGATAACTCTAATTCCCTAACTGAAAAATAACTATCTAAATAATAAAGATAGTAATCATATCATTTTAATTTGGCATTCTAGAAACCAAATATATAGGCTAACATCACCTTGAGGTGTTAACAGTAGTTTAAAGTATTTACTGCCCCAAAGAAGCATTTGAATGTGTGTACATGTTCACGTGTATACTTGTATGTGGAAGTGCATGTGTATACCTGTAAGTACGGAGGCAGGAGGTCATTGTCAGATGTCTTCAATCATTTCTCCACCATATTTGTTAAAGATTTATTTGTTTGTATTTTATATGCATATATGTTTATCTACATGTATCTGTATACTCCATTTGCATTCCTGGTGACCATAGAGGCCAGAAGATGTCAAATCCCTGGAACTGGAGACAGTTGTAAGCCATTATGTGGATACTGGGAATAAAACCCAGATCCTCTACAGGAGCAGCAAGCACCCTTAACTACTGAGCTATCTCTCTGGCCCCTCTCTACCTTATTTTTGAAACAAGGTTCCTGACCAAACCTGGAACTTAACAATTGGCTATTGCCTCCTGTCTCAGTTTCCCCACCAATGTATATTGCTGCATCTAGGTTTTTATGTGAGTGGTACGAATATGAACTCAGGTATGATTCCCCACCAAACATTTTACCAAATGAGCCATTTTCACATGCTTCAAATAGTGTTCTCGTAAACTCCATTAAATCAGCAGATATAAATTGATACGAGATCTGAACTCTGACTTCTAGTAAATCCTGAGGGCATTTCTAATACTAGTAATGACAGGCCACAAGAGACAACGAAGGAGAAAATTATATTCAAATTTCAGATACCAAAAAATCCACTCAAAGTAGCCTACAAAGCAAAAAATCTCAAGAGAAAATTAGGAAACTATCTGGGCAAATTCAGAGTTGGATGTTTTAACCATAACAGGGTGGTGAACTGCCAAATCTGCTTCCTACTTAAATACTTAGGAATCTGTTGCCTTGATGTAATTTCTGTTATTTGCTGAAAGAAGGTGAAAATCAAGTGCAGATATATTGAAATTGTGTAGTTGTGGTTATATGTGAGACAAAGAGAAATATAGGAACCATGTAAATACCTGTGATCATTTTGATAACTATATACATAGTAGATACTTCCCATGATAATTTCATCAACACTAATCATATTCACATATTTTAATGAATAAAAAATTCTGTATTAGCATAGTTCCTAGTATATTTTAGTTCCTTAAGCATACTTGATAATCTTTCAGGTATCAATACTATAAGGAATTGGAAAATTAATCAGACAACTGTATCAGCACATATAAAACCATAAGATGTAGTTTTATTCATCAGACATATGATAAAATTATGTAGTTTCTGATATCAGGGAGATGAAGTTCATTCAAAATTAAAGTAAATTTCCTTTTAAAAGCACTCAGAAAGCTTATGATACAGTTGACAGAATTTTTCCTAAAAGTTAAGTCACTTTATCTTACTGAGTGTCAAGATTCTGATCCTATTTGCTTTATACTCTCTCCTTAGATGCTAAAGCATAGAAGCCTACCACAGATCATGCTTATGTTAAATATTTTCTTGCAAATGAAAAGAAATAATCAAAATAACAAAGCTATTTTGCACAGCCAAGACAGTATAAAGTTTCCATTTGCTTTCTATTCATTTTTGTTAATTTATTTTGTCTTTTATTTGTAAATAGAGTTAAATGGTCAAAGCTATTATATTAGGATTATTAAATCATAGTGTTTCTACCCAATCATAGTCAGACTATAAATAAATTAAAACAAGTTTGGCATGGTGGTACACACCTGCAGTCCCAGTTATTTGGGAGCCTAAGACAGGTGGATAGCCGGGGCCGTCATACTAGATGTCAGTGTGAACAACATAGCAAGATCCTATCTCCAATGATGTGGTAGACTTTGGGGAGCCCCTTTTGAGAGCCTTACCCTGCCTGGGGAGTGGAGAGGGGATGGCTAGGGGCAGGTGGGATGTTGGCGGGGGTAGGAGAGGGAGAAGGGATTGACATGTGAAGCAAGCTTGTTCCTAATTTGAACAAACAAACAAAAAAAAAGATCCTATCTCCAAAAATAAAACATCAAAAGTAATTATGGTATACAATCTAGTAAAAAGAAAACAAGATCCGCATTCATATAACAAGGACATATGTTCAACCATGTTCATAGCTGCATTATTTGTAATAGCCAGAAACTGGAAGCAGCCTAGATGCCCCTCAACCGAAAAATGGATAGAGAAATTGTGGTACATTTACACAATGGAGTATTACTCAGCAGAAAAAAACAATGGAATCTTGAAATTTGCAGGAAAATGGATGGAACTCGAAGAAACCATTCTGAGTGAGGTAACCCAATCACAAAAAGACAAACATCATATGTACTCACTCATATGTGACCATGTTTTATCAGAGCTGTTTTTAATGATGTTGCTCAGAATGGTTTCCTCCCAGATGGTGACTGAGAAACTAATTAAAAAAAAAAAATGGTGCCAAGTACCACAAGAATAACAGAAAGAAAAAAAAAGAAAGAAAGAAAAAAGAAAGCAAGATCATCAGGCGTTAAGTCTTCCTTGGTTTATCAGTTGAGTGACCTTAAAAACTTATTTAACTATGTTTTATTTAGTTTCCCCATTTCTAACATGCAAAAAATCCTACTGCTATACCTCATAGAGTTGTTGGAGAATATAGACAGCATTGTAAAACTGGAAAGCAGGGATAAATTTTTTGGGTTTTTATGGAGTAATGACTTTTCTTGGTAGAGAACTTTACAAACAGTATGATAAATATGCTTCTTAAAGATTTTTTTTTATTTTTTGTGCATGTGTTTGTGTGAATGTATGCAATTTGTGTGCCAGTAGTTGCAGAAGGCATCAGATTCTCCAGAACTGTAACTACAGGCAGTTGTGGAAGCCCATTGTGGGTGATGGGATCTGAACTGGTCTTCTCCAAAAGCAGTACAGGCTCATACCCACTAAGCTAACTCTCCAACTCTGGATATGCTTTTTTGCATTTAAATGCTTGACTTAAATAATGTAATGAAATAGGCAACCAATAGGAATAGCTATCATATTTTATAGCCAAAAGTGACAACTTCTTTTCCCATACATCTTGCTTTTTTGTATTTTGTTTAATTAACAAATGATATTTGTACTTCCAACTAAACATCACAAACATAAGGAGAAAGGTTATTTGTTAAATTTCTAAATTAAATCTTAATCTTTTTTTTTCTTATTTAGCTCATTTGATGCAAGCACATTAATAGTAGACCATACTCCTTTACAGTAATAAAAATAAATTACCACTTTGCTCTTTCTACACTCATTATCTGAATGAGGCTTTAGATAGAACCAAATATATTTTACAATATTAAGCAAACACAACAATCAAAGGAAAAATACTTGCAACAAACCATACCTAGTAATAAGAACTGCATTATCGTGGTGGGCAATCCCATTTTCTGGAATGGTGTTTCCATCACTTTGGTGGGAGAGAATGGATTTCTGCCATTTACAGAAGCTATCGAGGGACTTGTCTGCATGATGGTTTATCTCCAAGTTTGGCTGCAATACAACATGCATACCAGAAATGTTCCAAACAAATTACTAAGGTCAGTTGTCAAACTTTTGAAAACTAAAGTGGGACTATAATTAGAAGCAGTGGTTTCTAGGAATAATCTCTTGCCGATTTTTATCTCCACAACATCTGACCTAAGATTCATTTAATTTACTACTAACAGACTTTCCTTTCAGTTCCAACTTCAACAATAAGGAGAACATATATGAGATCATCAGCACACAAAAAGCAACCAAAACCATTATTATCAAGTAAGCCATACAAATAAAATGCTCATCCTTAGTTCTAAAACATGTAGCAAGTATGCATATATGGAGAGAAAGTTTTAATAAGACGTGAAATGTATATTATTACAATGTATTTCAATATTGCATAAAAATTAAAGTTTAGAGAAAAAAATTTAACTAGGACTTCCTAAGAGAAGTAACAAAGAAATATATCTGTTTATAATGATAATTCCATAGCCTAAGAGCTTAGATGTATAAACCAACCCATTCTTACCTGATCTTCTGTGAGAACAATTAAGCGAGCCACTATAATATTCACAACGTTTCCTAGACTGGAGTCACGGTAAAGTTTGGCAACCTGACCTCCAGAAAATAAGAAAAGACAAAACGTCAGACAAAATAATGGGGAGGTATTTTGAAATTCTAAAAGGATAAAAAGCAATTTTTAGGACTTTATGGTGTAAATAAAAGATATTATTTTACCCTATACCACTTGGGACTCCACCTTCAATATGCTTTGGTTAAAAGATTTTATGTAAATCTACAAGAAGTATTTTCTCCTAGAGATGAACTGCATACATCACAAAATCTATGATATGAGCTGATGATTCAAGTTCCTTAAAGAAGACTTAACAGCTCACTTTTAAACATTGACATTAACTAAAAATGAACAATAAAACATTTTTAATTTTATTTTCTATGCAACTTAAAAGTTAATTGACCACCTGGGTGTGGTGATGTATGCCTTTAATCAAGCAAATCTCTGAGTTCAAGGTTAACCTGATCTACACAGTGGGTTTCAGAAAGCCAATGTTGCATAAAGAGACCCTGTCTCAAAAAAAAAAAAATGTTGGTTGACAAACTCTTAGTCTGAGGGAGGGAAAGTCAGTCCAATTACATGGCAGAGCATGTATGTTTTCAGTGTACAAGTTCTAGACTCAATTCCAGGCAGTAATTGAAATAATGATACAAATTCATTTTTTACCAAATTACAAAAATGATAGTACATCAATTTTTATTTCAGAAAAAAATTCATTACTTTAGTATCAAACACAACAAACTACTTAGTAAGACAGTATATAGAGGGATCAAACTTACAATATTCATCACACTCAGAATATAATGTTCAATGTCTTTACGGCCATGGTAGCCCACCATCATTTTGTCTGCCACTACCAGTGTCTCCACAAATCTCTCAGTGCTCACAGATCTTCTCTGTCTTTGGTGAATATGTGTGTCATTAATTGGTGGTAAAGAAGAAAAAGCAGATGTCTTATTCAGCCACCAAGGTTTGCCACTGCTTGTGAGATCTATAATAAAAATAATTAAGTAATTAAGATAGATTCACTAACCAAATACACATATGTATAAATTTCAGGTAGACAGGCTTCTCATAAATTTTCTAATGGATCAAGATAATTAAAATAAGAGTAGAAAGAACTGTATAAATGAGAAAAACTTTCAAATCTTCAAATTATCTTATCTGAAGATTTAATATTAACATTCGACTGCTCATGAAAATGAAATAAATATAGCTATAAAGTGAATTAACTAATAGTTTATAAACAAGTCATTCCCCATTATTTCAGTGGCTAATTATATTATAAACTGGAATATATACTGTAATGAACCAATTAAGATTTGAAATAAACTATGGCCTACACTTTGAAAAAATAGCCTAAAACCATGCTGATGGAAAACAATGATGCTGGAGTAGCTATCCCTATTGTGAAAAACCATACGTGTTACAATAAAATGCCTGTTAAAAATGTCTTAGTTGGAACCAATTCTGTTCTTCTTGGTTTTAAAAAGCTATGAATTAGGTTTCCCCCATAATTTTGCTGTCTATTGCCATTTATGTTGACAGAATACATAGAATATTACTTTCCCCAAGTCTAAAAGTGGGTTGCTCAGTGGTGAAAGAGCATGTGGTACTTGACCAAGTTCAGATTCTCATATGCCACTTAAATGCAGGTGAGTGAGGCAAATCACTTGTAGTTCCAATCTCAGAAGGCAGAAACAGGAGATCCCAAGAGCAAGCTGGCTAGCAAGACTAATCATATTAATGAGCTGTAGGTTGGATTTAGAGACCCTGGCTTGCTAGATAGGTGAAAAAACAAAGAGGATCATTTCCTACATCAACCTGGGGCCTCCATATGCACGTGCATGCTACATACACATACAGCCACACACAAGCAAAAAACAACATGCTTACACACACACACACACACACACACACACACACACACACACACACACACACACACACACCTGGAAAAAAGAAAGTAAAATAAAGGTAAGGGGTATTAACATGAGACCTGAAAGTACGTTAGCAACACACTTTGAGAATATCATTTCTGCCTTTTCTTTCCTCCCTCCAAAGCCCCCAATATACCCCTCTTTGATCCTTTTAAAAATCATGGTTTCTTTTTTTAAGAATTGCTGCTAGGTGTGTGTGTGTTTGTGTGTGTGTGTGTGTGTGTGTGTGTGTCCACCTCAGTTTATATAATATTATTTGTGTATAGGTTTTCAGGGCTGACCATCTGGTATTGGATAACTAATTGGGGTGCTCTTCCCTGTAAAAGACTATTTGTCCCACGCTCAGCATTCCTTACTTGCCTACAGTTCTTTGTGTAGAGTTTAGACCAAATACAACCCCAACACACCCCCAACCCACCATTCATTTTAGCATGTCTATTGGTGTCATCCTTGCTCAGCACATTGTTAGTAAATTGCGTTGCTGAGACTTAATGGGTCTGTAGCTTCTGACATTACTAGGAGACAAAGGCTCCACAACACTACATTATGGTTGGTTGCAACATGCTTATTTTAAAAATCGTATTTAGGATGGCTCACACCGGATATCTTCATTTTTTAAAATCAGGTTTTTCAGTACTAAAGATAGTTTTTAGTTGTATGCCATTTGTAAATGCCATGCCATTTATATTTTTTTTATTAAATAAATTTGAGCAGGTGGAAGACCTTAACATGTTTCTATCATGCCTCTATGCAGAACTAAACCAATAGCTAAAATTTGTAATGAGGAAAAATTTAATTTAATTCATATATAATTGATAGAAAGGGACACTATTTTAATTGTTCTTCCATTAGCTTTTGTCTTTTCAAAACCTTGCATTGATAGAATGAAGAAATTTTACAAAGTAAGAAGAGATGGAGATGATTATAAGAAGAAACAGTTAAATATTTTGGAAGTTCACATAAATTAAATAATTCTTTTATTTCTAAAGGTCAAGGGATACAGGGACATACTAATTTTTTCAATAGTCTAGTACAGTTGTGGCAAATAAACCCATAGGCTGTTTTCAATACTTCTTTGTGAGTATGGGTAGGACCACAACTTGGAATACAAGTGATTACATATATACAAATACAGGGTCATGTTATACTATACTGTAGCACTTGCCAACCCTAGATTCTTCCTTGTTGGCTTGGAGAGAAGAAGCAACCATGTTTTATAACTCAAGGGAAGGAACTACATGTTTCCACGGGCAGGCCAGTCAAACACTAAAGCTATCTAAAACCACAAAGAACTGAATGCTGAGAAGAACCAAGAGAAGAGGGAAGTAGATTACTCTTGAGTCAAGATGGCATGCGAGAACCGTACACTAGCTAAGTATATGATCCATCTATTCAGGCTTCCAACATTCAAAAGCTGTGGAGTAATAAATGAGTGTTTTTCAAGTGTTGTTGACAAAAAATATTTGTAATAAAGATTCTGGTGCTCATTGTCAACATGTTTTTCTTATTAATTAATTAATTAATTAATTAATATAACTTCAGTTTCTCCTGTTCCGTCATCTGTTATCACAAAACATTAATTTATAAATTATGCCTATCATTCAATCCTCTTGCTAGACAGCCTACTATCTAAATATTGAATTTAAACCCCATTAATTTGGTCAATTTTACTTCTCTGAGACATTCAATTTCTATTTATTTTAAATTAAAGCATTGAAAGACTATTTAGACATGTCTGAACCTTAAGTAGAACTGTGTCTTCTCAGTACTACTATCAGCACTCTTCTGATTGGTACAATTTTTAAATTGTTAGTTCAATTGGTTGTCAGTATGATAGACAATAAATTCTGCATCATTTTATTTATAAATGTTCAACAAAGACAGTATATATCATAGATAATTATGTATCTACCATGATATATCTGTGTATAGAAATACATAATATTCTGTCTAGTATTTTAAATTGATTCAATGTAATAACTCATTAGAAGCTTCCTCCTACATTTTATACATTTTCAAATCACTTCCTTAATGCTAAACACAACAATTTGTAACTCATACGTGTCTAGTCAAGAATTGAATACAAGACTGACTTGCTTGGTTTCAAAATAAAGGTAGCAATTCTTCAAATGATTCTTACTATTTATTCTTTGCTCAACTTAATATTTTGTACATTGTGCTATATTAAAAAAAATTGCTCCATAAATATACATAGCACAGTAGCTTTTCTCCCTAAAACTAATAAATGGATCTCATTGCCATCTAAAACAATATTTCAGCCTTTTGATCATTACTTAATAAATGCCTGCATATATGCAGCCATTCACAATTGCTGTAGGACCTGATACACTTTTGCTTGTGGCATTTATTTTTTTATCTGTTCAATTCATTGTCTCTGTCCTTTGTTGAAAATTAGCTCTATGAAACAGAACCTTTTGAGTTTTATAAGTGTCACAGTCCTAGTATCTAAAAGCATTGCACATACTGCAAATAAGGATTTATTGAACAAATATATGGCTCAATAGTGGAAATATAAAGACACACATTGTCTATCAATGGGCTGAAAACACATCTCACTATCCATGGATACAAAAATAACAGTGACTTATTTTTCATATTTTTTCTTTTTTCCTGGACTTTCTAAAGTTTCTAAAATAGGCAGAAATTGCTTCTAAATTTTTTAAATTCATATTTTGAATAACTAAAGTGTAAATAATTTAGAGCTGAGTGAGTATGACATAAATATTCCCAGAACCAAAGGGTTTTATACCCTATATTCTGACATAAATTCTAGTTCTTCACAGCAAGCTAGCTGGCAATATATGTCTATAAATTCACATCTCCCACTTGACCTGTGCTATTGAAATATATCAAGATTTAGTTATTGGTCAGACATTTCCCAAACTTACAAACACAAAATGGTTTTTACTTAATAAGAATTAGTAACATTTCTGGAACTCAGAATTCTACTATAATATTCACACCCACTGGAAGCCATTAAGGTACTTGAAAATGTGATATAGCCGTTTTGTGTGGTTTTGAATAGGAATGGCCCCATAGGCTCATATAATTAAATGCTTGATCATTAGGGAGTGGCACTATTAGGAGGTGTGGCCTTGTTAGAGGAGTAAGTCACTGGAGGAGGGCTTTACTCAAGCTACTCTTTCAGCTGCTTGTGAATCCAGATGGAGAACTCTCAACTACTTTTCCACACTATATCTATCTGCATTCCACCATGCTTCTACCATGACAATGGACTAAACCTCTGACCTATAAGCCAGTCTCAGTGAAATGTTTTCCTTTATAAGAGTTACTGTGCTCCAGGCACTGAGATTGACAACTAATAAATGGGATCACTTGAAACTGAAAAGCTTCTGTAACGTAAAGGACATGATCAATCAGTTAAAATGGCAGACCACACAATGGGAAAAGATCACCACCAACTCTACATCTGACCTCTACATCTGACCAAAATATATAAAGAACTCAAGAAATTACACATCAAAATATTAAATAATCCAATTTAAAAATGGGTACAGATATAAACAGAGAATGCACCACAGAAGAATCTCAAATGGCCAAAAGACCTTTAAGGAATTGCTCAACATCATTAGTCATCAGGGAATTGCAAATCAAAATGACTCTGAGATACCATCTTACACCTGTCAGAATCACTAAGATCAAACACACTGATAACAGCTTATATTGGAGAGAATGTAGAGTAAGGGGAACACTCCTCCGTTGCTGGTAGGATTGCAAACATGTATAACCACTTTGGAAATCAATATGGTGGTTCCTCAGAAATCTACCTCAAGATTCAGCAATCTTGGGCATACACCCAAAGGAGGCACATTCACACCACAAGGACATTTGCTCAACTATGTTCATGGCAATATTATTCCGAATAGCCAGAACCTGGAAACAACCTAGATGTTCCTCAACTGAAGAATAAGTAAGGAAAATGTGGTACATCTACACAATGGAGTATTACTCAGCTGGAAAAAAAATGATCTCATGAAACTTGCAGGCAAATGGATAGAACTAGAAAAAAATCATTCTGAGAGAGGTAACCAGACCCAGAAGAACAAATATAGTGTGTACTCAATCATAGGTGTTTTGGAGTAAAGCACAGGATAACCAACCTGCAATCCATAGCCCCAGAGAGGCTAGATAATAAGAAGAGCCCAAAGAGGGATGCATGTATTTCCCTGAGAATGGGAATAGAAGAGATTTCCTGGGTAAACTGGGAATGGAGGTAGGAGGGCATGGAGGGATGGGAACTAGAGGGAGTGGATTGGGCAGGCTGGGTGCCAGAAGTGGGTTGGGGGTGGGAAGCAGGTTGAAGGCTGGATGGAGGGGGAGAATAACAAGAGACATCTTGATGGAGGTGGTATTTCTGGGTTAGAGAGTAACTTGGCACCAGGGGAAACCCTGGAAATCCACAAGGACAACCCCAGCTATGACTCCTAGCAATAGTGGAGAGGGTGCCTGAACTGCCCTTCTCCTGTAATCAGATTGGTGACCACCCTAATTGTCATCAGAGATACTCTATCCAGCAACTGATAGAAGCAGATGCAGAGATCCACTGCCAAGCACTGGGTTGAGTTCCAGGAGTCCTGATGAAGAAAAGGAGGAGAGAGTGTACCAACCAGAGGATCATGGTGAGGAACCCACAGAAACAACTGGCCTGAGTTCATAGGATCTCATGGTCTGTGGACCAACTGTTAGGGAGCCTCCATGGGACTGACCTATGCCCTCTGCATGCATGTGACAGTTATGTAGCTTGATCTGTTTGTAAGGCTCTTGGCAGTGAGATCAGGACCTGCCCCTGGCACTTAGCTGGTTTTTGGTAACCTGTTCCCCATTCTGGATTACCTTGCCCAGCCTTGGTGCAAAGGGAGGAGCTCCATCCTGCCTAGACTTGGTCAAGCCATGCTTTGGTCAAGCCAATGGAAGTCCTGCCCTTTTCTGAATAGAGATGGAGGAGGAGTGGGGGGGGATAGATGGGAAAGGGTGGGAAGAAACTACAAGGAGGAGAGGAGGGAGGGGAAACTGTGGTCAGTATGTAAAATAAATGAAAAAAATGTCATTTAAATAAAAGAAAAAGAAGTTGCCATGCCCATGGTGTCTCTTCACAGCAATAGTAACCCTAACTAAGACACATATTTGAGAGACAGATTTGACTGAAATTAAGAAGATTAAACCTGTAGACAGGAGATATAGTTAGAACATTAGGACAACGTTTAGGAAAGAGATGATGAGGAACTAAATCAACTGGACTAAGTGTTGGGAAAATGTTTAGGAAGTGATCTCAGTAACACAGAGGAGATATGGAAAAAACAAAAACAAAAACAAAAACAAAAACAAAGTTAATCTTCCACCTCCAAAGGGCAGAAGTTTATAGTGTTGGTTTGTTTTTTGAGACAGGGTCTCTCTACATAGCTCTGGCTGTCCTGGAACTCACTATGTAGACAAGGCTGACCTAGAACTCCCAGAGATTCACCTGCCTCTGCTTGACAAATGCTACAAGTAAAGGCATGTACCACCATACCTGGCTCTTCCAAAGGGAAAAATTTTGATAACAATAGAAATAAGTTTGAAAGTGTTTGACTCATACTAAAACCACTGAAAAACATAACTGTAACTGAGTTAAAACAATAGGACATTAAAAGAATAATGTGGACTGCAGACAGGGCTCAGTCATTAAAATCAAGGCTCACAACCAAAAAGACAAAAGGAACATAATGTAAACCATCAAAGGTTCAAAAGTGTGTTTCAGAATAGATTAAGTTATTTCCTTTATAATCATATCATAGGAAAATTATATCAAAATAAATGTTTGGAATCTAGTTTCAAGAAAATGTCTATAGAAGTATAATTACAGCCTAAATTTTCTTAAAGATAAAACAGATATCTCTAGTTTTATTACCTAATATAAACACTAAAACAAACTTTTCCAGTGTTACTAAGGAACTGTGTTTCACGTTTTACATGTTTTAAATGTACTTACTTTAGATACACTTTTTCTAGTACCAATTTTCAACCAACAACTTTACATGATTAAAAGTCTGGGAGATTTAAAAACTTACTGAATGATAAAGTATACAGAATGAGCAAAGAACTCCAAAGACCACTTAAAGACCTATGAAGGAAGAAAATGACCCTGTGAGGAATATGGACAGAAACCAAAGGATGATGCATTCACTAATTATCCTGGCAATCTAAAAACAGAAAGAAAAAATTCTTTAACATGTTCATTTGTTCAAGTCCAGTCTGGGTTCCAGGCCAACCAGGGTTATAAGTGAAACCTTGTCTCAAAAATAAATAAATAAATAAATAAATACTCTTTAAATTAAAGAGTAAAAATGGAGCCAGATGTGTAGGGAGAGACCCTGGATACCTGTACCACTGACCACGCCCATTTGGGCGTGGGTCTCTCCCTACACAGACAGGCATTTAATCCCAGCACTTGGGAGACAGAGGCAAGACGATCTCTGTGCGTTCAAGGCCAGCTTGGTCTAAAATTCGAGTTCCATGACAGCCAGGGCTTACAGAAAGAAACCCGGTCTTGATAAAAACCCGAAAAGAGTAAAAATGGTTACCCTAATAACGATGATACGTAAAAATCCATGTTCCTTTTGTTGTGCAATGGGAGATTCACTACGCTACATTTTCCTGTTTTCATGTTAGCACCCTAAGTCCCAACCTCTAGTCTCACTCTTGTTTTGTATGGCTACCAGAACAGTCTTTCTATAGCATATATTGGTTTATATAATTCCTGTTCCTTAAAACTTTTCAGTAGGGGCTGGAGAGATGGCTCAGAGGTTAAGAGCACTGGCTGCTCTTCCAGAGGTCCTGAGTTCAATTCCCAGCAACCACATGGTACCCTCTTCTGGTGTGTAGTTATACATACAGGCAGAACACTATACGTAATAAATAAATAAATCTTAAAAAAAAAAAACCTTTCAGAGGGTTTACAATACACAGTGAACTCTGTAATATGGTATATGAGTTCTTCCTGTTGGTCCCTTCCACTCTAATTTCATTTCTCATAACCACACCCCGAGACCACCACAAACTTCATCTCTGTATCTCCAACCCACATTCTCACACCTAATATTATTTATTATTAATTTATAGAACGTGACAGTCTCTTTTGGCTCAGGACCTCATAACTCCTGTCTCCTCTCTGTGGACCACTGTAGCAGCTGATCTTCCTCTTTGGCTGAGATATGTTCCTCTTCCCCTCAGGTCTCAGCTGAAAAGCCCCACCTTCCAAGAAACTTTCCTTGATCACTGAAGCCTGGATTTGTTGTGTATTTGGTGCTATCACAGTCTGTGAATAACCCCTAATTGCTCTTGAAGGCTTTCAAGGGTGTGTATTCCTGATACTAGCATGAAAATGTCAGGCTATAGACACACGGGGGTGGGCCTAGGCCCTAGACCAAAGGATATGACAGACTCTGAAGACCCCCCCCATGGAAGGCCTCACCCTCCCTGGGAAGCAGAAAGGTTATGGGTTAGGTAGGGTGTTAGTTGGGAGTGGGGGGGGGGGAGGAAACTGGGATTGACATGTAAAACAATTTTGTTTCTAATTCAAATAAAAAATGGAGAAAAAATAAAGAAAAAAAATGTCAGGCTAACCCAACATTACAAAGTGCTGTGGAAGACCTGTGAATGCAAGTTATAAGTAAAATAAGACACTGCTCTTCTCTTCAAAGAAAAAATGTCAAATTTTATATTGACCCATTTTAAGGATTTCTTAAACAGTCTCCAAATTGACTTAAAACTATTACTAGGTAATACTTTTTAAGATAGTTCTGGACATTATAAATCTAACCACTCATGTTTGTATGTATAGTTTTATTATTAATAATATTTTACTTTCCATAAAAAAGAGACATCGGCAATATACAATGCTTCCAAAAGCTTGCACTCACCTGAAACCCCACAATGAGAATGATCATAGATATGTCGTTGCTGGAGTGTAGACTTTTTGTAAATAACATGAGGATGGCCATTTTCATAACTAAAATGCTTAGAATCCTCTGTGGTATTCTTTAGAGGCTCAATAAAATATTCTTCATCTTCTGTAGCAATAATACCATGCTAAAAGAAGGAGTAACAAAGGATTTACCTAGAAGGGTCATTTTAAATCAATATCTTTATTACCAAGATTAAAAGATAACTCAGTATCTTCCACAAACAGAGGTTAAAATATAAAATTTGTTTATTTTCTATATTAAGTAGAACTTATGTAAATTTCTTCATGTTTTAAGAAAGGCAATTACCTGCACATGCTCTGCACTGTATTAAATATGTCAAATGCACATTTCCTCAAAAACTCTGAGCTAGCAGAGACAGCTTTAAAAACCTACTTCCTTTCCAAATTGTGTATAATTCATTCTGTGTGCTTAGGTATAACTTCGTTATTATTAAGTCTTACCCAATACAAAAGGGCAGGGGGCTGTAAATCACCTTCAGGATCAGTCTCTGAATACCATTCCAGAGGAATTCTCCTCACCCTGCTTCACTACTGCCAATTGAATGGAAGGACTCCCAAATTTAGGGGCAGTAGAAGCCAAACAAACAAACAAACAAACAAAAAACAAAAGGCTAGATCCCTAAATGACCTCTTATAAAACCACCTGATGTAAACACTAATACAAGGGAAAAATGAACTTCTTCAGTGGTAACCATGGACATTTGAGATTTGTGATACATTGGTTAGTATGTTTTTTATTTAACATATGTTCCCTTTTGGTTATGAAGGATCAGGCTCAGAAATCAAGAAATTGTCTGATACCATGTATAGAGAGAGGAAGGAAAAGGAATTTGCTTCGATTTAAGAAAAGTGACTCTGATTCCCACAGTATTACATCACTGTATACCTGTTTAGTCACCTCCTACTTAGCTGTCATATGGCTCCTAAGAGTTCTTGGGCTTAAATGGAGTGGCATCACTTTAAGCTAAGTTAGAGCTTATTATCATTTATTTTCAGTTCAGTTCATTCTGTAAATTTATTTAACCTAGAAATTTATTTAATTTCAGTAAATTCACACTGTTGCAACACAAACCTTAAAGCTAATTAAGTTCAGAGCAATGTTCCCACTGCATATTTTAACTCTCAACTAACCCACTTGCTTTCTTCAAGAAAAGCATTATGTCTTATATTTCTTTGTATCAGTTACAGCCCCAGAATGTGTCTATATGCAGTAGATTCAAATAGTTTGCTAGTAAAAAAAAGAAATAAGATAGGAAAAGTTACCTGTATGAAAACTAAGGAATCCACAAAATGAATAAATAAGAGCTCTACTCTTCTAATCCTGTTTGCCTAATTATGGCATATGAAAGAATGGCTCTTCGTCCAACTAGACTTTAATGCCAGCTAAAATACAAACCCTCTGAACTTACTTCCTCAGCTGAGAAAAATGAAAGAATTGGTCTAAATTACTCATTTTAAAACAGCACTCTGGGGAGCCCTAAGGGTTCCATGAAGTACCCTGGAGGGATTGTCCCAGACAACAAAGGGAGACCTACATGACTTGGATTCCAGAGTTCAGAATCAGCTGTTATTATTAATCAGTGTACTAAGTGTCCAAATAATAGTTCATATGAGAAAATGGTTTCCTTCTCTAAAAAGGAAAAAAAAACATGAAACATCTGGTCAAAATAATCACTAATATCCCTTTGATTTCTAAACTCTATGATTCTATTTAGAGAAATTCATTTGAACTAGTACATGCTTAGAAAAATAGATAAGACATAATCAGATATGCTATAACTTACAGAGAAAGTTGCCATTCATCCACAACCAACATGAAATGAGGTGAGGAATAAAAAACAAAAACAAAAAAGAGAAGCCCTTAGTAACTTCGTGTTATTTTTATGATAGTTTATAACCTTATGGGTAACAGTCCCTATATTAAATGCAAACCCTGAGGAATAACTCAATACACTGTTAACCAACTCCAATATCTATGTAAAAATGAGCTTACCAGGCACTTTAATGATGTACTAGAAAACTGAGCACAGTGTTTAAAAAAACAGGCAAGTTTTATTAAGACTGATTAGAAGAAAATGAAGTACAGCAATCTAGGGTTTGATCCATCAAGGCTAGGACATGAAGTCACACTGGTCTGTCATCAGTATTAAGCCTCTAACAAAAAACTCAGATTATTGAGGGAAAACAGATTCAGAAGGCTAGTAAGTAAAAAGAAGAAGAAACCCTGTAAGAATGAAAAAATTCTGAAATGGCATTTCAGAAGTTTTATATAGTATGTATCTGATAAAATGTTTCTACATGTCTCACTTAATCTTAATAGCTCTATAAAATAAACAATATGATCAGCTCTACTCTACAAATAAGCAAAAGGGGCAAAATTTAGCAGCAAATTCATTTGACTGACTTCAGAGTTTAGACAGTTAACTACTATACTATAATTATCTCCTCATCAAAGGGTTATTTCTGATTGAGTGCCTATGGTAGCATGAAAACTATACTGGTTGGTGGAGGTAAAACAGTGAATCAAAGAATATCAGGAAAGGTAGGAAAAGATAATTAATTACATATAAATGATGTATAAGATCATGATGTTAAGAAAGGGAGAAAGGGAAGTGAAAAAGGACAGAGAAGAATTATAAGTAGGCTATACAAACTATTTAGAATATTTGGAAATATCTTTTCTGGTACATTATTTGGACTGCAGAGATAACTCAGTTGGTGAAGTCCTTGCCTCATGCACATTAAGACCTGAAGTGAAGCCCCAGAAACCATGTACAAAAGCAGGTGTCACACACTTGTAATGTTACTCCCTATAGTAATTCCAACTCTAGGGAAATGGATAGAGATGGATTACTGAGGTTCAATAGCCAGCTAGTCTAACTTACTTTGCCCTAGTCAATGAGAGACTCTGTCTCAAAAAACAAAGTGTGTGGTACCAGGAACGGCTGACTACTGGTGTCCATATGCATGGAAACACACATGCACACCCGCACAAGCACATAAAATATAGTGATATTTGAACAGAAGCCTGCATAAAGTAAATGAGGACATTAAAAAAGATGTACTGATTAAAAGACCAAGCACAAAGATAATGAGGTGTTGTGGGATATTTGTTTACACTGCATGAAGATGTGTCTAAATTTTGCCTCACCTGCCTAATGCACCTGATTGGTTTAATAAAGAGCCAAACAGCCAATAGCTAAGCAGAAGAGGTTAAGCAAGACTTATGGGCAGAGAGAGGAACTCAGAAGGATAAAATCTAGACACTCGAGAGACACCAGCCAGACTGGAGCAACTCAGACATACAGAATGGGGGAGAGTGAAAGGCCATGTGGCAAAACCTAGGTCAATAGAAACAGGTTAATTTGAGTTATAAGAGCTATTTGGGAACAAGTCTAATCTCAAAGCCAAGCTTTCATAATTAATAATATGTCTCTGTGTCATTATTTTGGGGCTGATGGTCCCACAGGAAAGACAAGCTACAATGAGGTAAAAGCATACTTGTACTTTCTCTTTTTTTTTTTTTTTTTTTTTTTTTTTTTGGTTGTTTTGGAGACAGGGTTTCTCTGTGTAGCTTTGGAGCCTATCCTGGCATTCACGCTGGAGACCAAGCTGGCCTCGAACTCACAGAGATCCACCTGCCTCTGCCTCTTGAGTTCTGGGATTAAAGGCGTGCGCCACCAACACCCGGCCATACTTGTACTATTTAAGAAGTAGCAAGGAGCTACATTGACTGACTTGGGGAAGAAGGGAAAATTATCATAAGATTAGAAAAAAGGAAAAAAAATTAGAAAAAAGGAGCTCCTGAATAAGTGAGGTCCTCAAAAGTGCTACTCTCACTTCCCTTAGCATCCGTGTTCATCCTTATTCTAACTGTATCAGGGTCACGAGGACTAATATGGTATCCTCACTGCTGGATTTCTACAAGAAACTCAAGCTGCACCTCCTGAAATGTATATCCCATATGTTATGCATATCACTCATTCTGATTCTATGCACTACTTCTTAACCCATCATCTTAGACACTTCCCAGTATTCCTTGTCAATCTTGAGCCAATAAAATTTTCCTATATCTTTGGTCTCATCTGTGAATGTTCTAACAAGAATCTGAATCTCTCTAAATGACTTGGTGTAGTAATATGCAATGGTGGTCATTTCCTAGTTTCTTATGGTTCACTACCACTTCAAAAGTTTTCCTTTCTTTCTTTCTTTCTTTCTTTCTTTCTTTCTTCCTTTCTTTCTATGTGAAACACCAGCTTCTCATGCCATAATCTTCTCTTTTTCAGTTGCAGTTATGTGACCCAGTCACTAAGTAACTATTTTAATTCCCTGAATCACTGTTAGTTTCTGCAATAACATTTCTCAAATAAACACTGGCTTCAATATTTTATATCACAATTCTTAAATTTTGTTGTGTACACATGTGAACAAATTTCTTTACCATGTCTTTTGATAACTAGAAGAAAAAATTAATGGACCCTTTTCAGAATACCTTACTCAGAGATCAAAATATAGAATTATCAAAAAAACTTACTGTGGTGAAAAAAAAGTCATTGAAGTATTTTAAATAAATTAAATATATTGTATAACAGTTAAGGCTATTTTCAGTGGTTCTATAATAATGCCAATACTTTCATAATAATAGATAGTTTAAATGCAAAAAATTGTAACATGATACAATATGAATATAATTAATTCATATTAAATAAAAGCACAGTTATCACTACTACTGTGTTGTTTTGACATTAAAGGAAATTCATTTTTCTAATTAAGAACTACTGTGATTTCAAAAAGACACCTTCTGAGTTGGCAGCTTGCTGGCCCTAGACCCTGAGTGAATTACACACTCAAGAAACTCAGTAAATGTCAAATGACTAGATTGTGAGAGCTGGAAGAAAACCACCTCTAGAGTGTACTGAGAAACTTTACTTCAAAACCACACATAGCATTCAGCAAAGTGAAAACCTGGTCACAGCTAGACTATGCAAAGAAACAGACAGATTCTAGGCAGTGCACCCAACATCAGAAGGGGCAGCCCAGGGATCTGCCTGGAATTCAGCTGGATTCCTGATGGACCCAATGCTATGGTCTGCATCTGTGATCTAATGTGTGAAGGACTGATTATTGGTGCAACCAACATGTCACCCATTCCCTCAAAGGATGGCCCAGAGGTGAGAACAGCTTTAACAGTCCAAATCATGAACTGCCCAGAAATATAACCAGTATCTGTGACTAGATCTGTAAATGACTGCTTGGACAGAACTAGCATCCATGATCTGACTTTATAAAAGTCTGCCCACCATGAAAGAAGGGATTCTGGGAAGATAGTTCCATGGTTAAGGCACTGGCTGTTCTTCCAGAGGACCCAGGTTCAATTCCCAAAATCCACATTGTGGTTCACAACTGCCTTCATTTACATTTCCAGGGAATCTGACACCTTCTTCTAGACAATCTATGGGCACAAAAGAACTTCATGCTAAAGGCATAGAAAAACAATTTTAAGAAAATCACAGCAAAAAATTCCCCAAATCCAAGGAAGGAGATGCTCTTTCAAATATAAATATTTTGATACCAAATATACAAGACTATAGAGGAACATCCCCATGATCTAGTATAGTTAAAATACTAAAAACACAGAGTCACTTATAAAAGGGTATGACCATCCACAAAAACTTTAAAACCCATGAGGACTCAATGATTATTACAAGCTCTAAAAGAGAGCAAAACTATCTGTTATAATGAAAACAGAAAAAAGAACATTCCATGATAAAAGTGGGCTAAAAGAATTGATGACCACTAAAACAGATCTTCAGAAGATACTTGAAAGAATCCTTCCAACTAACAAAAAAGATAAACATATCTATATGGCTTTATGAAAGAATGAACCACACTAGATCAGGAATTGAGGAATATAAAAACACCAAATACAATAAAACTAACAAAATGACAGGAATTAACACATACTTTTCAGTAATAACTCTCAATAACTATCAATTCTCCAATCCAAAACCAAGACTAGAAGACTATTTAAAAGGGACATTTATGTATAGATATAAGATAACACTGTGAACCCAAGGTTGCATTTGCATTAACTTAATAAAATCAACCTTCGGTCAGGAGGCAGAGCTAGTCACTAGTTGACAGAAAATAATCATAGAGAGTCAGAGGCTTCTGGAATATGGATAGAGAGATGCAAAGGAAGTAGGGGGGAGGGACTTGGAGTGTGACTTCTTTTTTGGTTTGGTGGTGCAGAAGAACCGTAGTCTCTCTGAGATGCAGTGAAGACAAAAGTTCAGCTAGTTGCTCCTCAGCCTCTCTCAGCTGGCAGATTTTAGCCACAGCCTCTGACTCCCAAGTCTTATTGATAAATAGAATGACACAGATTTAGTTAAAACTACATATGGTGGCAAGGGCAGGAGGCAGATCATAAAAGTCCCACTTCGTGGCTACCAGAGAAGCAGGCCATTAACTGCAGAGCCCACAATTATTGGCTGAAACAGAAGTAAATTCAGTTGTAGCCACTATGCAGGTGATAAAACATTAGTGCAGCTGTGTGCTTTTGGGGGACTCCTAAAAGTGGAAGTAAGGGGCTTCTCTGACTCTTTGCCTGCTCTTGGGACCATTTTCCTCCTATTGGGTTGCCTCATGCAGTCGTGATATGAGGGTTTCTGCCTAGTTTTATTGTAACTTAATATGCTATGTTTGATTGATATCTCTGAAGCCTGCCCTTTTCTAAAGGGAAACAGAGGAGGAATGAATTTGGGGAGAGAGGAGGTGGGTGTTGGGATGAGGGAGGAAAGGGAAACTGCTGTAGGATATAATGTTTGAGAGAAGAATAAATAAAATAATAGTAAATAAAAGAACTCTAGGATGTGATCAAGAGGGCAAAAGAGATTAGATATAGACTTTCTTCAATAAAATTATAACACAAAATGACACAAATCTAGAGAGAGAAAGAAATAATCAAACATAGTGTAGGCCCTCAAATAGACATGACCAAGAAAAAAAACTGTTCACAAATCTGCCCCCCAAAATAAAATAATGTATCTTAGAAAACCTAACCAAGGAACTGAAAACTTCTACAATGAAAACTTTAAAATACAAAATACAAAAATTAAGGACATCTGAAAATATAAAGACTTCACTTGTTCATGGATTGGAAGAATCAATATTGTGAAAATGTCTATGCTATATCACCAACAGCAATCTATTCAATGCAATCCACATCAAAATTCTAATGGCATTGTTAACAAAAGGAGAAAAAAAGCAATCATAAAATGTATATAGAAGGACAAGGGGCAACCTATAGCTCAATAGAAAGAGTAATGCTAGAGGTGTAACATACCCAATATCAAATTACATTAAAGAGCCATAGTAAGTAGCAACAACAAAAAATCACAGTACTGGCACAAAATAGACCTATATATCAGTGAAATTGAACAGAGGGCACAAAAATCAACTATCACAGCTATAGCCACATGTGTTTTAGATAGATTCTTATTCCTGTGGTAAAACAGCACAGCCAAAAGCAACTTGGGGCAGAAAAGATTTACTTCAGCTTACAACATTTTGGTCATCATTCAGGGAAGACAGGGCAGGAACTCAAGGCAGGAACCAGAGACCTAAACCTGAGACCATGGAGGAACATTGTTTACTGGCTTGCTCAGCCAATATATATATATATATATATATATATATATATATATATATATACACACACAACCCAAGGCAACCTGTCAGGAGGTGAAGGGGGTGAACTACCCACAGTGGTCTGGACCCTTCTATATCAATCATCACCCAAAAATACCACACAAGCATGTTTACTATACATACAGGCATATCTAATGAAATCATTTTCTCAATTGAGAGTTCCTCTTCTGAAATGACTTCAGCTTGTCTCAAGTTGAAAAAAAAAATAACAAGCACAAATGGATTAGGGAAAGGATAGTCTTTTTAACAACTGTAAGAGAAATGGAATTTCTATATGAGAATGACACTAAACCCAAATCTCTCAGTTTGCCCAAACACCCATCTAAAATGGATCAAACACCTTAATTAACTTAAGACCTGAAACTGAATTTGCTAAAGAAATATATAGAGAAAATACTTTACAAAATAAGGAGAGGCAATGATTTTCTGAATAGAACCCCAATGACACAAGAAATAATCCCCAGAATTGACAAAGGAAATCAAGCACCTTTTATACAACAAAGTAAACAACCACCAGAATCATGAGACGATGTACAGAATGTTAATGAATAATTATTTACCTACTATACGTCACACAGACAGTTAGTATCTAGCACATAAATCATCTAATCAACAAATGACATAATGAATCGAATAGGTAGTTCTCAAAAGAAGAAATGCAAAGGACCAATAAATACTCGAAAAAGAGTTCAACAACCTTAGCCATTGGAAATGCAAATGAGAACTTCTTTAAGATCCGTTCGTCCCAGTCAGAATAACTATCATCCCGAAAAGTAATGCTGACCAGACATGGGCAAACAGGAACTTTATACACTGCTGGTAGGAACGTAAACTTGTGTATTCCCACTAAGAAAATCAGTATTTCCTCAAAAAACTACAATATGACTCAGCTATATTACTCATGGATATATTAAGTTAACACAAAGATACTTGTATATCCACATTGATAGTTGACCTTTTCAGAACAACCAAAAGATAAAACTAGCCTAGAAGTCCATCAAGAGATGAAAGGTTAAAGAAAAATAAATTGTGGTAAATATATACAATGGAATTTTCTTTAGTCATAAAAAGGAAATTCTGACATTTTCAAGGAAATGGATACAACTGGAAAACACTATATTAAATGAAATAAGCCACGTTCAGAAATAACATATTTTCATGCAGAACCTAAACTTAAAATTATGTGTATCTGTGTGTGTCTGTGTGCATGTATGTGTTTATTTGTTTATGTGTGTTTATAGGTCAGAAAACTACAAATGGGATCCTGAGAAGAGAAGGAAAGACTACTCTGGGTAGCAGAACAATACATGTAATAGGAAATCAGAAGGGAGAAAACTGGAGGGTGGGGGGTAGCATCAGCTAGGTGGAGAGGAAACCCTGAGGAAGGTGGTCAAGGAGGGGAATGAATTAGATAACATTGTAATGGCAATATTGTATGATGATTCCATTACAGAACCCATTATGTTGTATACTAGCAAAAAAAAAAAAAACCAAAATTAAACAAATATTTTCCACATAAAGTCCTAACATTATTTTATAAGGAGATTAGCAATAAAACACATGTTTTTCTGGAAATTAAACCTGAGTATTAAAATCTTAGTAATTATGTTAGACCATTTTACTTAGTAGTTGTAAAAAAAATGGAAATCTGAGCAAAAATAGTGAAATTTATTTCTCAATTACATAGTTTTTTTCTAATTTAAAACTCATTTAAATTCTACTGTAGAACTAAAACATAAAAGTTTTTGTATTCCTTACACATAAAATTTTAATGGAAAATCTATGTTAGTCAGAACAAGAAGAGAAAGTGGAGGAGTATGATTTTATCTGATATCATTACTATGTGCAACTGTGAATTATATATTACCATTTTACTATAATAGACTCACAGGGTACTATATAGTACCCTGCACTAGTGAAACCATTTTCAAAATAAAATAGCTTAATAATAGTCTCCATATAAATAGTAAGGAAATATTACATAGACACTGGTATAAAATTTTGCTCTAAGAACTCATAACCATAAGTAGATCACAACTTACTTTAAAGTTGTATTACCTACCAGAGACAAATGTGGGAAAACCTAAAGGGTAGTTAGTGTTGTGGTTTCCCAAATACAAATATATCTTGAAACTGTTCATGAAAGTTGAAGCTTTGCTATTTTAACAGGAAATTCTGGCATAAAAGGATGCCTAAGAGACCACTCAGTCTCTACTTCTAAATGAGTTTTAAAAGCTGTCCTGTAAAAATTATTGCAAGCATTATAAAAAATGAAACTGAAAAGTAAAAACAGCAGAAATAAGGAACATTAGACTAGTACCTTTCTACTTAAACCACTTACACATATATTTTAGCCCAAGGAAAGACATTTATATTGTGAATTTATCTTCCCATCAGAAATTTAAAATCACATCTACTTACCAATCCAACACAGTTGCTTAAAGCCACTTTAGTTGTACTACGTTGATCTTGCAAGTATCCTGTGTAGTGACAGTTGTCTAAAAAATCATGTTTCCATTGGGGTCCATCTTTACCCCAATATTCTACTGTAAAATGTTTAGACACAAAATTTGTATTGAGAGTCAAGTTTAGGTGAAAGTGCTTGCCATAGGCTGAAAGTTTAAAAAATAATTTAGACACCGCCTGCTGTGGCTCAATAAGGTCCATACTTCTTCTTCTCCTTGAGTGTTTATCATCCTTCACAGTAAAGCTGAGAAAAGCTCCATTTTGATCAACTCTTATTGGAATAGTTAGCTGGTAGTGTTCAAGATAAGTCAGGAATTCCTCTTTGTAGTCACAAGGCAGAGAATCCAGAAAAGCACATGGAAGAAAAGAAAATTTAACAGAACAAAAAAGTAGCAATATAAACAATGATGTCAATTGAAACTATACATCATTATATGTGAGGTGTGGATGAAAATGTTATATTAAACAAAACGAAAGACTGAAGACACAAAATCAAAACATTAAGTTTCAATTGTTTAATTCCTCAAAAAAGTATTATTTTTAAAAAGTATTTGTGAAGGACTAGTCTTCTTTCCTAAATTTAATTTTTAATATATAGATCTTAAAAGTTTTTCTAGAAGTATGAAAATCTTACATGAAAATGAGACAAAAGTGCATATATATGTAAAAAACTGTTTAGCTCAGATAAAGTTAACTTTTGTAAGCTATCCAAAAAAACGTTCATGGAGGATCTCTACGGCTCTGAAGAAACTATCTTCAAAGAACAAATCATCACTAGGAATGTAAAAGGCCATGGACACTTTATAGGCCAATCTGACAGCTTGTCACAATGTTAAGCATGAATTACCAGATCATTTAGCAATAATTCTACTCCCAGGTACATACAAAGAAGAAATAAAAACACATTTCTGGGATATGTGATAGGTAGGGTTTTAGTTGGGGGTGGTGGTAGGGGAGGATGGAAGGGAGAAGGGAACTGGGATTTTCATGTAAAACAATCTTGTTTCTAATTCAAATAAAAAAATATTTGTAAAAAAAAAAAACACATTTCTGGGTTAAAAAAATCTATGTGTGAATGCTCTTTTCAGGAGGATTGTTCATCACAGCTCAAGAAAAGAAATAATAATAATGCAATTCCCCATCCACTGATGAAGAAACAGCCAGATAATATTATTTCCAATAAAAGAAGCAACAATTTATGTGCTATTATACATGAATGGCCTTCACACAGAGACTTCCAAATATGTAGCTCTTTGTAGCACCTTCATCAGCACCAAAAAAATTATTTGTTACTGGGTATTCATGGGAGGAAAATCCAAAAGATATGGCCATGATAATTCAATGAGAGATGGATTGGTCATTTCTATGATATAAAGTTTAATTGTCTGAATTAAAATTAAAAGAATGAGAATCCTTATGTTTGGAAAGTATTTTATTGTTATTTTTGTGTTTTAAGTGAAGGGTTCATGTTTTTAAAAATCTGTATCAAAATTTATCTGGTTTCTTCATCTTCTACAAAATAAACATTTGAATCCTGTCAGAAAATGATCCTGGCTCAAAATCCTAGCAAGGAGTGAACCTATTAAAATTTAGATTATAGGAAAAGCAGAAGTTTAGAGTGTATACTCTCTAAGACCAGTCAACTCTAAAACCCACTGAAGAGTTATCTCCAAGGGACAAGCTAAACATCCTCTTAGCACATTTGTTTCTACTCCATATGACTAAATATTCCCCAGAAACTATTTACCAAACTATATATGCAGAGTTTTTATTTTGTGATAATTTCTATCAAATTTAAAAATCAAATATCCTACCTTGAGAACTGTATGACAGTCTATGGTCACTATAAAATTCCGAAGAAGCCATGATGAGGCTCAAAATCCAAGTCAACGTTTTCCACGAAATTTCCATAATTTGGAAAACTGAATGATTTTTTGGAGGGCTACCTATGAGCTAGAGAGTCAATATCATACCAATATCGAAGCATAACAATTTTAATTCCTTAAATCTTCTTGCAAATGAGTTCTTAGATGCTCCACTGTTTAACAGGTACTTTCCCCCAATATCTTTCACTTTCTTCTATGTCTGGATTCATTTTCTCCATCCAAAAATGAAGAAAACAATGATGACAAATTTTTTCATAATCAAAGCTCAGAGTGATGGATCACTTAATAATGGCCTTTTTTTAACCTAGAGGGAAAATTGTAAGTTAACTGAAAAATACCATGAATGGACATATTTACTACAGATAAATGAATACTTGCCAAAGGACATAAATTCACAAGAACTTAATATAGTTAAACATATAATAAGAAACTGAAATGGCTAGTAGGATAATTCCACAACTACTAAATAATCAAAGAAAGAACCTTGAAACTAGAGATTATAGAATACTTGTTGAGCATGTACAATATTTTAGAAATCAAGAAAAAAGAAGAGGAAGAGGAGGGAGGAGGAGGGAGAGGTCATGGGAAAGAATCTGAGGAGGAGACTAATAATTCTTTTAAAAATAATGAAACTCTGAAGATAACAATGTATAGGCATGGTGTGCCAACCTCCTTTTAGTAAAATAAAAACACAGAGAAACTGCATAATCCAAGTTCATCATATGTACTGAACAAATAGTATGTGATCTCATTCCTCAACAAAACACTTTAAGCCCATTCATATCCAAGACAGCCATGCTGCTTTTTGGGTACCTGTGTTTTGTTCTGACAAAGCATATCTATAAATACACAATGAGATTTATCAACTGTCTACGAACACTTAAGAT
Organism: Cricetulus griseus; assembly: GCF_003668045.3. Taxonomy (NCBI): domain Eukaryota; kingdom Metazoa; phylum Chordata; class Mammalia; order Rodentia; family Cricetidae; genus Cricetulus; species Cricetulus griseus. Next base: position 322,567,689 of record NC_048595.1, on the reverse strand, counting down.
AGCATCACAACCTAAACTTCTAAAAAGTTGAACTAATTTATGGTAGAACAGAATTTATCTAGAAGTCTTGCATGACTTATTAGGCAATTCAAATACAGAAATTTCAACTCTGTATAATGTACCTGAAAAGAAGTCTTTACAACTTCATTCCAAATATCACAACAGTTCTCAAGTCCTATCTCATATGTCTTACTTCTGGCTAATAACCTCACTCAGAATACATGGACTCAAAGTAATTATATATGTGGCCAGCTGGCTTCCCAACAGATAATACATCAGAAGGAAAAAATAACTAGAAGATTAAAAACTAGCTCACTTACAGCAAAACAGTAACTAAAAAATACAAAAAGTTCAAATGTAATTTTAGAAACCCGAAATAATACAGCTTGGGATAAAGGCAAACCATCTTTATGTAGCTTAATAGTTCCTATTGTGTACACAACTGTGCTATAGTTCACTGTCTGATTTTTATAATACTATATTTGACTTTGGAATAAAAGTTAAATCACTTCTGAAAGATATATTAGTAAAATTAGGTAAAGAAATATGTGAAGGATATTAGAAAAAATTTTATCTCAAATTCCTAACACACATAGTAGTCACATAATAAACATTTACCGTATTTGTTGGTTTAAAAATGAATGAATAGCTGGGCGTTGGTGGTGCACGCCTTTAATCCCAGAACTCGGGGAGGCAGAGGCAGGTGGATCTCTGTGAGTTCAAGGCCAGCCTGGTCTACAACTCAAGTTCCAGGACAAGCTCCAAAGCAATACAGAGAAACCTGGAATGAATGCCTCACATTCATCTCTACACGTGACCAAACTGCTGATCTTTGTTAAGTTAGTTCATTAATCAACCAACATTTTCTCACCATGTTTAAAAATTACATTATGCCAATAGCAGGATACAGAAAAGATTAAAACACAATCCTTGACCATGATGAAGAATTCATAATCTAAATAACAGAAAAATTCAAAGCAGATGGATAAATGCCCAAGTGAAGTTTAAAAGTGTGTTATAGGTGATCAGATGAAGGAAATAACCTCTAAATCTAAAGATGGATTAAGGAAAGTTAATGCAAAACAGCATCTCAAGAAGATCTTGGAAATGAGTGGAATTTCACGTCAAACTGTTGGATATAATTATTGCGAATACAAGAAATTCACTCCGAAAGGTCTAGATGACAAGTGGGTGGAGACGGTGGGAATACACACTACAGTTAGAAATAATAGAAAGAGTAAATTTGGTCCTGTGCAGAAGCCTAATTAGTATTATATAGAAAAGTAGTTTAAGGTCAAACTAAAAATAAAATATTTAAAGTACAGATTATTTCCATTAATCTTCACTCACAAAATAATAGCATCTCTGTGGTTAGGCACAGTCTGGCAGATTCATTGACCTGCCTCTTAGCATCCACACTCTTCTGTCATCTTCATCCCTGGATAATTTAATTCTAGTCAAGAAAATATCTCAATGTTGAAATGACGCCATTTCCATGATTTGATTACAAAGATCCTGGCTTACAACTTGGTACCAGGCTTTGTTTCATTGTTAATATTTAGATGCTCACAAAAAAAAAAAAAAAAAAAAAAAAATCAGAGGAACCTCCACGTAGTACTGGCAAGAAACTGGGGCTCCATCCAATAGCAAGTTACTGAATCCTGCTCTAGAATACATGAGCTTAGAAGTTCATTCATCTCCAGTGAGGGTTCCTGGAGAGAACTCAGTCTTTGCCAACACTTTGATTATAACGTCCTCAGAAGGACATAGTTGGTCACATCTGGACTCGCAGAAACTGGCATAGTGAATGTGTGCTAAATCATTTAGTCTGTGGTAATTTGTTAAGCAATTAATAACTAATACAGTCACCAATTAACACATGAAGAAGTTGGCATTTATGGAGATCAGGTGGCTAGAAAACAAGTGAGTTCACACTCATACACGTAGCTATCTGGCTCAAAAATCTATGTTTTGTGCATTACTTCACACTTCTAGCTTGAGGTACCCTTTTGAATCTCAGTATTAGTTCTCTACAATCATGCTGTATGATATGCTTGCAAATGGAAACCATTAATATGAACAGTTTTTTTTAGCACCTTTGGACACAGTTGTTTTATGTCACAATTTCTATTTAGGCAAGACTGTAGGGGAAGCTGTAGCCACGCCTTCTTAGGGACTGGCTACAGGAGTACCTGAGGGCTTGTGAGGGCGTGGTCAGAGTGAGTAGGGGGACTGCGTTTTCGGTTTCTTTTCTCTCTTTGCTTCTTGCTGTACAGACTACCACCGGCTGGCTGGTTCGCTCTGTAAGTAAGGCTTTTCCCTATTAAATACCCTTATATTTCAACCTGACTCCGTATTGGTAATTACCTACTATACAAGACAAAAACTATATATTCTCAAGTTTGAAAATCTATGAAAATACTAAGTCCCAATAATAATATTCAATCACAATAAAGAAAAGAACACATATTCTTGGTTTGCAAGACATGGTTCTATACTCCAAACTGAACCATGAAATATTAATGTATAATTATTGCTTCATGAACAGCACTCATCCTTAGTTTCTTTTTTTTTTTTTCCAAATCACTAGAATGTTTTCAGTAATAACATCTGACATCAAATGGGTCCTCCATTTACTTTAATTGTGAATCTTCTTTTAAGGGGGAATTTACAATTAGCACATTTGATTTCATTTTCTAGCAGTCATAATAGATTTGTATTAAATCATCCACACCTTTCCTTTGTTTTCTTGGACACTAAAACTAATGGCAACCTTACAATATAGTGGGCTTGATTTAGAAAACAATTTTCCCCCTTGAGAAATGCCTTGATCTGCAGTTTTTGCAATCTTCACTCCAACCCTTTCTAACACTATCCTAGCAACATCTAACTTAACTAAGTCAGTAGCATTAATAGGAAAACTAAGTAAACTAAAGTGACTCATTTAGTAAGAAGGGCACTGGTATTTAATAGAAAGAACAGAAGTTCCAGAATTAGACTGGAGGATACAGTATTTGGTATATGGGCACTCAATAAATTAGATGCCTTCCTCCTTCCCTCCTCATTATCTTTTAAACTTCCTATGCTCAGAAAACAAAATTAACACTGTATTACTGCTCAGTTGGCTAGAGCTCAATTAAATTTTAAGCAGCATATCTAAATCACTCTTAGTCACCCACATAGTACAAGTGAATTGTGTTAACCTACTTTCTGGCACCTGCTGGGAAAGTTAATCTAGATGCCAGAATAAAGTATGTGTAAAAAAAATTAGTTTCCAAAGTTCAACTAATACTAAAATGCTAAATAATTGCTCAGAAATCACAATGCCTTAATAAATCTTTTGAGTTGTGTAAGAGCAGCAGCATTATTATGTTGTGGGAAACACAAAGGCTTGTTACTCCTGGTTTGACTTCAAGTTACAAAACCTCCCTGGATCTGTTTTCTCAACTATAAGATTGAGACAATAACATCTACCTTACAAAGACTTTTTGAGAGAACAAAATAGATTGCACCTGATACTTCATTGGAGTGGCTAAATAAAAGGTATCCCTCCCTTCTTACTGTATATCACTTTTTAAAGCTTTTCCTTCAAAAATAGTTTCATATTCTTCCTTCCCTAAAAAATGTGGAGTAGTAGGACATCATAGGGCAATAAGGAAGCTATCTTCTCTTTTAAAGCAGAGTGAAGAACTTGGACTATGATAATTATACTTATGTTTTAATTTTGAAAATACAAGCAAAATGTCCAGTTCACTTTAACTTTTGCATATGAGTTTTATTCATAGTTTAAATGCATCAGCTGGCAAAGTTAAAGGATAATTTAACTGTTTCCATGGATCAAAGCTACACTACTTATGTAGAAGAAATAAGACCAGACATCTTGTACTACAGTGATTCCCTCAAAGTCTGCCCTAGTTGAAGCCTGTTACTTGATTTTTTTCTTTATGGTTTGACTTCCCACTCAAGTGATATAGAAGTAGCAAAAGTAATAATTTCCTCTCATTAGCTATTATTATGAAGGTAGAGAACCTGGTTAACATCTTTCTCCGCTTTTTTTCATCCATGTTAATCTGGTTATTTATTTTAAAGCTGATTTGGTCTCCATGGAAAAAGCAACAAAATCCTAAACCCTTCAGGTCCTTTATATTTATACATGAAAAACTTTTCATTTCGTTCTCCAGTCTTTTCTCTCAACAAATATTTGATAGCTACTATATGCTAAAGACACAATTAGGTTCTAAGTACAAAGGATTTTGATTTACAAACTTGGTAAGATTAGTTACCAAAAAAGTATTATCAAATACATAATTTAGTCAAAACTTATCTATTGAGGAAAGCAAAAATTCAAAATGAAATTCCCCAAAACTACACCCCAAGTTAATAATTCTTCTAATGCTACCTGTATTAGGACACTTTTCCTTTAAAAAAAAAAAAGATGCTTTTTCTTTCTTGATAGTGTAAAAGGCTAACCAACTTTGTTTTGTTTTGTTGTTTTAACTGTGACAAATTATCTACATCTTCTTTTTTCTCTCCCCACAAATTCCAAATATGCTCCTAACTTTCCTTAATCTGATAACTCAATTCATCTGTCACTAAGACCACAGAGAGAAAGATTTGGCACACAGCCCCCCCTAAGCCACTAATAGCTACTTTTGGTTGCTAAGGAAATGAAGAGGAAGTAGTAAGACCAGCAAGAATAGAGATTAATTTGCAGGTTTTAGACCAAACTAAAAATTATTTACAACATTTCAAGTCTTAATGATTAGAAGATTTTCCTCTGGGAAATTACAAAAATATTCATACAACTACACAGAATAATCTGCTGCCATTTGTGTCAAATGAATGATTTGCTGATTTGTTTGAAAACAACTTATATATTTTAATATAGCATTCTTCAAAAAAGACCACTAGTGCTCACATTTAAGCACCAAGTTAATATAAACAAGAATGCATTACCACTTTGGTGAAAATAATTATCTTCAAAATTAATTTTCTTAGTTGCCTTCAAATGCACCAGTTTTTCATTGCTTTTCTTTCTTTCCCTGTCGTCTGTCGTGAATTTTAAGGGCTGCCAATTCACCACTAAATGTTTCAGTCTAATCAATATAAGCTTAAGAAAAAAAAAAAAAAACACCAAAAAAAGAAAAGAGGAAGAATTAGTTTTTTTAAAACTCTAAACATAAGAGAGTAGATTGAAAATTATATTTAGTGTTTTTTTTTTTTTAAGTTCCAAGCAATAGTTTGTAGTTGTCGTCCCCCCTCCCCCCTCAGCCTGGGGCTTTGCACACCCTCACCACCACCCCCCTTCCCATTCCACTTCATCCAGACAGAGGGTAACAGTCTGAGCTGCCCTGGTTGAGTTGATCCTAAAGTTAACATTCAGCAGCCCATTTCCAGACAGCAGCGCTAAATCTATTTGGATAAAACGCGTGTGACCCAGACAGTTGGCATTTGGCCCAAACGCGTTGCACCAGCAGCTCAAATAAAAACAAGAGTAAGAAACTTACTCTCTTGTTCCCTCTCAGTGTGCTTTCTTACTCTGGCTTGCTTTCTCTGCTCCTAGCACAAGTGGAAAACTTATCAAAGACAGAAATTATAGCACATATTATCAGAAAGATTTTCCAATACTTCCTCCAGCACTCTTGTTCTCGCTCCTCAATCCCTAAACTTTAGTCTCATGTACCATATATCCAGACATATCCTGATAAACAAGGCTCCAGAGAGTTGAGTCTAGCATGGCCCAAGTGGGCAAAAGTAAATCAAAACCACACGCTTTCATCTCTGATTAGCCTATTAAGAGCTTACCATATTCTAGAGCATCAGCGCTACAGCCAGCACACTTCTGCTGGCCTGAGAGCACAGGCATAAAATATGCACTTCTCTGAATACTAAAGACACTGACATGAAACGGATTTGCAGAAGGCAATTGCATAAATCTGGAAAACGATTGAAAACACACATCATCATTACTTTCTCCACCACTATCCGGTGATTAGTTAAAAGAGCACGATGATCATAATCAAGTCCATCTCACACAACATGTAAATTCATACAATGAGCGCATATTTTTCACATCATAAAATACCTGTAAGCCCCGGAATTCTACATCCGCGAGTAGTCTAGAGTTTTAAAGATTTGTCTGTAAAATGAATTTAGTCAAATTCACTCTTTGCCATAAAGCACTCGCGCGCGCGCGTGTGTGCGTGCGCGCGCGCTCACACACACACACACACACACACACACACACACACACACACACACACACGAGAGAGAGAGAGACAGAGAGAGAGAGAGAGAGACAGAGAGAGAGAGAGAGATCTAAGCGTTATTAGTAAGACAAGCAAAGCACAAGGTTTTTTTTTTAAAGGTTTCATTGAATATTGTGAAATCTTTCTTACCGTTTTCATCTTCAAATTCTGATAAAAGGTAAATTTCAAACAATAGAGATTTCACTGGACGACTCACGTACTCCCTCTCTCTCTCTTTTCTTTTTGCCCCCCTTTGCAAAGCCACACCAGCCAGTTATTCTGCAGCCAGAATAAAACCCTATAGTCTCGCTAACCGGAGCTTTAGGGAACAGACTGCCGATTTGGCAGTTAAAAAAAAAAAAAAATTTAGAAAAAAATACTTTTAATACATCCAAGGCTATCAACCTGAGACGTGCTTTGCAACCCCCCCACTCTCTCCCTCCCCCGCCCACCCCCCAAAAAAGGAAAGGAAAAAAAGAAAGAAAAGAAAGGGGAAAGGCTTATTGGGGGGGAAGTGGTGCCCTCTCTTCCTGGACAGCTTAGTGCCTTTGCTATGCAAATAACATGTGCAGAGCATCAAAAGGTATCAGGAGAGAGAGAAGACAAGAGGAGCAGGAAGGGCAGGAAAAGTTTTGTTGAAGTAGCCCTCGAGCTCACTGCCGGCCCCCAGCCAACTTCAATTGCAGCAGAAGAAAATTTTGGCAGCTTTCCTCAGAGGCAGAACAAACTGACGTCAGTCTGCAGATGTGCCTGGGCTGCCTGCGTCGGTGCGCATGTGTCCTGGGTCGTCACGTGGAGGGGGAGGGGAAGTAGAGGTACAATCGGGGTATCCAACTACCAGCCATTCAGAAGGGCTTAGACAATGTCAACTTTTCCTCCCTGTGAATGAGAGAAACTCTGGCCCTCTAACCTCTCTCCCCTAACCCACTCCGCCTCCTTCCTCCCCTCTAACCTCTTTCAGAGTCTTGTCTGGTTTGTTATTAGTGTTTCTTGGGAAAGGGAAAGAGGGGTAGAGAGAGTGAGTGACTTTAGATATACTAATGTCACTGTCAAATTTTCGGTGTCATTCTCTGTTTTTCTTAATCTGCAAAATAAAAGCATTTAAAAGGTGTTCATAAGATTTCTGTAAGGAGTCAGATCTGTGGAGCACGCAAATTTCAAGACTTGAAAGCAACATGTGTACAAAACGCCTGTGTGTTGAATACATACTTTAATAGGTGAAGTTTCCACCAAAAGAATGAAAGCTAAACAAAATCGAGCCCTGCAAATTTTCCATGTGATTATCGGCTTCAGGATATGTGGAGCTTTAAAAGGAAAGGGGTGTGGGTGCATTATTTCCAGATGAGAGACTGGACGGTGTTTAAACTGCAGCCGGGAAAGCAACAAGTGAGATGTAATTTTTAGCAGTATATTGAATGAGACTTCAATGACTGCTCAAAGGAAAAGAAATCCAAAATAAGCCCCCTGATACCTTAAGGGGGAGAGGGACTACGACACAGGAACCCTGATGAGGTCTCAAGATAAACAAACAAAACCTTAGAACTGGTTCTTCTAGCTTCCAATCCCACCTCCCCCTCCACACCAGCTGCTAGTCCAGCCTTTAAGGGTAAATACCACAACGATGTAGCACTTTCACTTTCATTTGCTAGGAGAAAGCCCCTGGCGTTAAACTGTAGGGGAAAAAAAAAAATGTCCTTTCCCTGTCCTAAGCAAACAAACAATGTCTGGCGCAAGTATCAGAATCAGGAAAAAAAATTCTAAAATAGCTGAGGACAAACGTTGCCTTTTTCGGTGTAATCTGCTGCATCATTTATCTGTCTGTCCCGTGGAGTATGGAGTTAGTAGTTTAATGGTTGCCAAGGTTGGGGGAGGGGAAATTAAACCCTGAAATTGCAGTCTTTAATTAACACTAAGTCAATTTCCTATGGCCAGAACCAGAAAATGGAATTGGATTTAAGGGAGGAGACTAAGGAAGAGGCACTTTCTAAATGCCTGTTCTTAAATTTCTAGCTTCTGCTAATGTTGCTGTCCATTTGATTTTTTTTTTTTCCTTTCCTACACTGGAGGTGGTAGGTGTAGTTATTCTAGAAAACTTATGAACACTTTGTTTAAAGAATGCATAGGTCAGACTGGGAACGTGGAGCAATACATTTACTTCAACACTTCCTCAAGGGATAGAAGGCAATAGCATTTGTCCAGTTGATAGCTCTCATTTTGACCTTAATCCTCCTTACTATATAACTCAGTGCATAGTAAACATAGAAACGTGTTCTGTGGTTGGTACTGACAGTTTGAAATAAAGATGATTCATTGAGCTGTGTGTGTGTACAGTACATTGAGATTGCTAGACCTCACAGCAACACTAGCAAACACCAAAAAATGAACATAGCACAGAGCTAGCTGCCTTTGCATAAAATTCCCCGTTAATACGTATGAGCTTCAACTTTCCTTGATATTACAAGCACCCGTATAAGAGAGTTACAGCAAACACAGGAAAGTAGTCAAGGTGTAGACACAGGAGTGTCACCTTTGTTGCCTACCTGAAGAGCATTTGCTCTGTTAAATTAGGCTGCCCTAGGAGGTAGCTGCCTTGGAAAACAGAGAGAACTGGACCTCTGCTGTCTAATTACTTATTCAAAGAGTGCCATCCTGCGTCTAAACAGAGTAATGAAAATTTTCTAATTTCCCTTGCCTCCTCCAAATACTGGAACTAAGACTATAATAATGTGTAGAACTGAAAAACTATTAGTGTAAGAAATGGAGTGTCAAAATTTATATACATTTTAGACATTTTAACTTTATTACAGAAACTATTAAACATAAGAAAAACAGTGCAATGATCCCCAACATAGCCAGTTGTAACAAGCACTGAATGAAGTACAAGTCATCTTATTTACCCTATATTTTCATTACTCATTCCACACCAATGGACCATTTTAAAATCAACCCCAGATTCTTCATTGCCTCCATTAAGTACTCTTGCATTTCTAAAATATAAGGACTAAGTTTTAAAAAACAAGTACATTGCTGTTACTCTTAAAGTAATGATAACTTCTTTGTGTAACCAAATACCAATACTCAAATTTCTCATCACAAAGTCATCTCTTAAATGGAATTATAGGCATATAATGTATTGTACTGATACCAAACACACATCCCTGTGTTTTGAGACAGGGTCTCCCTTGAGTTGCCCAGAGTTGCCTTGAACTCATGGCAATCCCCATGCCTTTGCCTCAGAAGTGCTAGGATTACAAGCATGAACAAACATACTCAGCTCTGCTGATCTATCTCTGATATATGCTTTCCCAGTAAACCTTGTTTGTTTTTCTGTTTTATGAGGCACTGTCTCCCACTGTAGACCAGGATGGCCTACAACAGTCTATGTAATTTGAGCTGCCATCAAACTTGTAATCTCCCTTCCTCAGTCTCCCAAGGGATGGTATATATTATGTGTCTCCACACTAGGCTCTATTAATAAATCTTCTATTAAATTTGAACAGTTATACAGAGAAGTTGACAAGTCCATACCTTGGTGCTGTGTTCTGTCTAAAAGCATTTTACAATGTGAATGTTTCCTTTTTCATTACTTATATTTTAATTGAGTAATAAAATGATACATATTTATGGTATATAAACATAAACATGTATATATACATGTGGCAGAACGGCTAAAACAAGCTATTTAAGAGTTGGGGATGGCTCATTGGTAGAATATACGTCTGCCTAATTTATGGGGATCTAGGTTTGATATTTGTCATATGTATTAATGTACATACTTACACTTCTTTATTGGTAAAACACTTAAAATTGTTTACTTAGTAATTTCAAGTGCATAATACATTACATATTTATATGAAATGGGTGAATGAAGTAAATCAAATTCCATGTGTTAGTCAGATGATTGTGTATTTATGTGGGTATATTTTAATAGCCAAGAGAGCTGGGGTAAAGCAGAAGCAACTACAGAAATTTTTAGAATTTGTAAATTTTGTAAGGATCCTTCCCCCTCACAGAAGTCACCACTGCCTCAGTTGTCTTAGAGCTGCACCAGGACTTGGGGAAGCCAAGGTACAACCCCACATACCCTCTAGGTCACCAGGACCTGGGGGTGCCAAGAACTCAGAGTTGCTATAATGGTGGCCTTTGACTTTTCAAGCAGCTGCAGCCTCCAATGACCTGCAGCAGGCCAGGCCTGGCCCAGAGGGCAAAGGCAAGCTGAGGCCAGGCTAAGCCTTGAAGCCCGCAGCCTTGAGAGCTGCTGCCACGGCCGACGCCGAACAAAGTGTATGGAAAAAATAATGCAGCCTGTCAGAAACTGCTTTAAGACCTTTTAGAAAGAAAATAGATATCTCTGATTGTATTCAAACTTGTTCAGATTTTGGACGCTCATACACTCAAGGGTTAGCTATAGCTGCTATATTACAAGAGATTTCAGTTAAAGATGTTTTATTTCAACAAACTAACCATAGCCTAGGGAAAAGGAGGGCTGAAAGATGTATGTATGTTCTGCAGGGTTTGGCCACACACGTGTGTGAAGTATGATTGTAAATGCCTGAATCCTAACAAACGGATAGACCTTGAATTGCTTTGGATGTAGTCAAAGAGGGCACCATATCAGACAGTGTCTTAACAGGAAAGACTGGTGATCTGTGCCTCCCACTGCCAGCCCCCAGAGCTGGTTGACAGGGAATGGCCAAAGCCAGCATGGCCTGAGAGCCCAAGGATCCTGTATGGATGGTTCAATAGCCTTTAGCAGAGGAAAGGATACAGAGATTCTCCTATTTTTGTGGTTAAAAGAGAAATCTAGAGAATGGAGGTTAGTACAAGATTTGTAAAAAGTTATTGAGAAGAAGCCTCAGGGAACTCTGCCCTGTTAGGCCCCACCTAGAAAGGTGTCTGTAAAAATGCAAATTAAACATGTCAACTAATGAAAGCTTTATAGCTTGGATTAGAAAAGACTACTTACAAATTTTAAATAATTTTCAAAAATTATTGGGATATATGACTCTATTTAAAATTATCTATAGTGGATATTGACCTCCTCAGTGAGATTCTTAAGGGCAGTTGTGACCCTAGTTCATGTAGGCAGCTCACAGGACCTGCTAGACAAACGCTGACTCAAATGGAGCATGCAATCGACGTGCCCGAGGAGCTTTGAAAAAGCAACTTCAAAAAATAAGTAAAGGGGAGTTGTGCCCCCAGTCTCCACATAATGCATTAAATCATGCACTCTTCGTTTTAAATTTTTTGAATGTGGATACCTGTGAGCAATCTGCCGCGGACAGACTCTGGCACTATGGAACTTGAGGGACTTGCGCTCAAGCTAAATGAAAAGATCCTTACACTGGGTTATGGAAAGGACCTGACCCTCTTTTAATATGGGGGCGAGGGCATGTTTGTGTTTGTGTTTTCTTGCAGAAAGAAAATGAGGCTCAGTGGCTGCCAGAATGACTGGTGAGGTGCATGGAGCAGAGGAATGCTAGACCTGGTGATACAGTGACTACAGGAACCTGCCCAAATGAATTTCACTGAAAAATGTTGAAGCTGTGTTCCTGAACTTCTGATGTCATCATTCTACAGTACCCTCAATATATGCAGAGGGAATGTCCAAAAGTTTTGCAGCTGGTATTCGGCACTCAAGGACTGTGGTATCTCAAACTTATCTTTGGAAATTACAAGCAGCAGTGCATTGGACTTTAAGAGAGGGAAAAAGAAAAGGTTCAGAATTGCAGTTATTCATACTTCACCCAAAATGAGAACATTTTAATGTCCTTTGATAGAATTGAAATTATGAGAATTGTAATCTAGTCAATTATGTATCTATGGTTAATAATCATACAGGAATTATTAATGTTTACAACCTTTGCTATACTATACAAGTGTTAATGGATGAAAAAAGTCAGAGCTCATTTCTGATAGAATTTTGGCATGATGCTTATGTTTCGGTAGATATAATATAATTAAGAAGGCAGGTTTAGATCTTGATATAACTAAAGCAACATCCTAGACCAATTTTAAAAGGCCACTTTATCTTGATCATCCTCTCTGTTTACAGGAGATGCTGTAGCCATAGAAGCATATACATTGCTTAGCATGATCAAGCTTGCAGGGGAACTCTGGATGGAAAGTTGACTCAGAGGTGCATGGCATCAAGCTATGCACTATCCCCTAGCATTTTTATTACAGAGGCTGGTAGTCAAAGATGGGTAAGATAGTTTTGCCTCCAGGTGACCTAAGACAAGTCACGCATGACTGAATATGTGTTCCAATGACAAAAAAAGCTGGAAAGTGGAAGAAGACAACCTAAGACAGACATAGTCATCTGTCCTGTAGCAGAAGCACAGGTAATATCTAATTAAATTAAGAAGGGGGAATTTGTTGTTGCCCAGAAAGATGGCTCCACTCCATCTTGGCTCAAAGGCAGAGAGTTCAAAACTATCCTCAGTAAGTCTTTAAGACCTAAAGGTCAAATGTTTGGCTACAGTAGGATGTTTGATCTTGGTTTTGGGTGTCTTATCTAAATAACAACAGACTTGGTCTGAGGTGTGGTTACTCTTGACCCTCAAGTCAAGATAAGGAGAAATCATATACAAGGTGCAGTTACTGAATCCTTGGAGAATTGAGGAAAAAAGTCTGTTTTGTTCCGTATGCATGATACCATGTTCACCTTTTTGGTTAAGGTATTTAAGAGTGGTAAAAAGTAGAATTGTGGCTATTAGACTTCAATGTGGATCTTTTAACAATGGGGAAACAATTGGTTTAAGGATATAAAACTGCAGTTGGACAAGAGGCATAGACTCTCTGAAGTCTTGAGGTCTACTGAGAGCATGATAAATACGGTTGATAACAATATGCCATATTTTAAAAGTTGTGAGATAGTATACGTTAAGTGTTCTCAAAACAAAAATGATGAATATGTGTGATATAACATGTTAATTGGTTTAATTTAGCCATGCCATTGTGAACATACTGTATTATGTATCATAATTGTGCATGACTTTATTTATGAGCTAAATAAATGAATGGAAAAAAATTTTAAAAAGTAAACTTCCTTGCTTGCCAAACCATGGGCTTGCTTTGCTTTGCTTTGCCTTGTCTTTTCCCTCTTTGTCATGTCTATGCCTGCATCACCATGCCATTCCTTGTCTTCATAATGTCTTTCTTGCCTGGCCATGCCTTGCTTTGCCTTGCTTGGTCATTAGCATACCTTCCTTGCCTTGCAATTCTTCTCATGTGCACGCTTTCCCTTCCATTCCCTTGCCTTGCTTTCCCATGGGAATCATGGCCATATCTTGCATTTCCTTGCATTTTTTTGTCATGTGAATACTTTGCCTTTCCTTGACTTGACTTGCTACGCACATGACATCCTTTGTGTTGCCGAACATGTTCCTTGCATTCCCTTTCCTTTCTTTTCCTTGTCTTTTCTTTCCTTCACTTCTGTTCTCTTCCCTTCCATTCCCTTTCTGTTCCTTGTCTTATTTTGTTTTCCCTATCATGTACTTCTCGACTGCCTGACATTGCTTCCTCTGGCCGTGCTTGCTAAACCATGTGCTTACTTTGCTTTGCTTTGTCGTGTCTATGCTTGCATTGCCATGCTTTGCCATATCTTGCCTTTTCTTGCCTTGTCATGTTATGCCTTTCCTTGCTTGATCATTATAATGCCTTCCTTGCCTTTTCTTGACTTGATATGACTTCCTTGCATTACCATGCATGTTCCTTCCATCCCCTTCCCTTTCCTTGTTGTGGGGGACCGAATAATTCTGTTATGGAATATTTTCGGGCCCAGTCTCTTGCTCCAGAAACATGGAGCACTGGAAAGCTCCGGCCTTACCATTGTATTGTTAATGCCAATAAGGCTAGTATTGTTTAACATGGCCTCAGGGTAAAATACCTCTTATTTGCATCTGTATGTGCCTAAGCATCTGAATAGGCCCTCACCTGGGCGGAGGAGGAGAGGTGTGTGAGGAAAGAAGGTTTGAAGCTAAGGGCGAGTGGCCACAGCAGAGAGGGAACAAAGAGGGGTGTTTTCCTCGTGATATTGGCAGGCTGGTTAAGAAACACCAGAAAAGATGGCTAATAAAGAAATGACTCTAGTTCTACAACATGGAACTGAGAGCTCTCTGAAGATGACAAGATGCCTGTGTTTGATCTTTATCGCCATTGGCTTGCTGGGAGCTTCCAGGTCCACACACCCCCACTCAGGCCGAACCTCATGGCTGTCGTGGTTAAAGCTGAGACAAGCCGGGTCACAACACCTTGTGATGCCCATTCCTTGACTTTTGGTTCTATGTCATGCCTTGCATTGACTCACCTTGTCTTGTGGCAGACTGTCCTTGGATTTTCATTCCTTGCCTTTCCTTTCATTGCCTTGTCATGACATGTGCATGACTCATATTGACTTTCATTTCTTTGCCTTGTCTTGCCATCACACGCATTATGGATCTAGGAACCCCTAGCCCCCAAAACTCCAGAGGGGACACCCTACTGGATCAGAAGACATGCTAGTCCAGAATCCATGGGCATTTAGGCCTGAGGGCAGAGAGGAAACAGAAACAAAGGAACAAAACCATCATCCAACAAAGACAAATGGAGGATCAACACCTAGACCTTTAATCTAGGTAAGAACACAAGAACAGAAAAGGCAATATGGCACCACCAGAGTCCAGCTATACTACAGCAGCAAGACCTGAACAATCCAACATATCTGAAGCACAAGAAAACAACCTTAAAAAAGACTTTATGAAGATGATGGCGGTCCTTAAGGAGGATATGAAAAAAATCCCTTAAAGAAATTTAGGAAACAAAAAACAAGAAATTGGAAGAACTCAACAAATTCCTAAAAGAAAGCCAAGAAATGGCAATCATACAGGTGAAGGAAATGATTCAAGACTTAAAAAGAGAAATAGATGCAATAAAGAAAACAAAAACCTAGGGAATTCTGGAAATGGAAAACCGGGGTAATTGGTCAGGAACTACAGATGCAAGAATAAACAACAGCATACAAGAGATGGAAGATGGATGAGAGAATCTCAGGTGTTGAAGATACAACAGAAGAAATGCATTCATCAGTCAAAGAAAATGATAAATCCAATAAATTCTTGACACAAAATATCCAGGAAATCTGGGATACCATGAAAAGACTGAAACTAAGAATAATAGGGACAGAAGAAGAAGTCCAACTCAAAGGCACAGAAAACATATTCAACAGAATCACAGAAGAAAACTTTCCCAACCTAAAGAAGGACATGCCTATGAAAATACAAGAAACTTACAGAACACCAAATAAACTGGACCAAAAAAAGTCCAATTGCCACATAATAATCAAAATAATAAATATACAGAATAAAGAAAGAATATTAACAGCTGCAAAGAAAAAAGGCCAAGCAACATATAAAGGCAGACCTATCAGAATTACACCCAACTTCTCAATAGAAACAACGAAAGGCAAAAGGACAGGCATTATGCAAACAGTAAGAGCCCACAGATGCCAGCCCAGACTACTATACCCAGCAAAGCTTTCAATCATCATAGATGAAGAAAGCAAGATATTCCGAGAAAAAAACAATAGTTACATACAAAAAGTACTGGAAAAAAGTACTGGAAGGAAAACTCCAACCTAAGGAAGGTAACTACACCCACAAAAATATACGCAATAGATAATCCCACACCAGAAAATCCCAAAGAAGAGAAATACACACACAATACCACCATCAACAACAAAAACAAAATAATAGGAACTAGCAATCACTGGCCATTAATATCTTTAATATCAATGGACTCGATTCCCTGTAAAAAGACACAGGCTAAAAGAATGGATATGAAGACAAAAATCCATCCTTCTGCTGCATGCAAGAAACATACCTCAACTTCAAAGACAGACATTACCTCAGAGTAAAAGGTTGGGAAAAGATTTTCCAATCAATGGACCTAAGAAACAAGCTGGTGTAGCTATTCTAATATTTAACAAAACAGACCTCAAACTAACATAACAGTAATCAAGAGAATATTTCATATTCATCACAGGAGAAATCCAGCAAGATGAACTCTCAATTCTGAATATCTATGCCCCAAATACATTTGTAAAAGAAACATTACTAAAGCTTAAATTGCACATGAAGCCCCACACACTAATAGTGGAGACTTCAACACCCCACTCTCACCACTGGACAGTCTACCAGACAGAAACTTAACTAAGAAATAAAGGAACTAGCAGATGTTATGACTCAAATAGGCTTAACAGACATCTATAGACCATTCCACCCAAACACAAAAGAATATACCTTCTTCTCAGCACCCCTTGGAACCCTCTCTGAAATTGAACACATACTCAGTAACAAAGCAAACCTCAACAGATAAAAAAAAAAAAAAAAAAGTGAAATAACCCCCTGAATTTTATCTGATCATCATGGCTTAAAATTAGAATTCAACAACACTAATGGCATAAAGCTCACAAACTCATGGAAACTGAACAATGCTCAATTGACTCACTACTGGGTCAAGGGAAAAAAGAAATTAAAGACTTACTAAAACTCAATGAAAATGGCAGCACAATGCATCCAAATTTATGGGACATTGTAGGGAGTAACCCTAGCCCCGCCCAATAGTCCTGGGGCAGGTACCAGGTGGACCTGGGGACTCGCCCATAAGGGCGGGGTGAAGGAAAGCCGGCATGACGTAAGGGGGGCTTCTTAAAAGGCTGCACGTGGGGACCGCGCGCTCTCTTTGTTCTGGCTGCGCTGGCTGGGTTCTTAACCTAGCTCTGGCCTGTGTTTCACCCGGCTGTGCTTGGAATAAAGAGAGCGCGCGGTCCCCACGTGCAGCCTTTTAAGAAGCCCCCCTTACGTCATGCCGGCTTTCCTTCACCCCGCCCTTATGGGCGAGTCCCCAGGTCCACCTGGTACCTGCCCCAGGACTATTGGGCGGGGCTAGGGTTACTCCCTACAGGACATAATGAAAGCAATGATAAGAGGAAAGTTCATAGCACTAAATGTCTACATAAAGAAGCTAGAGAAGGGGCTGGAGAGATGGCTCAGTGGTTAAGAGCACTGACTGCTGCTCTTCCAGAGGTTCTGAGTTCAATTCCCAGCAACCACTTGGTGGCTCACAACAATCTGTAATGTGATCTGGTGCCCTCTTATGGCAGGCACTGTATACATGATAAATAAATAAATAAATCTAAAATAAAAACTGCCTGCTTTGGAAATTCTGGGCTGTTCTCTTCCCAGAGAATGACCCCAACGTGTCAGAATAAAATCCTTAAAAAAAAAAAAAAAAAAAAAGAAGAAGAAGAAGCTAAAGAAACCCCACACTAGTGAATTAACAGAACTGAAAGCTCTAGAACAAAAAGAAGCAAACTCACCCAGGAGGAGTACGTGGCTAGAAATAATCAAATTGAGGGCTGGAATCAATAAAATAGAAACAAATACAAAGAATCAATTAAAAAATTTGGTTCTTCAATAAAATCAATAAGATAGACAAACCTTTATCCAAACTAACCAAAAGGCAGAGAAGGACTACCCAAATTAACAAAATCAAAAATGAAAAAGGGATACAGCAACAGGCACTGAGGAAATCCAGAGAATCACTAAGTCATACTTCAAAAACCTGTACTCCACAAAATTGGAAAATTTAAAGGAAATAGACAATTTTCTGGATAAGTACCACAAAGTTAAATCAAGACAATAGATCTATAACCTCTAAGGAAATAGAAACAGTCATCGAAAGTCTCCCAACCAAGAAAAGCCCAAGACCAGATGGTTTCAGCACAGAATTCTACCAGAATTTCAAAGAATTACTAATACCATACCAATTCTTCTCAAAGTATTCCACACAAAAGAAACAGAAGGAACATTGACAAACTCTTTTTCCCAAGGCCAAAGTCACTGTGATACCTAAACCACACAAAGACCCAATAAAGAACGAGAATTACAGATCAATTTCACTCATGAACATTGATGTAAAAATACTAGCAAATCAAATCCAAGAACATGTCAAAAAGATCATCCATATGACTGTAACAGGATAAATAAAAGACCCAGAGACTGATATTGGGGTTCAAGATTCAAGCTGAAGATCAGAAAAGCAAACCAGCCGTGCACTAGCTCTTACCTCTAGCTCAGGCTGAAAGGGCTGATCCTGTCTCCACAATTTCTCATCAAGCCTCAGACTGCTGCCTCTCCTCAGCATGGCTGTAGAATCCTGAGACTCTATCTTCAGTGTGGCTGGAGAATGATTACCAGCTCTGAGACTCTGTTCCTGTCTTAAATACCTCTCAAGAGTCCTGGGATTAAAGGCATGTGATCCCAAGTGCTAAGATCCTCTTTTTGTGAGATGTTTCTCTCTAGGACTGGATCAACTTTGTGTAGCTCAGTGTGGCCTTGAACTAACAGAGATTCTTCTTAATTCTGAGTCCTGGGATTAAAGGTGTGTGCCTGGCTTCTATGTCTTGTGGATGACTTTGCTTTCTGAATCTGCAGGCAAGCTTTAATAAATCATAAATAATATATCACCACTCATGACAAAGTAGATTTCATCCTAAAGATGGAGGGATGCTTCAACATACAAAAAAAAAATCTGTCATTGTAATCCTTCATATAAACAAACTGAAAGAGAAAAAACACATGATCATCTTGTTAGATGCTGAAAAAGCCTTTGACAAAATCCAACACTCTCTCCTGCTAAAAGTTTTGTATACATCAGGGAAAAAAGGGACATTGCTAAACATAATAAAGGCAATATGCCACAAGCCATTTGCCAATATCAAATTAAATGGCGAGAAACTCAAAACAATTCCATTAAAATCAGGAATAACACAAGATTGTCCACTCTCTCCATACCTAGTCAATATAGTACTTGAAGTTCTAGCTAGAACAATAAGACAGCTAAAGGCAATCAAGGGGATATGAATTGGAATGGAAGAAGTCAAAGTATCATTAATCATAGATGATATAGTATACATAAGCAACCCCAAAATTCTACCAGGGAACTCTTACAGCTGCTAAATACCTTTCAAGTGGATGGATACAAGATTAACTCAAAAAAAAAAATCAGTAGACTTCCTATATACAAATGATAAACGGGCTGATGAACAAATCAGAGAAACAACACCCTTTGCAATAACATCAAACAATATAAAATATTTTGGTGTAACTCTAACCAAGCAAGTGAAAGACCTATATGACAAGAACTTCAAGTCTTTGAAGAAAATAAGAAGATATCATAAGATGGAGACATCTCCCATGCTCATGGATTGGTAGGACTGACATAGTAAAAAATGGTCATCTTACCAAAAGCAATCTACAAATTCATTGCAATCCTCATTAAAATCCCAACACAATTCTTTACAGACCTTGTAAGAACAATACTCAATTTCATATGGAAAAACAAAAAACTCAGGATAGCTATATTTGCCGAGCTATTACAATCCCTAATTTCAAGCTCTACATGGTACTGCCATAAAAATAGACAGGTGGACCAATGGAACTAAATCAAAGACCCAGACAAAAGTCCACATTCCTGTGGACACCTAGTTTTTTTACAAAGAACCCAAAATTATACAATGGAAAAAAGAGAGCATCTTCACCAAATGGTGCTGGTGTAACTGGATGTTGGTATATAGAAGAATATAAATAGATCCATATCTTATCACCCTGAATAAAACTCAAGTCCAAGTAGATCAAAGACCTCAATATAAATCTAAATACACTGAAACTGATAGAAGAAAAAGTGGGAAATAGTCTCAAACACATTGACACAGAAGATAACTTCCTGAATAAAACACCAGTAACACAGACACTGAGACTGAAAATTAATCAATGGGACCTCATGAAACTGAAAAGTTTCTGTAAAGCAAAGGACATCATCAATAGGACAAAACAGCAACCTACAGAATAGGAAAAGATCTTCACCAACCCCACATTTGACAGAGGGATGATTTCCAAAATATATAAAGAACTCAAGAAACTAGATATCAACAAACCAAATAATCCAATTTAAAAAATGGGGTACAGATCTAAACAGAGAATTCTGAGAAGACTCTCAAATGGCGGAGAAACACTCAAGGAGATGTTCAATATCTTTAGCCATTAGGGAAATGTAAATCAAAATGACTCTGAGATACCATCTTACACCTGTCAGAATGCCTAAGATCAAAAACACAAGCAACTGTTCATGCTTGAGAGATGTAGAGCAAGGGGAAGAGTCCTCCATTGCTGGTGGGAGTGCAAACTGTACAGCCACTTTGAAAGTCAGTGTTTTGGTTTCTCAGAAAACTGGGAATCAATCTACCACAAGATCCATCTATCCCACTGTTGTGCATATACCCAAATGATGCTCAATCAATCATACTACAAGGACGCTTGCTCAACTATGTTCATAGCAGCTTTATTTGTAATATCCAGAACCTGGAAGCAACCTAGATGTTACTTAACTGAGGAATAAATAAAGAAAATGTGGTATATTTGCACAATGGAGCATTACTCAGCTATTAAAAACAAAGACATCAGGAAATGTGAAGGAAAATGGATGGAACTAGGAAAAAAAATCATCCTGAGTGAGGTAACCCATACCCAGGAAGACAAACATGGTATGTACTCACTCATAAGTGGATATAGCTGTAAAATAAAAAATAATCATGCTACAATCCATAGACCCAGAGGGCTAGGTAACAAGGAGGGTTCATGGAGGGACCCACATTTCCCTGGAAAGGGACAATAGAAGAGATTTTGTAAGTGGACTGAATGTGGGTGGGAATGACAATATGAGCATCAGGTTGGGGAGGAGGCAGAAGGAGAGCGTATTGAAAGAGACTGACAGGTAGGGGTCATTTCAGGGTCCAGTAAAAACCTGGCACAAAGGAATCTCCAAGGGTGACTCCAGCTAAGATTTGTGGCAATAGTGGAAACAGCCTGAACTGGCCATCTCCTGTAACCGTACTGATGCCTAGTCTGATTGTCATCAGAAAGGCTTTATCAAACAACTAATGGAAATACATGCAGACCCATAGTCAATCAGTAGACGAAGTTCAAGGAATCCTGCAGAAGATGAGGGGAACGGATTGTCGGAACCAGAGGAGTCAATGACACCACAAGAAAACTCACAGATTCAACTAATCTTGGCTCATAAGAGCTCACAGAGATTGAAATGACAACCAGGGAGCCTGCATGGGACTGACCTAGGCACTCAGCATATGTTACAGTTGTTTAGCTTGGTCCTCTGGTGGGACTCCTAACAGTGGGAACAGGGGTTGTCTCCAGCACTTTTACTGGCTTTGGGGACACTATTCCTCATACTGCGTTGCCTGGCCCAGCCTTAATACATGAAGAGGTGCTTAGTTTTAATGCAATTTGATAGACTATGTTTTTTTGTTTGTTTGTTTGTTTTTGTATTTTCCATCTTTATGTGCCTTTTTATTACTCTATTTTTTTCAGATTTTTTTATTTGAATTAGAAACAAGATTGTTTTACATGACAATCCCAGTTCCCTTCTCCCTCCCTTCCTCCTCTACCACCCGCCCCCCAACTAAAACCCTACCTATCACATATCTTTTCTGCTCCCCCTGGATGGTGAGGCCTTCCATAGGGTGTCATCAGAGGATAGACCATGTTTTGTTGAAACTCATGGGAGACCTGCCCTTTCCTAAACAGAAACAGAGGAGGAGTGGATTGGGGGGTGGAAACAGGGGGTGGGGTAGGGGAAGGACTGGGAGGAGAGGAGGGCGGGAAAACTGCAGCCAGGATGTAAATTGAATAAATAAATAAGTCTATAAAAATAAATAAGTGAAATTCATGGGTTAGAATGAACTAATAATTCCAGTCTTTATTTAAACCACAGATCACTGCAAAAAAATAGTTGCAATTTAAACTCTTTCATTGATTATTTACTTTCTTGAAATATACTATCAAAAGAAGAAACAAGAACAAAAATCTTGAGATGAAACAGTGAGTATAGTCTATGGCTTATGAGTATACCACACAAGTATCATGTAGCATTGAAGAGAAAATGAAGTCAAATGTCTTTTTATAGTATAAAGCCCTACCTCTCTGATCTCAGTGGCAACCTAAGTTTCTCTCATACACAGTGGTTTTTGGTGGTGGTCTTCCTCCTCCTCTACATCTTCTCTCTTCTCTTTCAATAAGTCAAGTCCTTCTCTTGTAATGTTCTTCCCAAGAATTTTGGCATGTTTGATACTTCGAATCAAGTATGCCTTAATTTAGGTGTTAATTCATTCAGAGGCCCTCCAAGAGTATCTGAGACAAAACAATTTATCCAGTAGTCACTCATCTCCATTTTGGAGATGTTCAGAAACTTAGTAAAATATGAACAGATCATGGGTCACTTCAAGGCCTGAACCATAATCACGGTAAGTGTGCTTCCTTTGGTAGTAATTGAATTAGAAGTGTTTTATAGAACCTAGTTTCCAGGCAGTGAGAAGTGAGGGAAACTTCATTAAGAATTCTGAAAAAAAAAAAAAAAACAGGAAACACTTAGATCCAAATCTAAAGAAGAAATCTAAATGTCATAAGATCTAACACACAGCCGGGCGTTGGTGGCGCACGCCTTTAATCCCAGCACTCGGGAGGCAGAGGCAGGTGGATCTCTGTGAGTTCGAGGCCAGCCTGGTCTACAAAGCGAGTGCCAGGATAGGCTCCAAAGCTACACAGAGAAACCCTGTCTTGAAAAACAAACAAACAAACAAACGAAAACAAAAACAAAAAGATCTAACACACAATTAGTTTTCCCATAAGGAGAAGAAAAAAATGGGAGAAAATATTTGCAGATATTGGCCTTGAATTTTCAAATAGGAAAAGCATATTTGAGTAAATTTAAACAATGCTAGAAATAGTATAGTAAAGCAAAAAACCAAATCGCAGCACTATTGCTTTCTCAAAAACTTAATGATATCCTTAAAATGTCAAAAAATAGTTCTCTGTCCCCTCAAATTCAGTCCTCTGGTCTCATTCCCAGCTTTGCAGCAACACCTATGGCAGTCTTATCTACAGCCCCTCCACCTCTCCATCTCTAAACCCCACTTCTGTTCCCATCTCCTGTAGAGTCTACAGATCTACACCTTTTTTCCTCCCTCCACTGTCTGGTTGCTTTGTCCCAGCCCCCAACTGCAACCCCAACAGGTACCCATTGCTAACTCATGGGCCACTCCTGCCAGAGCAATAAGTAAGTTGTCCATAGACCCACACCTCTCCTCCTGCTCCACCAGATCCAATCCCCACAGTCTTATGACCAGCTCTGTAGCAGAAAACTGCTGTGGTCTCACTTTCTTCTCTGACCCCATCTGCAACAGATGACAAATACCTTCTCTTCCAGCCTTCCTTCCCCCAACTCATCTGTGGTAATCTGAAAGAAAAATGGCCCCTTTAGGGAGTGACAATATTGGGAAACGTGGCTTTCTTGGAGAAGGTATGACCTTGTTGGAGGAAGTGTGTTATTTTGGGGGTAGGTTTTGAAGTGTCCTATGCTCAAGCTACACCCAGTGATACAATTCACTTCCTTCCTGTGGATCAAGATGTAGAAACTCTCGGCTCCTTCTCTGGCACCTTGTTGACTTGCATGCTGACATGTCCCTCCATGATGACAATGGATTAAACCTCTGAAACTGTAAGCCACCCTAATTAAATGTTTTCTGTAAAAGAGTTGCCCTAGTCATAGTGCCTCTTCACACTAATAGAATCCCTAACTAGGATATCATCTCATTCATTATCTCAGCCTCTAACACTAGCAGGCATTCACTGGAACACACTAGCTGAGCACACCAGGGAAACAGGTCTATAGAAAATTTCCTACCTGGCAGCAGACAGTCACTACATCCTAAAGTCTAGTGAGGAAGCAGTAACTAAGGAACAAAACACTCACCCCACAGAAACAAAACCAGATATCATCATTCAGACCTATAATCATCCCAATCCTAGCACAAAAACACACTAACAGCCAATACAACTTGTCTCCAATGGAGCCCAGCAAACCTACCACAGCAGACCCTGTATATTCCAACATAGATAAAGCCCAAGAAAAAGGACTTTAAAAGGCCTGTATGAAGACAATAGAAGCCCTTGAAGAGAAATGAATAAATCCCTTAAAGAAATCTAGTGCAGCCATCATTGGTGGCACACGCCTTTAATCCCAGCACTCAGGAGGCAGAGGCAGGCACATCTCTGTGAGTTCAAGGCCAGCCTAGTCTCCAGAGCGAGTGCCAGGATAGGCTCCAAAGCTACACAGAGAAACCCTGTCTTAGAAAAGAAAAAGAAAAGAAAAGAAAAATAAATCTAGTGCAAGGTATTGAAGGGACCAGCTTCCCTTTTGGCAGCCATAACGGCCGAACACGTGCTTCTATGACCTTGTCCTAGACACTAGAAAGTCAGATGCCTGCTTCGTGACAAGGAGCCAATCAGAAGTTAGCTGGTGGCGCTATGTTTTACGACCCTGGGTGTGCTTTACAGACAAGCGCACAGCAATGACATAGAGAGCATAGCAACCACCCTGGGAGGGCCTATGGGCCATAACAACCAGTTGACCAATCAACACAGGGCAAGCCCTCCAAGCCTGGAGGCACACCAATCGTGAGCCTGTGCGTACCCCTAGACATTCCCCTTACGCTGTCCTATAAGATCTCTTGGGAGGCCCTAGGAGCCGTCTTTTGCTAGTCATCCGCCATGGTGGATGGGTGAAAGACCCGAGCTAACATGGGGTTAGCTCGTTAAATTACAATAAAGCCTCCTGCAGTTTGCAGCAAGCTCTCGAATCCTCCTGGTGATTGGGGTGACCAAGAACGTGGCCTGGGACCCCGGGTACCTGAGTTTTCTGGGGGGTCTAACAGTATGAATAAAATTGCTCAAGACCTGAAAATTCTACTTCTACTTCGAAGAGTCCATGGATGCCAGCCCAGACTACTATACCCAGCAAAAATTTCAATCAACATAGATGGAGAAAATAATATATTCCATGATAAAACCAAATTTAAGCAATCCAACCCTACAGAGGGTGCTAGAAAAAAACCTCCAATCCAAGGTGGTTAACTACAACACTAAAAACACAGAGAATAAATAATCTCAGACTATGAAAACCAAGGAAGGTAAACACATACACACATACACACACACACACACACACACACACACACACACACACACACACACACACACTACCAAAAACAGCCACAACAAAATAACAGGAATCAACAATCATTGATCATAGATATCGCTCAGTATCAATGGTCTCAATGCCCCAATGTGCCAAATGAAACCGAGCAGTCAGAGACATCAAGAGTGGCCAACAAAGGACACCAAGCTAAGAGAAACAACTTGTGCCACTCAGCAGACCCTAAGCACCTTTCATTAATGGTTGAACATCACATGTTATCAACCCAACATTTCCAATGCTTTATTTCCCCCAACTTCTAATAGTTTGTCATCCTCTCATTGTATTTCATCCTCTTGACACATTTGAAGAGTAATAGCTATTATATAAGATTTTTAAGGATGATGTGCATTTATATTTATCTAATATTTTTTATGGTTAGAATCTTGTGGGGGACCAAATAATTCTGTTATGAAATATTTTGGGGCCCAGCCTCCAGCTTCAGAAAACATGGAGCACCGGAAAGCTCCGGCCCACTATTGTATTGTTAATGCCAATAGGGCTACTATTGTTTACCATGGCCTCAGGGTAATATGCCTCCTATTTGCATCTCTGTGGGCCTAAGCATCTGAATAGGCCTGCACCTGGGCCAAGGAGAGAGGTATGTGAGTAACTTGTGAGGATACAATGTTAGGAGTTAGGAGGAGGACCAGAGCAGAGAGGAGAAAAGAGAAATGGTTCCCTCATGGTCATGACAGCACGGTTAAGAAACAGCAGAAAAGATGGCTAATAAAGAAATGACTCTAGTTCTACAACATGGAACTGAGAGCTCTCTAAAGATGACAAGATGCCTATGTTTGGTCTTTATCGCTGCTGGGTTGCTAGGAGCTTCCAAGTCCACACACACCCACTCAGGTAGAACCTCATGGATTAAGGCTGAGACATGCTGGGTCAAGACAGAATCTGACTGGGGATTAGCATGATTAAGAAAGGTTACTTTGTTATGTGCTTTCTGACCAGCTCCCCCCACCCCCACAGCCTTGCTTCCCCAGCTAGAAGCAGTTCCCAATGTCATGACTTTGCCACCATGATAGACTGTATCATCTCAAACCATGAGCCAAAGAAAACTCCCTCAAGTGGTTTCTTGTATGGTATTTTGTCACAATTATGGGGAAAGTGACATATACATAAAATTAGTAATGAGCATGGGAACATTATTATGATAAATCTATATGGTCATTGGACTTCAAAAAATGATTTACAGGAATAATGTGGAAGAGTTTAGAGCTATAAACTAGAGTAACCCTAAAATATTGTAACAAGGAACACAACCAGAGATTCTGGTAAGAAAGTCAAAAGAAATGAAGATAATAAAGTCTGTGCTCATGAGCTTTTAGAGGTGAGTAAGTCTAACAGAAATTGGGCTGGAGGCCCTTAGGATTACATTCTGACAAAAAAAAAAAAAAAAAAAAAAAGCTGGCTACATTCCATTCATGTCTTGAAAATCTGCATACAAATAAATTACAATGTAATGGATTAAACTGTTTGGTAGCATAAATTTCAAGACAGCATAGCATTCAGGCTGTGAATGGGTACTGCTCACTGCTTTTAGTGAGATCTACAGTGGAAAGAACAGCAAGTAGAATTGAAATGTGAAGTGATAAATTGTTTATGATCTAATATAGCCACTGAAGATCAGAATGCAAAGCTAGCCATAGCCATAGAAGCTGGGCAGTGGTAGAACACACCATTAATCCCAGGACTCAAGAAACAGAGGCAGATGTGTCTCTGTGAGTTCAAGGCCACCCAGGGCTACATGAGTGTGAATCAGTCTAAAAGAGAAACAGAGCTCACACCTTTAATCCCAACACTAGATAGGTATATAAGAAGGAACCCAGAGTCTTGTGAGGCATTCAGTATTCAGGCACTAGCAATTAGTCTCCAGCCACGTTGAGGACATGATCTCCCCAACCCTGGTATAGGTAAGAGCTCTCTGGTAGCTTGGCTGCTTTGCTTTTCTGATCTTCAGCTTGTACCTCAATATCTGACTCTGGATTTTTATTATTCCTACTACATAAACATGTAGAAAATGTGAAAGAACATGAATGCATATAAAGTTACATACAGGCTGTGTTTTTAAAATCAATTGTAATTGTTAAAAAGATTTGCACAATTAAGAAAAAACAGGAATATTTACAGAGGAACAATAGGAAAAATACTTGGAGGGCAAGAATTTGTCCATTATGACTCATTTGTAAAATGGAAATTCATTTTTTAAAAAACAAGTGGTTGGAAGTACCTAAGATAAGAGACTTCGTGAGACTCAAACAGAACTGTCTAGAGGGATTGTTATCTAGTTCAGCCAGAAAACTGCTCAGTCTATTGTAAACAAGTTCCAAGAAGCCTATACTACATCTTTAACTAATAGCAAAACATGCTGTTATCCATATAGTGCTGGTTTTGAAAAATGTAGAATACAAGAGAAACTTCCACCAAGGTTCCAGAAAACCACCGATTTCAAGCAATGTGTCACAGAGTCAGATTCCCTGAAAGGAGCCCTTAAGAGACCATTGTGTAATGCTGTAAAGGTGAAATATAAGTTGCAGTAAAAACCACAGAATGTTGGAGATGTGAAGAATTTAGGCTATTTACCAAGGAAAGCTGTGGGTACTGAGTGGAGTCAACCTAAAGAGTGTATATATACTTGCAGGTGGCAGGGTCTGATGGACAGAGATACTCAGACCTATTATACCCCAAATAATGCTTCCATGAGCCCTAGATGTTAGACATAGAGGTGTAGGGCTTAGTATTTTCTTTGGTGTTGGTTTCCTCTGGTCTGGCCTTTCCCAGAATTTGGTTTTATTTTTATTTATTTTTTTTTTATTTTAAAGTGTTTATTCATTTTACATACCAACCACAGTTCCCCCTCCTCCCCCCACCCCAACACCCATCCACTCCCCAGAAAGGGTAAGGCCTCTCACCTGAAGTCAACAAAGTCCTGGCACACTGGGTTGAGACAGGACCAAGCTCCTGCATCAAGGCAGAGCAAAGCATCCCACTATATGGAATAGGCTCCAAAAAGCCAGTTCATGCACAAGGGAAAGATCCTGGTCCCACTGCCAGGGGCACCTCAAACAGACCAAGCCACACAACTGTCACCCACATGCAGAGGGCCTAGTTTGGTTCCGTGCTGACTCCCCAGCTGTCAGTCCAGAGTCAGTGAGCTCCCACAAGATCTGGTCAGCTGTCTTTGTGGGTTTCCCTGTCATGATCTTGACCCCCTCCCCACCTACTCCCACATTGCTCATGTAATCCCTCCTTCTGTTTATTTTTGTTGGTTTTTCAAGACAGGGTTTTTCTATGTAGCCTTGGCTGTCCTGGAATTTGCATTGTAGGCCAGGCTGGCCTTGAAATCACAAAGATCTGTCTGCCTCTGCCTCCAAAGTACTGGGATTAAAGGCATGTGCCACTACCACTCAGCTTCTAGCATTTCTTTACTATGCTCTATTTTTCCTTTGGGGGAAAGGGATTCTGTGCCATGATATGTTGAAAACATAGAACTTGTTTTGTTTCTTGTTGTTCTTGTTGTTGTTTTTTCCAAGGGCCTACAGATGAATTTCCCTTGAGTCTTAGAAGAGAATTTGAACTTACAAAGAGTGTAACATCTCTAAGACTATGGAACTTTTGAAGTTGGACTTTTGCATTATGAGATGCCCATGAGACTACAGGGTGCTAATGTTATAGTTTGAGGGTAAAAATAAAAATGTTGTCCCACACTAGCCCATGTGTTTGCATACTTGTTTGCCAGCTGTTGGTGGTGTTTGGGGAGTTTGTGGAACATTTAAAATGTGACCTAACTGGAGAAAGGGAACTTCTGGGGATAGCCCTTATAGGTAGCTCTGCCTTGCTTCTAGCCTGACTTCTCTGTTTTCTGAATTCTAACATATAACTAGCTACTCTGTGTTCCTACTGTTCCAGGCACAAACCACTCCTGTTGCTGTGCCTTCTCCTCTGTGATGCACTGTGCCTTCTCCTCTGTGATGCACTGAACCTTCTCAAACTGGGAGCCAAACTAAAACATCTCCTCAAACTGCTCCTGTTGTGCCTTCTCCCCCATGATACACTGAAACTTCTCAAACTGGGAGCCAAACAAAATATCTCCTCTCAAAAATAAAAACAAAACCTCCATAAAGAATGCTCTCATGTTAAATATTTGTTATAAGCATGCAGTGCTTTTCCTTATTCATGACAATGCTGATGGGTTTGAGTAGCTTTCTGATTTATTGACAGCTGTCACACACCTTCCTTGATTCTGGAAATGGTAGCAGCTTCCCAGGAGCAAAATAGTGACTAACCTGGGTTGAAGAGATGGAAGTCCAATAAGCCGCTATCATTATCTGCAGTTTATCAGGCTTTAAGGACAGTAAGTATGACAGCTCCTGAAGGTCATATCAGGAATTGTAACTATTCCATGGGGAACCGTAGACCTGTCAATCAAGCAGCCTCTTCAAGTTCAGTTTCTTAGGTTCTCATTAACTCATTACAAAGTAGCTACAGCTGTTTTAAAAAAAAAAACAAAGAAAGCCCAAGATGTGCAGGAGACTTTGAATTCATGGAAATGACTTCAAATAAGCTGCACACAGTCCAGAGACACTTTGTTCCAGTGTCAAGAAACACTGTTGTGGCCTCAACTCCAACAATGGCTTTGCTTCAAGACTCTACTTCAGTTCCTGGAGACATATGGAACTGAAAAAAAGCTTTGGAAAAACTCTTTGGTCACAGCAACTTCATTTGAACCTTAGATGGCCTCACAGAGAACAGCTTCAGATGCCCATATCCACAGCTACCCAAAACCTCCTACCAGCAGATCAGTGAAACTACCTGTTATTGTATAATAACCTTTTTGTACACTGTAAAGACATGTCTATGTTTTGCCTCACCTGCCTTAGGTACCTGATTGGTTTAACAAAGAGCTGAATGGCCAATAGATAGACAGGAGAGAATAGGCAGAGAGAAGAACTCAGGGTTAGAATCTGGCAAGGCAGGAGATACCATCAAGACATGGAGCAAGTCAAACGTACACAGTGGGAGAGCCACATGTAGAACATAGATTAATAGAAACAGGTTAATTTAGGTTATAAGAGCTAGTTGGGAACAAGTCTATGCTGAACTCCAAGCTTTCATAATTAATAAGTCTCTGTGTTATTATTTGGGGGGCAAGCAGTGCCAAAAAAAGTCTGACAAGCAAGTCTAGCTACAACCTGCTATAGCAAGCATACACATATACTCACTACATAAACCGAGCTCCTCTCACTTTCTTATAGCGGTCTGAGAGACCACGTTTTTGTATACTACACACACACACAGCCCAGTTCATGATACAACCAAGATGTCAATGAAACCTACCTGAGGTGTTCGTTCTGCCTTTCCAGTGGGTAGAATGAGATGAGCTAATAATACAAAGAATAGACAACTTCTGGGACTGCCAGACCCAGATACAACAAGCAGCAACAGCTAGAAGGTGGCTAAATAGTTGCAGTGTGTGGCCAGGAGCAGTGATGGAAGAGATACGAGACTTTAGAGGATGTGGAAGCTCTGAAGTATGTCAAATGACAGTGGAGAGTTGAGATCAACAAATAAAAATGGTTGTGAAGAACTTCTAACTATAGAGGAGTCATGAGCCCTTGCAAAGAGAAGAATTCCAGAAAGCAATTGAGAGTTACTAAAGAGCTGTAACATTAGGAGCTGAAATGTCTGACATCCCAAGATGAGAGGTGTAACATTCACTATTCATGTTTGGCCACTGGCACTTTAGATGCAGGCTGTAGCATTGGAAGTAGAGGTTCCAACACCCCAGGCTTGGAACTGTCAACATTAAGGACCTTTTGTTGCATGATTTCTATCTGAGTAAAGCAAAAGAAACCTATTGGTGATAAATAAGGTTACGTCTTTTAGTAAGACTATTAAAGAAATAGAAGGCATGGTGGCACTTGCTGCAACCCAGCACTCAAGAAGCTGAAGCACGGGGTTAATGAACTCAAAGTCAGTCTGGGAAACATAACAAAATGTGATGTCAAAAAAAATATATAGACAAATTTAAGGAAATGAGATTAATTCCTTGTTAGTACAAATGTCAAGGAATTCACATTATCAATATATCTTATTACCAGTAACATTAAACTTCATTACTTGATTAAGGTGGTACCTTGGTGGTTATCTCCATTACAAAGTTACTATATTTTCTTTCTTCCTTCCTTCCTTCCTTCCTTCCTTCCTTCCTTCCTTCCTTTCTTTCTTTCTTTCTTTCTTTCTTTTTTTTCTTTTTTTGTTTGTTTTTTGAGACAGGGTTTCTCTGTGTAGCTTTGGAGCCTTTCCTGGCACTCGCTCTGGAGATCAGGCTGGCCTCGAACTCACAGAGATCCACCTGTTTCTGCCTCCCGAGTGCTGGGATTAAAGGTGTGTGCCACCAACGCCTGGCCGGTACTATATTTTCTTTTTGAGAAAATGAAAATAAGAAATTATGGGCTGTGAAAATTTATAGTGTTTCTGCACAATTAGGCACCTTCAGAAAATGCTTGCATCTACAAAATTATTGTGACAGTTACATAATAACTACTTTCCATATGTACTATTATGTGCAATACTACAATGGAGAATTAATTAGCCGTTATTTCCCAATAATATCTCCCATTTATTTGATTATAACTTTAAACCACTAGAATCTGTGGCTATTTAATTTTCATCTGTGGATCTTTATACCACATACACAAACAAACTCAAAGTGGTTCACATACCTAAGTATAAGAGCTATAATTGTAAAACTTCAAGAAGAAAATCACATTCTTGGCTTAGTAAGATATGATGCCAAAAGAAAAATCTATGAAAAAAAACACTAACAAATAGGGGTCATTTGAATTTCAAATTTTTGTGTTTCAAGGCATTACTAAGAAAAGATGCAAACAAAAGAGTTTATTTAGCATACTAAAGAGTTTATTTAGCAGACTAAAGTCTACAAACTCAGTAAGACATAAGATGCAAATTAAAAATGGCAAACAACTTCCATTTGCTTGATACAGATTTTCCCATTCATTTACTTTAGTCTTCCTAAGTTTTTTTTTTTTTTTTTTGGTTTTGGTTTTGTTTGTTTGTTTGTTTTGCTATAAATGGGTCTCTTGTACACTATAGCTAGGCTTTGCTTTGAGTCATCAGAGTATTAGTTATAACTAATATGTCCAATTTTTATTTGTATCTACTTAGAATTTTTATAGCCAATGTTTTTCTCTTGCTTTGTAGCAATATAGCCCTCTTCACTCAGAAGACAGGCAATTTTTCCTGAGCATTAAGTATCCCTGCAGGCTCTAGCTGACTGAAAACTTTGTTAAAATGACAGCATTTCCTAGAGATAGTCACTGTCAACTCAGTTTCTCAAATTAGCTGTACTGGTGAGTGTTTTGTTGTTTGGGGGTTTTGTTTTGTTTTGCCAACACAGAACTATCTGGAGTCATCTAGAAGATCCTGAATTAGAAAAGGCCTGCAACCAATTGGCTTGTAGGCAAGCCTGTGAGGCATTTTCTTGACTGACAATGGATGTGGAAGGGCCAAACTCACTGTGGTCCTGGTCTGTATAAGAAGGTAAACTGAGCAACCCAGGAAGAACTCAGCAGTAAGCAGAGCTCTGCTTGAGTTCCTGCCTTGGCTTCCCTCAATGATTGACTGTGAACTGGAAGTATAAGCCAAAAAAATCACTTTCCTCCCCAAGATAATTTTGGTCATGGTCTTTATCACAATGGAAAACAAACTAAGACAATATCCAGA
The DNA here is from genome assembly GCF_003668045.3 of Cricetulus griseus. Lineage (NCBI taxonomy): Eukaryota > Metazoa > Chordata > Mammalia > Rodentia > Cricetidae > Cricetulus > Cricetulus griseus. The sequence goes on along the minus strand of NC_048595.1, from coordinate 322,534,537 downwards.
GTATAGATTTTTAAAATATATACATATACATTACATATTTATATTTTATGTTAATTGGTGTTTGCTTGCATGTGTGTATCTGTGTGAGGGTGTCATAAGCCCTGGAACTGGAGTTACAGACAGGTGTGAGCTGCCATGTAGGTGCTGGGAATTGAACCTGGGTCCTCTGAAGAGCAGTCAGTCCTCCTAACTGAGCAATCTCTACAGACCCAATTAATTCTTTATAAGTGCTCGCTTCACAGTGAAGAGTACTACACTGTGCCAAGCCAAGAACAAAATATTGCTCATTATACAGTATGGTAGTTTGGGCCTGGCTTGGTTATGTGGTAAAACCTATTGCCTCCCTGACTTTCATCTAGCTTCATCGTATTGTTTCGTAAGAACCCAGATAATTCCTATGTTCCTAGGCTTCCTCCTTCTTTCCTTTTAAGTACAACGGAGCTCCCAGCCTATTGGGGTGCTTCCAAACTTCAAGAAGGTCCTTCCTGTCTCTTTACTAATCCTCTCTAGATAAACTCTTGCAGAGGGAAATAAACAGGGAAATGTGGTTTACTCATATCCTAGATGCTTTTCAAGCCCATCAAGATTAACCGTGACTCATTTTCTTAAAGCATGTGATAGTAAGCACTTTTAGGATGCTTATTTGACATCTCTCTCTCTTTTTTTTTTTTTTTTTGGTGAGCTCTAACTTAATATTTTAACTAGTCAATTACCACATTGTTGGGTTTTAAGAGTTCTTTTGTATATTCTGGATACAAATCCTTTGCAGATATATTTTACAAACATTTCCCCCATTTGTGGGAAAATATTTTTAAGTCTAGGAAGTTTCATAAAGGGTTTTTTATTTTAGTAAGGTGCCAACTTATCAGGTTTTGGTTTTAACCGATCATGTTTTGATACTGTAGCTACACAGTCATCACTAAAGTCAGCATTTATGCTCTAAATTTTTGTTTGTTTCTGTTTTGTATCTTGAAGCTATTCTCAGTATCTTCCCTTTCCACAAAAACTTAGTCAGTTATCAGGATCTCAAATGTAACTAACTAGGATTTTTATTGAGATGGGATTGGAACTACAGATCAAATAAAGGCATGATTTCTTACCTATGAGTATGCTTTCCCATTTACTTAGATCTTTGATTTCTTTATCAGATGTTTATGCTTTGCTCACATGGATATTTCACATATTTTTTAACTTGTGTCTTAGCTATTTTTCCTGTCATTCTAGTAAAATATTCTGACAAAAGCAACTTAAGGGACAAAAGGTTAATTGACTCACAGTTTGAGGTCCATAATTTCAGAGAAGTCACAGCAGCAGGAACTTGAAGCAGCTGGTCACATCATATTTACAGTCAAGAAGCAGAGAACAATGAATGTTTATGCTTAAATCATGTTCTCCTTGTAATATAGTACCCACCCATCTTGGGTGGGTCTTCTCACCCCAATTAATGTAACCAACATCATTCCCTAAAAGTTTTCCCAGAGGCTTACCTCCCAGGTGATTCTAGATCTCACCAAGTTTATAAAGGAGATTAGTTGTCACATTTAAACATCAATCTGACATTCAAATACATCACTTTGTCATAACCTTAGTCAGTGTAGTGGCCTACTTTAATCCCATGACTCAGGAGGCAGAGGCAGATCTCTGTGAATTTGAGGACATCCAGGTTCACATCGAGTTCCAGGACAGCTAGATAGTAAGACTCTGACTCCCCTATCCCCCTAGCACCCCCCCCCACAAACACATTTTTCATCCCTGGTTTCCAAAATCCTGTGTTCATTTCAAAATGCAAAGTATAGGCAAACTCTGAAAGTCCCCCAAATCTTAACAATTCCAACGGTCTAAAAGTCCAAAGTCCATATCTCATCTAAAACTCAAAGTAATCTCTTAACTGTGAGAGTCTATAAAACAAAGAACATAGAATGGCACAGAGTAAGCATTCCTATTCCAAAACAGAAGAATTGGGACATAACAAGGAATGATCACTCTAAAATCCAGCAAGGCAAACACCAAATCCTGAAGCACCATGTCCTTCATCAGGGTTTTGTGATAAAATTGATTAGGCTCCAAAGGACTTGGGTAGCTCTGCTTCTCCAACTCCGCCACATACAGTACACACAGCCTTTCTTTTTACAGCTGTACTCTCTTGCAGCTGTCCTCTGCAGATGTTCCATGATCACAGCATCTTTAACATCCTTTTGGGGGTGGGGGGAGGAATTCCTCTATTACAAAGCCTCACATTCACAAAATAGCCTCTCGGAACCTTCTTTCAGAACTCTGATTCTGCCACACATTGCCTGGTCTCAGTTCCTCTGAAATCATGGAGAAAGACTTCTTGGCATGCATGGTTACTGTGACTCCAAGCTTACTGTGGTGCTTTCAATGAGAAATGCTCCCCATAGGCTCAGGTATTTGAACACTGGTCTCCAGTTGGTAGCAATGTTTGGGGGAAGGTTCAGGAGGTATATGGTCTTGCTAGAAATATGTCACCGGGGGAGGGCTTTAAGAGTATGTAGCCTGACCTCTTGAACCACATTGTCAGTTTCTGTGTGCTGATGCTGAGGAAACACTCTCCTTGGTTAGTAATCTTTTTAGGAAAAAATGGGTTTGGATTTTCAGAAGATAGAGTGTTCAGTGGATAGGATTTTGGGCCAGTGCAGTACAGATTTTTCTTCAGAGTTGTGCTGGCTAGTTGACTTGACACAAGGTATGGTCATTAGAGATGAAGCTTCAATTAAGAAAATGCCTCCATGAGATCAGGCTACATGCAATTCTGCAAGGGCATTCTTTTTAGTGATTGATGGGGAGGAACCACGCTACTGTGGGTGGTGCCACCCCTGGATTGATGATCTTGGGTTCTGTACGAAAGCAGGATAAGTAAGCCATGGGGAGCAAGGCAATCCACAGCATCCCTCCATGACCTATGTGAGCTGGGCCATACACACTTCTCGCAGCATTCTTGTCCTCCAAACTTCCACAATAGTCCATTACACTCTTCTTCAAGCATACTTAGGCTTTCTGGTAAAACTTCCAAACTATCTCACATTTCTCTCACAAACCAGTGTCATATGTCTAAGAACCATATGGTCATGTTTATCACAGTAAGTACTCTCTCAGTAAGTACTCTGTCCTTTTTAGCTCCTGTGAAAGAAATACCCTGAAAAGAAGCAACGTAAGAGAGAAATTGTCTCAGTTTAAGAAAGTCCACCACTGTGGGGTAAGTCACAGAAGCAGGAGCTTAAGGAAGCTATTTAAATTACATCTTGTCAAGAAACAGAGATGAGTACTTACGCTCAGGATAGTCCCCCCTTTTTTCCTTACATTTATGTATTTCTGTATCGGGGAGCATGCATGTGACATGACACACTGAGGTCAGGAGACAGCTTTTAGAAGTTGGTTCCTTCCTTCCACCACGGGGAATCCAGGGATCAAACTCAGGTTCTCAGGTTTGAGAGTCAGCACTTTTACCCACTGATCCATCTCACTGGCCCTCATTCCCTCCTTTTTGTATAGCCAGGATTCCATTGAAAGCAATGGTACTGCGAAAGTGGTACCTCGAGTAATCTAATCAAGATATTCCCCACAGGATTACAAACCATAGGTGACTCTGGATCTTCAGGCCACTGAAATTAATCATCACATTACATGTCTTATTTTCCTTATGGAATGCTGATATGTTTTCCAATTTTAAAATTCTAAATGTTTACTGATGGTATATAGGAAATTAAATATTGTACACTAGGAAATTGTGTGCCTTATTATGAATGAATTTTTATTCAAAGAGATTCTTTTTCTTGATTCCCAGGATTTTTGTCTTAGTGTATTAAATGTGGTGCTGAATAAGAATAAGGGGATACATTTGCCTTGTTCTGGATATTAGAGAAAAAATCTCCATTTTCCCCATTAATTATATAGGATTTTGTACATATTCTTAAGTCTAAGATACCTTACTGAGAGGTGTATGTTCTTGGAGGCTAGAAGGTGTCAGGTGCCCTGGACATAGATTCATAGGTGGCAGTGACTAGTAACTGAACTTGAATCCCCTAGAAGAGCAGGAAGCATTCTTAAACACTAAGCCTCTAGCCCCCCAAATTATAAATTGCTCGTAAATTTTATCACAAATGGATGCTGGATCTTGGCAAAGTTATTTTCTGTATCTTTCTGTGTGACTATAAGACTTTTCTGCCTCACTTTTGGGGTGGTTGAGTGGGGAGGTTTGGTCCAGGTTTTTGTTCTCATTAATAAAAGTTATAAACAGACACACAAAGCAAGTAAAAGTTTTATTCATAGAGAAAGTAGTTGAGAAAGAACCAGAAACATTGGGAGCAATGTCAGCAATTACCTTGTGAGGCACCAGCAAATGGTAGTCAAGGTGTTACCTTTAATGAGCTCAGAGTCGTTGATGAGAGCAGATCATTTGATTAGTTCTACCTTTTATGGTAATTATGAGCCAAGCCATAGTACCATTGCATTGGTTCTTGTAACTTGAAGTGCAACTGGAGTCAATTTTCCCATACCAACTGAGTGTCACCAGTGGAAGGTCACAAAACTGTCATTAAGCAGAATCTTTAAACAATGCACATGCTTAGGTCTTTTGTAGCTGGCTGGTCTTTGCATGGACTGATCTCTAAAACTTGAATCCAAGCAAATATTTTCAAAAGCTATTTGTTTCAGACATTTTTCCAGTTGCTGATATATAACCAGAAAACTAAGACAGGTAAAGTAATAGAGTAAGACTCTTAATGCAGAAGCACATCAAATAAAATATACTAGTCAGCAGTATTTATTATACCCTGGGGCTTAGTTTCTAACCAGATAGACTGAGGCACGCTAAAACAATTTTTGTTTGCAAATTATCTTTTATGGGGAAAATATTCCCAACCCAAAAATATTGGTATTCCTACTCTGAAATAATCTGGTACCCAAAAAGTTCATATTTCAGACTGTAGAATGAGAATCATCCAGTAAGTCTACTCAAATATTCCGAAGCAAAAAATACTCAATATTTCTCATCCCCTAGCACTACAAAAACCCGTTTTCAAATCTGAAACACACATTTCAAATACAGGATACCCAATCTGTATCATATGTGAGTCAATGAAATAACATTCTCTATATATAGATCTACACACACACACACACACACACACACACACACACACACACACACACACACACACACACACTATCTTTTTGTTGTTTTTTGTAGACAGGGTTTCTCTGTGTAGCTCTGGATGTCCTGGAATTTGCTCTGTAGACCAGGCTGGCCTTGAACTTACAGAGATCCACTGGCCTCTGCCTCCCTAGTACTAGGAATAAAGGCTTGAGCCACCACCACCTGGATGAAATAAATTCTAAATCTTAGTAGATTTTAGTGATTTTTCTTAAACCAAGGAAACATGAGAAGACATTGTTCTCAGCACTTAATACATTTTCTACATTACTTAAAAACACAAAGCTTTAAGGCATTAAATTTAGATTGTTTGTATATCAGAACTAGTGTAATTTTCTGTTTATATCTTGCTTTATAAAGGTTTGTTAATGAATTAAGTCAGATAAATGACCCAGTTGTCTGTTGCCTTTCTCTACTCCTGCAATTTAAAACAGTACCTCTTTTTCTAAAAAACTGTTGGATCTTCATTGCCAGGCTGGTTTATTCTGTGCTAAGGAGTCCACCAAGGGCCTTCTCTAGGCAATCACTGTATCAAATGAGTTATATCCTCAGCACCCCCAAAGACTTAAATAAGTAAAAGTAAGTTAAAGCATTTCTATTTTTCACAGTGGGCTATCACACTTACAATATTACTTGCTTGTTTTTAAAGAGGGGTAAAGACAGTAAACAAGAAATGTGTGACTTGCAGTAAGTAGAACACAGAGAACAAAAGCATACACAGGCTCTGAGAAAACCTGATACAAACTAAGTTTAGAATTTCCTAGTATAGGGTCTATACAATCCTGATCTTATCTATCTGGGGAAATTATTATATGTTTATAAAAATATATTACACCATTAATAGCTAAATTTTTAGAATATAGAATATTCAGTTTTAATGATAAGAATCAAGAGCAAATTAAAATAAATTATCTAGCACAAAATACTTATTAAAATAGTTTTCAGGGCTGAAGATGTAGTTCTGTTAATAGAGTGCTTGCTTAGAATGAATAAGGCTCTGGGCTCAGATCCAAGCACAGCACACCTGCTGTTGAGGTACTTAGGAAGCTGGAGGATTAGCAAATGTGAGGACAGCCAAGGCTACAGGAGACCCACCTCAAGAAAGAAAAATAAATAAATTGAAGCTAGCTATAAACATTGGTTATTTGTATATTTTGGTATTTTGAGACAGTCTCTCTACATAGCCCTGGCTGTCCTGGAACTACTATGTAGAATAGGCTGGCCTCAAATCTGCCTGCCTCTGCTTCTCAAGAGCTAGGATTAAAGGTGTGTACCACCATGCTCAGCTGAACATTGGTTCTTTATATTCCAACTTATAACAAACACATCTAGAAATAAAGGTTACACATACAATAGATTTGCAAATTTATCATTTACTATATCAGATTGCTTACCTAGCATGCATGAGGTCCTGAGTTCAATCCCCAGCACAAGGTAAAAAAAGTTAAATAACTTTTCATAATATTAAATGACAAATGGAATGCAAAATATTTAAATGATAATGAAATAAGTTTATAAAGAAAAATGTTATATTAACAAAATTATAAATTTTGTTGTTTTATTTTGCTGTTTTTTTTTCCAGATTTTTTATTATTTCAAAAATCACACACTCACAAGAATTTTCCAAAGAATACTGAATGAGGTAATGTATATTAAATGCTTTAAAAGTCTAGAGTATTTTTACTTGCATTCTTACCCACACAGTTTAAAACTTCAACATACTGAATGAATTGAAAAGGCCCATTTTGAACATGAACAATGGCAATATAAGTCATTTCATGAAACAAAGAGGGAGACAGCCAGGGAATGGTGGCGAAGGCTTGTAAACCCAGTCAGTACTCAGAAAGCCCATTGCTAGCTAGGATACATTAGACCATATTTCTAAACAAAAAAGGAAGATGGACTATGCCTTTGATTTGCAAATAATACTCTTTATTTAAATAGTCCTGTGTTTCTTTATCCACACTGTGTGAAAACAGATCATCATTTTACTGATGGAAGGCTTCTAATCTTATCCGTGTTGGATCTTCTGGATGTCGCAAAGCAATTCCATAACGCAGAAGCAGCTCAATATATGGTGGCCAAAAGGAATCACTAATTTTAACATATGGATCATGTGGAACTTCAAACATTCTATTTATAAGCATCTAAGAAAAAAGTTATTAAAAGTGAACTTTCTGTGGGAAAATGTCTACAGACATATTTTCATAAAATACTAAAGTATCTACCAAAACACACCGACTATTCTTTTCCTCCAACTACTGTTCATAAACACTACTTTCATGTACTTAAGCAATATCTAATTTTATTTTACTTTTTTTTTTTTTGGTTTTTGATTTCTTGAGACAGGGTTTCTCTGTGGCTTTGGAGGCTGTCCTGGAACTAGCTCTTGTAGACCAGCCTGGTCTCGAACTCACAAAGGTCCTCCTGCCCCTGCCTCCCAAGTGCTGGGAATACAGGCGTGCCACACCAACGCTTGGCTGTAATATCTAATTTTAAAGACTACATTGTTGGATAGAATATTTATTAATATGAAAACGTTTCCTAAAACCTTCCCAAGAATATTTACAACTTTCCTACTGCTCTTAGAAGAATTCCGTTAGGACAAGAGCAAGAATCATAAGAATTAAACTTTATATAGATGAGGTATAGAAAATTTAGCTAGCTAAATAAAGCCCTGGGTTTTATCCCCATCACTGAAAAAGGAAAAAATTAAAATTTGACAAACAGCACACAAATTTCAAAAGAAAGCTAGCAAGAGTCTCTCAATATTTGGAGGGAAAAAGAAATCACCAGTTCAACCCTTTAAAACATCTCTTCTTTTGATAAATCTTCAAAATAGTTAAGTTGGCCATCATTACGCTCTCTCCCTGAATGCCTGATTGATTACTTCATCAAGAATGTCAAGTGTGCCAGGCAGTGGTGGTGCACAACTTTAATTCCAGCACTGGGGAGGCAGATAGGATGATGTCTGTGAGTTTGAGACTAGCCTGATCTACAGAGTGAGTTCCAGGACAGGCTCCAAATCTACAGGGACACCCTGTCTCGAAAAACAAACAAACAAACAAACAAACAAACAACAAAAAAAGTCAAGTGCTTACAACCAAAATTGACAAACTTTTGAGTGTTATAGGGCACCTTTTCCCAAACCACATTCCACATGAAGTGGTGTCCCTTATTAGGTTCTGAGGTATTGAAAACCAGAATTCTCACCCTAGGTGAACATCAACAGATAAGCCAATAAAGAAAATTTAGTATATATACACACAAGATAACTTTATTCATGTAGAGTAAATGACATTATGTCATTTTCAGAAAAACAGAGCTAGAGAATATAATGTATAGTGAAATAAGCCCAACTTAGACAAAATCCTCTTTCCCTTATGTAGAATCTAGATTTTAAAAGGAGTATATGTGTATATATGTGTGCGACTATGAATAGCATAAAAGCAGAACAGGGAGAACTATATTAGAGAGAAAGCCGCATGGAAAAGAGGAGAAAACAAGAGAGTTGATGAGAAGAAAGACAAAATAAGGAACACTATTTGGTGGAAAATTACCAGCAAAAGGGAGGAATAAGGAAGAAAGATAGTAGGAGTTGGTACAAAAATGAGCAAGGCACAATGATACATGTATGTGAAAATATCATAATCAAACTTATTATTTTGTATGTTATCCCCAATTTTAATTAAAACATAAGAGAAGAGAAAACCAAGGTTTTGCCATTACCAGAAAGTTAAGAGAAACTAATGGAATCTAAGAATCAATGGTCTTCTACAAATCTGCCATTGCAGAGATATTGCATGAAGCAATAACATTTAATTATTTGAAAACTATTGCCTCATAAAATATGGTAAAAATGCTAAATGTCTTTTATTATTTTGCCTTTTCATCTACCTCCAATGCTTTAACAATTTATGAAATTGGAACTTAGAACTAAGAGGAGTTAGGGATTCCTTAGGTACACATAAATCATGGCAATTCATTTATTCCCAGGTCAAGATTTTAATTAAAGATATTATTTTAAGGATCATGAAAGGCATAATTTATACAAATGTAAAGTTTTGTAAAAATGACTAAAATTAACCATGCAAACTCTAATCTGAATCATATTCATAATATCGATATTTAAAAATGAAATAAAATGCTGAATACCAACATTTTTCATTCCTAAGGAATGAAAAGCTCAGAATCTTTCTTTTAAGTATCATGATAAAGACACAGAAAACCAAAAAAAAAAAAAGAAAAGAAAAAAAAAAGATAAATGTTTTCTTATTTTAGAGTCGTTGTTTATCTTAATACACTTTAAAAGTTTTATGAACTGGATATATAACTCAGTGGTACAGCACTTGTCTATGGTAAGGACTTGCATTCCATCCCAATACCAAACCAAAGTGATCTTATTTTATATTTCTAGTTTTTATTAGATTAATTAAATTCTAATAAAAGACTGTAGAAATATGCTGAAAAGTCACATCTGACCTGAACAAGGAGAGCTCTTGGTGCCCAAACTGATAGCTGGGAAACCAGCACGGGACTGATCCACCCCATGAACATGGGTGTCAGTGAGGAGGCCTCGGAAATCTTATGGGGCCTCTTGTAGTAGATCAGTACTTATCCCTAGGGTAGGAATGGACTTTGGGAGCCTATTCCACACAGAGGGATACTCCCTGAGCCTAGACACAAGGGGGTGGGCCTAGGCCCTATCCCAAAGGATATGACAGACTCTGAAGACCCCCTATGGAAGGCCTCACCCTCCCTGGGGAGCAGAAAGGATATGGGATAGGTAGGGTGTTGGGGGGGGAGGCGGGAGAGAAGGGGAGGGTAAGGAAACTGGGATTGACATGTAAAACAATCTTGTTTCTAATTTAAATTTTTACAAAATGGAGAAAAAATGAGTATGTTAATTTTTTCACTAAATTGTAGCTTACCTATTATTTATTTTTGTCACTGATAATATGAACTACAGAGATATACTTGGTTTTCTAAGTTTTATATTATATCCATATGATGGCATATCATTAAAATTTATAACCATGTGTTTCAGATAATATTTTAGTTTTAGTTATTCGAGACAGGGTTTTTTCTGGGTAATAGCCCTGGCTGTCCTGGAACTCACTTTGTAGACCAGGCTGGCCTTGAACTCAGAGATCAGTCTGCCTCTACCCCCTCCCCTCCCTAATCCTGAGTGCTGGGATTAACAGCCTGCACCACCAGGCAAAATACATTGTATAAAAAAAATGTTTTCAACAAAAGAAAAAAATTAAAAAGCACACTACTACTTGCTTTTCATAAACTTCTTTGTCTAATTCATATATTTAGTAACCTGGCCGAAGTTCAAATACAGTTTTGCAATGCAAAGATATCTATTCATAAAACAAAGTAAATGCCAAACTGCAAAGGTTAGATTTAGTCTTTCTGCTGTAATAAAAGCATTTATGTAAGAATAAATTTTACATTCAATTATATGTTTTAGGTACAGGACTGAGTTGTAAACTAAAATTCTATCAGTATAACAGCACAAGATGTCAGGCTGCAAACAGTAAATGAATAAATAAGAAACTCTATTAAAGAATCAAATATTCTTTGGTTGTTTTGTTTTTTCTTTAATTTTTTTTTTTCAGTTTTTCAAGACAGAGTTTCTCTGTGAAACAGTCCTGGCTGTCCTGGAACTCACTCTGTAGACCAGGCTGGCCTTGAATTCACAGATATCCACCTGCCTCTCCCTCCTGAATGCTAGGATTAGGATAAAAAGAGTGAACCACCACCAGTCAGCTTTTTTTTTTTAAATGTTTAGCCCGAGTTAACTTCAAAATCATAATCCTCCTGTCTCTGTCTCCTTCTGCACATCTTTAAGCAAGCACCACCACAACGGTCAAGAATCAAATATTCTTAAAAGAAAATCTAAGTAGCATTTTTTTTGTCTTTAAGTCTAATTGCTCACCAGAGAGACAGCTCTAACAAAATCAACACTTACCTCTATCATTTCATTTAGTGTTATCAGCTCTGCATTTGATTCTTGAGTGTTTTTCTTTGAGAAATGTAAATAATAATTAACATTGGCAGAAATAGAACCATGTATTACAAGACTTAAAACCATTTCTTATTTATAATTATAGAAGGTAACTAAAGTCAAATTCTGAACGTAAACAATTTTATGGTAAAGTTAGAATCTTAACAGAAAAATCTTCTAAGACAGTAAAAACCTTTATAAGAATATATATACTTGAATAATATTCTTGAACCAGACAAAAATTCTCCAAGCAGATGGTATTCTATTACATTTCAGGGAGACTTCTAAAGGAGCCTTCCATTCCTTATAACCTCCCCATAGATCTCTACAATTCCTAATATTAACTCAATCCACTGAAATTTTTCCCCTTTGAATAACATGGAATAACTCACTAAAAAATTGGAAAATGGCCACTATAATACTCAAGTGTTTTTCATATTAGTCCTCTTTAGTTCCTTCACTTCTTTTTCTCAAGACATAGATTTGAGATCCCTCATAACTATAATCAAGGTTAAAATTTCCAGTCTCTCAAATGATATAGGTGTGATTCACCCATCAAGAATAAAATAATACTTGCTTTGATAACTGCTCATGGTAGAATGCTACTCATTACATTTCTAGATATCTATTTAATCCTCTAACTGCTGAGCATTTATCACCTAAAATCCCAAAGTGCTGGGACAGGCATGGTGGTCGCATGTGCCTTTAATTCCAGAAGGAAGAAGCAATCAGAACTTTATGAGTTTGAAGCCAGTCTGGTCTATATCATGAGTTTCACCATGCTAGGCTACATAATAAAATGTGAGGGGTTGGAGGAAAGAACAAGCAGAGAACAAAACAAAATTATTCCTTGTTTGTTTGTTAGTTTGGTTTTTGAGACAGGTTTTTCTCTGTGTAACAATCCTGGCTGTCCTGGAACTCACTTTGTAGACCAGGCTGGCCTTGAACTCACTGAAATCTGCCTGACAAAATTATTCTTAAAGTAAAGATAACTGAGTAAAGCTGGATCTCAAAATCTAATACCTTGCTAAGTAAAGAGAGTAGTTAAAATACCATTATTAGTGGAGAAAGCATAGTTACAGAACTGACTAGCAAATAACAAGACACACTAAATTTAAATAGTTTTGCTGAAGTCTCAGAAATTCTTTCTCTTTCTTTTCTTTGTTTTAATTATAAGCTGATTGGCCAATGGCTTGGGCTTCTTTTTGGCTAGTTTTTTCTTAGTTATTTGTTTTCTTTTTTAAAGATTTATTTATTTATGATGTATACAGTGTTCTGCCTGCAGGCAAGAAGAGGGCACCAGATTTCATCATAGATGGTTGTTGAGTCACTGTGCAGTTGCTGAGAATTGACCTCAGGACCTTTGGAAGAACAGGGAGTGCTCTTAACTATTGAGCCATCTCTCTAGCCCCCAGAAATTCTTCTTAAACAAATCATTTGGTTAAAAAATTATTGGTTTAAGGAGCTGGAGAGATGGCTTAGTGATTAAGAGTGCTGACTGCTCTTCCAGAAAACCTGGGTTCAATTCCTACACTCATATGATGGCCAACAACCTTCTGTAACTCACACATGTGGAATATAGATACATGTGCAGACAAAACACCAAAATGCATAAAATAAATAAAAAGAAAAATAAAAAGATTAAAAAAATTGTTTTGTGAAATTTAAGAATTGATGAAAAAAAATGAATCCAATATAAAATTGGTTAAAAGCTAAATACACATACTTATAGTAGTTTTTAAATACAATATAAATACTGAAAGTAAAAGACAACGCAAAATTAGAATTGGGGTATAGATGGAAGAATGGGAATTTTTCTCATTTTCATATCAATAAGTCCATACTACTTAAAAACCATACTACTTAAAATAATTGGCTTTCTTTCTATTAGAGGGCTCTTTCTAGTGCTCAAATCATTTGAAGCAAAGAAATATTTATCTAAGTTCAACATTTGAACTTCATTTTTCTTCCATCAAAGCTAATTAAAATCACATTTATCATTCATAGTATACTAAGAAGTATAAAATTCTACTGCTCAAGGACACAATAAGCAAGACAAAACATCAGCCCACAGAATAAGAAAAGATATTCATCAACCCCACATCTGACAGAGAAATGTGATCACCAAAATATACAATAAACAAAATATACAATAAACAATAAAAATTCTACTGCTCAAGGACACAATAAGCAAGACAAAACACCAGCCCACAGAATAAGAAAAGATATTCATCAACCCCACATCTGACAGAGAAAATGTGATCACCAAAATAAACAATAAACTCAAGAAGCTAGCTACCAAAACACCAAACAATGCAAGTAAAAAGTGGAGTGCAGAACTAAATAGAGAATTCTCAACAGAGGAATCTAAAATGGCTGAAAGACACTTGAGAAAATACTCAACATCCTTAGCCATCAGGGAAATGCAGCTCAAAACCACTCTGAGATTAAATCTTACTCCTATCAGAATGGCTAAAATGAATAACACCAAACACAATCTATGCTGGAGAGGATGTGGAGAAAGAGGAACACTCCTCCATTTCTGGTGGGAGTACAAACTTATACAATCACTTTGAAAATCAGTATGGTGGTTTCTCAGGAAAACGGGAATCAGTCTACCTCAAGATCCAGCAATCCCTCTCTTGGGCATATACCCAAAGAATGCACATTCATACAATAAGGACATATGTTCAACTATGTTCATAGCAGCTTTATTTGTAATAGTCAGAACCTGGAAGCAACCTAGATGTCCCTCAACTGAAGAATGCATAGAGAAAATGTGGTACATTTACACAATGGAGTACTACTCAGCAGAAATAAACAATGGAATCTTGAAATTCGTAGGCAAATGGATGAAACTAGAAGAAACCATCCTAAGTGAGGTAACCCAGTCACAAAAAGATAAACATGGTATGTACTCACTCATATATGATTTTTAGACATAGAGCAAAGGATTATCAGTCTAAAATCCACACTGCCAGAGGAGCTAGGAAACAAGGAGGACCCTAAAAGAAGATTGCATAGTCCCCCGAAGAAGGGGAGGGGGACAAGAACCCCTGAACAAAGTGGGAGCACTGGGCATGGGTAGAGAGGAAGAAGTTGGGAAGAGAAGAAGATGAGGGGGGAGGAGAACAAGAGGACTGAGACAGGGGAGGAATAGAGGAGGGCAAGAAAGGAGATGCCTTGATAGAGGAAGACAGCACAGGTATGGAGAGAGGTCTGATACAGGGGACATGTTAGGGGATTCACAGGGATGACTCCAACTAAGAAGCCAGGCAGTGGTAGAAAAGATGCCATTGATGCCCTTCCCCTACAATGAGATTGATGTCTACCTTGGTTACCATTCCTAGAGCCTTCATCCAGTAGCTGTTCGAAGCAGAAACAGACACCCACAGCTAAGCACTGAACCATACTCCAGGAATCAAGTTGTGGAGAGGGAGGAGGGATGAGCAAAGGAGCCAAGACAATGCTGCAGAAACACGCAGAAACAGTTGACCTGACCTAGTGAAAGCATGGAGACCCTAGTCATAAAGCTGGGGAAACAGCATTGGACCAAACCAAGCCCTCCGAATGTGGATGCCAGCTAAGAAACCAAGACAGTCTATGGGACCTCTAGCAGGGGAGCTAGTCTTTAACCCTAGAGCACAAATGGACTTTGGGAGTCCATTCCCTATGGAGAGATACTATTGCATCCCAGATACAGGAAGGAGGGCCTAGGCCCTCCCCCAAATGACATGACAGACATGACATGATATGACTTGTGGAGGGCCTCATTATCCCTAGGGAGGAGTTGGGGGATGGGGAGGTTGGTGGGGAACATGGGAGGATGGGAGGTCAAGGGAATGGGGGGGGTTGGATATGTGAATATGAGTAGTAATTAAAGAATTAAAAAAAAGAATATTAAAAAAATTCCACTGCTCTAATTAGCCATCTGTTTCTAAACATACTATGTTTAGAACAATGATTCCATTTTAGTAAGAACTATGTTAATGATTCAGTAACATGTTAATGTTGAGCAGAGAATTTGGTTTTTAGCTTTCTTTTGTATTCATCATTAAGTTGTAAAGTTCATTGTTGTAAGCGGAATTATGTATCTCAAACGTATGTGTTGAAGCTCAGAAGGAGTAACGGTTAAGTAAGGTAGGGGCCAAACCCCAAATAAGGGGGTAGGAGGGAGGGAGGGAGGGAGGGAGGGAGGGGGAGGAGGGAGGGAGGGAGGGAGGGAGGAGGAGTGTGTGTGTGTGTGTGTGTGTGTGTGTGTGTGTGTGTGTGTGTGTGTGTGTGTGTCTCCTGTCAGGGAGAACTTAAAAAATTCTTTTTCTCCCTGAACGTAGAGCAGACATCAATGTAACGGTTAAGTAAGGTAGGGGCCAAACCCAAAATAAGGGGGAAGGAAGAATTCTTTTTCTCCCTGAATGTAGAGCAGACATCAATGTGAACAGATTGAAAATGTGCCAACTCCCAGTCAGGAATGAACCTCATCAGGAACTAACCCTGACAGGACTTTGATCTTATACTTCTAGTCTTTAGAGAGAAAAAAATAAATTTCCTTTTTATCCCAGGTATTTTGTCTCTGGCAGTCCACTAATACAGTATCAATGCTGGCCAGATAAAGAGAAACAGAAAAGGACAGAGGTAAACAGATGTGGTGGAAGGAAAAAGAGAATCCCATTATTTTGGCCTCTGATCTCCACACACAAGCCGTGCAACACAAGCATGTACACACCATGTGCACATACCATACGCACACAAATAAATAAAATGTAAAATTTGCAAGAATGCCTTTAACCAACTGATTTTATTAAACAATAAAGTAGCTCTAATTTTTCAATAACTATGATTGCATGAAGGCATATTTGTGTATGTCTCACTATGCCTTCATTCCTTTGCTTTTGTTTACACACACACACACACACACACACACACCAGTTACAATGATAACAATCTAAAACAATAGTTTGTCTAAAACTTACCTTTTTCTTTTTAATAGTTCCATCAGGCAGAGGAAAATGATCTTCTAAAAACTCACCCAAGGTACACAGGAGCTTCTCCTTAAACTCTTTTATACTAAGCATCTTAGCTTTCAGCTCATTAAAGATTCTAACAATAAAAAATAATAAGACAAACACTTAACTGATAAAATACATTTGTGAAGCTGATCAGAGCTGTTGAAACTTCATTTGATCCACATAACTAGAATATTCTTTATAACATGTAGTAAAACTGGTATAGCAAGAATTTAAAAAAGAAGAAACAACTAATAGCTGGCAAAAATTAGGGCAAGTGTTGTGATTCATAGTAAACTGGGCTACATTTTTCTTCAAATTTAACTTTTTATCGTTTCTTTGTGGATTCCTCATAATGCATTTCAATCCCACTGATATCCCCATCCCTTCCAATCCACCCTCTACCCTTGCAACACCTATCGCCCAAGATAAAATTTAAAAGAAAAGAGAAAAATTTTGTTGTGGAAGCTGTAGTGTGACACAGTAAGTCACACAGTCCTTAAGTGTATGTATTGTTATTTGCAAATGTTTACTGCATTGAGTCATTGGTCTAGTTTGAGGTCTCTAGCTTTTGTTACATCACTAATACTGGGTCCTCACTGCGGCTCCTCTTCGGTAGGTATCCTGTTGTCCTGTGTCATGGAGATCCTATAACTTTGGGTCTACAGGACCAACCTCTTCATGTGCTCCATCCATCCACCCAATGGGTAGATGGATGGGATAGGCCAACTTACAGCTCTGGTGGATCTGGGTTGGTCAGCCCACCAGTTCTCCTTCATCCTCAATACCAGAGTAAGCTCTCTAATAATGCCCCAGCTAGTTCACCCTACATAGTAAGCAACGAGGAGTGGGGCTGATTCTCCTGCCCTCATGACCTCTGGCTTGGCTTGCCCACACTTAACACCACTGGGCCAGCTCTACTGTGTTACCAAGTCAAGGTGTAGGGGTCGCTCTGCATAGTGCGGCAGGTGGTGAGAGACAGGGCCAACTCTCTCATTCTAGTGACTTCAGGGATTGCTCTTCTATCACAGACCTCAAAGGACATGGGGGCATGGAGCTTCTCTCCTTTGCCCACATCAAAATATGATAGATGAGGGGTGGGCTCAGTCTTGGGGCCAGCTCTACTGTGTTGCCCATTCAAGATGCAGGGCCCACTCTCCCTAGTTCTGCATATGGTGAGGGGCAGGGTCAGCTCTCTTGTCCACTGAAGGTCGAAAGGGGCAAGGGGGGAGGGCATCTTTCCTTCTCCCTAACCACCTGTGCCCCCTTCAGCAGGATCAGCACTACTATGGTACCCAGGTGAGGTACAGGGCTTGCTCTCCTGAGTGCTGTAGGCCCCACCCACACTACATGACAGATGAGAAGTGGGACTAGCTCTCATACACTTATGCCCTCAGGGTCAGCTCACCATCACCAGCAGGTGATGTTGTTGTCCAGGTGAGGTGCATGGCCTGCTTTCCCGAGTGCTACAGCCTGTGAGATACTGGGTCAGCTCACCACTTCTCTTGACCTCAGGGACAGCTCTACAACTTGCCAAAGTATGCGGGGAGGGAAGGACATCTTCACCTTGTTCATACCACCACATGGCAGATGAGGGGCAAGGACAGATCTCCCACTCTTGCGGCCAGCTTGAACTAGGCCAGCTCAAACTGGGCCACCCTCAATCTACTTTAATACAAAAACTACTTTCTCAAAAAAAAATGTGTTTGAAAAAAGTCTAGAACACAAGATGTACCTTGATTCAGAAAATGTCACAACTTGGTTTTTCAAATCGCTGTGCAATACATTAAGAGATTCCAGGATTTGCTGCTGTTCATCCAACCACTGTTGCTCCCTTTAAACATAGAAAACAATATAGTCAAATAAAAATTTAAGTGTCAACTCAGTATCAATGACTAATAGAAATTACAAGTTTACCTTTCCAAGTCTTCCTTTAATTTTTCATTCTTTGATTGAATAGTAGATACTACCATTTCAAGATTATGTCTCAATTTTTGGAACTAAAATAAAAGAATGCAAGTTAATGCTTAGCCTTTTTGTTTATACAATTCAGTTCCTGAATGATAGTAAAATTGATCTAGAATATTTCAATGTAGAAGCCAATAGGAAAAATGGCTACCAGAAAGAATTTGAAATGCTAAATATATAGCACCTAGATATTATTGGTGACACACCAATAATAAATATAGGAGTTTCAGGCTACATATTTTAATTTCAAACTGAAATTAAATTAGCGAACTGTTTTTAGTAGATTAGGTCTCTTTTCTAATGAGGTTATTTCATTTTTTCTTCTGTTATTTATGTGTATGTGTATACTATTTTATTTGTATTGTGCCAACATGTATGTTTTTGTGAGGGTATCAGAAGCCCTGGAACTGGAATCACAGACAAGTGAAAGCTGCCATGCGGGTGCTGGGAATTGAACCCAAGTCCTCTGGAAGAGCAGCCAGTGGTCTTCTGAGCCACCTCTCCAGCCCCTCTTTTCTAATAAGAACATAAAAAACTAAAGGCAAAAAAATTAATTTGATTTTTCAGTATTGGTTCAACCTATTAGTCAATCAATACTCATTAATGAAGGAGGCTAAATGCAAGAGTGAAGATAAAAAAAGAATGGAATTCAGAAAATTAAACAATAAACTACAATAATGGTACAATAACAGAGAGGTTTAAAAAAAAAGAAAAAAAAAGATCAAAAATAATAAAATTGTAAGGTGAAAGTCAGAGTGAAGGGACCAGCTCCCTTTTCGGCAGTCATAGCGGCCGAACACGTGCTTGTTTGACCTTGTCTTAGTCACTAGAAAGTCAGATGCCTGCCTCGTGACAAGGAACCAATCAGAAGTTAGCTGGTGGCGCTATGCTTTACGACACTGGGTGTGCTTTACGGACAAGCGCACAGCAATGACGCACAAAGCATAGCAACCACCCTGGGAGGGCCTACAGGCCATAACAACCAGTTGGCCAATCAACACAGGGCAAGCCCTCCAAGGCTGGAGGCACACCAATCGTGAGCCTGTGCGTACCCCTAGACACTCCCCTTACGCTGCCCTATAAGATCTCTTGGGAGGCCCTAGGAGCTGTCTTTTGCGAGCCATCCGCCATGGCGGGTGGGTGAAAGACCCGAGCTTGTTAAATTACAATAAAGCCTCATGCAGTTTGCATCAAGCTCTCGAATCCGTCTGGTGATTGGGGTGACCACAGTCGTGGCCTGGGACCCCGGGTACCTGAGTTTTCCGGGGGTCTAACAAGAGCTGTTTTAAGGCATTAGAATTTGGAAAGTTCTCTGACCAGATAACATACAAGTGGCAGAAGAGGGAAAAAAAGGCAAAAAACAAAGAAGTTACTATCTAGAAAAAGAAAATTCCAGACAGAGCAAAAAATAAATTCAAAGGTACTGAGGCATGGATATGAGATACCTGACCAACACAAAAGGCCATGTGAAACAAACTTGCAGTAAACTTGGACCTGTAGGGAGACACTGTAGCCCGCCTCCTAGGAGCCCCTACTGGTGTGCCACACCCGTGGTCAAGGGAGGTCGAGGATGACTCGAAGGGGGGGATTCTTAAGGGGCCTCGGACACGTGGAAAGTCCCATCTCTCTGGCCTCCCTAGCTTGCTGCCTCTGGGCACGCTCTGGCTTGTGGTTGGCCAGTATTATTTGAATAAAGATATCTCATTATATGGACCTTTTACCTAACATTCTTTTCTTGGAAGAATATATTAACCAGCATTCTATTCTCTGGATTGCAAGGGATTCCACTAACCTTTTCTAACTTTAAATCAGTTGTAAATTACAGATGTGTACTATAAACTCTAACTGAAAAAAATTAAGGAAAGATAGTAATAACTACTAGTAATTAGTAATCCAATATTGTAATAAAATGACTTTTTAAAAAACGCAGGAGGCTGGAGAGATGGCTCAGTGGTTAAGAACAATGGCTACTCTTCCAGAGGTCCAGAGTTCAATTCCAGAAACCACATGATGGTTCACAACTATCTATAATGAGATCTGGTGCCCTCTTCTGGTGTGCAGGCATATATGTAGGCAGAATACTCTATACATAAATAAATCTTAAAAATAAATAAATAAATCTTTTAAAAATGCACACCTAAACCAAGAAAGGAGGAAAATAAGACCACAGAAAAGTAGGATTAAAAAGAAGAGTTGATATTGTATAACTGTATCAATAAGATCAATAACAGACCAAGTTGACAACATCACACTGACACTATATTAAGTAGTCTAACAATGGAATTAAATTAGAAACTAACACAGAAAAGTAGAAAACTACAAGTATATGGACACTAAAAAAAAATCTCTAATCTATGAGACAAGCAATAAATAGGAAATTGAGAAATTATAACTTCAGTCCTAAGTTACTGTGACTAGAAAATAAAAATACAACATTAAAATTTCTAGGAACAGGCCTGGAAAGATGGCTCAGTGGTTAAGAGTACTGACTATTCTGTTCTTCCAGAAGTCCTGGGATCTAGTCACAACAACCTGGGGGCTGACAGCCATCTATAATGAGATATAATGCCCTCTTTTGGTGTGCAGGCATTAGCAGAAAACGAACTCATACTTAAAACACATAAACAAATAAATCTTTAAAAAACCTTTTCCTGGGAACATTTAGATAACAACTTACAGCTCTAAAATCTCGTTAGAAACAAAGAACACTCTATGGTCTAGTTTTCTATTATAAACTTAAAAAAAAAGAAATAAAACTCTTAATAAGTTAAAGAAATAATGATAAAGAACAAAAATCAATGAATGTGGGGAGGGGTGCAAAGACCAGAGAGATGAGGAGGTAAGGAGGATCAAGCGAACACTATAACGCCAAAAGCTGGCTCTTTGAGAAACGTTAAGTCACTGTTTCAATAGACTAAAAGAAGTTTGTTGCAATAAATTCAGAAAGCATGACAGAATTCACTAGCACTCCCTTTCTTTAAAATAAACGACTAAGGCTTCAATGGAGCTCACTGGAAGAGCTCCTGTCTAACATGCACAAAAACAAACTCTAGCATCACAAAACAAACTCTTCAGAAACTGTTGTAGAAGGACTTTTCCTCCTTCTAGTTAAACACATCTATGATAAATTCACCATAAACATTCATTTTATTTGATTTTGCTCATTCTTGCCCACTATATTTCAGGTATCCAGTGTTATCTGGAATAAATCCCTTTGTGCATATGAAGAGAATCACTACCTTCTGGGACTCTGGGAATAGGAGTCGAGATATTTAAAACATAGACTAAAACAAACAAAGCATTGGAAGAACAACAAATATCATGAAAGAGAAGATAGAAAAGCTGAAAAACATGTGGAAGCAGAAATGCTATGCAGACAACAGTAGGAGAGGCCTCTAAAGGCCCAACTCTGGTGGGGGCTTAAGGTGCTCACTGACAGAAAGGAAGGGAAATCAAAGCCAAAACCACAAGCCATGCAGCTCTGGTGACAACTGACTGGCAATCCTAGTCAAAGAGTAAGCCCACAGTTCTTACAAACTTTCAATTCTGGTGGTGGGAGCAGAGGAGCAGGATGGGAGTGGTAGGCAGTAACTCCTAAGTAGCAGGCCACACCTAGAGAAAATATCCGTTTTTCCCTTCCTCATACAGCTACAACTAGACACTCATGGAAACAGCAAATACCCTGTTGTGGTGTCTATCTAGGAAATGGCCATAAAAAGCATTTGTTGAAAGGGAGATTAGAGTAGACATGCTGAAAAGTTTAGGCAGCAGGGGCTCAATCAGGGAAAATGTCTGTTGACCCAACTTTTGTGGAAGGCAGTAAGCCTCAACACTTAAGTTTTACTGTGGAAGTTAAGAGTTTGGTGCCTATAGATAGCAACTGCTTGGCCTCAGGAGCTGCCTCCATCCCACCTATGCCTTGTTGCTATAAGGCAAAGACTGAGAGCCCCGAGCCCAAGTTCAGGATCAGTCAATTTCTGCCTCTAACAGAGTGGTTTATTGCCAGGGAGAGTCTGGAAGCACTGCGACTGACAGGCAAAGTACTGGGTTTCTTTAGTTTTTCCCCACCCATTACAGATCTCATGGCTCCATCTTTTTCCCAGCTACCCAAAACATCCCGGGGTTTGGACATTTGCCACCCCTCTGTGGCATACCTGTGTGAACACACTTTCTCAATCTTGATAATATAAATAGGCTGAGTTTTTCAAATCTTTAAATTTGTTTCCTTTTTGATTAGTAATTCTATCTTTAAGTCATTTCTCTATTCTTCCATTTTACAAAGAATAGCCAAAGAATGCTAACACATTTAGAAATGTACTTCATTGCTTCACAGCTTCATTGCTCACTTCTATTTTTTAAAAAAACCCCAAGACCTAAACACAGTCTTTGTTTCTTGTTAACAAAGACAAATCTTTGCTATACTGTGCAGCCAGCACTATGCTATAAAATACATACTTTAGTTTCTCCACTGCCCACTCCATATTTTGAGACAGGTAACCCAGACTGACCCAAAACTATGAACCCTGTCTCAGCTTCCCAACAACTGGTATGAGCCACTAGGTCAAACTATATATTGTTCTTAACCCTTCTTTCCTGGCATAACATTCCTAACAAACTATGAATCTCCAACAAGGTAAGCACCTTTTTTATGCTACTGGATGACAAGCAAAACCTAGGCAGCTTTAAGATGAGGGTTAGACACTAGAAAAGACCAAGGCATGATCAAGAGACTGGGACTTTTAGCTCTAGCCTCCAATTTTTGGAAAGGGAAGAAGAGCCAAAAGTTAAGTTAATCAATGACCAATTATTTGGTCAATTATGCTTACATAATAAAGTTTCCATATAAGATCAAAAGGACTGGGTTCAGGGAGCCTCTAATTAGCTAAATGCAAGGAGGGGCGGGGTCTGGGTGGTAGCACACTTAGGACACAGAAGTTCCATACCCTTTCCTATACACCTTAATCTATACATCTCTTTCTTTTGGCTATTCATCTATATTTTTTGTGATGCCTTTTATAATAAGTAAGCATATTTCCATGAAAAATTTCTAGAGTCTCTCTAGAAAATTACTCACACCTGAAGAGTGGGACAAGCAAATTGGGTCACAGGTAATTTGGTCAGAAGTACAACCGAAAACTTACTACTATAATTGTCATCTTTGGTGACAGTTTCATGAAATGAATGATCCACTGAAAATTGAATTTTGAACTAAATTAGAGCACAGTAAGTGGACACCTGCTCTAGGATCATCTGCTGCAGAATCTGCCAAAGAATTCTGGTGGGGAGAAAGCTCCAAAGCATAGCCTGTAATTCCAGCATGCCTACAGCAATATGGCAGTTGGAGACAGGAGAGTCCCCAGAAGCTAGTGAGCTAGCAAAGTGGGCACATCCAGTGACAAAGAAACCCTGCTCAAACAAGGTAAAAGTTGAGGACATGCACACCACACACTCTCACACTTACACCAGAACAACTATATATAAAAATAGCAAAAACAGCAAAAATAATAGCTGGGTGGTGATGGCGCACACCTTTAATCCCAGGGAGGCAGAGGCAAGCAGAGCTCTGTGAGTTCAAGGCCAACTTGGTCTACAGAGCTAGTTCCAGGACAGTCTTGAAAAACAAAAACAACAACAACAAAAAACCCAGCAAAAATAAAGAAAATTTATCTTTAAAATATTTAGTTCAATAAAATATGTAGGGCTTGAGAGATGGCTCAGCAGTTAAGAGCACTGACTGTTCTTCCAGAGGTCCTGAGTTCAATTCTGGCAACCATATGGAGGCTCACAACCACCTTGAATGAGATCTGGTGCCCTCTGCTGGCAGGCAGGCAGAAGACTGTGTACATAATAAATACAAAATCTTTAAAAAAAAATGGAATAAAATAAAACATGTAAATTTTAATGTGTATTTGGAATGGTTCAGCCTAATTCTTATGTTATAAACTGATCTAAAACATTTTAGAATACTACAGATCATAAATGACTCACCTCTTCCTTTCCTAATGTTACCAAAATATCTTCAGTCATGGGAGTTACTACAAAAATAAAACAAAGTCAGTGAATTCTCAAGAACCTGACTTTGTGGCTTTCCTAAGGTAACTCTTTGACATTCTACTTATGTATTACCAAGCTTTTGTAAAATATACTCATTTTTGTGACTTCTAGATTAACATCTTTGCACATATAACCCCTTATAACGTTGGATAATTTTGATATCTATGCATTTTGTTTTTATTTTTTCCTTCCTAACATCTTAAAAGCATTCTCAATGAAGCTTAATAATGAACTCATAAGGTATTACTCTCTGTATCCATATGATCCTATGTACATGCACATATATATATGGAAACAAACATACACAAACACAAAAGGTTTATTTCTTGTCAATGTTGGTATTATAAGAATAGCACATTAGACATATTACCATTATTTTCACTCAGCATAGGACTGTTCCAGACCCACTGAGTGAGGATGTCAGTTTGGAGGTCTGGGCAATCTATGGGGCCTCTGGTGGTGGATCAGTATTTATCCCTAGTATACAAATTGACTTTGGGAGCCCACTCCACATGGAGGGATACTCTCACAGCCTAGACACACAGGGAGGGTCTAGGCCCTGCTCCAAATGACATGACAGACTTTGAAGATCCCCCCCCCATGGAAGGCCTCACCCTCCCTGGGGAGCAGAAAGGGATGGTGGGTGAGGGTGGCAGGGGATGAGGGAGAGAGAACTGGGATTGACATGTAAAAGAAGCTTGTTTCTAATTTAAAAAATGAAAAAAAAAAAGAAAGAAAGAAAAGGGAGACTAAAACTGAAAGTGGTTGTGGTGGGAGGAGTCAAAGGAAAAGTATTGGCAGGATTAAAAAAAGAAGATAGATGTGGTAAAAAGACAGGAATATAGAAATATAGAAAACCAGATGCAAAAATATATTGTACAGGAAGCTTAAACTTTCATAGTAATAGTAATAATGATAATGATAATAATATCTACTAGTTCAGTATTACAACTGTAACAGTTTAAGTCATTTTCTATTCTTTAAGTCTAGGCAGAAAATATATTTAGCTTCCACTGGGCAAATCAAAAAATGGCATAAAAACTATATGTTCCCTATTCTAAAAGCATATAATTTCCCACTGTGCAAGTTTCATTCATTAACAGTTCATGGTTTCTACTGAATTCAAGACAAGGTTTTTGAGGGTAAACTGATAACTATAATAGTCTTCATAGTCCATATATATATATATATATATATATATATATATATATGTATTAGAGTGATTGCTAGTATCAATGACCATGGGCAATTTCAAGGACAGATGAATCATGTCATTATTAAGACCATTAATTTAACATGCCATTAATTTGTCTACAAAAAACATAAACTTAAAAATAATAAGAATCTTACTTTCAGGTGTTCTTTTTTTCCAATGACCAAGTTCAGCAGTCAAACATTTCACTTGCATAATAAGTAATGAGAGCTATTTAAAAAAAATAAAAAGATTTCAAGGTATTTCTCATAGATTATTGATGAAAATATAATCAACACCATAATACTAATTCTAAAATATGTGGTTATCAAAATAGCATCACCAAACAGACTCTACTACCATACTAACTATATCTCATACATGACTTTTTCAGAAATGATTTAGTATGCTATTGAAAATAAAGAATTCAGGGGCTGGAGAGATGGCTCTGAGGTTAAAAGCACTGGCTGTTCTTCCAGAGGACCTGAGTTTAATTCCCAGCACCCACATGGCAGCTCACAACTATCTATAATTCCCTTTACAGGGGATTTGATGCCCTCACACAGGCATACATGCAGGAAAAATACCAATGGACATGAAATTTAAAAAAAGAAAAGAATTCTGCTTTATGACCAAAACTAAAAGAACCTAAGCACATTACATTTATTTCCTAAATATATCTTAAATAAACAAAGATGCTAACATAGCAAGACATCCTTCCCCACCCAAAAAAGAAATAAAAGCAGGATGCTAAGGCTTGCCAGAAATTTCAGTCCAATTTTCCTTAAATATGTTCATTTCCTCCCTGTGATCTTTCAAAATACTGTACCTGCTTTTAGTTTGCAAAAAAGAAATGCAAATATATACATGAAGACAATGATCAGACACCAGACATCAGAACCAGCAGACATCAGATCCAGAGCTACATATAAAAAGCATTTTTAAAACACAATTGTAGTTTACAAAATGTATGTACCTTATCCTGAGACAAATTATGGTGAGTGTGTTTTGGTATGATAATGACAAATTTGAATCTGCTATAAAATTAAACAATCCTTTCTAATAATAAAACAGCAGCAATGTTTTGAAAGTAATAAAATATAAAAGTTTTCTCCATAACTTTTTGCTTAAGAAAAGAGACTAAGCCAGGTAGAGTGACATAAGCTTGCAAATCAGCACTTAACCAAGTTTTAGCCGAAGCAGGCTCAGAAAACTGAGTTTGAATGCTAACCATATGGAGGCACTAAGAATAAAGAAATGAGCCAGGAGGTGGTGGCGCACACCTTTAATCCCAGCACTTGGGAGGCAGAGGCAGAGGCAGGTGGATCTCTTGCGAGTTTGAGACCAGCCTGGTCTACAAGAGGTAGTTCCAGGACAGCCTCCAAAGCCACAGAGAAACCCTGTCTCGAAAAACAAAAAAAAAAAAAAAAAAAAAAAAAAATGAGGTATCAAAGCAAGCCAGAAACTGCTACTTCTTAAAAGGCCTGCTCATAGCATCAGCCCTTGACTTGGATTTATGAACTTGGATGGCTTTCAAACACATAACTCTTTAAGAGTGGCTTACAATGCCAAAACTATTCATGCTGAATACCTACTTAATCTTCTGGTATTTTGATATCTGCCAGGTAGAGGATAATTATTATCATCAGTTCACATTAAAAATTTTGGACACCAAGTTTCTCCAATGTTAGGCCACACTTCATATCACAAATTGACAGGCTAAGAAGGTGTTAAATTCTATTGTGAGAGTGTTCCTGAAAATTTCATACCTCATCTCCTCTCAACTTTACCCATGCATCTTTTTCCTTTGCTGACTTGACTCTGCATCCTTTCACTGTAAAAATCTTAGCCAGAAGTAGACTATCAACTAAATCCTGTGAGTCCTCTTTGAGAATCATCAAACTCACAAATGAGCTTGAGGACCTGTAACACAACAGGAAACCACAAACTATATTCTTTGGCTATCTGTAACTTAGGACAATACATATTTACAGGTATATAAACACTCTTCTCAAAGTCAGTGCTTGGTGAACTGGATGAAAACCACTTGCATTCCTTGGTAGGTCTAGTGTCCAATGATTCATATTCAGTAAGGTCTCAATTTCTACATTAAAGGGACCATATTTTCCCAAGAGAATGATAAGTTAATTAACACATAATGCATTTTAAAAATGGCATATTCTGTTAGATCTTTTATAGTATATTGTATATATACAGACTCTAAAACATTTTTATGGACAAAAAAAATTAGAAGCTCCAAAATTTGGTGCATAAAAGTTTTCAATTATATTTTTTGATGAATTAATCTTTTTATTAATATGTAGCATCTCTTATCTCTAATTAGTTCGAAATTCATTTTGCCAGGTATAAGGATAGTCATGCCTGTTTAGATTTAATATTTCCTTGGTATTTTTTTTCCATCCTTTGATATTAAGTTTTGGGGTATCTGCTGGATAAATATGTTTCTTAGAGACAAATAGTTGGTTCTTGGATTTGTTTTTTATTTTAAACAGAAGTTTTCCAACTGTTTTAAGATACAGGTAATAGAGTCAGTGAGATGGTTCAACAGGTAAAAGTGCTTGTTGCATAAACCTGGCTACCTAAATTCAATCCCTGAAATCTATGGAAAGGTGGAAGGAGCAAACTGACTTCACAAAGTTGTTCTCTGACTTCCCACTACACACACACATTGTGGCATGCATGTCCCCGATCCCCATCATATGCATGCACGTGCACATACACACACAAAATAATTTTTAATTAAAAAGGAATATAAGTATTAACAAAGTTGCTATATTAGAATAAATATAAACAGAAAAACTTTTTCCAAAAAGAATGAAGTTTGCTTACCTATTTTCTAGAACAGTATACAAGTTCATACCTGAGCATTTGACTTAGTGAGTGTCTCGGTTCCAATGAGCGATAATTTATTTTGACACTTGATTTAAAAAGTAAAGAAAAACAAGTGACATACTTATAATCCATAGACAATTCCCTTCTCCTCCCTTTTTATATGAGCCCTATACAACATATATATATGTATAGGTGATATAGAATCTATATAAATTTTTTAAACTGCCACCTAAGAAGATGAGGAAGACAGTCCAATTGGTTCCAACGTTGAGTTTATAAAAAGGAAAAAGCAACAGTCATACATGTAGCTCCGTAGTAGAGCACATACACAAAGCCTTTGGTTCCATCCACCTCACCCTCCTCAGTATGGTGACTACAACATTAAAGAAATAAAATATCCAGTAGCTAGCATGAATTATAAGCTACATAATGGGGGGGGGGAGGCAAAAGAATGAAAGTATTGTAGAATAATACCAAAATAAGTAATTAAGAACATACATAAGCCTCCAACAGACACTGTTTACCTGACTTTAAAAACATTCAACAATGTTAATGATTGTATTTGATAGGTAAAAATATGAGTAATGTAATTCTTATTTGCCCTCAATCCTGGTTGCAGTAAATTTCTGTAAATTTTTAAGTTATTAAGTCCAAGTTTTTATAGAGCAAAATAACAAAAGCTATAAAAATTATCTAGTATGTATATGAATGATATACAGTACCAAAGATTTTTCCATATGATTTTTTTTAAATACTCCATCTTTCCTGCTCTGATAGATTAGTGAAAGAACAAGATGCTATATACATAAAAAATTCATTCATCACTCCTGTTCTGACACTTTACTGAAGTACTACTACTACATGTATCTGTGATTTCTATATTATACTGTGGCATGCTAAAGAGAAATTTTACCAAATTAACATAGTGTATCAATTGTCTCTAGTTCATTAAAATAAAAACATATACATAACTTCAAGCTCAACATTTATACTCAATTTTTTTTTGTTGTTTTCTTTGTTTTTTTAAGACAGGGTTTCTCTGTGGCTTTGGAGGCTGTCCTGGAACTAGCTCTTGTAGACCAGGCTAGTCTCAAACTCACAGAGATCCACCTGCCTCTGCCTCCCAAGTGCTGGGATTAAAGGCATGCAACACCACCACTGCCCGACCATAATTCTTAACTATATATAATTTCTATGTTCTACTGGCCCAAAACAGGTACTTCATTAACTTCAGTGTTCTTTTGTTTCAACCTCCTTAAAACCTTTTGAATGCCCATCCCATTATCACCACCACCGCCGCCCCTACCCCACCTCCACCAAACAGGGTTTCTCTGTATAACAATCCTGGCTGTCCTGGAACTCAATTTGTAGACCAGGCTGGCCTTGAACTCACAGAAATCCTCCTGCCTCTGCCTCTCAAGTACTTGGATTAAAGGTGTGCTCCACCACCATAATATTGTTAATGGTACATTATATACAATATTATGAATCACTATTGTATCTATAAGAAAATAATCTCCTTGAGAGCCAGAACTACCATCATTTTTTTTCTCTTTACATAGTTGATATAGTATAAAGTTTCTTAAGAGAATACTTTTAGCTCTTAGGTATAAAATACATAACTATAGGAATACATAAAATAATAACTATAGGAAAACTAACACTATTTGCTTCCTAAGTTTATTATGTGACTCCTATATTAACTAATATATCGCTTTTACCTGTTGATACTTACATCTTCCATGTCTTTCCATATTTCTTCACATTGTTTAATAAGTTCTTCCTCGGTATCTATTACTTCCATATCTGCAGTAATATCTGGATCTAGTTCTTGCTGATTCTTTAACATATCCTTTATAGTTTTCTTAATCTTAGTAGAAAAACTAAAGTAAAAAGGATACATGCATTTAACAACTATTTGCTGAAAGTAGCATTGACTAATAGACAAAAATCCTTTGAGAAACATGAGCACACTACTGTTGGAGGGAATATTTTAGTATAGCCATTAAAGAAAGAAGATAGATGTAACAGCAAAAACTAGAAACAGAACTACCATAGGATCTAGAATTTCCACTGCTAGACATATATCCAAACAATTGAAACCACAATTGAAAAGATATGTAAATTACAAGTCTTTTGTTTATTACAGCACTATTCACAATAGCTAGATGTGGAATTAACTAGGTGTCTACCAAATGAAGAGTCAATAAATAAATAATATTCTTCCATTGTAACAGGAGAGTCAGTAGAATAGTAAGAGTGCAAGCTACAGGTAGGTGAGTAGACGTGTTGGCAAGAGCTTGTGGAAGTCCTTCCAACTAAGTGAATCACAACTAAGTAATCAGTCGTGAGCTTATTAGGGTAGAGAGAAGGAATTCGAAATTTAACAGCAAATATAGCCAGCCAGGTGTGCCAGCTCATGCCATTAATCCCAGCACTTGAGAGGCAGAGGCAGATGGATCTCTGTGAGTTCAAGGAGAGCCTGGTATAATAAGGAATTCCAGGACAGCCAGGACTATGTTAAAGAAAAACCCTGTTTCAAGAGTTGGGGTAGGGAGGGGCTCTGGAGATATATATATTATCCCTTAAAGGCTAAGGTTAACAAGCAAAAATTTAAGTGTAGCAGGGCATACTTTTAAATTGGCAATTAGTGGTTCAATTAAAACAATAATGAGCCGGGCATAGTGGCATTCAACTTTAATCCCAGCACTCAGGAGGCAAAGGCAATCTATCATCTATCTCTGTGAGTCCAAGGACAGCCTGGTCTACAAAGTGTTCCAGGATAGCCAGAGCTGTTACACAGAGAAACCCTGCTTCAAAAAACAAAAAACATTAATGATATCACATTAAAAAAAGATGATAGTCATCATTTTCTAAGTAAATAAAAGTGATGCAAGGTTACTAGATGGCTGCTGCAAAGAATAGCAGATGATAGTATATCATGAGACTTAAAAGTAGGTCATTTTAAGGATGTACATGGAGGAACAACAAAGAGGACTTCTAGGTTACAATGTCAAGTGCAAATGAGAATAAACAACACCCCAAAGTACTTTTTACTCATTGAATTAAGTTTTACATTGCTTAACCAGTAAGTTACCAACAGAGTTGCAAAACAGTTCTAAACAAACAGTTCTAAATAAACATGTTCCTATGTCCTTTAAGTCAATAATGTAAAGATGTCAATTCTCCCAAATTCAACTATTTTATCTTAAAGTCTAAAAAGCGACAAAGTCGCCCTTGATAAGTAAATTTTAAAGCCTATACAGAAATATAGAGATCCCACAATAGCAGAAACAACTGTATATAACTATACTAATAGTTGAATTTAGAAGTGATTCGTTAACAATCAAACTGAAACACGGAACTCAATACACACCCCTTCTGGCGCCACATCCACACACGCCAAGCCAAAAAGAATATTCTAATAATGGGAGTCCACCTTACAAATCAGAGTAAATTCAATATATATTCTGGCTGATAGAGAGCTACTTCGTTCTTTTTAACAAAAAGTTCCTTTCAAACCCGCCCGCCCCTGTTTCTGGATAACCAGCTAGATTCTGGAATGCCGTAGGCCGGGGAGGCTGAGAAGAGGTAGGCATCTAGTTCCCAGGCTGTAAGCATCCGATTTGGGGGGAGCCGGGTCCCCCAAACCCACGAGCTACCATCCTCGACAGAAATCTCGGGCTGTTACAGCGCTCTCCCCCGCTTACCCGGCAAGAGCCAGCTTCACCTGCCATCAGTACTCAGGTCGCCTCAGCGTTCGCGTCAGCGCAGCCAGTTCATGTTGTTTGCGCGCGCTGCTTGCTGATTGGATCCGCGCTGGCTCACTCCAGCCAATCAGGAGACGCCGGAGACGCCGTCGGCCGCTGCCCGAGAGGCTGCGCCGCCGCCGCTCCGGAATGACGTGCTGGCTCGGGCGTCGCGCCTCCTCTGACGTGTCGGACAACATGGCGGCAGAGAGTGGCAGCGATTCTCAGCTGAGAAGAAGAAAGCGCCGGGACCCAGAGGAACGAGAGAAAACGGAACTCAGCGAGCGGGAACTGGCAATGGCGGTGGCGGGGAGCGCAGAAAATGAGGATGAGAATGAGGAGCGCTGGGTTGGGCCTTTACCGGTGGAGGCGACACTGGCCAAGAAGAGGAAAGGTAGCTGCGGAGAGCCCGCCGAGAGCAAGCTGGAGGGCTGCGTTGGCGGCGTGGGAGGGTTGGTCCCCGGCGCGCACGCCAGGGGGCGTGGGATTGTGGGTTTGCGCGCTTAGAACGGACTGTCTTTACTTCATGCTCCCCCACCCCCACCCCCGTGCATCGTGAATTGGTCTTAATAGAACTTATTTTAGAAAATATGTAACGCTGTTGGCCCCTGGCTGGTTGGCATAGGTGCTACAACTAGAATTTCTCTTTTTGTGTTTGGGTGCGTCTATTGACCTCAGAACTGTCATGTAAAGTTGGAATCCCTAATTTTGATGAGCAGGTGTAGGGTGGAGTACGGATTCTCAGAACCATAAGGACTTAAATTCTCAACCCTGACTTGGCTACTAATGAATTTTTGAAACGTAGGGAAAGTTTCTTTAGTTTGCTGGATTTGAAGCCATATTCGAGACAAAAGTGTTGCTATCATAACAATATTTTTTTAAGGCTGCAAAGAGGATAAATTAAATTTTACTATTATTTCCTAACTGTGTTGGGGTGGGTGGGTGAGCCTATAGGAGCTTCTTTAACCAGGCTAGCTTTTTAATATACAACCTTCTAGGTGTTAGGTGCAGTGGTGGTTAAATATTGTCAAGTGACACTTTTTTTAGTTCCTATTTTTCCCTGCAGTTAAGTGTTTGTTTGCCTTCATGTCACTTACTTTTTGTAGTTGTGTATTTATTCACGTGACTTTCTTAACACTACTAGACTAAACATGTAAGGACACGGATCGTGCATTTTTTGCTCCAACCCTTGGTATGGTACTTTTCATAAAAATTTAATAAATATTTTATTATGTTTACGCTCTTATTTCACTTAAATATTGCTACGTGTACTACTTCAGTAGAAGAAATGAGAATAGCTAGGAAGGAAAAAAACAAAGAGAGGGAAAAAAAACCCAAGCACTGAAATACTGACAGAAAACACATTCAGTTTCAACGTAAAAATCTTTACCCTTAGCCACATGCTTTTTTGAAAAAAACAAAACAAAACAAAGCAAAAACCCTCTGAAACTACAAACAAAAGAATTGTCACAAAAATATGAAACATTATCTAAAATGACAACTGTTTAATGATTTTAAACTTATAGAAATGGAGCTGATTGGACTTTTGTCTGTATGCTTTCATAGTGATATACAGTTGTATGACACTACATTAAAGTAAGCTATTTTATGAAAACATTCCTTTTTTTTATTTTATGTGTATGAATGTTTTGCCTGCGCGTACACCATGTGAGTTTTTGGTGCCCCAGGAGTCCAGAAGAGGGCGTCAGATATCCTGCAACTGAAATTTCAGATGACATAGCAGCCAGTACTCTTAACCTCTGAGTCTTTTATTTTGCCCCAAATTAAGCTATATTTAAATTTTTATTTGTTATTGTGTGTGTTGGTGGGTCAGAGAGATGGGAACACACATACCATAGTGTAGGAGTGGAAGCCAGAGGACAACTTTGTGGAGTTGGTTCTCTACTTCTACCTTTGTGTGAGTTCCAAGGATCGAACTCAGGTTACCAGACTTGGGCAAGCACCTTTACTCTGAGCAGTCTCATCCATCTTAAACTATTTAAGGAAAATAATTAGTTCTTTCTCTTCCTTATGTTCCCTTGAACATATTCAAAGGAATTTTAGCAAACAATAAAAGCTATCTACACAGATAGGATACAATTTATTACAGAAAACTCCAACAATGGAATTAAAAAGATAATGGACTACTACTTTTATGTTAAAAAGAGCTAGTATAGCAACCCAGGATTCATGTGAAAGCTCCAAGAGTTCCTAGGCACCTTTTACCCAAACTTGACAAGTGTATGGGCCTCATTTTCATTGTCCTGAGTTCTTAGAATTACAGCATTAATAGTCTAGCTCCAAGCTGAAGACTAAAGAAGGGAAGAAAGGGAAACATTTTAAGGACATTTTCTTATTATCACAAAACACTTGGACTTTATCCCCTTATGTAGTGCATATGGTCACTACAGAGGAATGTGAGAAATGCCATTTAACCAAATATTAGTAGGCACACATTAAAAAAAAATTAATGGAAAATACTTTGCCAGACATAAAATTTTGAGTGTGTTATGTAGCAGTACAAGAATCTAATAGTTTGTCATGTTTAATTTACCAGCTTTATATAGGAATGTTTGATCATATGGAAACAATACCTTTCATTAAAATTGATTTTACTAGTAAAATTGGTCCTGGCTCATAAAAAAATCAAGATTTTTAAAAATATTCCTCAATTTTCCATTTTTCCAGGTGCTAGAAAAATACCTGAAATGAACTCAACTAGATTTGCTAGGATTTCCTCAGCTCTAAACATTTAAGCATTTTGTTTTGTTTTCATGTTTCAGTTCCTTTTCAGTGGCACAATAGGGGGTTGCTGCCTTAAAAATGAATATACATCTTACAAATAACCGTTAGCTTTTTAGTTAAATTAACAATAATAACTGGATTCCATATGGTTATGGAGATTGTGATATCTTTATAAAGCTTTAGGTCACTTTGAACCTTCATATTAAGCCAGAACCATTCACAATTATCACAACCTCTGAAATAGGAGCTAAAAGTATAGCTCAGTCATTAGAAGCACTTGCTGCTCTTCCAGACCTAAGTTTGATTCCCAGCTCCCACATCAGACAGCTCATAAACCACCTGTAATTCTAGCTCAAATGGATCCAGCACCTTCTTTTGGCCTCATTGGGTACCTGTTCATGCAGGATGTACAATGGCACAGACATAAAATCTTTGAAACAATATCTATATAATCCCAGAGAACCTATCATAGTAACTTGTGAAATAATGATATAACTGATATAACAAATTCTGTATTTTATCTCATTTGTTGATTGAAAAATTAAAATTTAGAAGAGAATACCAAGTTTAGAAAATTCTAAATAGCATGTTAATTTTATTCATTAAATATAATTTTTACCCCTCCCCCAGTTCTAGAGTTTGAAAGAGTCTATCTTGATAATCTCCCCAGTGCATCCATGTATGAGCGCAGTTACATGCACAGAGATGTGATCACACATGTGGTATGCACCAAGTAAGTGTATCATCCTTTTTCTAATGTTTTAATTTTATTTTATGTGTATGTGTGTTTTGCATATGTCTGCACCATCTGGTACCTTCAGAAGCTATAAAGAACATCCAATCTCTTGGGAACTGGAGTTACAGACCTTTGTAAACCACTTTATAGGTGCTGGGAATTGAACCCAGGTCTTCTGAAACAGCAGCCAGTGCTCTTTTCTACTGAGCTATCGCTCCAGTAACTCATACATTCTCAGGAAGAAAAATCTAAAGCTCAATTATGAGTGGATTTATGGAAGCAATTTGGGTATTTTGTAGATTTAATACTGCAAGTTATATAGTACTTGAACAAAGCCCTTCGTGTTTTCTTATATAAAATGAAACATCCTATCAAATAGAACATCCTAGTATATGTAATGTACATGTGGTGATAAAAATCAGTAATGGATGAACCAGTATTATCAGAGCTAATAATGGTTTTTAACTCTAGATACTGTTGTGATGTATTTCATTAATTACCTGATTCATCTTAGCAGTTTTAAAAGTCATAAAAATTTCATTTTATAGGTAAGAGAACTGTGGAATAAAAAGGTTAAGTGGCAGAAGCAGCTAAAGAAAAAAATGATAAGCTAAATTCCAGATTTCTGTTCCTTATTTGGATTTTGAACCTGTACTCAGATGATTTCAAATAGGACAAAAATAGGTACAGGGAGAACAGAAGACTTGTGTAGAAATTTGGATGAGCTGTGATTGGGGCTTGGATGATATTGACAGTGATCAAAAGTGGATGAAATACTTCAGAACAGTCTTCTCATGATTTCTTAAAACAAATTGCATTTCAGATGAATATTTCTTCATATTATAATAGGATAATTCTCACCAAATACAGCTCAAACTTGTTAATGTTTAAAGCAACTTATAGATACTGGTACTGCTTTTCTCCTAAATTAGATTTGCTTTTGAACCCAGAGCTGTAGAGTTTAACAAAAAGGTTTTTTGTTTTTGTTTTGTTTGTGTGTGGTTTTGTGGTTAAGTAAATCTGAAGCCATTCACCATGGATGTAGTGTAGTGTGAACAACACTGTACTCAATAAATGGTTTCAGTTTTTATATATATTTGATAGGAAAAGATGTTGTGTTCAAAATCTTTTTTATTCTTAACAAAAATACCATGAATAAGATATGAAAAAAATTATGTTGGACCTTTTCTATATGCGAAAGTAGTGTGGAGTCCTCGTTCAGTTCTGCACCAGGCACAACTATCTATCTATCTAATCTGTCTACCTACCTACCTACCATCCTTGTTCAATTATAAACTCACCTCTTTTTTTTTTTTTAAGATTTTATTATGTATACAACATTCTGCTTCCATATATATCTACACATCAGAAGAGGGCACCAGATCTCATAACAGATGGTTGTGAGCCACCATGTGGTTGCTGGGAATTGAACTCAGGACCTTTGGAAGAGCAGTCGGTGCTCTTCACCTCTGAGCCATCTCTCCAGCCCCATAAACTCACCTCTTGAAATCAATATTAGTTGCTATTATTTTTACAATGGTCTGTGTAAAGGAGAGTTTAAGAAGAGTCAAAACAATAAAACCTTAAACTAGATGTGGTAGGATATACCTATAAACCTGGCACTAAGAGGCAGAGGCAGGCGGAAGGATCACAAAATCAAGAATAGTGTGAACTGCACATAGTATGAAGATAGCATGAACCATGTAGTGAGAACTTATCTTTTAAAAAAACAAAGCAAAAAAAGCCTATTACTGAAGAAGTCAATTACTCTCAGTGAATCTTCACTTTGATCTATTTTGTAAATTAACTTCAAAATTTTTATATATACAGGACAGATTTCATTATCACTGCCAGTCATGATGGACATGTTAAGTTCTGGAAAAAAATAGAAGAAGGAATTGAGTTTGTTAAACATTTTCGTAGTCATCTTGGTAAGAGTTTCCTATTTTCTTGTAGCCCTGTTTAAACTGTACTAATTAAAATTTCCTTCAAAATATTGTGGGCCTTTTTTGAGTCATACATATTTATTTTGTACTTATTCAAATGTTTTAATTTGATTTTTTAAATAGGAATAATTGAGAGTATTGCAGTTAGCTCTGAGGGAGCATTGTTCTGTTCTGTGGGTGATGATAAAGCAATGAAGGTGTTTGATGTAGTGAACTTCGACATGATCAATATGCTGAAGCTTGGGTAAGTTTTCTATAAAGTGTATATATATATATATTGTGTGTGTGTGTGTGTATTTAACTTAGTAAAATAATTGTAAACAAAACACCATTTCATAGGTTACTTTTGAACAGAATACATTACCTCACTATTTGGGGTTTTACATGGGAAAATCTTTGTAACGTTTGGGGGCATCTACTCTGGTTTTTTCTCATTAACACAAATTTTCAAACAGTATCACAATATCCAGCTAATACCACTTAGTAAATTGACAAAGACTCATCATGTCCACCTACTGATGGTTAGAATAACTTCCTTGCTGTATCATACTTACTTTGAATATACAAAATTGTGTTTTACATGGTTTATAGATAAGTATAGAATTTGCTGGTGGTTTTAAACTTCAGAGTGTACTGATACTGATGTGTAAGCTATGTGGTTAGATAGCACAGTGTTTAGACTGATGCTTTGTTTTATGCATGACCTTTTTTTTTTTTTTTTTTTTTTTTTTGGTTTTTCGAGACAGGGTTTCTCTATGTAGCTTTGGAGCCTATCCTGGCACTCGCTCTGGAGACCAGTCTGGCCTCGAACTCACAGAGATCCGCCTGCCTGCCTCTGCCTCCCAAGTGCTGGGATTAAATGTGTACGCCACCAACGCCCGATTTATGCATGACTTTTTAAAAGATAACATGCTAAAATTATACATATCTAAATAAATGTCAGCTTAAAAGTCATACCATGTCAGAATGTTTGGGGACTTGCTTTGTTTGAATGACATAACAAAAGACCTGAAGTTAGGCAACTTTAAAAAACAAGCTTTTCCCTCCACTGCCCTAGAGTGGTGGAAACCCAAGGTCCAATGCCAGCAGTTTCATTTCTTATGAGGGCTCTCTTCCTGGCTTCTTACTGTTTCCTCACTTGGTTAAAGAAGATGGGGTGGGGCCTGTCTTCTACTGAGAAGGCCGTGGGCCTATCACATTAAGAACTCAACTTTTATGATCTCATGTAAACTTAATTGACTCCTAAAGACTATCCAAAAAAAGTCCTACTATGGACTGTATTATGTCTATAATTCAAATCTAAATTTTGGAATTTCTTTTGAAATCAGATTTTATGAGCCACAAAAGAAAACCAGTGTTACTTTATTTGGTTATATTTCTTTTCTTTCTTTTTGGTTACAAATGCCATTACCTAATTTGATCTTCTCTTTTATTCCCCACTTTGTTTCCCCAGACATTTGCTATTTTTAAAAATAACAAATATTTGAACATTAGCTCTTTGAGAATACTCAAAAGAGTCTATTTCAGGAACTGATAGAAACTCTAAATGAAGAATTCAAAAAAGGTCTTGATCCTCAACACCATGGTGCTTGGTTTAACAGTGTAACTTTCAAATGACTACTTTACAGGAGACAACACATATTATAAGTTTGGTATGTAGATTAAATGCATCAAATTATTTTGCACATTGTTCATCTTATAACATCCCCCGTACTAGCATACATTTTTAATGTCAATATAGGACAGTAGTTTCTTCTGAGCATAATCAGAACCTAAATATTTTGATTATAAATGTTTTAAGAATGGATTTAATGTGAGTCCATTGAAAAGCTATACATAAATTCTTTTACAGGTACCCAATGCCTGAGAATACCTTAAAGCCCAGATATGATTACGTTTTCCTATCTACCCAACAGAAATAAGTATGCAGTTCTCTTCTTGTGATTTGGTATCATCATACATTATTATCATGGTACTGATGACATTAAAGGGAAAATGATCCTGGATTTGACTCCTAGCATTGTAAGAAAATAAATAAAGAATGAAAAGAAGTTTAGTAGCTATTCTGTGTACATGTAAACAAAGAATCCCAATCTGCCTAAATGGTTGACCAGGACATTTGGATTTTAGTAATGTGATAGGGAGGAGTGCTTATTGTATTGACCTTTCTTTTTCTCCTCCTCAATTTTTAACTGCTTTAGCTATTTTCCTGGACAGTGTGAGTGGATATATTGCCCAGGAGATGCCATATCTTCAGTTGCTGCTTCTGAGAAGAGTACAGGAAAAATTTTCATTTATGATGGTCGAGGAGATAACCAGCCGCTTCATATTTTTGACAAACTCCATGTATCACCTCTTACTCAAATAAGACTAAATCCAGTTTATAAAGCAGTGGTTTCTTCAGACAAATCTGGAATGATCGAGTACTGGACTGGACCTCCTCATGAATACAAATTCCCTAAAAATGTGAACTGGGAGTATAAAACTGACACAGATTTATATGAATTTGCCAAGTGTAAGGCTTATCCAACCAGCATATGCTTTTCACCTGATGGGAAGAAAATAGCAACCATTGGATCAGATAGAAAAGTTAGAATTTTCAGGTTTTTAACCGGAAAACTCATGAGAGTCTTTGATGAATCATTAAGTGTAAGTGCAATTAAATCAGATTTTAATTTTCTAATAGTTTTTATGTTTACTATTTCATAGAAGATATTTTTCTATATAGACATGTGTGTTGATTATTTTCTCTTAGCACATTAAAGATATTACTCAGTTGTCTGTAATCTTGGATTAATGTTCTTCCCACATTAAGTGATGTTTCTTCATTATTCTCTTCAACATTTGCTGAGGTGACAGGACTGAGGTAACAAGAGGGAAGTGACAAGAGGAGATCAGGAGTAAAGCTATGACAAAAATTGAGATTCAGAATGAGAGTTTGGCAGAACAAAGACCCATATCAGTTAAACTAATTACTTGCAATACCAAAATAAGTATAAGTGTGTGTATAGAAAGTAGTAATAACTGTAATCCCACATTCCACAGAGGTACTTTTTTTTTGTAGTTGGGGAGGTGGCTGCCTAGGGTGAGTGGAAAAACTTCAGTGATTTAAAACTATTTAGTCCTAGTTTAACAGAAATTAAATATGAAGTTTTATATTTTAGTATTTATTAGCAGGATGTGTCAATGCAGTTATGTATCAGAGGCCATGCTTTGATGCCAAAATATTATAAAAAAGATTCTGTAGAGGTGTTTACAAAATTGGATAAATATTTATGAAATGCATGTATATAATAGATGGCTAGCTGTAGAACTTACATCTTGGAAGCTGAGTCTCCAGCAAAAAATAACCATGAATCTCTACCACTACTCAAAAGTAGTCCAGCATTCTAGGCAATTTGGGGCACATAACTAAGCAGTAACCAGATACAAGAAAGCTGTTCTGTAAGATTGTGCATTCATGCCTCAAACTCTTAACATAACTCTTATTTTCATAGTTTTATATTTTTTCTTTCTCAAGAAAAATATAAGATTTCAGTTAACAAACATGAAACAAATATATAACTAAATGTGATGTAAGTTCAGCTTATTATCATATATAATATAATATAATAAAAAGTTAGCTTTGAATTCTCGATGTCCTACATGTCTGAAATGCTGATTAACAACACCCTATCTTCTATAAGGCTCATGAGGTATTAACACTAGGTACTCATGTTATAACCCGTATCGTGAAAATTTTGGACTAAATATCAAAAGAACCAAACTATAAATGGTACCTATAAAACCATTTTTTCCTAAACACTTTCCTAATACTATTCTTAACTGTTCTTATCAAAATAACTTGAAACAGCTGGGCGTTGGTGGCGCACACCTTTAATCCCAGCACTCTGGAGGTAGAGGCAGGCGGATCTCTGTGTGTTTGAGGCCAGCCTGGTCTCCAGAGCGAGTGCCAGGATAGGCTCCAAAGGATACAGAGAAACCCTGTCTCGAAAAACCAAAAAAAAAAAAAAAAAATAAAGAAAGAAAAGAAAGAAACAGTTCCTGTAAGACTTACTCAACAGAGGATTTCGATAGATCTCTCAGTGGTCAAGAGTGCTTTATTGTTCTTGCACAGGACCCAAATTCAGTTGCCAATACCCATGTTAGACATCACAACTACTTGTAGCTCCAGCTCCAGATCTTACATTTTCTTCTGGCCCTGCAGGTACCCACGTACACATGTACATTCGCATAAATACACACATACACAAAAATAAAAAACCTTTTTAAAAAGTTATTCGATAAGATATAATACTTGCCATATGTTCTTTTCATGATCCTTATACAGGACTTCACAGGTTATGTGTAGCTGTATTGCTTGACATAAGTAACTGTTATTCATGTGACTCAGTTTTTTGTTTGTTTTGGGGAAGTGAGGAGATGTGGCTTCATCTGTCATCTGTGCTGGCCTGGAATTTCCTATGTAGCCCAGGCTATTCTCCTGCCTCATCATCCCAATTGTTGGGACTACGTGTAGACTATGTAACTTGACTCCTTATTGTATTTAGACCAAATAGAGATAAACCAAAAGTACTATACACATAATATTCCAAAGCAACAACATAAAAGTCTTCTCAGTTTTATAAACTGTTATAGAAATGTTAATATTGGTGTATTAGATAGAATAAAATAAATTCTATCTGCTTTTTTAAAAAAACTGTATGTAATGTGCCTACTAAAATTTAAAGTACTTATGGGACTTACATTATATTTCATTGAAAGTGGTACTCTGAGGTTCCTAAAGGGTAGGCTTAGTTCTGTAAAGAAAGCATTGATTATATAAGTGAATTGGTTTAGTGTGTTTGTTTCTTAAATTAGAAAACCAATTACTATTATTGTAGTATGTGGGATGGAGGTGGGAGGTAACAGGGATCAAACCCAGGACCTTAGCACTTAATCTACAAGTAAGCTTCACACCCCTGAAATACACCCCTTGTTATTTATATGTTGTTTCCTTTGAGACTACACATTCACTGTTTAGCCCAGGCCGGCCTAGAGCTCACAATGTTTCTGCCTCAGCCTTCAGACTGCTGGAATTACAACTGAGAACAACTATGTGGAACTTGAACTACTATTTCTGATTGAACTAGCCAATGTCTGATGGGGGAAGTACTTCTGTGTATGTTTATCTTATTGATTGTTGAATAAAATACTGTTTGGCCAATGAGACAACAAGTTAGATAGGACTAGAAGTCAAAGAGGATTCTGGGAAATGTATTAGAGAAGTGATGATCCAGACAGGAAATGACATTTTTAATGTTTATGGGTTTAGAATTTTTCCTACATTATATGTATATACAAAATCACAATGATTCCCAGTGTGTTCTGTTTCTATTCAATGCTGTCTTAATTTATGTATATATGTGTGAGTATATATGTATG
The DNA here is from genome assembly GCF_003668045.3 of Cricetulus griseus. NCBI lineage: Eukaryota > Metazoa > Chordata > Mammalia > Rodentia > Cricetidae > Cricetulus > Cricetulus griseus. The sequence continues at coordinate 322,491,681 of NC_048595.1, read as the reverse complement.
TAGTTTTTTTTGTTGTTAATTCATAGTTTATTTCCTAGATGTTTACTGAACTGCAGCAGATGAGGCAACAACTGCCAGACATGGAATTTGGACGACGAATGGCTGTAGAACGTGAACTGGAAAAGGTGGATGCTGTTAGATTAATTAATATCATTTTCGATGAAACTGGACACTTCGTGCTATATGGAACAATGCTGGGCATTAAAGTTATAAATGTAGAAACAAATCGGTAAGCTTCAACATGATTTGTATATAGTTTAAACGCAGTTAAATGGGCCCATTTCATCCATCAGGGAAACAATGAGAGTTCTGTTTGTTCCAGAGAAAGTGGAAAGGTCCCAAAAGCCTAAAATTAACCAATGTTTTGACTGGATTTTTCTATGGTCTCGCTCAATTGTTTATAATCTTTTGTTAAAAGTTTCCACTCATATTTGTAAAAGAAATAGAAGATATGCATAGTTCCAGGGTTTTGAGTTTTTGTTTTTTTTCTTTTTAACAAGATTCAGTCTGTCTTTTGCCTATTGCTTTAAATTAGCCAGGCTCATGTTAAATGTTGCCAAATATTTTAACCACAGAGTTCAGCATCACATCTTGCTAGACAAAAAGGCAGAGCTAGAATGCATAAAACCACAGTAACTCTTTGTGCAAATAGCCCATTTGGTGTTAGTACAGAATATCTACAATCAGATGCTATGACTGAATGTAAAGAACAGAATTTAGAGAATATTTTGAGAAAACTCTTGTGCTGTACATTGCTACATATAAATGGATTTATTTTATAGTTCTTGGTTATATAAAATCATTAAAAACTTGTAAAAAAAATTGAGTAATAGCAACAGGTTAAAACTGTACATTCAACCTTTGGTATCCATGGTGTAGCAGGATACCTTGTGGATTCTAAACTCTAAGGTTACTCAACAAGTAGTCCCTCAACATGCATATGCTCTTATATTTTAATTATGCATAGATTATTCATAATTCCTGGTACAAATGTTATGTAAATACATATTGTACCATATTGTTTATGGAATAATGCCAAGGAAAAAGCAGAATACATGTTCAGTATGAACAATTTAAAACAAAATATTTTTAATCTAAAGTTTGGATCAAAGAAACACAACTTGTGAGTACAGAAGGGTGATTGTACTTTATGAGTGATTTGGATCTGCTTTGTGGTGTGTGTGTGTGTGTGTGTGTGTGTGTGTGTGTGTGTGTGTGTGTGTGTGTGTGTGTGTCTTTCTTTGTACACATTCCAGAGATCAATGTTAACTGTTTTTGTTGCTTTTCACTTTATTTTGAGACAGTATCTTTTGAAGTTCACCTGTTTGGCTAGACTGGCTAGTCAGTAAGCTCTAAGGATCTTTCTGCTTCTGCCTCCTCCTTGAACCCTCCCTTCCCAAGCAGGATTATGGATTTTTTTTTTCATGGCTGTGGGTGCTAAGGATCTGAACTCATGGAGCCATTTTCCCAGCCCTCGGGTCTGTTTTCTCTTTAACAGAACTTTTAGAGCAGTTGTAGGCTCACAACAAAATAGAGAAGGTACAGTTTTTCCTTCAAAGTAGTACATTTTTTACAGGTGATAAACATGCATTGATAGATCATATCACCGAATATCTACCCATTGTTTACATTAAGGTTTCCTATTGGTATTATACATCTGTTTGGACAAATGTAAAGGGTCAGTCAGATGTTTTCATTGCCCTAAAATCCTTCTTTCCCTATCCATTACTTCTGGAATGACTAATAACAACTACAACTAATCTTTTTTTCAAGACAGGGTCTTAAACTGTAGCTCTGTATAGGAACTGAGTAGCCAAAGTTGGCCTTGAACTCAAGGCAATTCTTCTGCCTTTGCTTGAGAGCTAGGATTAATTACAGGCATGAGCCACCATACCCACCTTACTACTACAGTTTTCTTGTCTCCTGGTTTTGCCGCTTCCAGATTATCATGTAATGTTAATCATTCAACATATAACCTTTCTTTATTTCTTGTTTTTTTGTTTTTTCAAGACAGGGTTTCTCTGTGGCTTTGGAGGCTGTCCTGGAACTAGCTCTTGTAGACCAGGCTAGCCTCGAACTCATAGAGATCCGCCTGCCTCTGCCTCCCGAGTGCTAGGATTTAAGGCCTGTGCCACCAATGCCCGGCAGTCAACATATAACCTTTCATATTGGCTTCTTCCAGTTAATAATAGCAGTTGAAATTCTTCCACATTTTTTTTTTTACCTTGATAGCTCATTTTTTAGAAGTAAATAATATTCCATTGTTTGGATGCACAATTAATTGTTTTTTCAGCAAGCTACTAAGGGACATCTTTGTTGCTTCCTAGTTGTGGCATTTATAGTAAGTAATGTTGCTCAAAACTTTACGTGTGTGTGTGTGTGTGTGTGTGTGTGTGTGTGTGTGTGTGTGTGTGTGTGTGTGTGTGTGTGTGTAAATTTTCAGCTTTGGATAAATACCAAGGAACTGAATTGCTAGATCATATGGTAAGAGTATATATATTTTTATAAGAAGCCATCAGATTTTCTTCCAAAGTGCTACCCTTAGCATTCCTACCAACAATGAGTAAGAACTCTTGTTGCTCCAAACATTTGGTGTTCTTCTGGGTTTGGGCTGTTCTGATGTTCTGCAATATCTTGTTTGCAGTTTCCATGTGATGTCTGATGTGGAACATCTTTCATATACTTATTTGCCATCTATATATCTTCTCTAGTGAGGTATTTGTTTAGGTTTTTGAAGCAATTTTTACTTGGTTGGTTGCTGTTATTGTTGAATTTTAAGAATTCTTTGAATGTGATGTAAAAGTTTTTAATCAGATACAGCTTTTGCAAATATTTTCTGTTGCTTTTTATTTTCTTGATGACTGGATTTTTTTGAACCTACTAATACCTACCAATTTAAAATATTTGGGGGATGGGAAAGTAGAGAGATATTTTAAGATACCTTTCATTAGTCATTTGGATATAGAAAACAGATGGCTGATTTATAATTTTTTTACATGTACTTATTTTGGGGTGGGGGAGCACATACCACTGTGCATGTGTGAAATTAAGAAGACATCTTACTGGACCCAGTTCACTTATTCCACTATGTGGATCTTTGGGATGGATCCCATGTTGTCAGGCTTGACAGCAAGTGCCCTTATTTACACAGAACCAAGTCAATAATGCAGGATAGTTGATTTTTCAGTTTCATATGTCAAGCTGTCATGACTGAAAATCTTTGGGTTTTTTTCTTGCATGTTTGCAAAGTGTGTATTTATTTGTACAGGTGTGTCTGCAATGTATGCAGGTGGAGATCAGAGGTTAATGTCAAGTGATTTACTGAGAGAACCCAGAGCTTATGGATTTGCCTAGTCTAGGTAGCCAGTTTGTCCTGTGGATCCTGTTAAAAGCACTGGGCCTATGGTAGGCCTACCTGGTTTATATAGGTACTGAGGATCGGGCCTATGGTAGGCCTACCTGGTTTATATAGGTACTGAGGATCCAAATTCTAGTCCTTAGTCTTGCAAATCAGTTTATCCACTGAGTTTATCTTCTTAGCCTAATTCTGGCAATTGTATTATATTACACTATTGTATTATGTATACAGTATACATTATTATAAATTTTTTTTCCAGGTGTGTGCGGATCTTAGGCAAGCAAGAAAATATTAGAGTGATGCAACTGGCGTTATTTCAGGGAATAGCAAAAAAGCACCGAGCTGCAACTACTATAGAGATGAAAGCTTCTGAAAATCCTGTTCTTCAGAATGTTCAAGCTGACCCAACAATTGTCTGTACATCTTTCAAAAAGAATCGATTTTATATGGTAAGTGATGTTCATGAGATGGTGATAACATTAGTGTGTTTTTCAGCCTTGCTGGGAGTTTTATTTTCTGGAGCATGTTGGCAGTGCTAGCAAACCTTCTGAATAACTAAAACACCAGCCTATTAACAATATTGTAGAATTTTAAACTAGGAATTTTTAAGTATCTCTGTATTCTTTGCCATTATGCTTAAAATTTTTTCCATCTGGCTTCTATCACTATTTGTGCTATGACAATAGGAAACTAATAATTAAATTCATAATTGTGTCTATAACAGTTGTTACTGTGGGCTTTTTAATATTGTTTTCAAACTTTTCACTTGAATGTAATATATTTCCCAGAACTTGTACAATTTCTTTCTCTAAATGTATTTCCTTGACTTTTTGTTCACTGTAACAGTGCTATATTGAAGTGATATATTCCTGATGAATCTTCCCTTTCTCTGGAGAACTAAACTGACTCTTGTTGGAGTTGTTACTTATGATCATTTACTTACCTAGCTCACATAAAGCCCTGCAATCACTGCCTAGCAATGGGAGAGGAATACTAAAAATAGGCTAAAATCAATCCTTGAAGCTACTTATGAATAATAATATCTAGGCAGACAGTGAAGTACAAAAACCTGTGCTCTGGCATATTGTCTCCTTTACACCACAAACAGCTTCCTAAGATCTAAGTATGATTCCTTCCCTTGTCTATTACTGGCTTTTATCACTTTAGTAGCTTTTACCTTTTTCCTTTTTTATTTACTACACTGACCAGATCTAATTATTCTATTTGCATTAATTGAATATTTTAAATTATTTTTAGCCATTATTTCTTCCAATCACATGTTTCCTTTCAACTTGTACTTCAGAGCTCAGCTTGGAAATCTTTCATCATCAATAATGAGTTATATGGACCTACTGTGCTCTTCCTATGCTTACCTCATCATATGTAGCATACTTTGGGGGTATAAATCAATAACCTGTAAATCGGGGTAAATGGGTATATCTTATGACGTTGCTGTCTTCCACACGATTTAAAACTCAATAAATATGGAGTACTGTGCCTTCACTGTTAAATGCACAAAATTCAATCAAATGGTATACACATTCAGTCATCTGACATCTATACAAATTGTAAGCATCTGTGATGGGTTCAAGCTAACACAGTTGTAAATGGATGAAATAGTATCCCTACCCCAACCAAGCTTTTAACTTAACATACATAATCTAGACAGAGTTTCTCTGTATAACTTTGGCTGTCCTGGAACTTGCTTTGTAAACCAGGCTGGCCTCGAACTCAGAGATGCACCTGCCTCTGCCTCCTGAGTGCTAGGTTAAAGGCTTGTGCCACAACCACCTTTTTCATGCAATCTCTGACACGTAGCCAAAAATTCATTAATTTATGCTAAATGAAAATGTTGATCTTATTTTGATATATAATTTGGCTACTAATAAAGTTAAAATTATCAAAGATAATTCTTGATATATATATACTAAAACTATCATCACTTGTGGTGATGTCACACACCTTTAATCCCAGCACTCAGGAGGCAGAGGCAGGTGGATGTGTATGTAGGTAAATGCATAAATATGTCAATACAGTTTGCTCAGTCCTTTTAGTGTTACATGCATGTATATGATTTGGTATTGGATTAGCAATAAGAAGACTCATCCCAGGGGAAAACTATTTCTCCTGCTCCCAACATTCCTTCATTGCCTGCAGTTCTTTAAGGGTGGGGACCTGAGAGACTTTACCATTCCATGTTACCATGTCTATTGTTATCATACTTATTCAGGTCTTGGTTAGGTAGCCATATTGTTAAGAGATCACGAATGACTCTTCCCTATCATTTCTGTGAAACAGTCTTACAGATTTCCTGGTCCTCTTGTTCTTACAGTCTTTCTGCCACCTGACCCTCTTCATGATCCCTGATCCTTAGGTACAGGAGTTGTGTTACAGATGTATCCATTGGACATGATCAATTGCTGTCTGCATTTTGACTAGTTGTGGTTTTCTGTAGTGGTTTCCATCTGTTGCAAAAAAAAGTTTCTTTGATAAGGAATGACAGCTATACTTATCTGTGGATATAAGGATAGGTATTTAGAATCAATTAGAAATTATGCTGATTTGGTGAAGTGATGGTATATGTTCTCCTGTAAGATCCATGACCTCCTACCCCAAGAGTTGTGTTTCCAGTACCAGATATGATTTCCTTCATGTCTAATTAGACAGCTGTTGGTTACCTCCAAAATATGAGTAACACTATTACACCCTTATGGATATCTTGCCATACTAATTATTGTAGATTCTAAGTGTCATAGTTGAGTAGGACCATTGGTTGCTTCCTTCCTTCCAATACTATTAAAGTTCATCCTTAGGGTGGAGGCTTTCAGGTCAGACCCAGCTCAGATCAGTCCTATGTCGAAAGTACATGAAAGGACCTACCTTCAATCTCTGGGAGGCAGCCATCAGTGGCAATAGCCCATATTGTTTTGGTGGTTTCTTGGACTTCAATGACCAACAACTCAAAAAAGGGAGTTCCTCACATCTGGTACTGGGGTTTTTTGTTAGTCTGTGATTATTGGGAGTAGCATTGTTAGCCCACATGGCATAAATCATTTAAACTATCTATGTATATATACATACACTTGTTTGTATTATATGTAATTTTAGGTGAATTTTTAAAAAAATGGTTCCTTATGGCTTTTTCAAACATCCTTATTGTTATTTTCTCCCTCTCCTTCAGTATTGACCTCTCTCCCTCTCCCCAATATAAAGCTCCCTTCCCCATTTTTCACTTTCCTCGTTCTTTCACCAGTTTCCTACCATTCTATCTAACCCATAGTTCTGTTTTACTCTCCTGGTTTCTGAGGTTAATCCAGGTATCTTATGAATTCTTGCTTCCCTTTAAAATTAAAATTTTATTTATAAATTTTTACCAGATAAGTTTTTAATTCAACCACTCACTTTTTTTTTTAATTCAGTTTACTAAACGAGAACCAGAGGATACAAAAAGTGCAGATTCTGACCGAGATGTTTTTAATGAGAAGCCTTCTAAAGAAGAAGTCATGGCAGCTACTCAAGCTGAAGGACCAAAACGAGTTTCAGATAGTGCCATTGTCCATACAAGCATGGGAGACATTCACATCAAACTTTTTCCTGTTGAGTACGTATAATTTTTGTTGTCTTACACAAATAGCAATGTCAATGTGTATATTTGGACAGTAACTTAAAATTGTTACTTTAATGGATTTTGAATAATTTTTTTGGATAAAACATCTAATCCTTAGCATTCTGATATATAAATTCTTCTAGAGAAAGAGATCAGTTTTAATGCAAGCCTATCATAAGACCATAGTACACTAGTGATGAAAGTGCTGTCAGTGATAGGACAGTTCCCTAACATGCACAGGGTTCTTGTTCAGTTTCCAACGTCATACAGAAAAGAAGAGCACTGGAGATAAATTATAAAGTTGTACAAGTATTGACTACTGTTACCAGTAGCTGCGCATCCAACTAGGTTTTAGGAGCTTTTTTAAATAGACTATTCTCCTCCCAAAGCAAATTCTTCAGGTAAGAATAATTTTTCTTTTGTGGAATTTGTTAGTCACCTACAACAATTTTTAAAGTGAATTTTAATGAACAACTTGGTACTAAGCAAAGAACTAGACAGTTGTAGGTCTTTAAACAGTCCCTTTTCAACTGCTTGGCACATAAGGATGTTTGAACCTGTTGCATGAGTACTTGAGGCAAGATTCTCTTGATTCCTCCTTTTCTCAGTTCTTAGGGGTGTTTTGTGATCATGAAGTAATTTCATGAGATTAGTAACAACTAAAAATATTCTTTTTTTTTTTTTAATGGTTTTTTTGAAGCAGGATTTCTTTGTGTAGCCCTGGCTGTCCTGGAACTAGTTCTGTAGACCAGGCTGACCTTGAACTCACAGAGACCCAGCTGCCTCTGCACCCCCACCTCCCCATGCTGGCATTAAAGGTGTGTGCCACCACTGCCAAAATAAAAGTTTTATAATCTTATTGAGTGATTGTCACTTTAAGTTGATTAAATTTAAAAGATGCCATTTCTGTGAATAAAGTCCAGGAATCATTGAACTATATATAACATTGCTTTTTATAAGAAAATAGCTTTTCCCAGAAATAAATATAACCATGTGTGCATGGGCATTTGTGAGTGTATGTGTATATCTTAAGGTGCTATCTTTGGGTTTTTAAACTGCTAAAAGGCTTTGAAGTAGCACTATTATCAAACTCAAATATTAATTAATAAGCATGTAAAGATACAAGAACACTACTACTTACCTGCCCTTCCCACTGTCGTTTGTCATGAGATCAATTATTACGACAAAGACTATCCTGACATGTTTAGAAGTCCTTAAGAACACTAGAAAATGGAAGTTCAAAACATTATCTTAAAATACCCTGAATAATTTCATATTTTTATATAATAGGTGTCCCAAGACAGTGGAAAACTTTTGTGTTCACAGCAGAAATGGTTATTATAATGGGCATACATTTCACCGTATCATTAAGGTAAGTTATACAGATTTCATGTGATTTAAAGAAATGTATGCTTCTGTATAACAAGAGTTAAAGTCTCCCAAATCCTCTTGAATACACATACTTTACTACAAGGTAAGACAGCATTGGATGGTCATGAATGTTTAGTCGAGGCCAGAAAAAGGCATGGCTACCTTTTTAGAAACAATACTCTAGTATTTTGTCAGCAGCTAAAGAAAGGGTAAAAGAATGCATCAAGGGATATATATTAATTTAGTAGCTAGATAAGGCAGAGGTCTGGAAAATAGAAGAGCCATAATGACATGCAGCTTCTGAGAACCTGAGCTTGTTTCCAGAATTTTGTGCAGCAAGATGAGGATTGTATAAAACACAAGACACTATGTAAATCCTTTAACTTTCTGTGAACTATAAGGAAAGATAATGCAAGGTAAGACATTTGCATTTTTATTTCAGTCATTAAATAAGTAGTGATTCGGCAATGGAAATCTAACATCCAAACTTTCTATAGTGTTAATCTAACCATGATGTAATTTAAAGAAGGTGAAGATTTCACTGAAACAAAGCACTCTTGATAGATACAAAACTTCAGTCACACATACACAGAAATTACATATAAAAAAGGCAAGGTAATTATTTTATATTTTCTGTTAACAGGGCTTCATGATTCAGACAGGAGATCCAACAGGTACTGGTATGGGAGGAGAAAGCATATGGGGAGGAGAGTTTGAAGATGAATTTCACTCAACATTACGCCATGACAGACCATACACTCTCAGCATGGCCAATGCTGGATCAAATACTAATGGATCCCAGTTTTTCATAACGGTAGTACCAACGGTGAGTGTCATTATCTATAAATAACAGGTTCATGGTTTATGATGCAAGAATATGAATTTAGTAGGGGATCTGCATTATTCAGTTCTTTGTATTATTAAATATCTCCAGATAGGAAATAGAAAAGAATTTAGAGATAAAAATTTAAACAATGTAACAAATGAGTTTAGAAAACACTATTTCTTTCTAGTAGGAAATACAATGTTCTATGTTCAGGACATTCAAGTTTCAGGTCTCTTGCTCTGCCACCATTAATTTTATGCCACCTAAAGCAAATTACTTCACCTCTCTTGGCCAATTTCCTCATCATTCGAGTTTTTATTGCTATTTATTCATTAATGTATGGTTTTTCAAGACAGGGTTTCTCTGTGAGGCCCTGGCTATTTTGGACCAGGCTGGGCTTGAACTCAGAGATCCACCTGCCTCTGCCATCTGGATGCTGGGATTAAAAGTGTGCGTGCATACTGCCAGCTTATTTTTATATTTTTAAGGAAGTTCTTCTCTGTGGCCCAAGCTTCATTCAGCTTGTCTAGTGCTAGGGTTACAGTTGTGTGGTACCATGCCTAGCTTCTAGAGAAATTAAGAATGTATGAATTCCTTTTTTGTTGTTTTTTGGTTTGTCTGTTTTTCAAAACAGGGGCTGCCAGGTACTGGAACTTGCTTTGTAGACCAGGCTGGCCTTGAGCTCACGGAGATCTGCCTACCTCTGTCTCCTGAGTGCTGGGATTTAAGGCATGCACCACCACTACCCAGCATTGAATTCTTCATAATTTCTTAAGAGGCTGTTTATCATAATAACCATAATAAATGGCATTCAGGCAAGAATTCTCTGTTTTACCTTGCCTAACAGCTTCAGTGTAGATTTAATGAAACTAAGTATATGGTTACCTAGCTCTATTTGTATTCAATTCTCCAAATCAGAAAAAAAAACATAAACAAAATTATATACCAAACAACAAAGGAAGAGTATTTGTAAATATCTGCCAGGCTCACAGTCTAATGTAACATTCATAGGGCTGTTAGTGTTATTCCCAGATTAGTAATGAGGAAGAAACATGGTAGCAGAGCCATATAACTTTCACATTGTGCCAAAGTACAGTCTTATTTTCAAATGATGCAGAGTGATTTATCATTTGCAAATATCATCAAACTCCCTTTGGATTAAATAATAAAGATACTAATTCAACTTTTTATCATTTCCTCATCTAGTGATCTGCGTAACTGTAGACTGAAATACAAAAAGAAAGATTGCATCTATTTTTTTGTCAATAAATAAACAGTATTATTTAACAACAGTATAACTTTTATGCTCAGTATTCTAAGCTCTGTGCCATTTTATAAAACAAGGGACCTTAGCATCCATCTATGTGGTATGGTGAGCAGCCTAATCCTCCAGGGATACTAAGGAATGACTTAAGGCATTTTATCTTTTCCATATAAACTAGGGATAACTTTTAAAAGCTGAGTATTCATTGTTAAGAAAGTATTGCAAATCATTTTAAATATATAATAAATTCAAGTAAAATTTACATTTTGCTTAATTCTCATAATTTGATTTAATTAAATTTGTTAAGTTTACCAACATTTTTCTTTTGTTCTCCAATACAGCCTTGGCTTGACAATAAGCACACCGTGTTTGGACGAGTGACTAAAGGAATGGAGGTTGTGCAGCGGATTTCCAATGTTAAAGTCAATCCCAAAACAGATAAGCCTTACGAGGATGTCAGCATCATAAACATCACTGTCAAGTAAAATGCGTTCTGTACATTCCAAAGTAAAAGGGACTTACATTAACATGAGACTTTCACATTTGGAAATTTAATACTTGCTGAATATGCAAATCATGTTTTAAAAAACACAAAACTGTATTTTTGTACTTTTAGTTAAAGGCCATTTTTAAAAACTGTCTTTGCTTTTTCTTGGACTATTTCTGATCCTAAGGGGTGACAAACTGAAATGCACTAAATTCAGGAAAATAACATTTCTTATGGGTAAATTCTCTACTGACTCAAATTCAGTATTAAATAATGGGTTGTCATATATTTCTTCTGTTTCAAAAACATGCCCTTATAGGTTTACCAATCCTTAAAAAAAGATGAAAGGGTGTTATATTCCTTATTATAAAATATCCCTTAAATAAAAGTATCAAATAAATGACTACTTGAATCCTTATTTAATGAAAGTTCATTCACTATTTTCACTTGCTTTTCCTAATGTAGCTAAGTAATTTTTCTTCTAATAAATTATATTTTAATTCAGTCACCAACAAGAATAAAAGTAAAATTTAGTACCCAAGAGTAGAAATTAATAGAGAAAGTGGAGCAGTAAACTGTGTGTGGTGGTATGTCCCAGCACATGAAAGGTGGAAGCCAGCCTAGACTATGTAATGTCTCAAAACAAATTGTAACAGTACAATGAGTTTAAAATCTTTATTGATATTATTCTTCACCTCCCTTTGCCATCACTGACTGCTATTCACAACCGATTCTGGCTTCCATTCAGCCTCCTAAGAAATTTAAGAGAGGGACATCTCAGCAAAACCACTGCTCAGTAGCATCATTTCATTTTGTATGGAAATGAAACCTGAAAGATGGAAAAGTATGTCTAATTGTGCCATAAAAGTGTGAAGCCAGGCGGTGGTGGCGAATGCCTTAATCTCAGCACTTCGGAGACAGAGACAGGCAGATCTGAGTTATAATCCAGCATGGTCTACAAAGTGAATTCCAGGATCAGGATACCCTGTCTCGTAAAACCAAAAAAAAAAAAAAAAAAAAAAAAAAATGAAGTGTGCTTTACTTTTAAAAAGAATTTGAGCTTACTCCATTAAGGACTTTGTTCCATTTACCTTCTTTTTCTTAAAGTACAGAAATTACACTTATCTAACCTAGCTTTATCCATTCCTAAAGACTTAATGCAAAATTTTGGTAATAATGCCATCAAGTGGTTATAATGCATCACTCCTCAAGCATTCAAGTGTTTTGCTTTAATTGAAGAATCATGTATACAACTAATGAATTTTGTTTTCCTATCATTTTATTTGAAGTAGGGACTCATGTATCTCAGGCTGACATCAAAGACTCTATATAAGTAGTGACCCTGAGTGGTAGCATCACAGACACATACCATGATGCCCAGTTTATGAAGTACTGCTGAGCTGGAATCCAGGGCCTTGTACATATTAGCATGTATTCTTCCAACTGAGCCACATCACCCTTTAATTATTATTAATGCACAAATTCACACTTAGTCTGTTTTCTCCTGTACTCTTTTTTTTGGAAGTATACAGGTATACATCAATCTTCCCTGGTACCAATTCTGTAAGATGAGAACTTTTCCAATATATATATTTTTTTCTTTTTAAGATTTAGACACGTTTTTCAACTCCTTGGTGATGATGATGGGGATGGAATCTCGGGTTTTGTTAAGCATGCCCTCTACCACTGAGCCGCATCTCCTCCAGCCTACCAAACCAATGTGATGGTCATTACAGTGACATGTAATGGACTGTGTAAATGGTCATTTTAAATGTTCTTTGTTCTCTTTAATCTTGTACATTAACAAGATTAAATGTAAATTTAATCAAAAACTTTTCCCTTTTTTTATTGTAAGAAATTAGCTTTCCCCGAAAAAGTTTCTTCTACATTTTGATTAGTTATAACCTGTATATAAAATCTCTAAACCTTTGCATTATCAAATAAATCCTATTTCAAATGTGGTTAAATCCTTCTCCTCTCCTTTTTGCTTAGGCATAGCACAAATAATGAAGTTTTTCCCTTTTTGCAACGCTAGGGATCAAACCCAGGATTTCATACATGCTAGACAAGTGCTTATACCATTGAGCAATGCCCAGTTGTAATAATGGACTTCTTTTGTGTGTGTGTGGGGGGGTGTGAGACATTGTTTCTATGTGTAACAGCTCTGGCTCTCCTGAAACTCACTCTGTAGACCAGGTTGCCCTCAGAGATCTGCCTGCCTCTGCCTCTTGAGTGTTGGGAATTAAAGCCGTACGCCAACACCACCTGGCTATAATGGACTTCTTACGCTATTTACTAGCAATGACACTAGATGCACAATTTATTAAGCAGTTTTTATAATAACAAAACTCCTTATAGGATAAATATTTTATTGCTTTCTGTGCTGATCATATATGTAAGTGCAAATAATGACTTCTGCTGGCTATAAATCATTCCTGAATTACAGACCAGGGCTAAACACTCGTTGACATACCTGCTGTGTATAATTTATACAGTAATAACTAGATATAATATAGAATTTCGGAGATATAAAGCAAATCATAAGAATCTGCTGATTCTTAAAATCTGACACTTCCGAAAGAGTATATAATCTTAACAAATGACTAGTCAAACGATTAAGTATGCACAGTAAATAGGAGCCCGCCTGAGAAAAACAATCACACTTAAACACTACAGTATACCTATATTATAGTCATATTTAAGCACAATTTTAAAATTATGTTTGGTTGTATTTTAAAAATATGAATTACAAAGTTTAACAAAATTAGTGAAATAATATACTTCATAATTTACAAGAAAATCAAGTACACATCTTAGTGACAACACATTTTCAGTTACCTAGTACATAAAATAGTTCAAGGTCTCACAAGCAATGCAGTATTTTTATTTTTCACAGTTACTAAAATCAGTCAAATATTAAATAATTTAATTACAAAGTATTACATGTGCACATAAACTACTTGTAACAGCATGACCAGTTACTTTCTTAAAAAACCAAGGACAAAATATTATATTTTTATTTACATATGTGATGGGCTTTTTCTAATGCTGTTTTCTAAAAGGTTTACAAAAAAAAAAGTACATTTGAAAAAACTGAATCAGAACAGTGCCACCTAAAAATTACATCACTGTCCTTGTAACAACTGCACTACGGTTTAAAAATCAGCTTCATCCTAAAGTAAGAAGAGCATTAAAAACAAGAAATCTTGCTATTTAACAAATTCAAGAAATCATGCTTCCATAATGAGAGTATCCTTTACAAATAAGAAACCATAAAGAATGCAGAATTTAACTTTTATTCACAATACTGCCATAATAAATGTAAACTTTTATAAATGTTTCTTTTTCTATAGACATGTTCTTCTTAACTGAGACCGTCCTCAAGAGCCTTGACCCTTTTTATTATCATGTGAATGCACTTAGCTTGGGAACCTTGTTAAAGAAATTAGCATTCCCTACTGTTTGAATAACTTTCCCTAAGGGGTAGGTAGTTTTCTATTTAGGTCTCTATGTGTTCATATAAAGGCCACTTAGGACACTTTACCAACAAAGGATGCAATATTACTTAGCCTAAGTAAATGCTTGAACTAAAGGACCAATTTAGGACCCTGTCCTAGGAAATAAACCTAGGCCCAATCCTGGAAATGGTTCTTGTTAGTGAAGATCAAACAACTTTCACAGTTTTATTGTTCTTAGTTTAGAAGTGCTCTAATGATCAGGTCCACTTAGATATTATTCTCTTTGTGCGCTATGCAAAATGCTTTAGGAGAGAGTTCTAATAAAACTGTAGAAAACACTGATTTTCTCTAGTTTATACTCCCCAGCATTAATGATACTGTTATACCCAATACAGCTTCAATTCCAGTACACAACTGCCATATCTACTGCCAAAACTGAGTAAAAAGGCGGGTAAAGAAGCTGTACTTCCCTAGGATCTGTTAGGCACACCACTGGCTGTTTTTTTTTTTTTTTTTTTCACTTGAAATAAAGAACCTTCTCTTACCTGTTCTCTATGACTACTCCTCCCTAATATACAGGTCATCTATAAACTGAAAGTCTCCAGTACCTAATGTACCTTTTAAAAGTCTATATCCAAGAAATTTCTATTTAACCAACGTAATATGCTCATTTAAAACTGCCACAGAATAATTTTAAAAAGCAATGGCATACTTAGTTCTCAGTCCAGAATTCTTATATATACACATCCTATATTAACTATCATATTTGAGATGTAAGATTTCTTAGGATACATTACATGCAAACTTTTAACCATAAGCTTGAAACAACTGCTGCATTAGAATCAAGCAACATCCAACACTCCAGCAGCCACAAGTTGCCGGGACAGCCAGTCCAACCCTTCGTAGAGCCCCATACCACTTCGAGCATCACAACCCTGAATATACCAGCTCCTACCACAGCATAGTTTATGGAGACTGAGAAGTTCAGTGATTTCTTCTACTGATAGGGCTCCAGCAACATCCTAAAAGACACAAAATATAATTTTTATCAGTCCTTCCAAGGGATCATTTTTCTCTTACTATCTATATAAAAATTTTTGTTTGTTTTTCAAAACAGGGTTCCTCTGTGTAGCCTTGTCTGTCTTGGAACCTCTTTGTAGACCAAGCTGGCCTAGAACTTGGAGATCCATCTGCCTCTGCCTGAGTGTTGGGATTAAAGGCTTGTGCCCCCATTGCCCCACATCTAATAACATTCTAACTGAATCCTAAACAAAACCTATATTTACATTCAGTAATTATTCTGAGATAAATTTGAAAGAAATAAAGAGTTTTAGCTAGAAGTATCTATATATTAAGGGCAATATGATGAAATCAATCATAGTTATTCCTCCTATCTGAAAGGTCACCATAAGGCATCAGCTATATGGCCCCATCTCGCCCAAAAAGAAAAGAAGTACATATATAACATTTAAAAAACAAAAAACAAACAAAAAAACCAAGTGGTTTATGTAGAAACCAACAGGAAGATATTTTTCAACTTAATATGTTATCAACACATGTGGGTTATCTTAACATTAAAACTGCTTTCTTTACATAGATGCAATGTAATTACTAACAACACCTGCAATTATTGAAGTCATGTGTTCATATGCTACTATAAACCTATATATATGGTTAAGCCTTCTACATCCATGGATTTAACTAACTAGTTTAAATTTTTTCAAATATTATATGCCCATTCTGAACATTCCTTGCTCCTACTTCTCAGAAGCAACAATCAGTAACATTTTCTTACAGAACATACAAACCTGTACTTGTTATCCCCTAAACAATAAAGGCTAACAACTATTAACATACCATTTACATTTCTCTAAGTCTTATAAGTAACCAACGGCTGATGTCAAGAATATAGGAGAATGTGTGAGTTATACACAAATACTAAATATTATAAAAAGAATGTAAACATCCAAAGGCTATGTTACATAAGTTTATCTACATTTACAAAATTATCTTGGGTAACATGATATACTACTATAGACCTTGAGAGTAAAGGAGTATATGTATCTAGAACTTGAACAGATGTTGCCACTGTCTTGTAATAAACTGTTTAGTTAACTATGCTAGCAGTGTATGACTCTAAGGATTCTGATAGTTCATCTTTAGCAACAATACAGGTATCTTATCTACATGTTTACTGGTCAGGTAAGGATGTTTCAGTTCTTTTTGTTTGCCTGTTCTTGTTAATTTTTAGTGAGGTGAAAATTCTTTATTTTTCATTCTACTTTCCCCTCCTGTGACATCTACTGTATTTAACTTTACTTCAGAGAAATGGAGAAATGGCTCCATGGTTTGCATTGGTCACTCTTCCAGAGGACCTTGGTTTTATTCCCAGCACCCAAATGTCCTCACAACTATGAGGCTTGGCTTATGATTGTCTGTTTTTCCAGTTTCAGGAGCTCTGACACCCTTCTTCTGGCCTCTGTGGGCACCAGGCATACACATGCACAAATATATGCAGAGGAAATACCCATCCACAAAGCGTAATTAAAACCCCACCATTGCTTCAGTTAAAAGCATTCTGTCACGCTGGGCAATGGTGGCACACACCTTTAATTCTAACCCTAGGGAGGCAGAGGCAGGTGGATACCTGTGAGTTCAAGGCTAGCCTGGTATTGAGAGCAAGTTCCAGGACAGGCTCCAATGCTACACAAAGAACCTCCCCCTCCCCCTCCCCCCCCCCCCCCAAAACACACAAAAAGCATTCTAACCCCCTGTGAAGCTCAGGCACTAAGAGTCTAGCCTCCCCTACCTTATCTTTCATCTTCTCTATTCAGCCACTATTCTAAATCTACCTTACAGAAGTCCTCCTATCTCCTCCCATCTTTCTATTCCTCTAATTCAAGGTATTATTAATTACATGTCCTATGTTTACTACCTGGCTGTGTTTTGTTTTGTTTTGTTTTTACCCCCAAAATTAGTCTTAACATTTTGGTATGATGTTATCATGTACAAGTCCAAAAAGTTTGATATTTTTTTCCTTTTGCATAAAATCTTAACCTTTTTATTCTAGTCCTGCAAGGCCTTTACAACATAACCAGATCTATTAATCTAGGTCTTCTTCATCCTCTACCTGAATCTCTTAAAAATACATGTTATGTCTCTTCTTGTTAGTATTATTTCCTTTATCTACAGGCCCAAAGACATCTATAAAATCATCCTATCACAATTTTAATTCCAATCTTATAACCTAAGCCTTTTATTTTCTTGAGACAGGGTCTTGCTATGCAGCTCATGCTAGCTTTGAGATTTCTATATAGGCCAGGAAAGCCTAAACTCTTGTTCCTCTTGATCTACCTCCCTCAATACTACATTTAGATTCTTTTATTTTTTTTTTTTGAGGGGGGGTAGAGATAGGGTTTCTCTCTGTGGCTTTGGAGGCTGTCCCGGAACTAGCTCTTGTAGACCAGGCTGGTCTTGAACTCACAGAAATCTGCCTGCCTCTGCCTCCCGAGTACTGGGATTAAAGACGTGTGCCACCACCACCCGGCTTTACATTTAGATTCTTTAAGATACCAATTCATTTAGAATAGCTGTCTCCTGATTGAAGTTACTTCCCAGTTTATCTTTATTAGAATATAACACGCTCCATAAACAAGAATGCACTGTCTGCATCAATTCATTGATTTGTGTGTTTATGTGTACTCTAGGATAACCAAGGTAATATTTTCCATAGCAGAAATTTTATAGATAGCTATTGAGTTGATTCTTTGAGATCTTCTCATCTTACTTATGACATGGAATACACAAAGCTACTAAAGTAATAAGTGTTTTGATATAAAAAAAATCTATTACCTGTTTGTTAGCAAAAATCAGAAGCAAGGCATCTCGGAGTTCTTTTTCCGTTAACAACTTTGCAAGTTCGCTGTGTGCTTCACTGATTCTGTCTCTATGACTGCTATCAACAACAAATACAACAGCTACCAAAAATACACAAAAATACTCAAGTTATTTGTTAAATTTCAGTAAATTAACGAAGTAATATTCATTATTCTAGCTAAATTTTGTTTACCATCTCTGTCTTCATTTAAAGGTTGCCTACTTAATAGCAGAACTTAATAATTTTTTTCCTTTTTGCAAATGTTTTAATGTTTCTAGTTTTGCAAACTATCAGTTCTTATCTGAATTTTTTCCTAAGTGCTTTTGTGACAAAACATCAAAAACATAAAATGCCTTAAAAATGGCACAAATGTAATGCCCTACAGTTGTGAAGATCAAACATCCAGAGTAGGTTAAAAATCAAAGTATCAGCAGGAATGTACTTCCATAGGCCATTGCTGAGAAACAGTTCTTGCTGGCCAATATATTGTGGTCTTTACTCACTAGACCATTAGCAACCCCACACCTCAGTTCTGAAGCAATTCCTTATAAATTACCAGGTCAAAATCGCTTCTCATAGAGCTTTATACTCTGACTCACACTCCTTTGTAGTACTTAATAATTAATGATATAATCTTAGTTTACTTCACAAGTTTACTTTCTCCTCCTCTGATAGGATTTATAAAACTGACTCTACCAAACACGAACGGCTCTCCTCTCTAATGTGCTTAAGATCTACCTTGAGGCTACTATTATTTGAAATTCCTTCCTTTACAAAAAGTCTTACAAAAGCAGAAGGGGAGGACTCTTTTGGTGTAGGAGGGTCATTAAGAGGAAGGACAGTATAATGACACATACATACAAAAGTGCCATAATGAAACTCATTACTTTGTATGCTAACCTAAAAACAAACAAACAAACAAACAAACAAACAAATAAAAAAAAAATGCTGGGTACACTCTGGAGGCAGAGGATCTTTATGAGTTTGAAGCCAGCCTAGTCTACATAGCAAGCTCCAGGCCAGGTAAGGCTACATAATGAGACTATGTCTCAAAACTTAAAAAAAAACAAAAAACAAAAAACCGTTTTAGGGGAAAAAAATACAATTTTTACAAAATAAAGTATCACCATGATTATCTCTCTAAAGTATTCTTCTCCTTCAAAATTAGGGCTTATAGTAACCATAATAACTAAATGTCCTGGTTAAAAAGAGTCTAACATTTAAATGGGAATAGGATGGATGACAACCTAAACAAGTGTATGAGTATGTTTCATGGGGGGGGGAGTGTAGAATGGAGACAGGTGTGATAAAGGCTAGATGGAATGCTGGGGTATGTATAGTTTGGTCAAGAGAAAGCTATGATGGGTTCCTCTGGGATCACACTATATATAAATCAGGCAGTAGTGATGTTGAACAATCATAAATTACAATAGGCTAAATGTTACCCTCAGAATACACATATATGTCACAAATTCAACTTCATGTTGCCTTATGGTCAGCAATCATATCCATAAGAATACTGATAACAGATTTCAACTTTAATAACAACCAACAGGAGGTATTTTTTTTTTATTCTATAATAATGGCTTTTCATGAGTAACCGGATGTACATATCCCAATTTTACCGTTACTTTTTAAATTTAAATAAAATACATTTACATCATTCCCTCCACTATTCTCCTCTGCTCAAATTCTGCCATTATTCTTTTAAATAACAGTTTTGTTAGAAAAATCAGAGGACTAAAAACTCATCTTAAGAATCTTTTTAAGTTAAAAAAAAATTGTCATTCTTGACTCTTACCTTGTGTATTGAGGTAATAATGTTTCCACAATGGTCTTAATTTGTGCTTTCCACCCACATCCCAAATGGTAAATTTTAGATTTTTGTATTCCACAGTTTCCACATTAAAACCTGTTTTGCCAAAACATTACTTTTGTATTTATATTTAACAATGAATGACACATCAAACAGAAACAAATCCCTGTTTATATTTTGAGTTAGCAATTGTCTGCTTACAGCAATAGCTACTGAAGCCAAACCAACTATACTTCTAGTCCTTTGGGGAATATCTACCTTTAACAGCTGCAGGACCGCTACAGTTTCACCAGGGTCAGGACCTGGGCATCCATATATCTGCCAGCTCTGTACCACTGCCACCACCTCATTCCAAACATCAGCCAGATTCTGTAAGCTTCTATTCCATCTGACTGTCCTATCAGCATTCAGTCCTCTTTGCTATATCACCATGCATACTTCAGCCCCCACAACCATGATCTCGTTTTTTTTTGTGTGTGTTGTCTTAGCATCAGAAAGGGGAACCTGCATACCATCACACTCACAGAATTCAGCTAGCTACAGGCCAGTTGGCTATCAGTACTCAAACTTACCAATTGTAGGAATAGGCTGCATAAACTCATCTTGTTTTAACTTGAATAAAATAGTAGTTTTCCCAGCACCATCTAATCCTAATGTAACTACTCGGATTTCCATTTTGGGTCCAATATGAACTCTGTTGTCCTGTGGTTTTGAAAAAAATGAAGTCAGAATATGACAATATTTATGTTGTTGTTTTGTTTTAACCATGTTGAGTGACAGACCTTGTCCCAGAACAATGTTAAGGTACCTGACACTAGCCTCCAGCCTGCAGTTACATGCATACACATGTATATGCAAACACATGAACATGTAAATATCACACAGAAATTTAAAACCTCAAAAAAGGGATAATTAAAAATAAAGACCACTGTTAAACGTCCTGCAATATCTCTTATTAATAATACTGGTCCATATTTTTCTAGATACATTCCACATTGGATAAGAAACATAAAACAAATTACTATTCATTTCCTTTTTTGTGTGTGTGTATTTTTCTAGTGCTAGGAAACAAACTCAGGGTTTCATCCTGCAACAAAAAACAATATATCCCAACTCTCCAAGTATGTTTTGAAAAACAATATACAGATAATACAACTATTATATTTCACTTGCCATATGTTATGGAAAGCTTTCACTTTAATATATACTGACCAAACAATTTTGATAGTTTACAATCTGTGAACAACTTAACCAATCTGTCAGATTTTAGATCATTTCTTACTTTTTGATGTTCACAGAGAATTGAAATGAACATATGTATACACATTCCTAGTGTAAGACCTGTCTATCTTCTTTGAATTATAAAAATGAGACTAAAAAGGAAACATTTACTAGACTATGTTTTAAATTTATATAAAAATTTGTACAATAATTCCTGACATTTAAGTGCTATCTGTTGTTAGAAATTATTGTTTTGCTCCCTTTTTAGAGTACTATTTTTTAACTTTCATTTTTTTAAATATGTAATTTATTTTTATTTTATGTTCATTGGTGTTTTGCCTGCATGCGTGTCTGTGTGAGAGTGTCAGAAGCCCTGGAACTAGGTGTGAACTGCCATGTGGGTGATGGAATTGAACCTGGGTCCTCTGGAAGAACAGCCAGTATTCTTAAACATTGAGCCATCTCTCCAGCCCATCAAATACTATTTTTTTTTGTTTTTTTTTTTGTTTTTGTTTTTTTTGTTTTTGTTTTTTGAGACAGGGTTTCTCTGTGTAGCTTTGGAGCCTATCATGGCACTCACTCTGTAGACCTCATAGAGATCCGCCTGCCTCTGCCTCCTGAGTGCCGGGATTAAAGGCGTGCGCCACCAACACCTGGCTATTTTCTTGACTTAAATTTTTCTAGCTACTAATGCCCTTTTTAGAATCTTATTTTCTTTTCAAATGTAAATATTTTTTTAGAAACTTATGAGATCTTCCTTTTCATTCTAGTTAAGCTCAATTGTTCCATAAGCATCAACTTTATCTATCTATGGGCTCCCAAGTCTGCAGTGTAGTTCCATACTACATCTCAGAAATATGATATAAAGACACAACTCTAATTGTGAGAACCTCAGATACTAGCTAAGATACCACACACTTAGGCCAAGACAAAACCAAAAAGAAAACTGTGGTTGGAACTAGTGGAAGAGCTTTATTAGTATGGACAAGGCCGAGTTTGATCCCTAGTCCTGCTAATAAATAGACAAATAAGTTGAGGCATTCTTAGTGTCCATCACTGTTCTTTCCTTACCAAACATAACAAGATATAAACTAGAGAATTATAAAATACTAGTAAACTGCATGCAACAACTAATTAAAATGATTTTACACCATGACCAAATGGGTTTGTGCCAGGAAGACATTTCAACATCAACTTAATATACCCCCCATCAACAAATGAGGGCAAGAACCAAGTGATGATCTCAACTGACACCAACAGAGTATTTTAGAAAATCTATATGCCTTTACAATAAAAAAAATTAACAAAACACTAATAGAAACCATACACATGAAAATCCCATAGTTAACACATCTAAGGTAAGAAAAAGTCAAATCTCCCTTCTAGCCATCTCTAATTTACATGGTATTACAGGAGTATTCAACATACTACTGGATTAGAAATCTTAACTAGAACAACTAAGAAGACATAAAAACATCCAAATCAAAAAAAAAAAAAAGTGAAATTCTCTTTATAAATGGCATGATCTTGATGTAGGAAACCCTGAAGACCCACCCCCCCAAAAAAACCTGTTAGAATATATAAAGACACAAGATCAACAGAAAGACAAGTTCTATTTTTATACATTAATAATGAACAATTCAAAATGGAATCTAAGAAAGCAATCACATTTACAACAGAAGTATCAAGAGCAATAAAACACTTAATAACAAACTTAGCTAAACACTTCAAAGACCTGTCCATTGAAAAATACAAAACATAAAAATAAATAAAACTTAAGAAAGCAGAGGAGAGGGTTAGTGAGGTGGCTCCGTGGCTCATTTATTGTTCTTGCAAGAGGCCAAGGTTCAGTTCCCAGCATCCACATAGAGGCTCACAACAGTTTGTAACTCCAGTTCCAGGGAATCTGACATCCTGATCTGGCTTCATCAGGTACCAGGCAAAAATGACGTGCACATACATATATGCAGTCAAAATATTATAGCCACAAAAAAAAGTAATTTTAAAAAACTGGAAAGCATTGCTATATTTCCACACATACAAGACACTTAACAAAGGGGCTAGAAAGATGACTCAAAGATTAAGAGCACTGGCTGCTCTTCCAGAGGTCCTAAGTTCAATTCTCAGTACCCACAAGGTGGCTCAAACCATCTATAGTGGGATCTGACGCCCTCTTCTAGCATAAAGGCATACATTTAGATAGAGCATCATATACATAAAATAAATAAATCTAAAAAAATTAATAAAGACGTCTTAGGCATTCCATGTTCATAGATCTGAAAAATCAATATTGTTCAGGTGTCAGTGTAAGTTCTACCCAAATCCCAATGACATGGAGTGAAAGTACTCTTCAATGGTAGAGTATTTGTATAATATATGCCAAATTACAGATTAGAAAACAAAAAGACAACTTTTGTGGGGAAGAAAAAAATGTTATAGGCCTCAAGGAACACAGCTAAAACAATTTTGAAGAGAACAGAGTCAGAGGACTAACACTTTCTGACATCAAAATATTTTACAAAGCCACAGAAATGAAAAACATGTGGACTGACGCAAAACCAAACAAACCGAGTAAAGTGCCCAAATGTAAACCACCACATATACAACCAAATGATCTGCACCACGGATTCCAAAGATGACTCAACAAAGAAAAAAGATGGTCTTCAAACCTGTAATGAATAAACTGAAGATTGGTGTGTGAAAGAATGAACAGGTACGCTTATTTTACACCACACACAAAAATTAACTCAAAATGAATTAAATGAAAGCACTCCTAACTATAAAGCTAGAAGAATACAAAGAAAAGCTTCAATACCTTGAACCTGACAATAAATACCTGGATATGATACCAAAGCACAGGCAACAAAACCGAAACAGGCTGGCAGTGGTGGCATTCGCCTTTAATCCTAGCACTCAGGAGGCAGAGGCAGGCAGATCTCTGTGAGTTCAAGTCCAGCCTGATCTACAGAGAGAATTTCAGAAACCAGGTCTCGAAACACACACACACACACACACACACACACACACACACACACACACACACACACACACACACACACACACACACACGCGCGCACAGCAAGAACAGGTAAAGAAATTTACATAAAATTTAAGACCTTTCTGCATAATAGGTCATAATCAACATAGTGAAAAAGAAATTTATCAAATGAAGTAAAATATCTAGAAATTAAAAAAAAAAAGCTGAAAAGAGACTGGTAAATACCCATGATTCATAAAGAACTCTTAAACAACAACAAAAAAAGTGAACCAAAATCTTATAGTTACTCAAGACAAACAACAGGAAAGTATACGAAAGAAACATTGTTAACCAAAACAAAATGCAAAATAAGACCACAGTTAAGATAAAATGTCATACAGGTTAAGATGGCCACTATCCAAAATGTGGAGAAATTATAATATTTGTACAACAACAGTAAGATTATGATATGTTAACCATATGTAAAATACCACAGAAATTCCTGATAACATATGTGGCTGAATGCTTGCAAAACATGCACAAAGCTGTGGGTTCCATGCCCAGCATGACAAAAACCTGGTGTGATGACACAAGCCTATAATCCCAGCACTGGAGGTTGAATCATGAGTATCATCATTAGTTCAGTGTCATCCTTAGCTATTATATAGTGAGTTTGAGACCAGCACAGGCTACATACAAACCTTTCTCACAACAAAAAAAAATTTAAAATTTTTAATGGAAAATTTGAAAAAAACTTACTACATGACCCCTAACTTTTATTTCTGGGTATATCACCACAAGAACTGAAAATGGAGGCTTGCAGAGATAGCTAGACAGGAACGGGAGAGATGGCTCCTCGGTTAAGAGCACTGGCCACTCCTTCAGAATGTTTTCCAAAAAGAATCTAAGAAATTTGAGTATTAGCTGGATACCTGACAGTAAAGTATAAAAATATAAAATTACTAAATGTCTTGGGTACAATTCTACTTAAACTGTGAAATAAGAACAGAGATTTAATCTCACTTGTTTCTATTGCCCACTGATGAAAGTTTTTATTGAAATTTTACAACTCATGAGTTCCCTAGTGTCCTCCTTAATTTGATTTACATTTCATGCTACTTGCAATTTGTAGAAAGCATAGGTAAAAACAAGGGCAATACATCACCTTTGTAAAAGTGACTGGGATACTGGCATCCAACTGAATGTGATCTGCAACCTCTGTAAACTGCTGCTGCTGTTTCTGCAGTGTTTCTAATAATCTTGTAATTTCTTGTTTTGCCAAGACAACTCTGCAATCATCCTAGAAAACAAGATGGTATTTCCTATAAAGTTTTCCTCTTAAAAATGGAGACTCCATCAACTTTCAATAAAGACCATGTAATATCACAGTATTAAAAGTAAATTTTAGAAGCTAAGGAGCTACAGATTAGTTTGCAAAAGGCTTGCCTCATGAGCATGAGAACTTTGAATTCAATCCTCAGAACCTATGTAAAAAGCAAGGCACAGTGGTACTTGCTTGTCGTGCTGGAGAGATGTACAGTACATTACATTGGTAAACCCATGTGTTGTTTGAGCTCACTGAGAAGCTGGCTCAGGAACTGGGGTTGCTTCCCTACTTCTGAGCCATGTCTGTTTATGTTAAGTGTCCTCCAAGCCCCTTGTCTGGCACTAACTCTGTGACGAGAAAGGGAACAGCAAAAGAGATCAAGGGTAAAAACATCATATCTTAGATAGGATTCTATTGCTGTGATAAAACAACATAACCAAAAGAAACTTGGAGAGGAAGGATTTATATCAGCTTACAGTTTCACATCACAGTCCATCCCTAAGGGAAGGCATGGCAGGAACTCAAACAGGGCAGGAATCTGGAAGCAAGAACTCATGAAGAGGTCATAGAGGAATGCTGCTTACTGGCTTGTTCTCCATGACTTGCTCAATGTTTTCTTATAGCACCCAGGACCACCAGCCCAGGATGAGCTGGGCCCACCCACATCAATCATTAATCAAAAAAATTCATCACAGGGTGACCCTAAGGCCAATCCAGTGAGGGCATTTCCTCAATTGCCATTCCCTCTTCCAAAATCACTCTAGGCCCTATCAAGTTGATATTAAACTAGCCAGCAAACATCATGTCCTTACAAACAGCAAGAGAACAAACATTCCGAACATGTTACTATTGTTGCTTTATCCCATGATATAAAAGTGCCTACGGTCAGAAAGAAAAGTATGAAGTTCAGCCACAGGAAGCTCATCCATGGAGAGAAAGCTCAATTGGGAACTCTAGCTGGCTGCATTAACTTCTCCAGTTGATTTCTGCTGGACATTGTGAGCACCTGATTTGATGATGTTATTTCTACCTGTGGCTATTTTTTCTTTTACTCAGAAGACTCAATCAAGGCCCTGTTCTGCCTGGAATTCCAGCAAGAACTCTAGCTGGCTGCCTCATGGAGCTTCCCTAGTCAGCTTCTGCTGAGTATTTGTAAGTCCCCAGTTTGACTATGTCATGTTCCTACTGTTACTTGTTTTTTGTGTTTTTCTTTTTTTTTTTTTTCTGAAAATTTCATCTGAGAGGACAATCTGCTCTGCCAGAGACTCTAGCTGGTTGCCTTAGGATTTCTATAGTCAGTAGTTTCTGCTGGATGTTTTGAGCACCCAATTTGATATTTCCCACCCAACCCCCCTGCCCCTCCCAATTTATCTATCTACAGCCATCTATCCATCTATCTACCTATTTGTCATCTATCACTTACTACTTACACTTTTACTTTGGCTTGATATACACTTCACTCATTTTTGAGGCAGGGTCTAAATGTATAGCTTTGGCTAGTCTGAAATTCACATTGTAAACTAGGTCAGCCTTGAACTCACAGAAATCAACCTGACTATGCCTCCCTAGTGCTAGGATAAAGAAGTGCACCACCACACCCAGCTACATACATAGACTTTTTTGTTTGAATTTTCAAATTTTTATTTGCATACATCTACTAATAACTTCACATTTAGAACACTTAGCATCAACATGACCAAGAATTAAATGACAAATATTTGAAGTGGGGAAAATCAAAAAGAAAACTGTATGTACATGAGTGTTTTGCCTACATATTTCTCTATGCACCACATGTGTGCAGTGCCCATGAAAATATAAGAAACCTGTAAGAAGAACCCCATGATCTTTTCAAAAACTTCATCTCCTCCTGTGACGACTGATTAGTCACAGGAAGCCCAAGCCAAGAGTAACCCACAGCAAGTTGCCTCCTGCCTTCCAGCTTCCCTCTCTTGCTCCCTATTAAAAGTACCCAAGATGAAGCTAGAAGAAAATATACTTACACAGTTCCAGACCCAGTATCAATAGATTTAAAAGAGTAAGAACAGAATCAAAGCACATTATAAATAGCACGTATACCGTCATGAAAATCTTGGTCATGAACTTGATGTAAATAGGAAAAGGGGCCTGGTGGCTGTGGCAGTGGCGGTGGTGCACATCTTTAATCCCAGCACTCGGGAGGCAGAGGCAGGCAGATCTCTATGAGCTCAAGGTCATCCTGGTCTACAGAGCAAGTTCCAAGACAGGCTCCAAAGCTACAGAAAAACCTTGTCCTGAAAAACCCAAGGAATGAGGAACCTCAGATGAGGAATTGCTTCCATTGCCTTGGCCAGTTGGCCCATGGCCATGTCTACAGTGGGTGGTTCCACCCCTGGACAGGGAGGTCTGAGCCACATAGAAAAGGTAGCTGAGCAAGACAAGGGAAGCAACCCACTAAGTAGCATTCCTACTTTCAATTCCTGTCTCCACCTTCCTTCCTTGGCTTCCCTCACTGACAGACTGTTACCTGTAAGACAAAAAACAAAACAAAACAAAAAACATTTCCAGCCCCAAGATGGTTTCTGTCAGCATTTTACATAGCAACAGAAAACAAACGAGGACACACATCAACTTTTACAAGTGAATATGACATAGGTAGGCTCAACAACAAACAAGACTAATAATGAGCTTGTAGGCTGGCCACACTCTGTATCATGAGCCACGTAAGAGAAAATTTTCAACATTGGTAAAAGTTTTAAATTATAATTTGAAATCAGCAGCACATCAGTGAAGACAAGATAGACTTCAGCTTTTCAAAAATTCCTAGGGCAATAATTACCCCTTACCTCCCACTTGTGACATTTTTGCTAGGACAACCTAGAATTTCACTTATTGAATTAAAAAAAAAAAGGAAATCATCTACAAAGTGAGTGATGAATCAAAGCATCCAAGAGTAAACATTTGAGTTACACCTTGAAGGAAGATTTCCACTGAAAGAAAAGAATATACTCCACATCAAAAGACAGAACATGTGTGATAAAGGAAGGCAAAAAGACTTAGCATGATTGAAGAATGACATTGCAGGGATCTTAGACTCTGTAGCTTTATGACAGGAACCGCATATGAACACTAATATGGTTGGTGGAACAATATGAAGTTAGAGACCACGTCCTAAGAACAATACAGCTGAACCCAGTCACTTAATTAATGAAAGAGTACAGTGTATCTCTGAGAATTGTGTGTTTAACATTGAAAATATAGCCTAACCACATTTGAATTACCTACCTGCTGCAAAGTCTTTTCACAATGGAGACAGGCTGTTGAAACCTGGGACAAGAGAATGGTCATATCCTCTTGTTGCTGCCTGAGCCAAATCAGTTTTTCTCGAACATGAGCATCAACAACACTTAGAGCCATTTCTTCTTGACGACAAAGAGTTTCATGTAAATCAGAAAAATAAGCTCGGACACATGATCGGGCATTCTCTGCAGTACCTGGGACCTATGAAAACAAGAATAAATTTTAAGCAATTAAAACACTGAATACTTTATATGTAAAATAGCAAATATGAATACCATTTACACCCTTAAAGATTTTAATCTCTCCATTAGACCTTCCCCTATAACTACGTATGCTTTGAAATTTAACTGTCAATAAATTGTATCTGAAGCAAAATGAAACCTAATCTCCAGTTTTCCCCATTTCCAAACCTAATTTCAGCAAATGGTAACTTCAGCCAAGTGGCTGAAGTTAAAAAAAAAAAAAAAGAAAAAAAGAAAAAAGAAAAACCAAAATTCATCCTTAACATCTCTTTCATATTCCATAACTAGTATTTGAAAATTCTGCTGACTTAAAAATATTTCCAAAATTGCCGGGCGTTGTTGGTGCACGCCTTTAATCCCAGCACTTGGGAGGCAGAGGCAGGCGGATCTCTGTGAGTTCGAGACCATCCTGGTCTACAAGAGCTAGTTCCAGGACAGCCTCCAAAAGCCAGAGAAACCCTGTCTCGAAAAACCAAAAAAAAATTCCAGAATCTAGTCATGCTTTACTGCCACTACCTCCAACAAACTGGTCCACACAATGTAATTTCTCATCTGATTATGGTAAAGAGCATTCTAACTTCTCTTAATGTCCTGACCAAACAAACCACCCACCAATCAATACTGACAACTAATTGCCAAGACTTAACTACCATTTAAAATCTCAAATCCATCCTCTTTTTTATCGCTACTCCAATATTACAGGACATAAACATCTCTAAACTGATTTCAACAGTGTCTTAACAGATCTTCCTGCTTCCATTACTACTGTTTTTCTAATTCACTTTCTACATTTAACAGGAACATTCTTAATGTAAATGTGATTATTTCATTTCTTATTTCATTCCTATGTCAATAGTTTAATGGCTCATATTGGTCTTAAGCTGAAGTTCTAAACTCTTCATCATGACTAAACTTTTAAGTCTTCAAGTTTTCTTGTTGTTAGACCCAACTCAATGCTCCAAACATAGTGAACTTCTTTAAGAATCCACAATCTATCCAGTCTTTACTTATAGTCACTTACGTGCATTCCTCCCTTTGTGGGATAACTGACTCACAACCCACTCTTCTGTCTGACTGAATTCCTTCAAATCTCAGTTTAACCATCACTTCTAGAAAGCCTTCCACAAACTATATGATGTGTTATACATCTTATATACTACCAAGTATATACTGTAGTACTTCCCTACCCACAACACAAAATAATTATCAAATTTGAAACTCTCTTATATGACAGATTATAAATACCATGAAGACAAAAAGAGTTTCAAAAAATTTATGTTCACCATCCAGAGTAGTACTAGCCCATTGTAACTGGATAATAATCAGAAGGGGCAAAAAAATGAGAATGAAAAGGTTAAGAAGATAAAGAGGGAACAAAAAAATCCATACATGTTCTGTGTGAGCCATTCCAAGTCCATCTTCCACTATTTGTTCTCCTCCTTCAATGTGCTGAACAATTCCAACTAATTTTCTGGAATAATCTGATATTTCTTCAGTGAAGGTCCGTATGCAGTGAGCCATATCTAAAATTGATGCTCGGATCTGGTTAGCTTCTGGTTCCAGTACTGAATGCTACAGATACAACACAATTATAGGAAAGAATTCATAGTGGTGAGTGGTGTCTACTGATTTACAAAAACTACTTATAATCCCTTTTTAGTAAAAACAAACATCAGCCTCAAGTGGCTTTTGTTAAACATTTCAAACAAGTACAACATTAGAAGACAAAAAAATATTAATTTTCACTCCTTTTTTAGAGACCTATACTACAAAGAAATAAACCAGAAGTTGGAAGTACATGTATTGTTATACAAGAAACTAAGAGTTCATCCAAAATTATATCCTGAGTTATCAATAGATATAAATATTATCAAGGCAGTACATATTACAAAAACATGCACACAAAGATGAGACTTTTTGTCTCCTGCTGGAAATAATCATGAAGACTCTCTGAAATTAAACTATTTAGAAACTAAAATCCTCAATTTCTTCCATGCTACTGAGGCCAAATCATTCACTACATCTTTCATCAGTTCTGCCTTCACAAAAATAAACAGGTCAATGAAAACAAACGCTAGGCTGGTAAAATAGCTATTTATCCAACTGAATTAAGTTCATACCTTGTGACCTTGGTGCTTTCCATATTCTTTGCAGACACAGCACATGAGTGGGCTAGTTTGACAACCTTCTTCCAAGCAAACAAACTCAATGGCATGCACCTGGTGCTGGGAGCACATGGTTTTCTCATGAGGTTTATCAGCTAGAGGCACTCGCCTATGCTTTGCTAATGTCTTTGTAGAATGAGTAACTTGAGAACACTCTGAGCACAAGTGAGTTGCACACACAGTGCAATATACCGATGCAACGTGAGCTTCATCTTCATCACAGCGGATGATGCTCTGATAAACAAAAGATTAATGCCTTAAAACTGAACCCACTCATTAAAACATGGCAAATTTTCACCTACAAAAACCCACAATCTTTTGTATTTAACTTTAACAGGCTCATACATGATATTAAAAAAGCAACTTCGTTAAGTTAATCATTCCAAATAGAAACAAAGAACTAAGGAATTAAACAAAGAAAACCAAAGTAAGCAAAGCAAAATGGTCCTCAAAATAAGTGGCTTCTAGAGCCAGAAGTAGTTCTGGAAACTTTCATCCATGATGCAACCAAACACATTACAGAACAAAAGGAAGAAACAGAAAACAACCAGCTGCAGCTTAATAACTAGTCAGCTGGATATAGCTTAGTTGATCACAAGGATTTCCTTGACCAACCAAAGTTCAGCTTCTTCAATTAACTAAATTATGCCAAAACTCTATATTGGTTTGGTCTACTGGACTCAGTACATGCATCAATGGCCTCCTAGAAATTTTATTTAATAATGAAATATACTGGTAACTAACTATAAAGGTCATATGCTACCTATCCATCTAGAAACATATTTATTTTTTCAACAAAGTAAGAAGCTATCTCTGAGACTAAGTATCAACAAGGGTTACAATTCTGGGACAAAAATATATTTATTCTCATGAATAGTCCCCCCCCCAAAAAATGCTGGGAATTGAAGCAGAACTTTATAAATGCTGGGCAAATGCTCTGCCATTGAACTACATACAAAAACATCTCATAGATTCACAGTTAGTGTAAAGATCTCTTCCATCAAATTTTCAAAAGAAATGGAACCATGGAAAAATTACTAATATTTTAGAAAGACTTAAATTCCCACTGCTTTAGTTACCTGTCATGAGGATACATAAGAAGAAAATCAGCACTATGTTGTATAAATAACCCCATACTAAGGTATGGAATTAACTGTGTAAACTTTGAAAACAAAAAACACCTTTGACTCAAGATGGGAAACTCTGATCTCAATAGATTTTGAGAGCTGAATTGTATACATACATATATACATATTTTTCTAAATATATGGTACTTTCTAATAGCTCCACAGGTGAATGGATTACAATCATGACTGGAAACCACACTTTTAGAAGTCCCAAGTCAGCTGCTAAATATCACTTTTAAGTTTCCTGAAGTATCAAAGGCAGGGTTTCATCCATGAAAGGAAAGTACTCTACATTGAACCATACCAAAATCTTTATAAAATGCACTGGAAGTGTGTAGAACTGATCTTTCAGATAATGAGGAATGCTTTGAAAACTTTTGTATGATATGAAAAGGCTGTAATTAGCAAAAGAGACATTTAGTGTGTTTTTCCAGAAATAAAAATTAGATAGTAGACAAATTATATCATTTATTGACAAACTAAATTTAAAATTTTAAAATGACACAAAGGTTGAAACAATTTATTTTGCAATAGTGACAAATAGGTATATATATCATAATATATTCGCATCTTCTGTTTTCGAGGTCTTACAAATAATTTATAAGTTCAACAGTACATAATATTCTAATGTTTTTACAATAAAAGATAGAACATATGAAAGGACTGTAATGGTTTTATAAATGAGAACACTTCAATTTGAAAATCATTTTTCTAATTCATTTTAATAGAGGGAATCACCAAAGGGAAGTTGCAATAAATCTATTGTTTTTTTTTCCCTTGAATAAAATATGCAGTTTTTACAGAGGAGAGGCCACCTTAAATGCCCTCTCCTGATAATGAGATTGATGACTAATTAATTCATATGTCATTGTATAGCCGTCATCCAGCAGCTGGTGGAAGTAGAAGCAGACACCCACAGCTAAACCTTGAACTGAACTGAAATCCAGATCAGAAAAGGAGGACTGAGCAAAGGGGTCCACACCAGGCTGGTGAAACCCACAGAAACAGCTGACCTGAACAAGGCAAAACTCTTGGTCCCCAGACTGATAGCTGGGAAACCAGCATGGGACTGATCCAGACCCCCTGAATGTGGTGTCAGGGAGGAGATCTTGGAAATCTATGGGGCCTCTTGTAGTAGATCAGTACTTATTGCTAACATAGGAATGGACTTCAGGAGCCCATCCCACATGGAGGGATACTCCCTGAGCCTAGACACAAGGGAGTTGGCCTAGGCTCTATCCCAAAGAATACAACGGATTTTGAAGACCCTCTATGGAAGGCCTCACCTTACCTGGGAAGCAGAAAGGATATGGGATTGGTAAGGGCTTTAGTTGGGGGGGGGGCAAGGGAGGAGGGGAGGGAGAGGGACCTGGGATTGACATGTAAAATAATTTTCTTTCTAATAACAAAATGATTTAAAAATAAAATAAAATATGCAGTTTTTAAAGTCCATAACTAACACCACTGACAATTATTTACTGCAATGTCCTTCTATACAGAAGCCTATCATTTGTTAAATAAGCTATGCAGACACCTCTTGAAGGGCTAATAATGTGTTGGCACATTGTTAATGGATTGTTTTGGCTATATTTAGCAGACATCTGTCTGTCAGGATAACATAAAACGCACATCAAGCATACTGCTTAACTTCTTTCTTCTTTTGTTTTTTAATGTTTGTTTGTTTTGCTTTTATTGTTTTGTTTTGTTTTGTTTTGTTTGGAGACAGGGTTTCTCTGTGTAGCTTTGGAGCCTGCCCTGTTACTTGCTGTAGACAAGGCTGGCCTCAAACTCACAGAGATCTGTCTGGCCCTGCCTCCCGAGTCCTGGCATTAAAGGCTAGTAGCAACCTCCTCAGATTCTACTGTTACATTTAAATTAGTTCATGTCTAAACTGAAAGGCTGCTCATAAAGGTGGTCTATCTTTTCTTGTATTTTGCTATAGAGGTTTCGTTTGCATTTTCTGTACTAATACAGATTAAACATTTCTCTTACTCTCATAATCTTGCATCTTAAAGGCTTTCCTTAGAAAGAACTGAATTGTGAGAAGGAAAAAAGAGTTTACTCATAAAGCAGATTAGACATAGAATTTCAACAAATTTTAGTTTCTGTTTTATTTTTTGAACAGTGTGGACTTTGGAGCTGGAATATAGTAAAAAGCTAAGTTTCTAAAAACTCATGGATAAAGCAAACAAGGTAATACTGTGCTAATATTAGAAAATATTTTAGGATAAAGAAACTCATTTTATAATAAAAATTTCAACAAGTCCCATGAATACCTCTCCAGATATCCCAATGGCTTCCTCGGCAGCTCCATACTGACCAATATGTCCATTCTGCAAACGCTCTAGCAGCTCCAGTAAAGCAAAGTTTTTCTTCAATCCCCAGACACCTGAGTCTCCTAGGAAAAATATGAAAACAAAAGTAAATATAACAAAATGAAATTTTAATCAATTTACCTCATACCTTAAGAGTAATTTCTAACACATATAGTTCAGTTATTAATTTTGTCTAAAAGTTGCCAGGACAAGTGCTTGTTAATGTTACCAAAGACCCCCTCAGCACAAGTAGACACATATCTTACAAATCTTTTTTTATTTTACTATATAAACTAAAATAAGCATTTAAATATTTTTCAGATATTTTACAGCTATGTACAATAAGAAATGCATTTTATGTCACAATTCAGGCCAATATTCACACACCAGAAAAAAATAAAGTTTCACACACTAGGGGCTGGGGAGCTAGCTCAGTGATTGCAGTGCCTGCTGTCAAGTGTAAGGAGAGTTTTGCTGTCACAAAGCAAAATACAGGTGGGGATGATGGCTCTCTTGTAATTCTAGCTTCAAAAGGTAAAGACGGGATCTCTGGAGCAAACAGTAGCAAGACTATCAATATTGGACAGTTCCCAAAGATTCTCAACATAAACCTTGGTCATCCAATACAGGCAGATACATATGCACATATACTCACACATATAAACACACATACAAGTATGAATATCATACATAAACATGCATGGATTTTTTTAAAAACTTGACAAGTACTTTTATAGCAGTATGCAATATACTGCTGTGTTTTACTCTATTTCTTTTTAAATGTGACCTCAATGGCAGAGTATGTCCTGAGAATTTGCAAGGCCCTAGGTTCAATCCACGGTGTACTCTTACTCTCTCTCTCTCTCTCTCTCTCTCTCTCTCTCTCTCTCTCTCTCTCTCTCTCTCTTTCTCACACACACACACACACACACACACACACACAAAAATATAAACTGTTTACAATCAATTAAATTTATTTCATGACCACAAAAATAAATTACTGTATAAAACATACAAAGGACATAAAAAGATTCATCTCTAAGTAAACTGCAACTAGAAGAACTAAGATTCCCAACCCTTTTTTTTAACCTGTAATGGTCAATGGTTACATAAATTCCTTATAGTGAGGGCTGGTGAAATGGCTCAATGGTTAAGAGCACAGGCTGCTTTTTACAAAGGATCCAGATTTGATTTCTAACACCCACATGGTGGTTCAAACCATCTGCAACTCCAGTTCTGAGGAACCTAACACCTTCTCCGGCTTCAGGAGGCAACAAGTGATATACAGATGCACGAAAAATACCCATATATATAAAATAAAAAAAATTTAATTAAAAAAAGACACCTCATAAAACCACAAAACAAAGCAAGAGAATGAGCCCTGTCAGATAAGGTTCTGCAAAGCTTTGAATAAGAGCAGACAGTTCTTTACCTCAAACTGAGCACATGAGGACATATGCATATCCATGCAGACACTTGCAAACACCCACTGTTTTCTGAGCCTACAAATAACAGTCACATCATTCAGCAGTTAGGAACCGTTGAGTTCCCACAGCACAAATACTATTTTATATTACTGCCATCTTGTGTTTGTTAATAAAATAAAAATGCAAAAAGATAATGGTGACACTGTCTACCAGGCTCCTTTCCTGTTAGTCATTATTTTTTTCTTGAGAAACACTCCAAAACCATTTTCTGGTTTCTTAAAACTAGGCTATCTTTATCCTTCTCTTTGACTTCTATAATTTCATTTCTCAGATGCTACTACACAGACCACTGAAACTTGCCTTCCTCAGCTTTACTGCCCCTCTTCAAGGCTTTCTCCTTGTTTCCATTTGTCTCATGCATTTTACAAACTGAGGTCCAGCTACTCCACTTGTATAAACATTGAAATATTCAGAACAACCATTTAAAAATAAGGCCTTGGGAATTTCCCCAAAGTTTAGTTATTATGTAAGGAACACACAAATTCCCAGGAGTACCTAACAATTTTGAAATTACAAAAAAATTTTACACTCTTGATAGTTTAAAACAACACAGACTTTTGTTGTTCCTGCAAATTCTTAGGGTTTGGAGCAGATAAGAAAGGCTCTGTTCCCACTGTATGTGTATGGTAAGGAGCATGGAGCCTCCGTTCACACAGACTACCTCACTGTTGCAGAAAAGAAGATTTACTTAACATTATCATCAATCTCCTCTTTAAAAAATTGTCTTTTTGTGTGGTGATATTTTGTTCGTGCTTTAACAAATAAAGCTTGCCTGAAGATCAGAGTGCAGAACTAGCCACTAGTTAGCCATAGAGGCCAGGCAGTGGTGGCATACACCTTTAATCCGAGCACTTGAGAGTCACATGCCTTCAATTCCAGCAATATATATGTATATATTTTTGGTTTTCCAAGACAGGGTTTCTCTGTGTAACAGCCTTGGCTTCCCTGGAACTTGCTCTGTAGACCCATCTAGCCTTGAACTCACAGAGATCCACCTGCCTCTTCCAAGTCTGGGACTAAAGGCATGCCACCATCCAGCTTCCTCTTAAAAATGTTTACCTGGAAGTTGACAGTTGACACTTTATTTCTGCTCACATTTCAATAGTTAAATGGAAACACCATATTCATACCTAATTATTAGAGGGTAAGGAAGTATAATTTGCTATAGGAACAGAAAGAGGAAAGCCAGAAATATTGCTCATCAGAAGTAACAACTCACTGGACCAAACAATAGCTCAGATTAGGAACTGATAATAATCAATAAGGGCAGTTTTCTTCTAGAAGAGGGAATTACAAATGATCTTTTATATTTTTCTCAAATGTTTGTAATACATAGAATGTATAGTACTATATTATGTATATATATATCGTATATATAGTATATACTGTATGTATACAGTATAATATGTAGTATACACACACACACACACACACACACACACACACACACACACACACACACGCATAGACTATTTCTATGATACAAATACAAGCAGATCTTTAAAAACCTGGAAGCTAGTAATCAAGTCACTAGCATATTCCACAGACAAAGCACAGTCATAGTCATAGTCACTACAATCTTTATTCAAGTCAGAGATGGGATCACTAATGTTGGTATGACAGGAGTTGATTCCAACCTCTGATGTGACTAACTGCTCCCTGTCATAACTTCTGCTTTCAACACTAAGTGTAGCAACCCCCACACTGTGGTATTGCAGAAAAAGTAGAGGGTTCTCCCAAACAGTGGAAAAGGTTCTAGCCTACATTTGCAAAATGTTACCATTTCTACACATCTAGTTGTATATGAAGAAAGGATAATTTCTTTTTGTTTTACAGAATGAAAAGTCAACTAAATGAAAGTCAACTAAATGAACCTTTAAAACAGAGACATCTCTTCCATTACTATTATTTTGTGGTTTATAGTAGGTTAATGCTATCTATATAATGTCATTAGTGCCTTGCATTAGTTTCCTGGAGAATATACATAATACTTATTTATATGAGAACAGCCAAAATCAAAGACAACATGTTAAAGCCATATTTCCTAGCATTTGAAAGCCTAAATATAGAGACAGCTTTGCTTCCTTTTATGGGTAGCTAAATTATTTAATTTTAACATATAGTGTGACTATATTTGTCATTTATTACATTTATGTTATCTTCTGTGTAGGGGTGTACGTACACACATATATGGAAGGGTGCCACCACACAAGTGTGGAGTTGAGAGAATAACTTGCAGGAGTCAGTTAACTCCTCCCACCAGCCCTGGCCTTAAGTAGTGCTAAAGACCTTAAAAAAAAAAAAAAAAAAATCAGCCTTAAAAATTATTTTGGAAAAAATTCTTTTATCTTACAGAGTAAATTAAGAACTTATATTAAATTGTGAAATAATTTTTCACATGCTAATGTTCTACTTTCTAGATCTAGGCCCCTGAGATAGATTCTTTGATAAAGACACTTGCTGCAAGCCTGATCACCTGTTTTGGACACAGACACACACAAATAGATGTAATATTTTTAATTTTTAAAATCTGTGAATAGTGATTCTGAAGTAGTTTTAGAAGTATGAAAGGACCTATCTGGCATAGTGGCACACACCTTTAATCCCAGGACTGAACTGGGGAACTAAAAGCAGGCAGATCTTTAAGTTCAAGGCCAGTCTGGTCTACAAAGCAAGTTCCAAGACAGCCAGGGCTACACAGAGAAACCCTGTTTCAAAAAGAAAGAAAGGAAGGAAGGAAAGAAGGAAGGAAGGAAGGAAGGAAGGAAGGAAGGAAGGAAGGAAGGAAGGATGGAAGGAAGGAAGGGAGTTAGTTGAAACTGAGACTCAAATGACTTAATATATATTTTGACTACCTGCTTGTTCATTTAAAAAAAAAAAGTTATTGGATTGATGGCTTTAGGCAAAGGGTTTAATCTGTGATGAATACAGTATTCTCATTTCTTTGAATTAGGGTAGTACTTAAGTTCTCAGCATTAAGTATTGAATATAAGTCTCAGATTTCCACTGGTAATTAAGAGTGAGCTAGCTTAACAGAATCCCATTGACCTTAACAGAAACTCAAAATTCTAAAAGCTCTTGGAACTTAACCTAAAAAATCAAGTGTAAAGAAATTGTTTTCTCCGTCATTTGTGTTACACGAATAATTTTCCTACCTAGGTCTGTTACTTGTCGATCAAATGGGCAACGTATTGCTCTTCCATGCAGAGGCAAGCGAGTGAGACAGTCATGACAGACTGTGTGACCACAAAGGAGGAGGCGAGGAACTTTATCCCCTTGCAAAGAGAAGACATCTTCACAAACCCCACACTCCAGAACCTAGTATTGGAAACAGAAACATGTGTCTATAAACACTATTAAAACAATATTCTAGTATTTTAGATTTAAAAAGAATTGACCTAGTTAATATACTTACTCAATCTTATTACTTAATTCCTCCATGGGGGGGGACTAAATTATGAAACCTTAAATCACATTTTTATTCATTTCCATTTGACAGACCTTGTCAAAGTGAAACCTCCTTGAAATACTCTTATGTTGCAAATTAATATAAGAAACATAATCTAATCTCCTGAAAACTGAACATGTAGCAATTTATAATTCTACTGAAACCCCCATCAACAATCATTCACTTTGCTTTTCCTTTTTTAAAAAAAGTTTTGAGATTTATTTTTGTGTATGGATGTTTGCCTGAATATATGTCTGCGCACCTTGTTGGTATAGTGCCCACAGAAGTCAGAAGAGAGTATAAGATTCCCTGGAGCTAGAGTAACAGATGGTTGTGAGCCACCATGTGGGTACTGAAAAATCAAACCAGATCCTCTGAAACAGCAGTCAGTATTCTCAACAGATTAGTCATCTCTCTAAACCCTGGTTTATTTCCTTGTTAGATGACATTTCACTGAGCAGCTCTGAATGGACCTCAGTCCAGGCTGGCCTCAAATATACAGTGATCCTCCTGCCTCTGCCTCCCAAATGCTAGATTATGGGATGTATCATTATGTCCAGTTAAAACACCATTGACTTTAAAAAAAAAAAAAAAATCTAGGGCTGGAGAGATGGCTCAGTGGTTAAGAGCACTGACTGTTCTTCCAGAGGTCCTGAGTTCAATTCCCAGCACCCACATGGTGGCTCACAACCATCCATTATGAGATCCGGTGCCCTCTTATACTGTGCAGATAGACATGGAAGCAGAATGTTGTATACATAATAAATAAATAAAATCTTTAAAAAAAAATCTAAAATGTGTATTGGGATGACACTCAATTTTCTAAACTATAAAAAAATTTGTAAGAATGTCTCCAAGGAATATTCAATTATCTTCTAAACTTCACAAAATAATGTAAGGGCAAAAGCCAGATTAGCTGAAAATTAAATTTCAATTCCTATTCTTTATTAATAAGTAACTCTGGCTTGGAAAATATTTGACTATCTAGTTGTAATCACAGGTATATATACCAAATACTATATGTACCAAAAGGCACTCAAAAAAAAAAAAAGCTGTGAGAACTGACTCACTCTGAATCTCAGGTCCATGGGTTAATTATTTTATAAATAATCATAAACTGTAACTATCATAGCATACCATTTTCAGTGCCTTTACAACTAACTATTGTTTGTGTTGTTTTCAGTTTTAATTACTTTTTAAAAATATTCACAATGAATTATTCCATTGTCTCCCGATCAAGCCACACTACAGAATCCTATGGTCCAAGTGTGTCGCTGGATAGGACTCTTGCTTTATACTAATTAATACTGAGAAAACTGCTAAACATCTACCTTCTGGCTTCCTTTTTAAGGTTTTTATTTTCATAAATCAAAAAATTCCCAAGTACCTAGCTCTTGTTCTACCCATCCCTCACTCCAGCTGCAACAACTACCTTATCCTCTGGGTTTCCACGTACTCTGAATACGTATCTGCTTGTCAACTCAAACACTTCAATACTTTCATTGGCTAGCATGTCTCTCCTTCTTAGAACAAGAACACAGAACAGTACACTCCAAATAGCAAGTACCTATGTGCTTATGTAAATAAAATCCAACAAAATAAGAATTAAAAACAAAAACAATTCAGCCCACCATCAAACACACACAAGACAAAATTAAAAATAGAAAAATTAAGAGTGGAAATCTCATCAGACACATTACAATTTTAAACTTGATTCTCTAATACATTTACACCTAGAAATTGAGATGCAGTGGTTAAAAGTACTGGCTGCTCTTCTAGAGGTCGTGAGTTCAATTCCCAGTACTCACATGGTGGCTCTCAACCACCTGTAACTGTAGTCCCATGGGATCTGATGCCCTCTTCTGGTGTGCAGATGTACATGCAGACAAAACACATGTATACATAGCAAATAAATAAATCTTTAAAAAAATAAGAGAAATTGAGATACAAGCATCTTTTACTGCAATTAA
This sequence comes from Cricetulus griseus, assembly GCF_003668045.3. Classification (NCBI taxonomy): domain Eukaryota; kingdom Metazoa; phylum Chordata; class Mammalia; order Rodentia; family Cricetidae; genus Cricetulus; species Cricetulus griseus. The sequence goes on along the minus strand of NC_048595.1, from coordinate 322,450,062 downwards.
ACTGGTAATTCATAGTAGCCTTGAATATTGGTATAGTTAAAAAAAAGTTAAACGTAGTATAGTTCACAGAAAAAAAAGGAGACAAATTAAGTATCATAAATTATATTAAGCTATATAAAGAAAACTTTATATTAAGAATTCGCTGCCGGGCGTTGGTGGCACACGCCTTTAATCCCAGTACTCAGGAGGCAGAGGCAGGTGGATCTCTGTGAGTTCGAGGCCAGCCTGGTCTCCAGAGCGAGTGCCAGGATAGGCTCCAAAGCTACTCAGAGAAACCCTGTCTAGAAAAACCAAAAAAAAAAAAAAAAAAAAAAAAGAATTCGCTCTAACTCATTAAAGTGCAAAGAAAAACTACACCAAGATACTTTTTCAAAAAGTTATTAATGCTTTGTATTAATAAAATGCAGCAGTTGGAGGAAATGTAGGAAAACAACTTCACTGATATGAAAAGTTTATTGAGTAACAACAGCATCCATGGAAGCAATTTAGCAGTTTAAGGAATTTATTCTAAATTACCTCACACATGAGGCAAAATCCAACCGTTCTCATCCTTGTTGATATTGTTGTCTCTACTGTTGGGGATCCCAGATTTTTTGCATATGTCAGGCAAATGTTCTACTACTAAGTCACATCCCCAGCCCACATGTAACAAGATCAATGTGTTATTCTTTAACGCATCATTTATATCATTAAAGAATTAAAAACAAAGTAAATGTACATATAGATACTAAACTGAAAGATAAATTATAGTGCACTCATATGCCATAACTGCAGGCCATTAAAGGTTAAAGTTTCTGCCGGGCGTTGGTGGTGCATGCCTTTAATCCCAGCACTCCGGAGGCAGAGGCAGGTGGATCTCTTTGAGTTCGAGGCCAGCTTGGTCTACAAGGGCTAGTTCCAGGATAGGCTCCAAAGCTACACAGAGAAACCCTGTCTCGAAAAACCAAAAAAAAAAAAAAAAGATTAAAGTTTCTTATGTATATACACAGAATATGAGTAAAGTGGAAAGAAAGTGTTAAGGAGGATATAAGACACGTTACTACTTCCAATTACAAAAAAAAACCCTTTAGATTCACAGAACATTCTGCAGGAATTCTCTATTTGGCAAAAGCACAATTCAAAATAATAATCTCAAACATAAAATATGAGTAATAATGAGGGCTCTTCTACGTTTCAGATCTTTGTACCTTCAATGTAATTTGAATTCAACTCAATATAAAAAAGTTAACTATATCAACAACCAATTAAAAAGGACTAATAATAATTAGCATAAATTCCTCAAAAAAGACCTTTGTTATAAAAAAGAAAAGGTATCTACCGTTTAACGAGTAGTGACCAACTGTACTTGGTTCACTGCTATCAATCCAAGTGTACTTTACCATCAGTTCTGGGAATTTAAAAACTATACTGTTGTCAACACACTCAGAATGAGAATACAAATCTCTTGGTTGCTGAAGATCTTCAAAGTTACTGTAAACCACTCGCTCCTTTCAGATCTATGTTACAGTGGGTGGGGGAAATGAGCTTGATGTCCTCGATCTCTAGTAAAAGCATTTGATAAATATATGGTAGAATCTTACAAGCAGAAGGTACACCATACTTCTAGTGTTAAACCCCGCCTATGCTGCAGTTGGAGACTTTTCACACCGCTCTGTTCAGAGGCAAAGGGCGGCTGAAAAATGTACATATATGATTATAACAGCAATGCAATGTTGAAAAGCAGACTTTTACAAGCAGTAAACGCTGGGCCCTCACTAAACCTAGGGCTCATTCCATGTAAAATGCTAATTAACATCTCCCTTTTAAGTGGATACTGGCGAGCTGAAACATTTACCACAGTACTTGTCTACCGTAAAGGCTGTTTAATACATCTACGCCAACTAATGCCTGTGGAGGCTTCACTAGAAACAGAAGAGCAGGGGAACACCAATCCAGGTCAACTCCACAGGCCTACGCGGTGCTTTTCACAAACAGCCCGATCCAGGCAACTTTAGACCAGCAGGCCAAGGACTGCGGCGGGGCAAGAAGGGCTTGAAACGCCCACCCGGTTCCAGAGGCCGCGCATCCCGCCCGGCCAAGCCTGGGCCGCAGAGTCGCGACCAGGTCTCCAGGACGAACCGAAGGGAGGCCGCAGGTGAAGAACAGAGCACGCAAGTTCCCTCACCTTCACCACAGCCGTCCCCCGGCTGCCCTGCCGCCCACTGTCTACTCCGGCTCCGGGCTTGTTTACAGCTAGGGCAGCCATCCTGGAAGAAGCCGCGCCACAGCAGCAGCAGAGCCTTTAATTGAGAGGAGGGGTTGAGCGACCTACCCAGAAGCCTCAGCGCACGCCGCAGGCACGCATGCGCAGTACGGGCGGGGCGCCGCTCCGCCTCCTCCGGCCTTTTCCCTTCCGTCAGTCATTGGCTGTACGATCTGCGCGTGGACACTTTGTTTTTCATGACGGTGCCTGCGAGCAACTGAGGGAAGGGAGAAAACAAGAAGAATGGATGGAGCATAAATAAAATTTTAGAGTGAAAGTGTCGATCCTGTAATGATTTTTCCTCCAGTACTGAAACGAGCCAGAGTGAAGAAATCAGCTAATCCCAGCGCCGACACCTCTAATTTGAATAAAATAAACTACAAATCCCAGCATGCCACTCGAGTATCCTCCCCCCGCCCCACGCGCCCCATCGCGGAGTGTAAGCCTTTGGGAGGCCGTGTATTGTCAGCTGAAAGTGCCTCCTTGAAGTCAGTCTGTTTAATTCTGAGCGAAGGAATGGCCTTCGTGAAAAGATTTTCACTGGGGCCGTACCAAATTTAATGCAAAGAGAAGTTAAGTTAGTACGAGCCGAAAGAAGTTGGGCGTGTGTTTGAGGCCGCGTCTTCCGGGACTTGTGCTTTGCAGTTTCCTTCCCGACCCAGGGTGAAACTCCTGAGCCTGAGACCAGAAGTGCATGTCAAGATGGAAGTGAATCCCCCGAAACAGGAGCACCTGCTGGCGCTAAAAGGTAAACTGTTACGTGCCTAAGTCTCTTTACTCTTCCCCCGCCCCCCTTCCCCTCACTATTTGAAAGATTTCCAACGTGAGCCTTATCCCTAAACACGGCAGGGCTCGCCCTCTTGCTAAATACTGAGAGATGGCTTCTAGAATGAAATGCAATCCTAAATTCCTCTGTGATCTGTGCTACCGCAGCCACCAGATTTTATCCACAGAAGCTCATGCCTTGATCCTGCTGGGGAGATCTCTGTGAACCAGAATAAATTTCAGTTGGCTATTAAAGCAAGTTATTTATTTTGTTTGTTTGGTTGGTTGGTTGGTTTGTGGGGTTTTTTTGTTTTTTGTTTTTTTGTTTGTTTTTTTTTTTTTTTTTTAGTTTTTCGAGACATTGATTCTCTGTGTAGCTTTGGAGCCTATCCTGGCACTCGCTCTGTAGACCAGGCTGGTCTCGAACTCACAGAGATCCACCTGCCTCTGCCTCCCTAGTGCTGGGATTAAAGGTGTGCGCCATCACCCGGTTTAGAGCAATTTTTTATTACATTTTTATCCGTTCATGTAGCAGGCACAAAGTTACCAGGCTTTCGCTTAGCTGTAGGTAATATCACGTGCTAATGCCAAGGATTTATAAAATAAATGGTAATACACCCAATACTTCTTAGATTTGTTGAATATATTACACATTACACTTTAATTTTCTGTACACAGCAGTTTTGAATAACTTTTAATGGTTTAATTTAACCAGAAGAAAGCTGGCAGGGCAGATTTTCCTTAACTTTGCTTATCAAAACCTTTTATTTAAAATATTTTCAGCTTTATTTTATGTTTTTTGGTGTTTTGGTTTTTCAAGACCGGGTTTCTCTGTGTAACAGCCCTGGCTTTCCTGGAACTCACTTTGTAGACCAGGCTGGCCTTGAACTCACAGAGATCCACCTGCCTCTGCTTCCTGAGTGCTGGGATTAAAGGCGTGTGCTACCAGTGCTCAGTTATTTTATGTTTTCTACTGCTACAATGCACTTGGTTGCTTTTGGAATATACAGTTATGAGGTTGTGCCTTTCACTAGGAAATGCTTAGAAGACATTTGAGCTAGATTGCATTGCTCTGGCCTTCCTTAAGGCATCCTTTTTGTTATACTACATGTCCTCCCCAACACTTTGTGATCTGTACATCTTACATTCCAGAAGCTCATAATCACCTATCGATAGATGCTGTGAACATGACTGTCTCTGAATGTGGGACTAAGCAAGGTTGCAACACTGGGTAATAAGACAAACAGACCTGTAGGTTTCTACATGATCCAGACTAAAATAGATTATATGTGTATGAAAGGAACTTGGTATATATATATATACACAGACAGGTTTTCTCTGTGGCTTTGGAGGCTGTCTTGGAACTAGCTCTTGTAGACTAGACTGGTCTCAAACTCAGAAATCCGACTGCTTCTGCCTCCTGAGTGCTGGGATTAAAGGCATGAGCCACCACTGCAAGGTCATTGTCTCAGTCTTACATCTAGTGTTTGGACTAGATATTAGTTATCTTTTACGGTCTGGCAGCTTACTACTTACATATCTAGTAAGAGTTCAAGGCAATAATTCAACAAGGCCTGCCTCATATTTCTAAAATGCCCTGTTTGCCTCCTATCAAATGAAACAGTTTTTTCAGAGAACATTACCTTATGACTTCAATATAAGTTTAAAAGTTATATTAGTTGCTAAGTGTGATGTCACACAACTTTGACCTTACTAAAAATTCCAATGCTGGGGAATTTTATGTGTTGTTATTCTTCATTTTTAGAAACACAAGATGCCTAGTAAATAATACTTAATCAAACAAACAGGACAAGAGCTTTACATTAAACCTCTTTGATACTGTTTTCCCCACATTGTCCTAGGTAATCAAGAATTTCACAGGGTTTAATTTTACTGATGTTGACTATTCAAGCATGCCAATTTAAATGGACATTTAACTTTCTTATGTGTAAAATGTTAGAATAGTATCTTTTTCTCTTTTTTTCTCCAATTATCTCTCCCTCTCACCATCATTTGTCTCCTTTTTGAGACAGGGTCACAACTGTACCAGGTTGACCTCAAACTCACAATGTAAATGAGGATAACTATACATTCCTGGTCCTCCTGCCTCCACTTCCCACACGCTAGGATTACAGATGTGTACCACTGGACCCAGTTTATGGGATGTTGGGGTTTGAACACAGGCTTTGTGCATATTAGGCAAGAACTCTACTGACTGACCTACATTCCCAATGTCTTTAATTATTCTTGAAATGAAAACATTTTACCTAAAAAGAACTCTCAAAATTTGTTGTTTCTTGAGTCTGTCATTAAATAAATTCAGACAATGAAAGAATTCTCAGTGCCCTGCCTCACTGTGAAAGGTGTAAAGAAGGAAGAAGAAAAAGATAAAAATCATTAATTCTTCATCCTTGATTGTAGTCAAAAGCCAAGAAATGATCATTATTAATTATGTAAAGAATGTCATCACATATTAAATCTATACTAAAATTATGAATCTTAAGAATTATACTTATTTTTAAGGGCATAAAAGATTTATTATACAATTATTTACATCTTAATTCTTCAGAGTCACTATGGTTCTATTGTGACATCATACCAGGAATCTGGTTCCTAGTTATCCTAGCAATATAAGAATGTTCATCAATTAATTCTCTCATGTTTTGGGACTAAAAGACTGTGTGTGTATGTGTGTGTAGAAGAGCCTCTGTTAATACTCAGCTTTGGTCTGGTTGGGAAGCCCAACTTGTAGATCAGATCCTGGCCAGTTCCAGTCTTGAGGCCTTCTATGCTAGAACTTCCTGTCACTGCTTTATTTGGGACATTATGAGAACTTCTGTGTTGTGTTCTTCATCCATGGCATTGGCACGGAAGCCATACATTGGCATCTGGTAGTCATAGAGCTAATCTAACTGCTACTTAAATACCACCTTTATACAGAGAAGACTTTATCATAACACTATTTTCTATTTGGATTAACATGCAAAGTTAATCCATTTTCATGTTTTTGATGTTTATTATTGAGAAAGAGAGTAATTAAATATTCTACCTATGTGTTGGTAGAATTTATAAAATTTTAGAGTATAATCATATTAATTTTATTCCATATACATTTTTTTAAGCTAGTAATTTTGAGCAGGGCAAGATGTTGCACATTTTTAATCCCAGCAGAGGGGAGCAGAAGCAGGTGGATCTTGATCTACATTGTGAGTTCCAGGATAGCCAGAGTTTTGTAGTGAAACCCTGTCTCACACTAAAACAAAACAAAATAAAAAACCTAGTAATTTCATTTTCCTTAATTTTGAAGTCACAGATGTTTCCTGATTTTTTTAACAGTGTTTTTTAGAAGACTTTATATAGATGTTTTACCTGCATGTTTGTATGTATGTATGTATGTTTGTGCACCATGTGTGTTTGGTGCCCATGGAGGCCAGAGGAGGTTGTCAGATATTTGAGCTGGTGTTATAGATGGTTGTGAGCAATTATGGAAGTGCTAGGAATTGAACCTGAGATCCCTGGAAGAGCAACTAGTGTTCTTAACCACTGAGCCATCTCTCTATTGCTCCCCAGCAATATACACACACACAATTTTTAAATATTATATTTTGTTATAAGAATCACCAGATTTTTGTTTCTCTTATGGTTTTAGGCTATGATTACCAACATTTTAATGATAATATTTCAAAGTCCTTAGTTAAATTACCGACTATCAGCATTTTCAGGCTAAATATAATCTTCATTGGAATCCAATTGAGATACTTTATTGTTGTGAAAAAGGATTTTCAGGTGTGTGACTGTATTCACATTTGCCATAGCACTTTGTTAAAATAAGCATACAGGGAATGGGTTTTCGTTTCTTCTCCCTGCCTATCTGAATGCAGGCTGTCCCTACCAAATCTTATTCTTTGCAATACTTCCACTTTAGGTCCTGTTTCTTCTGATTTGGCAAGAGAGACAGTCTTGTAAATAATAAATTACATTCTAGCTCTGAAGAATTCAGCTAAGACATTTTCTTTTCACTAAGAGTTCATGGATCACTGCAGAATGACTACTGAAGTAATACTGCATTATCGGCCATATGAAAAAGATCCCACACAACTGGCAAAAATTGCAGAAAAGGCAATTCAAGACTTTCCTACTCACCAGCTATCAAGATTTATTCCTTGGTTTCCACAAGATGGGTCCAAACTTCCACTCAAGCCTAAAAGACTACCACCAGTAGTTTCTGGAGAGGCTGCTGAGAATGTGAAACAGTATATAACCGTTTCAGAACCTAGTGTTAAATCTCAGAGCTATGATTGCACAGTAGATCTTTTGGAGTTTCAACCTAGTTTGAAAACGCAGCACTTAATCCAGTCACACATGCTGAATGAACAGAATAATCCTGGAAATGTGGATAGAAATTCAGATAAAGGGAAACTGCACAGAAAGAGATCCTGGAGCATTTCACTTGCCAGCAAACACTGTCCAAAAAAGAATTTTCCTTTGTCTGAACAATTGCAAGCTATTTTAAAGACACTGCATTTACATTCCCTTCATAGAGCAAGATGGACATTAGAATACAGTGCTTGCAACAACCAGACTCTAGAAGACATTTGGACAAAACTCAATCACCTCATCAGGCATAATGAACTTCCTTCCAGTAATGCCACTATCCAGAGACAGTTAGGCCAGATATGGGTGTTCTGTGATATTATGTACTGTGAATATGTAGGAAATCTTCTTAAAGAGAGATTATCTCTTATTGGGAAAATTCATTTATTTGTACGTAAATATGGTGTTATTTTTAGCATGTAATGAATTCTGATTATCAGAAAAAAATATTCTGAATGAAATGAATATGGACTGAAATTATAAAATGAATAAGTTTTGTCATTACATTTTTAATGACTTAAGATTTTATGCTGTGAAGAAATAATTGTCTACTATGTATACAGTTTGTATCCAGTATATAAATGTCACAGAATTCCAAAGCTTTTCAGTCAAGTAAGGAACATTTTAGATTCTGTTTATTAGTGTTCTTTGAAGTAAACTGTGATGAATTATTGTTTGCTAAAATTGAGTGTGTTCTAGTCTTTGTCACTATTGACTGAGTTTAAATGAATGGGTTGAATTTTAATGAATCCTTAAAAATCTATTTTTTAGCTCACCTAACTATAATACTGGATGTGTATAAAATTAAAAGACTTAACACCAGTATGTCTCATTTTGTGTTTTTCAGTATTTATTACAAGGTTGCCAATCAGAGGTTAAAAGTTGGAAAATCGATTTGGTGGTGCACGCCTTTTATCCCAGCACTCAGGAGGCAGAGGCAGGCGAATTTCTGAGAGTTCCAGGCCAGCCTGGTCTACAGAGAGAGTGCCAGGATAAGCTCCAAAATTACACAGAGAAACACTGTCTCAAAAAAAAAAAAAAAAAAAAAAAGTTGGGAAATCATAGCACTTTTGTGATAGTTTTGTTATTTTGTTGAAAAGTTTAAAATAGACCCAAAAGTATGTTACAATGAGATTATTAACAGTTTTAAAATCCAAGAATTAAAAAGAGCTTCTTTGTTTTCATATTTGGAAGATCTGAATTTTTCTGATTTACTCTGGATAAATTTCTTTCTACTTCTCTGAGGAACAAAAAACTGAGAAATAGACATTTTTTTTTTTCTTCAAATAGCATAGTGATCCAAAAGGAGAAAAGATTCGTTTCCCATCTACCTAGATGAGTCTTAGGTTATCAGGACCTCAGAACTTAGGCCCACTGTTATTTCCTAGAAAGCCTTTATTTTATTTTTAAGTTATATTTATTTATTGTGTGTTTGCATGTTAGTGCACACACGATGGTACATAGATGGAGGTCAGAGGACAGCTTGCAGGGGTTGGTTGGTTTTCTCGCTCTATCATGTAAGTCCTGGGACTTGAACTCAGATCATCAGGCTTGGTATGATTTTACCCACTGTTCCCCTTGTCCTGTCCTCTAGGAGCCTTTTAAGGGGTGTCAGGTTTTGCACTTGGTGCTACATGTGCATCCCTGGGCTAGGTGATTCTGTCATTAGCTGGTATCATTAAGGCTTACATCATGAACCAGTGAACTGGGCCGAGTATAATTTGCATATTCATTTTGGTTGGACAGAATTATTAAGAGATTAGGTAGATTCCGCTTCAGATTCAATGTCTTTACTGCATTCTGTGGTGATATATTGTTTATGATCTAATAAAGATCAAGTTATTCCACTGTTTAGTCACACACACATGGAATATTCTAGGGAAAAGATAAGTTTGTGAGAGCACTGGAGAAATGCAGTCAGCACTCTAGGAAAGAGGCAGTGGTACCGTAATTTATTTTTTCCTTGTTGGCCATCTGCCTTTAAAAATTAAAACAAATTCAGAGTGAAGGAGGTAGAGGCAACCAAGTAACAAGCTTTTGTTGTTTGCTTTAACATTGACCTGGTCTTAGACAAATATAACTTGATTTCCCAATTTCCCAACTTAACTAGTAACAGATGTGTTGTTTTTTGTTTTTTTTCAAAATGAGTTAGTAATTTACTTCATCTTCACAGAATACCAAAAATTAATCTACGGTTCACAGTCTTTAATGCCTCTGAAAGCCAAGCAGGTGAGGCTGTAAAATGCAGTAAAGACATTGAATCTGAAGTGGGATCTACCTAGTTTCAATAATTCAAGCCAATCAAAATGAATGTGCATGTCATTTTTTTCTTAAGAGACTAAAATGGATATTCTTACCAATCACTTACTTTACCATTCAAGCACTGGTATAAGATTACTATCCAGGGCTGGAGAGATGGCTCAGTGGTTAAGAGCACTGCCTGCTCTTCCAAAGGTCCTGAGTTCAATTCCCAGCAACCACATGGTGGCTCACGGCCAATTGTAATGAGATTTGGTGCCCTCTCCTGGCCTACAGGCTTACATCCAAGTCCAGCTCTGTACACATAATAAATAAATAAATAAATAAATAAATAAATAAATATTTAAAAAAAAAGATTACTATCCAATAACTAGAACTTCCTTTTCATTGCTCTGTCAGTGTCTCTTGGATGTGTGCACATAGAGAGGCCAGAGGACCTTCTAGGCACCTCAGGCCCCAGACACCTTGGTTTGTTGTTTTTTGTTTTGTTTGCTTTGCTTTTATGGAATCAAGATCTCTCTCTCTCCCTTGTCAAGTTGGCCAGCAAGCACCAAGGATCCATCCACATGTCACCACCATACCCAGCTTTCTATACATTGGTTCTGGGTTCTAACTCAGGTCCTGATGCTTGTACACAAGCACTTTACCAAATGAACTACCTTTCCAGACTACTGTCAGTTTCTTAAACCTTCCTTTTTTAGGTAGGGTTTTTGAAATCCATTAATTCATGATAAAACACGAGATAATTGTAAGCATGCATTTGATACTGACACGTTTTATTTTGGCCTCTAGAAAAAGACATTGAAAGGCTAGTTTGTTTTAAAGCGCAAGGAGAGACAGATGGACATAGCGCACACCTTTAGTCCCAGCACTGGGGAGGCAGAGGTAGGTGAATCTGAGTTTCAGGACAGCCTGTGCTACTAGTGACACGTTATCTCGAAAGTACTCAAGGGGTGAGCTTGGTGTGCTGACTGGTGGCTATAGTGCTAGCACTTGAACAACTGAGACAGGATATTCCAAAGTCTAAGGCCAGCCTGAACTTCATGGCACATTCCAGGTCATCTTGGACTATAATATGAGACCTTGTCTCAAAACAAGAACAATAAAGTTTAAGGAGTAAGCTATTTATGTAATTCTGCTTGCCCAGTTTCATAAATTTGCATTCATGTGATAAATACAGCTATGGCGCACAGAGGGCTAAGGCTGGAAGGTATAGAATATGAATCCATCTAGGCTTCATAAACCCTCTAAAAAACAAAACAACAAAGATGGGTAGGCTTTGAATTTTAGCTATTTAAATTAAGAAGGCCACTTTTTGTATACCTTTCTTGGGGTACCTATTTATCTTCACGTTATATTTGATAATTTTTACTTTCCGTTTCTGTGTTCCTAGTTAAAGGTAAGAATGGGGGTGGGAGAGATTGCTTGAAGGTTAAGAGCACTTATGTATTACTCTTGCATAGGAACCAGATTCCATTATAGTGGCTCACAGCCTTCCATAACTACAGTTCCAAAGGACCTTATGACCTCTTCTAACCAGGCATGCACATGGTGTATATACACACATGCAGAACACTCATACACACAAAAATAATCTTTAATCTTAAAAAAAAAAAAAAAAAGAGTGACGGTTGTAGACACCAACACCATGTCTTAAGATGGTTAACATTATTTGGAAGAGTCCTACTTGTCTACTTGACTTACACTGTGTGTGTGTGTGTGTGTGTGTGTGTGTGTGTGTGTGTGTGTGTGTGTGTATGGTTTTTCAAGGCAGGGTTTCTCTGTGGCTTTGTAGGCTGTCCTGGAACTAGCTCTTGTATCCCAGGTTGGTCTCGAACTCACAGAGATCCACCTACTTCTACCTCCCAAGTGCTGGGATTAAAGGCATATGCCACCACCACCCGGCTCACGGTATATTTTTAATTAGACCTTTTCATCCTTGTGACCCCAAGGTTACAGGTAAGAACTGTTTTGGGGAATACTTTTTGAGGAGTGTGAAGCCATCCAGTTCTAGTTTTGGTTCTACCACTTATATATTATGCCATATATAATCCTTGATGTTCAAATTGCCTTTAATAGGCATTGTCTGCTTTGTCTATATAATGTAGATAATAATACTAACCTTGTATAGTGTTAGTACTTATATTTAATATAATTAAGTTTTATTAGCATGAAATTAGCATGTTCACTAAACTGAATATTAACCCTAAACAATTTAAACATTTTGTCTTAATTCACAGTGATGCGATTGACTAAGCCTACTTTGTTCACCAATATTCCTGTAACATGTGAAGAGAAAGACTTGCCTGGTATGTAAAGAAAAGTTGAAGCTTGAGTTATCCACGTTATTTTGAAAGAAGCTTACCCTTATCATTCTTATATGAATCATTTGCTGTATTCTGTGTTGCTTATATTTGTACCATGTGAATGGTGGCCATCTAAGAGATCGGGCCCATTTATAGCCTACAATTCAATATGATATTATCTTTTGATAACAAGAAACTTAGTTTAAGATACATTCATATCCAAACACTATCAGAATGTTACCTGTGTCCTCAAATATGCATTAGTATTCTGTTTAGAATTATTGGTGTTTTTAAAATGTATTTATGTCTTAAGACCTCAATTTCCTTTGTTTTTTGAAGTATTTATTCTCTGTGAGATCAGATTGTTTTAAATTTAATTTTGTTTTATGTTGGGGACAGGGTCTGGATGCATATCCCAAGGTGTCTTGAATTCTTGGTCCCTTTGTTCCAACCTACCAAGTGCTATCTATGATTACAGGCATATACCACATGGCCAGAATATTTTAACATGAATTTTGTGGTAGTAAAGTTTAGAAATCACATCTTATATCGTTATGTATATTGAATTTCAATACTGTAACTCAAAAATGAGTATAAATATTGTGTCTCATTTTTTTGGTTTTTCAGATAGAGACCCATAGAGCCCAGGCTGGCCTGGAACTCACCATGAAACTGAGACTGGCCTAAAATTCCAACACTCCCTGCCTCCCACTTCTATGTGCTAGGATTTCAGGCTTGGATCACTACATCCAGTTGTATCTGTTTTGAAAAAGTTAAAAATTAAAAATGGTAGTATTATTTTTGTCCAGATTAAAAGGAAATCTGACACTCTCCCTCACCCACCTACCTTTGGCACTGGGGATCAAATCCAAGGCTTTATTGCTGCACTTTAGAGACACAAAGGACTCCCAGCTCAAGCAAAGTTAGAATTGAGAGTCTGAATTAAGCAGGCTAGTAACTGCCTGTATAGAAACACTTCTCACAGAACAGCCTCAAATGCATGTTACAGGGAACTTTTAAAGCAAAGAACACAGAAAAGCTACATCCTGTTTGACAATTCAAGGGGAATTAAAGCAAGCAAGCAGTTGAACAGAAGCTAAAAGCATGCAGTTGGCTGGAGCATTTTAACTCTGTTTCCAAAGCAGGGTTGGGAACTTTCCCATGGAACTTTTCACAACTGGTGAAAAAGGGAATGTCAATTTCAGGTTAAATCAAAGATGCCTCCAGCTGAGCCAAGATGGAGGAAGCTTCACCTGGTCACATTATGAATACTAGGCAAGTGCTCTCCCAGCGAGCTGCCCACTGGTCCCTATTTCTTTATATAAGTAAAACTTGCTTTAAAGGTAGGTGTTAGAATTTTGTTTTTCTCTTGCTGCAGGTGATCTCTTTAACCAGTTAATGAGAGATGATCCTTCAACTGTAAATGGTGCAGAGATTTTAATGTTGGGAGAAATGTTGACTTTACCCCAAAATTTCGGGTAAGAATGAACAATTTACATAAGATGTGCAGCTATATCCAAAAGCTTTTATGTCATGTTTGTATGTGGAGTGGGAAAGTGCTGCTTGTTCAGTAAGAGGTAAAAACGCATTCAAATTACTCTTGATAATTCTGTTTTTATTTTTTTTAAGCAATATAGAACAGTGTCAGTAGTGACTCTAAAATGATGATAGCATTTTAACTGTGTTCTTTGGGTTGTGGCTAAAGCCCTGTGTCTTATCTCCCCAACACTACCACAGTTAACACTACCACTGTTAACATACCCCCACCTAGGTCTTATACTGACCATGATTCTGTGCTCTATCACAACTCTAAGGTCTTAAACTGGCCGTGACTGTTCTTACCTTCAGTTAAAAATCCTGTTTTCACAACTGAGAAAATTTGAGACAAAAAGGAATTTCTCTGGTTTGATGTGGTTTTTATGATTTTGCTTTTCCTAAGCTTACACAGTATGATCATAAACTAGTATCTTTCAAACTTGGAAATATATTGATGTAAAAACTATTAAAATTATATAGAGTAGGGGCTGCGGAGGTGGCTCAGCCCTTTGGAACACAGGCTGATCTTACCTAGGACCTGGGTTCAGTTCCTAACACCCACATTGCTACGCACAACTGCCTGTAACTCCAATTCCAGGACACCTGTCTTTAGTTAGGTTTTCTATTGTTCTGAAGAGACATCGTGACCTCGGCAACTCTTATAAAGGAAAACATTTAGTTGGGGTGGCTCACTTACAGTTCAAAGGTTCAGTCCATTATCATGATTGTGGGACATGGTGGTATGCAGGCAGATGTGGTGCTGGAGAAGTAGCTGAGAGTCCTACATCTTGCAGGCAACAGGATATCAACTGAGACACTGGGTAGTATCCTGAGTGTAGGAAATTTCAAATCCCAACCCCACAGTGACACACTTCCTCCAACAAGGCCATGCCCACTCCAACAAAACTACCCCTCCTAGTAGTGCCACTCCCTATGAAATTATGGCAGCCGGTTACATTCAAACTACCACAACATCTAATTCTTTTTTCTGGTCTTCCCAGGCACTATATGCATGTGGTATACATGCATTGTTGCAGGCAAAACACCTGTACACATAAAAGTTAATTATATTTTCAAGAAGCTATATAGTGTAAAGCCAGTAGTCATTTTATTAGGAAAATAATTGAAAAGTTCTCCCAGGTGAGTTAATCTGAAACTTCTAGATTTAGAGTATAAGTTATTTAAAAAATGAAACTGACATTTTCTAGTGTATTCAGATATAAATCTTATGACAGCCCAGGTCTGATTACAGTGACCATTATTTCCAGGATGGCCAGAAATTTGTGCAGCAGTTGACAGCTGTATTACAGCACATGTAATTACACTATCACTTTGAAGTGACTAATGAAAATAAAGGACACTGAAGAAATATTTCCTGCACCCTTCAATTAATTTTCTTCCACCTGAAGTTCTTACTTAACAGTGTGATTCCCTTAAGGACTGATGATTTTCTGCCTAAAGTGCTGTTTCATTTCATAGGAATATATTTTTGGGGGAGACCTTTTCTAGTTACATCAGTGTTCATAATGACAGCAATCAAGTTGTAAAAGATATATTGGTGAAGGTAAGTGGCATTCTTATTTACAAAGCATTTTATTTGGATAAAAATGTTTATTTCCGTTGAGTCTTGGAAACCTCATTAAAATGCATGGTCAATACCAGATTTTTAAATGTCATTGACAAACACTGATGGGTACAAAATATGGAGGACCGTTACGAGCACTCTTTCCCACTAACCTGGTCTCATAGCCACATCAGCCCCAAATAAACACTCAAAGACTTATATTAATTATAATATCATTGGCCAATGACTTGGGCTTCTTATTGGCTAGCTCTGTCTTAATTACTAGCCCATTTCTACTATGGGTTAGTAGAAATTAGTCTTAATTACTAACCCATTTCCACGTGGTCTTATCTTACTGAAAAGAGGTTCGGGGACCTGTTACTCCTCTGGTGTCCTACATGGCAACTGACCCTCGGCCTACACCTCCCAGAATCCTCCTCATCTCCTAGACCCGCCTATCTTGCTGCCCTATTGGCCACAGTGTTTTATTCATCAACCAATAAGATAAACATATTGACAAAATGACATCTCCCACCAGAGGACACAGAGCCATTTTCCTTCTACTCAAGGTTTCTAAGAGCTGGGATGAGAAAATGACTATTCAGTCAAATAATAGGTGTAGTGTTTGTGTGTGATTAATGTAATAGCACTTGGAAGCCTTAGGAGAAAGTATGCTAGAGGTCACTTCCTAGTTGCAGGAAGGGACCTCGTAGAGGAGAGAAAGACAGGTAGGATTTAAGGGATGAGTATAGGGCAGGGGGAGACAGAGACAGTGTGTGCCTTTAGAGGAAAACAAAATCACACGTGCCATGTCAGATGGTCAAACTGTTTAGTGTAGTGTCATGAAAGCCAGGCTAAGACTTTAGCCAAAAACAAAACAAAACAAAACAAAAAACCATAAAACCTTTAGAACAGTGTCACTAAGCTTTACTAAAACTAGTCACAGTTTGTGTGAGGAAGACTGCTGTGATCACCGTGTGGGATGCTCTGTAGGAATCAGAGCAATTGGAAGACTCTTGAATTAGTTGAGAAATCTAACACTAGAATGTGCAAGTCCTTAGTAACTAGAAATGTAAGAGAAAGGGCATAGGAAGTAAAAAGTCACTGTGTGGATGAATGGATCAAGAAGATGTAGCATGTATGTACAAGAGATCTGTTCTGCTGTAGAGAAAAAGAATTTCTGCCATTTGCAAGGACGTGACTGAAACTAGAGATCATCATGTATTGGTACTGGATACTCCCTGCTTCCTGGTTGGTTTCATTGATTATCAGTATTGCAGTGTGTGTGTGTGTGTGTGTGTGTGTGTGTGTGTGTGTGTGTGTGTATTCTTGCCATAGTTCTAAGCATGAGAGTTACACAGAAAAGTTTTCACAACAAATGAGTGCTCTTTCTTTGTTCCTACTTCCTCACTCTTATTCCTCCCTTGATGTTTTTCAGTTTCTTTAATACCATATATTAATGGTATAATTTAATGGGTTCCATTATGATATTTTTATATAAAACACACCATTACCCCTCCTTAGCCCCCCTCATGTGCCTGCTCCCTGGTCCTCTTCCTCTTCCCAGACATGGTTATTCCTGCTGTCCTTTTCACCCATGCCCATCCATACTCTGTAGACATCTAACCAACTTCATGTGGATACTTGTACCTCTTTCTTTCAAGGCGGATCTTCAGACAAGTTCTCAGCGTTTAAACCTTTCAGCCTCCAATGCTGCTGTGGCTGAACTTAAACCTGATTGTTGTATTGATGATGTCATACACCATGAAGTCAAGGAAATTGGGACACACATGTAAGGATTAAGTTTACTACTTCTCAAAAGCTTTTATTTTGTCCTACCTGGACAATCAAATAGAAAACCAAAGAAGACAAGGTATGAAGAAGTCTCGAGTTTCTGTTCCTGGCCTGTGAATATATTTGAATCTGAATACTGTTTTTCAATCATTTCAGCCCTCTGAAATTATTTTGGCTTCTCAAGCTCCCATGGCATCCCTATGCCAGTCACTTCACAGAAGCTAACTATCTCTTCAAAGGATTTCTCATTCTGTTTCTCTCTGCCTCCACCATCCTTTTTCTTCATTGTATCCATTAAAGCATATAATAGAGCCAACATTCAATACAAATTTGCACCTGATTATTTGATCAAATGATTTCCCCCAGCCCAATAAAGGTCCTTTTTTTTTTTTTGTTTGTTTGTTTGTTTGTTTTTTTGAGACAGGGTTTCTCTGTGTAGCTTTGGAGCCTATCCTGGCACTCGCTCGCTCTGGAGACCAGGCTGGCCTCGAATTCACAGAGATCCACCTGCCTCAGCCTCACGAGTTCTGGGATTAAAGGCGTGCGCCACCAACACCCGGCAAAGGTACTTTTTACTATATATTCTGAGATCGATATGAACTTTGGGTTAAAGTTTCCTAGAAGCCAAATTTCTGGGCCACTGTTCATTAATCATTTCACTTTTGAAGATTTCCCATTGGCTCTTGGAAATTCTGACTGTATATATGCTTTTCAAAGCTGTCTATAACATAATTCACTTCCTTCTCTTTCTGCAATACAGTCATTTGGATGTTCTATTAACTCTAAAGTCATTCTGTGGTTTGAAGTGTTTTTGCTTACTTTTTTTGTTTGTTTGTTTGTTTTTTTTTTTTTTTTTTTTTTTTTTTTTGTTTTTTTGTTTTTGTTTTTTTTGAGACAGGGTTTCTCTGTGTAGCTTTGGAGCCTATCCTGGCACTCGCTCTGGAGACCAGGCTGGCCTCGAACTCACAGAGATCAGCCTGCCTCTGCCTCTGCCTCCCGAGTGCTGGGATTAAAGGTGTGAGCCACCAACGCCCAGCCTGTGTGTTTGCTTCCTACCTGTGTTACTTTGTCTGATTTCTCGTATCTCAGAAATAGCATGACTTCTTCGAAGAAGCTGTCCTAACCTTTGTATATAGTTTCCACAACCTGTTGGTTTTTCTGTCTTTTGTCTTTCCAGTTACCGCCAGGTTAAACTATGAAGTCTATGTACTCTATATAGCCCAGAGAAATACCAGAGAACAGGGGTTCATATTCACTGAAGCTGAACTTTCTGGAATAGTTGTATAGAGTCACCATTCTATAGGAAATAAACTAAACAAATGCTTTAAAAGACAGAGCTCAAGGCTAGTCTCTAAAACTGTGACTGCTATAGTATTTCTGTTCAAGCCTAGTCTTGAAACCTGTAGGTGCTATAGTATTGCAGGTTATGTGAACACTTCCAGGGAATGTATTGTGAAGGGTTTTGGTTTGTTTTTTTATCGCTGTTTGTTGTTGTTGTTGTTGTGTGTGTGTGTGTGTGTGTGTGTGTGTGTGTGTGTGTGTGTGTGTGTGTGCGTGCATGCGTGCGTGTGTGCGTGCGTGTGTGCGCACGTGCATCCACAGGTTTTTGTTTGCTTATTTTGGGGTGTTTTGTTTTGTTAAGGTAGGGTTATCACTATTTGATCAAAATGCTTAAAGTTAATACGTAATTTAGCCATGCTCCAGCTTACAATCCTCCTGCCTCAGCTTCCCCTACTAGTATTAGAAGCATATGCCACTATTCCCAACTCTGATATTATGTGTTGATAAACTTGCTTTCTAGCTCCTATCATCAGTGTAAGGTACCAGTATAAAGGAGAAATTAAATTATCCAATGTTACCAAGCTGTGTAGAGCTACTAAAAGATTAATGTTTTATATGTTTCCATGTTTTATATGCACATATATGTATACACATGCATATATAAATATGTATATTTATGTCTATGCATAGTAATATATATGTAGTACATCACTCAACCTTTTATCCTTTTCAGTGTACTGTGAACATTTTTTTACATCAGTCAGTATCCTTGAAAACATGATTTTCTAAATGACTGCCTCTTCTGTGTTTGGTCAGTGTGGTTTGTTTTCCCTAATATCATAATATATTTTCAGTTTTCGGCTATAAACAACAAATAGTGAGTAGTCCAATATTGCCTCTGAAG
This sequence comes from Cricetulus griseus, assembly GCF_003668045.3. NCBI lineage: Eukaryota > Metazoa > Chordata > Mammalia > Rodentia > Cricetidae > Cricetulus > Cricetulus griseus. The sequence continues at coordinate 322,431,037 of NC_048595.1, read as the reverse complement.
TCTTGAAGTAGATGTTCTGTAGTAATACATCAACATTTTTAAGGCTTTAAACCAAAAGACTGTTCTAAATTTCTTTCACCATCTGGCAATGCAAAGAAACTAAGTTTCTCTAACCCTCCCCAACCCAAGGGATTCTTGCCAAACCTTGTAAGATTGAAAATGTTATCTCATTATTTTAGCTTCTGGACTCTGTGTGTGACTTACCATTTCACATTTTTATTAACTATTTATAGGATTGTAACTTATCTATGTATTTTCATAATCTGGATATACATTCTTTTCCTCACATTTTGAGTGACATATTTGTACTTTGTTGATTAAATTAGAAGAACCCTTTGTATATTAGCAATTTAAATATCTTATCATGCTATTACAAGTATTTTATGCCAGCTTTTAAATTGTTTTAGTGGGTTTGGGTTTTTTTTTGGTTTTGGTTTTGGTTTTGTTGAGACTCACTGTGTACCCGTGGCTGGCCTCAACCTTTTTCTCCCCCCAAGTGCTGGGATTAAAGGCATCTGCCATCTAGCTTTCCTAGTGTTTTGATTAAAACTTGTACACAGTTCCTCTGTAGTATCATGTTAACTCTTCCCTGGGGTCCCTTTAAGATTCATATTTTTCTAGTACAAGTGAGCTCGTTCCCCTTCATGCTTATTTATTCTGGAAATTATTTTGGAACATATTCTACTTCCAAAGGAAGAATTTGGCACTCCTATTCTAGAAGTGCTAGGTATCTATTTTTTACTTTTTTAAAAAATTTATGTGTATGTGTGTGAGACTATGTGAATATATTTATTACATTAAGTGTGTACAGGAGCCAATGGGGGTCAGAAGAGGGTGTCAGATTCCCTGGAACTGGAGTTAAACAGGCTGTTAGGAGCAGCCCTGTGAGTGGAGAATCAAACCCATATATCTCTGCTAGAGCAGTAGGCCCTCTTAACCAGAGTCATCTCTATCCCCTCAATCTCATTTTCTTTCTTTCTTTCTTTTTTTATGTTTTCAAAGGCAACTTGTAAGTTAAGGCATTTTCATATACTATTCTCAGAAATGAAGCAATATGTATAGGATAATTTCCTTGGGGAAATGATGTTTTCTTTATGAAAAAACTGACTTTCATCAGAAATTTTGACATATGACTCTGCGGTGAGTTGAGGATTACTTATATGGCATTCCTGCCAGACTTCTATATTCAAGATGTGAAGAGCTGGGCGAAGGTCCAAAATAAAATGTAAAGTATGACTAAATGTTTGAAAACAGTAATTCCTGCCCAAAAGCTACATACCAGTTCAGAATGGAATAGTTATCAATGCCACTCTTCATTTGATTTGTAATTCTAGGAGTGCCTTTTGAACAGCGAATGGTAGTCATACATTATCCTCTGTGCCAAACTCTCAATGATGGGAGTAGGGTAGAGTTTCAGTTCAATTTCCAGGGAAGAAAAAGAAAATTCTGTCATTTAACTTGTCATATGTTTGTATCAAGAGTGTCGATCTCATTTTCTTAAAGAGAATTTTCTTGTTCATGTATTTATATCCATCCATATATACTAAAACTTTTTTCCTGCTGTAATCTCACTAAAATATAGTTTCACATTGTTGCTATAATCATTTTTACATTTTATAAGTAGAATTGAAGTACATTAAATTTATTATTAAGAAGCGAGATGGGAAGTGATTCCAGAATATTAAGATAATCTTTCTGTTTCAGATTGGTGTGTGCTGTGAGTTACACAACTCAAGGTGGAGAAAAAATGTACTTTAGAAAATTCTTCAAATTTCAGGTATTGAATATGCCAGATAAAATTGTTTGCAAGTGTATTTTGTTTTTCTGGAAGTGTAATTATTCCTCTTATTCTGGGGGGAACAAGTTTCAAATAAATTAAATAGCTCACATCTTGGGTTTATTTATAAACTGGTGTTCAAAAGTCAGACTAAGTTAAGTTCAAACATAAATTATCACCTGTGTAATGTTTTTATAATAAAATGAAGCATTTTATTTAAATATAAAATCTTGTCTTATTGATGAGACAAAACACAAAAATATAAAAAGAAATAAAATGAATATAAAGCCCAAATAAGATGATTGAAAATAGCTTTAAATATCCAAAGAATTATAGCCAAATCTTGGAAACAGCCTAGATGCCCCTCAACTGAAGAATGGGTAAAGAAAATGTGATATATTTACACAATGGAGTACTACTCAGCGATAAGAAACAATCACATCCTAAAATTTGCAGGCAAATGGACAGAACTAGAAAACAGTCATCCTAAGTGAGATAACCCAAAACCAGAAAGACAAATATAGTATGTACTCACTCATAAGTGTATACCAGACATAAACCAAAAGATACCCAGCCTACAATCCATAACCCCAGAGAAGCTTGAACCCTCTTCCAGAAACAGATGGAAGCAGATGCAGAAATCCACAACTAACCAATGGGCCAAGCTCATGGAGTAAAATCAAAGTAAGGGAGGAGCAAAAATATGAACAAAGGAGTCAAGACCATGATAGGAACACCCACAGAATCAGCTAACCCGAGCTAGTGAGAGATTACTGACTCAGGTCTGACAAATGGGGAATCTGCATAAGACCAAACTAGACTCTCTTAATATAGATGACAATGGTGTGATTGGGGCAATATATGAGGCCACTGGCAGTGGGTCCAAGACCTAACACTAATGCACAAACTGACTTAGGGGAGCCCATTCTATATGGAGAGATACCTTGCTTAGCCTAGACACAGGGGTGTGGGTAGAGAGGTGCCTTGGTCCTGCCTGAACTAGATGATGGGACAGACTAAGTAGACTCCTATGGAAGGCCTTACCCTCTCTGTGGAGCAGACGGGAGGAGGGAGTTGCAGGGAAGGAGAGAAAGAGGGAGGGGGAACTGGGATTGGAATGTAAAAAATAAATTAATAAAAAAAAATGTCCAAAGGATTATTTAAATGAAAACTTACTGATTGTTTTGCAGGAATATTGAATATACACACAAAAAACTTCAACAATTAAAATTAACTTTGAGTCATTAAAGCCTGTGGTTTTTTTTAAAGATTTTATTTATTTATTATATATATAACATTCTGCTTCCATGTATATCTCCATACCAGAAGAGGGCACCAGATCTCATTATGGATGGTTAATGAACCACCATGTGGTTGCTGGCAATTGAACTCAGGACCTCTGGAAGAACAGCGGTGCTCCTAACCTCTGAGCCCTCTCTCCAGCCCCAAAGCCTGTGATCTAAAACAAAAGGTTGAGTCCGAATTTCCTGATTGATTTGCTTTGTTTTAACTAGGTCCTCAAACCATTGGATGTGAAAACCAAATTTTACAATGCAGAGGTAAGTGTTAGGCACTTAATAAGATGTCAAATTAAACATTGAAATCTTAACTGAAAATCAGAGGTGTTACATTTCCTGTCATGATGAAGTAAACTGCTGATATAACAACTAATTGAGATATTATTAATAATCCTAAATTTCAGAAGAGTTGAATTTCATTAATTCTTCTGGGTTCAGCTGACATATAATCAGTGTGTCTTGATTTCTACTTTCATGATTTTCTGGGACATTCACCCCTTTTGTTAAACAACTGCCCTGCAATCCTCCAGAATGGTGGTGGTGTTGCTTTCAAACACTAGCAATCTGCTGAATATTTACAGTGACTTTATGGATGTCACAAGATTCAAGTGCCAGGCATAGACTCAATATCCATGTGAAGAGAGGTGCATGCAGCAGGTCCTCCTTGGGAAGTCAGTATACCAAGTAGAGCTGGGCTGCCGAGTGCCTTAAAAGCTTACTGGGAAAGCCTCATTGGACAAAACTGGAGAAAGAAGTAACTTGAAGAATAGAACATGATCTGTTCTTTAGCATAGAGAAAAACTAAGTGGGACTGACCCTAAGAGAAAGAATTTTTGTTTGTATTTTTTTTTCCCAAAAGATTCTCTATTACCTCCAGAGCTGTAGAAAATGAGATGTCAGCTAGGAATAGTGACACTTGCCTGTTATCACTAAGGGATAAAGAATTGGGTGGATGGTGAATTAGGCAGCACTGTGCTGCACAGTGAGCTAGAGATCACCCTGAGTTATACATAGTGAGACCCTGGCTTGAAGAAAAAAAGAGGAAGCTTTTTATGAAAAGTTCTTTTAGTCCTCAAAATCTCTATGATAAATTAAGAATTACTCAAATGCAGTATTTTGTTGTGGATTGTGTCTTTTACTTCATACCACATGGAGGTCAGTAATTTGCAATCCTGTCACACTGTCTCTCAGTGTACCTTGTATCTTGTAGCTGTAATTGTTTAGCTGTCACAGTAAATGAACCTAGCCTGTAAATATTTACAAGAGGAAAGGAAAAAGGCATATAATTAACAAAATGACGTACATAGAATAACAATAGGCTAAGAAGTTGGAGCAGTCTAAAACACGTCATTGGGAAAATGAAAAAAGAGTGGAGAAAACCTCTATGGTCTCAAAGTATCTCAAAATTACATGTTAGACAAATAAATACTGTTCAGCCAATAGCATGGATCAAATTGTGTATTTTAAGTAGTTAGTAAACCACATCACTCTGAATGACTAGTACATAGTACTTCACTACGGTCCTTGTGCCATGTATATGTCAAACATGTTTTGAAACTATTTTTAATCATGCTAATGTGAATCATCTAAAGAAAAAGTAGATGATGGCTTCATGAAAAATTCTATTGTAGTTTTCTATGCTAGGAAAGTCTTGCAGGAAGACACAGAAATTAGTAGCTGGGAGTCAGCATTTGGTCACCTGCTGGGTTCAAAATCCAGTGTCAGGTGTAGAAGCAAAATAATGTAAGCAGGTATCTTCCCTAGCCTCAGGACACTTACCTTGGTGGAGGCGGCTGCATAATGTAACCACAATACACGTGACTCCCTGTGTCCCAAACAGTGTATTCATGCTTCAGGAACAGAGCAGTGACATATTATCACCACATTTGATGAAGGAGGTGTCATTTGATGTTGGACTTAATAAATCTACTTTTAAATATGTACTTATATATTGCATAATAGACTAAAATATAATAATGATAGATAATTAACTGAATTGTTTGGAATGGTCTATCCCAGCATTTCCTGAATTATGACCTGTGACAGCTTTATGGTAACTTTAATCATCCAAGATCCTCCTCTAGGAAAGGATTCCAGCATTAGGTAAATTCAAGAGAAGCTTTATGATGTTCTGTTCTCAATATGAGATGGAGTATATGTCCACCTGAGGTATGGAGAATTCAGTACAGGTAAAGAATGTACAACAGGAGAGTGCAGTACAGGCAAAGAATGTACAACAGGAGAGTCCAGTACAGGTAAACAGTGTACAACAGGAAAGTGCAGTACGGGCAAAGAATGTACAATAGGAGAGTCCAGTACAGGTAAACAGTGTACAATAGGAGAGTGCAGTACAGGTAAAGAATGTTCAACAATAGAGTGCAGTACAGGGAAACAGTGTACAACAGGAGAGTGCAGTACAGGAAAACAGTGTACAACAGGAGAGTGCAGTACAGGAAAACAGTATACAACAGAAGAGGGCAGTACAGGAAAACAGTGTACAACAGGAGAGTGCAGTACAGGAAAACAGTGTACAACAGGAGAGTGCAGTACAGGCAAACAGTGTACAACAGAAGAGGGCAGTACAGGAAAACAGTATACAACAGGAGAGTGCAGTACAGGCAAACAGTGTACAACAGGAGAGGGCAGTACAGGAAAACAGTATACAACAGGAGAGTGCAGTACAGGAAAACAGTGTACAACAGGAGAGTGCAGTACAGGAAAACAGTGTACAACAGAAGAGGGCAGTACAGGAAAACAGTGTACAACAGGAGAGTGCAGTACAGGGAAACAGTGTACAACAGAAGAGGGCAGTACAGGAAAACAGTGTACAACAGGAGAGTGCAGTACAGGCAAACAGTGTACAACAGGAGAGTGCAGTACAGGGAAACAGTGTACAAAAGGAGAGTGCACTACAGGAAAACAGTATACAACAGGAGAGGGCACTACAGGTGAAGAATGTACAACAGGAGAGTGCAGTACAGGTAAAGAATGTACAACCAGGTTAGTTGGCAGACTTTTACCTATTTGCTCTTGTTTAAATATTCAGCTATAATGTTCTTCTCTGTCCCATTGTCATTTAACCGTAGCAATTTCACCTTTTAGAAAAGTAGTTTGGCACATTTCTGTATGTTGCTTCCTGTTTACTTTCTTGTTTACTAATGCTGTCTTTAGTAAGTAAAAAAATGCAGAGATGCATTTTATTTTGAAGTTCTTTTTCTTTAACATTTAACTCTGATTTTTCTAATTTTTCTTTTTTATTTTTCCATTAGAGTGACCTCAGTTCTGTGGTAATTTCATTTTTTATTATAAATTGTATGCTTTTCTCACTCCTTTTTGACTTTGCCTAATTAATCTCTCTGCAAAACATAGTGGAAAAACAGTTAGTTGTAAATACTAGGTCTGTGACGTCAGAAAGAAAATATACAACTTGCGTATACTTTTTAAATTCTTTGTGAGATTAAAGATTAAATTGTCACATTGAGATGACTGTGTTCTCATTTTTTGTTTCATTGGGTGTTTTTTAAGAGGAGACACAAAATCTCATTATCTTTTATCCTTGGGATTTTCAATACTTTGCTATAAAATATCCAATTACCTTTCATTCCTTACGTAGAATATACAGTGGAAATTCATTTTGAGATGCACAGTGGTTTTACATCTGGGTCAGGTAAAGCTGGCCTTTTGACAAAAGCAAACACTGGCTGAATTCCTGTTTCCAACTTTCTCTTCATGATCAGCAGCATTTGCTTGTTATGTTACATGTGCAATAACTGGCAGCCTGAGCACTGAATTCTTGTCCTAGTTTTTCAGATGTTGGACTGCTTGGTACTAACTGTTCACACTAACTTGGTTTTCCACTATGCTGCTCTCCTTTCTTTTCTCTATGCTGTTCATCAAATTACACAGAGAATTGCATTTTAAAATGGAAATGTGGGCCTTGGGTTATTTTAAGAGCAATGGATTTATGGGATATATTCACTTATTTTCTTAAGAAAAAGTAATTGAGGTGGGTGTACTGGTGCATGCCTTTGATCCCAGCACACACAGAAGACAGAAGCAGGCAGATCTTTGTGAGTTCAAGGCCATCCTGGTCTCCAGAGTGAGTTCCAGGACAGCCAGGGCTATTACACAGAGAAGCCCTGTCTCAAAAAACCAAAAAAAAAAAAAAAAAAAAAAAAAAGAAAAAGAAAAAGTAACCAAATGATAAGTTTAAATGGTACATTGTTTAGCCAGGTATGGCACACACCTTTAGTCACCAGCAATTGGAGCCCAGCCTTGTCTACATAGTTCCAGGACAGTCGGAGCTAATAGAGATGCTCTGTCTCAAAACAAAAACAAAAAAGGCACATTGTTTTTAAAAAAAATCCTTGTACTAATATTTTCATTTGAGCACATACCTAAAGGCTGAAGAATCTGTTTAAGACACATTAAATTAAACTTCATTATATTTTACATGGTTGTCATTTTTCTGACTTCAGCATTTGAAAAGCTCATAATTCCCCAATTTGATGACATAGTTAATTTCCAAGTTCTATAACTAAAATATTTGGGGGAAAGAAAGTAATTTCTGAATACTCTTCACATAACATCTTTATTCTTCAGTCACTCAAAGGAGACCCAGAACCAAGAGGCATGAAATTAAGGATGTTTAACAGAAATAACCAGGGAATTTGATGTTTTTATGAATTCAATTTTCAAGCTACCCACTGACTCAAATGCATGATGTCATTTTGAAATTTTTAAAAGTCCACAAAATACTTCAGTGTGACTGGTTTAGAAGCTGAAATGTCATTGAGCCACTTCCCATGCTCTTGTTTCAATCTTAAATGTATAAAGTGAACCAAGAAGTGACTAAGATTACTTATAAATTGCTTTAATTTAAGAAATTATACCCTAAAGGGTATAAAAAACAGATTATTCGTAGCTAGTGGTCACTATGTCCATTGAATCTATTGTACATTAATTACATTATCTCAGAGTAGTCCAATGAAGACCTCATTACCTTCCCTTAGCCCAGTCTGAGTGTGCCCATCACACTGAAGTTTCTTCTACCATTTTAACATCTTACCACATTTGGACTTTTTGTTGTTACCAAAATACTAGTTGAACACATGCTTTTGAATTCTACCAAATATATCCTAGCTATCCCACATCCATTGTTTGACAGGGTACCTGTTGACTAACAACTCACTTTGCTCCTGTTTATTATGTTAGGATGAAGATTTCTTTTCTTGCATTAATGGTGATAATTTTGATTTGCAGGCATGAACTAATCACAGTTGTGGTTAATATTTTTTCATATAAATAAGATATTTTCATCAAGGTAAATACTGTAAATACCATGACATTTTGGTGCCTTTTTTTCCATGTCCTCAGACTGATGAAGTCTTTCTTGAAGCCCAAATTCAGAACATTACAACCTCACCTATGTTTATGGAGAAAGTTTCCCTGGAGCCATCGATAATGTACAATGTAACAGAATTAAATTCAGTGACCCAAGCCGGGGAATGGTAAATATGAAATGTTTGCTGCTATTTGGAAAGATGCAGGCTTTTCTGATGACCCCTAGTCTAGTAGATTGTGATTTATTTTAAAATAATTGGTGAACAAAATTTTTTAGAGAAGTTTTACATTAATCAAACCTTTAATGAGAAAGTAGAAGTCCCATGAGCTGTCTTCCCCAGTCAGTTTCTCCTTTTGGTTTATGTTTTCTTATGTGCCTTTCATTTATTGTTTGTTTTTGTTTTTTGTTTTATGTTTGTTTGTTTGTTTGTTTTTGGTTTTTCAAGACAGGGTTTCTCTGTATAGCTTTGGAGCCTATCCTGGCACTCGCTCTAGAGACCAGGCTGGCCTCGAACTCACAGAGATCCGTCTGCCTCTGCCTCCCGAGTGCTGCAGTGCTGATTCTTATTGCAAGCAAAAGATCACAGTTGAAGTCTATATATGTGACACACACACAGTAAGATTGACCAAGTGCATAACAGCATGTCTACCCTTGCTAATGAGTTTTCCTCACACCTAGTTGGACCTCCCTCTACATAAAGATCTTGCCTTTTTCCCATCTTGTGTTGCACTGTTCAAAGCCCTTTCTCTCTCATCTCTATATTTATCTATATATCTATATCTCACAGAGATCTGCCTGTCTCTTATCTCAATTGCTAGAATTAAAGGTGTGTGCCACTACCACCCGGCTACCCTGGTTCTCTAACTTTCATATTTCATCCAGATAAATCGGAAACTATCATTATTACCCTGTAAATGATAAAACTGAAACATGGGAAGGATAGTGGAGAAGATATTAGGAATTAAAGATAGGGTGAGTGTCAATTTGAAAAATAAATTTGCATGTAAGAAGATATGGACATCAGAGGAGATGATTTTAATTTTTGTGGGGAAAGTATACATGTCTTTCTTTTTTAAATTTATTTAACTTTATTTTTTATGTGCATTGGTGTGAAGGTATCAGATCCCCAGGAACTGGAGGTACAGATAGTTGTGAGTGCTTGGAACCAAACCCCGGTCATCTGAAACTTAACTATTGAGCTATCTCTCCAGCCCAACATGTCTTTCTATAGCTATTTTGGAAGAGAAGGAACAAACAAATGTATTATTAGTGTTGATGAGGAGGCACTAGCTGGAGAGAGAGTGCCTGACTTTCCTAATAATAATGATTCCTAGTAATAAAAAGCTTGTGTGATGGTAAGATACCAAAAAGTTGACAGACTTTTTTGCTTTCCATTCTTCATTCATTTTGAAAGCAACTACTTATATTAGAATGGTGTATCTCAAGGGCGGTAATGGTGCTAAATGGTTTAGCACTTACCTAGCACATGCAGCACCCTGGCTTCTGTCCCCAGCGCCACACAAAGAAACAGAATAGAAAATATTGCTCTGTTTCAAAGCTAGTTTCTCTCTGCCTCCCCCTTCCTTTTTTGTTGGAGGGGTGGTAGTGGGGACCTACCCACTTCCTCACACATTCTAGGCAAGTGCTGACCACTGAGATAGACCCAAGCCTCTGTTTTACTTTTTTATTTTGAGACAGAGTCTTACTAAGTTGCCCAAGATGGCCTTGAACACAGTGTCTCATTAGGCAGACATTTCATTTGGATTGAAACCTCTGTCCACTCCTAAATCTCTGTTATCAATTCCTATCCAAAAGAATTAACCACACCAGCCAGGCGTGGTGGGGCACACGTTTATAGCACTTGGGAGGCAGAACTCTGTATGAGGCCAGCCTGGTCCACAGAATGAGTTCCATGACAGCTAGGGCTACACAGAGAAACCCTATCTCAAAAAAGAAGAAGAAGGAAGAGGAGGAGGAGGAGGAGGAGGAGGAGAAACAACAACCGTGTGAATAGCTTTTCCTTCGGAAAGATGCTAACAGATTTTTCTTCTAATTCTCCACCTGCCAGTGTATCTACATTTGGATCCAGAGGATATTTGCAGCCAATGGATACACGCCAGTACTTATACTGCCTAAAGCCTAAGAAGGAGTTTGCAGAAAAAGCTGGCATCATTAAGGGAGTGACAGTCATTGGAAAGTTGGACATAGTGTGGAAAACAAACCTAGGTGAAAGGGGAAGATTACAGACCAGCCAGCTTCAAAGAATGGTGAGTTTAGAAAACAGGTCAGTGTGGGGTTGGGTAGGTCATTCAGCTTAGCCCTAAAAAGCAGAGCACCATGAAGTCACCCAGATTTCTAGAAAATACTAACTAATAGCTGTGTTGGTCCCTAGGAGAAAACTAGTGTTGAGATTCATAGAAATGTTCAGTTAGATGTTGGCTTCTCTTGAGTATCTCTGTATTTTTTTTTAACTTCAACAAACAGTATTTATAACTGCTTATCAGCCTTTTTTTAGTTTTTCAAGACCAGGTTTCTCTGTGTAACAGTCCTGGCTATCCTGGAACTAACTTTGTAGACCAGGCTGGCCTTAAACTCACAGAGATCCGCCTGCCTCTACCGCCTGGAATTAAAAGCCTGCGCCACCACCACCTGACACTCACTGTTCATCTGACTCACATTGCATTGAGGTATTCTGGGCAATGTCCTGAACCTCATAGACTTACAGTGCTTGCCTACTGTTTACTCCTTTGTTGTCATTGTTTTGAGACAGAGTGTCACTATATAGTCCTGGCTGGTCTGAACTCAGCAACCCTTTGAGATCAGAACCCCTAAGTCCTAACTCATTCCTTATCTAGAGGCAAGATTCATCTTATTTCTACTGAGCCTGTAGTAATTATCACCAAAAGTCTGGGTCTGCAGGGTTGTTCCACCCAAGCTCACAGCATAAGAAGTGAGTGAGAGACCCAAGCAGGGCCTCAGTGTTTTCACAGAGCATCAGTTTGGAGACCTGTGTCTGTTCAGAAAAGGTGCTGGTATGGTGCCTTCATTAATATCAAAAGGTTATTTAATAGGTGTATTTTAACTGTGTTACTTTTGTTTTCACAGGCTCCAGGTTACGGAGATGTTAGGCTCTCTTTAGAGGCCATCCCAGATACAGTGAACCTAGAAGAACCTTTCCGTATTACCTGTAAAATCACAAACTGCAGGTAATGCCAATGTGTGTGACTGGGCCTCCTTTCTCCTCACCTAAAAGTTCTTGCAAATCCTTTAATTATCCCCCTGCCCTCTTTTAGTTTTTTGAGACAGTGTCTCTGTATAGCCCTAGCTGTCCTGGAGCTCACTCTATAAACCAGGCTGGCCTCAAACTCAGAGATCTGCCTGCCTCTGCCTCCCCAGCGCTGGGATTAACGGGGTGCGTGCACCTCTGCACTCCTTTATATATCTTGTCCCTTCTTATATTGAATACTATAACACTGCTAATGATGTTTACATATTTGAGGCCCTAATATTTACTTCCTGTGTTCTAATTTCATTCATTAATCATAATATGTGGTGGGTATTAATTATTGATAGTCTGTGGAAGAGAGCTAGAAAAGGCCACATTTAAGAATGAGCTGGCATAGATGATGAGTGTTGTAATTTTAAAAAGCAGCATTTGAGAGAAAGACACCATGCGACAGAGCTTGGGTAGAAGGGTTTTTTATTGGGGGAAAGTGAATTGGAAACTGGGGAAGGGGAGAGGGGAGACCAGTCTCTGTGGACAGGAGTGGCAGAAGAGGAGTGGGGGGGACAGAGATGGGCAGAGAGAAAGAGAGGAAGATGGGAGGTGGACAGCGCCTGTTTAAAAGGGAAAGTAGTAAATGTGCACAGGTGGTGCTTTTAGTGGCTGCAACTGAGGGCGTATCCTGTCAGAACCCCAAGGACAGGCCAGTAAAGATGCCTGAATAGAGTATTCAGATACATTTCTGTGATGCTTGAACCTGAACCATGTCTTTAGTATTAACAAGAAGAAATGTTAAAATAAGAGCAACTTCTAGGTTGGAAAAATGATTCTGATTTTTTGTCTATTGCCTATTTTCTTTGGTAATGTTCTCCAAGACAGTCTTATTATATAGCCCAGACTGACTTGAACTTGTAGTCTTCTGAGTAATGGGAATACAGGCTAAAGTTTTTTGTCTTCTTTTTGAGATTGTCTTACTGTGTAGCCTTGGCTTGCCTGGAACTGCTATGTAGACCAGGCTGATGTGAAATCCATAGAGAACCACTAGCCTTTGTCTCCTGGAGTGATAGGATGAAAGGCATCCACCACCACACCCAGCCATGAAGCAGTTTTGGCAGTAAACAGAAGAAGCAAATCATAGACAGCTTAAAGCATTAAAAAATTAAATTCTATCAAAGTGGTTTTGCTAACACATTATTAGTTTGAGTACTGCAATAGTATTGCAATGATGAATCACCCTTTTAGTATAGCTGTATAATCACTTTACTTTCATACCCATCCAATCCTGTGTTGTAAGGATATAGGAAATATCCTTCAAAATTAGAGAAATGCCTGATTCTCTATGAAGCTACTAGATATACTACTACTACTACTACTACTACTACTACTACTTTGTTATGTTATTGTTTTGAGCAGAGTCTCTAACCCAGGCTGGCATTGAACTCCTGTAAAGCTGAGGATGACCTTGAACTTCTGATCTCCTACCCCCACTTCTCAGGTCAGGTGCTCAATAGGATTACAGGTGTGCACTACCATGCTGTTCTTGACATGCTAGGGATCAAAGTTGGGGTCTTGGATGCTAGGGATGGATACCAACTGATCTGCATTCCCAGCCCCTCAGTCTTTTTCATAGAAAGTTTTAGTTTTGTGGTAACATCCATGGGTTGCTGTTCCTCTTTATCTCTCTCTGACTGGATTGTAAATTATTCAGGAGAGACAGATCTTAACAGTTTACATACAGTGCTTGCTGATCATATGATCTTAGTGAACATTCAGGCAAAAATGTGTAAATATAGGGGATTCCAGGGGACTTTTATTTTGAGTTTTTTTGGGGGGGTGTCAAAAAAGCTTATTGACTAACTGATCATACTGTGAAAATTTTTAAACTAATTTTTTGATGTTCATTTTAATGTAGTGGTTTTCTAAACCACTTTAACAGTTTCAATTTCATTTCCTCATCTATGAAAATCAAATCCCAAATATACAAACGTGGATATAGGCATACAACATACAATATAAAAACATTATGGCAGAGAGCAAAGGGAGACTGGGGAGTAGCCCCGTTGGTGGAATGCTTTCCTAGGATGTACAGTGCCCTGACTTTGACCTCTAGCTGGGGACACATACTTGTAACACAAGCACTGGAGAAAGAGGGAAGAGACCAAAAGTTCGAGGTTATCTTCAGCTACAAAGGGCAGTCCAGAGTACAAGAGACCTAGTCTCCAGACTCTTAGGGGTAAGCTTGCTTAGTGGTTTAGGGCACTAAGCATGACCTGAGTCTGAGTTCCAGAACCCACATGGAAGAGGGATAGAGCCACATGCACACCAGCACAAGCATACTGGCACATACACACATACATGAAATTAAATAAATAAATAAATAAATAAATAAATAAATAAATAGATAGATAGATAGATAACTGTTAGAGTAAACAACTTTCTAGGTTTTTATAGAATTTACTGAGAAAATTGTGTTGTCCATCTAAAATGGTCTCTAACACAGGTTATTTCTAATGTTTGTTAGAGAGATAGAAACATGTAAAGCAAATATAATTTTAATATGTAAGTTAAATTCTAAGTAAATATTAAAATAGGAGCCAAATCCTAAGACACACAGAACTGAAGAACTGAACGTAATTACAATACACTAGGAATCTAGTCCTTCTGAACTTTAACATAATTTCGTTGAAAACTTTGAAAATGAGCATGCTAAAGCTGAACTAGTAGTGCCTGCCAATAGAGGAGTTTTCATGGGGACACAGTGAGCAAGCATGAATGGCTTTTACTTCTGAGTCTTGCCAGTCATTTCCTGTTAGTTGCAGGCTAAGAGAACAGATCGTTTGTCAAAAGACTTAGGTTGTCCTTCCCTATGGAGTTCCCAGTACAAAGAGTAGGAGGCAGCAATAAAATGAGACCCGAATGTCTGAAGTACAGAGAAAAGGCAAGGCTGGTGTAAGGCTTCTGTAAGCCTGAAAGATGCTATGCCCTCATTCTGTCCTTTTGTTTGTTTTGCTTTTGAGACAGTACCTCCTTATAGCCCAGGCTGGCCTCACACTGGCTATATGGCTGATGTTGGCCTTGAACTTGTGATCATCCTACTTCTAACTCCCAATGGTCCCTGGCACCTTCATATTATCTTAAGTTAAATAATGACATGCTCATTTTTCCATTCTTTTTCTGGTTTTTATTCTCCTGGACACCCAGAAGGTAAACTTAATGAAAAACAGAAGGAATGCGATGGTGTTTCCTTAGGAAATAAACAAGATTTATTCCTGTTCTCTGATTGTTTCAGCAGTGAAAGGACGATGGATCTGGTCCTGGAAATGTGCAATACCAATTCTATCCACTGGTGTGGGATTTCTGGAAGACAGCTGGGAAAGCTGCATCCAAGCTCCTCACTCTGCCTGGCCCTGACTCTCCTGTCTTCGGTACAGGGGCTCCAAGTACGTTCTTTTTTTGGTAATCAACAGGATGAGCTAAATTATCATTTCTGATAGCTGTATTTTCTCTAGTAATTATCAGTGAGTGAAAACTGAAGTGCCTCTGTCTCTCTTTCTCTCTAGAGTATCTCTGGCTTAAGACTCACTGACACATTCTTAAAGAGAACATACGAATATGATGACATTGCACAAGTCTGCGTGGTCTCATCAGCTGTGGAAGTGGAAGCCTAAAGAAAATTTCTGATGTTAAATATCTTGTTTAATTACAGAACTGCTCTCTATATTTTGTCAGCTTTGTGAAATTATCATTAGCAAAAATAAGTATATGTTATTTAAATTTGTTTTCTGTAAAACAGTTAAATATTAAATATTTGTTGTAAAAACAATAGTTTTATCTTGTGAATTATATTCTGAATGAACAGAACATTTCCATATTTTCTACACATATTTCATGACCTTTAAGACAACTGGCAGGTTTGTTTTCAACAAGCTCAATTTTTGAGGCTTTTTGTCTATCAAGTATCTTTTTGTAAAGGCAGACCTTTTTGTAAAGACCCATGTATCAGGTGTCTTGGGCTCTGGAGACAGGTGAGTTCTGCCATCTGAGTACAATAGCCGGGGTGTCTATGGTGATGGCACCTGCTGGCTAGGGCCCCACATCCCACCCCACCCCCCACCCCCCACCCCCCACCCCCGGGCTACAGTTTACTAATTCAGTCTGGAAGATACTTTGGAATTTTCATAACACTTTGTGTAGAAATTTAGTTAATCGTAGTTAACTAGACTCTTTCCTAGGTTCTTAGCCAACAGAAAAGCCTTGTCTGAAACAATTCAGGTCCCCTTCCTATAACCCAATTTTTTGTTGTTGTTGTTTTTGTTGTTGTTGTTTTGTTTTGTTTTTCAAGACGGTTTCTCTGTGGCTTTGGAGGCTGTCCTGGAACTAGCTCTTGTAGACCAGGCTGGTCTCGAATCACAGAGATCCACCTGCCTCTCTGCCTCCCAAATTCTGGGATTAAAGGCAAGAAATTACTATTTTTTTATTCTATTTTATTTATTTATTATGTATACAACATTCTGCTTCCATGTATATCTGCACACCAGAAGAGGGCACCAGATCTCATAGCGGATGGTTGTGAGCCATCATATAGTTATTGGGAATTGAACCCAGGACCTCTGGAAGAGCAGTCGGTGCTCTTAACCTCTGAGCCATCTCTCCAGCCCGAAATTAATATTATTATTATTATCATTATTATTTGGGTTTTTTGAGACAGAGTTTCTCTGTGTAGTTTTAGAGCCTGTCCTGGAACTCACTGTAGACAAAGCTGATCTTGAACTTACAGAGATCTGCCTGCTTCAGCCTCCTGAGTGCTGGGATTAAAGGCAGGTGCCACCACTACCCAGCTAGAATTATTTTCATAATACACATTTAAATGATTCCCAGCTTCATATCTGATTTTTAACTCATATCATGTACTAATATAAAAGTTTTGTCTGTCCATATAATCATACCCATTTGTATCAGAAACAAATCAGCAAAAAAAAAAAAAAAAAAAAAGAGAGAGAGAAAGAAAAAGAAAAAAAAATAAGGCCTTAAACAGCTTTGCAATAGTAATATAACAAACTGTTTCCCAATTAGTCAGGAAAACAAAACATCCATGATGTTAAATAAGCCTTATCCTATTTTGACAAGTTGAAATTCCCCAGTATATAACTGATTACATATTAAGAATGCATTAAATCAGACACAAAACATTTGTCTTAAATGCATAATTATTTATTGCCATGACAAATTATTTGGTCCAAAAATGAAAGGTATATTCAGAAGGCTTGACCCTCACATTAGTCATAATTGATGAATGTCTATGCAAAACAAAATGCAAGCATTGAGAACTGAAGTCGGTTCCTTAGGATGACAGAGACTGGTCCAGTCAGTCTTTATCAGCATTATCTCAAGCGTCTTCTCATGACTGAACCATGCCTTCATTCATTCAGAATTTAAAAGTTACTCTGCTTTATACTTTTAATTACAAAGTCTCTTCTGTGTATAAACAACATAAGTACATACTATTCATACTCTAAATAAAAGTAAGATAAATACCATCTTATTAAGGATCTGTGTCAACTATTATAAAAACTAGAGTGATGATTTGGTACAGTAAATGAAATTCCATTTCCATAAAAAGGGCATGTTCAGTTTTGCATAGCACAGTAACAGTTTCAGCTACTCCAATGAAATGGGCTTATGGAAGCCAGGCATTCCTAATTAGAATGTATATAAGTACTCAATGCTGTCCTGCTTCTCTTAGCAAGTGTATTTTCCAGACAAGGGGAAGAATTCTTGGGGAAGTGTCTGAGAATTTTAAGACAGCTAGCACAATCAGGCCACACACACACACACACACACACACACACACACACACACACACACACAAATCCTGAAAATAGCTTGCAGTGTGACGACTCCAATGTGATGGAGAGACCTGAAGAGTAAAAGGTGTCCTGAATAGAAGGAAACTCCATGAAGTGGGAAGCGACATCTGGCTGTATATTCGTTCCCAAAGAAACAAACTAAAAAAAGTGAAATGGAAGATACACACAAGTTCTATTTTGTGTAAAAGGAAGAGCTACTAAGGATGTTAGCACAGGAAGTCAGTGTTCCAGAGCCACTGATGAGAACTGTTCATTCTTAGCGGGATATTGCTGGCCAAGTGAACTAGTTCTTCCTCTTCTGTTTTCTGAGAGTCCTATAGAGCGGATATTATTCTCTCCTAAGACTTTGATAGAGTTGACCACTGAAATCATCTGAACCTATGGGTTTTTTTTGTTTGTTTGTCCTGGCAAGTACTAAAATTTCTTAACAAAGACTGGCCTATTCAGGTTATCTTCACAAAGACTGGTTTCCAAAAGTTATTAAATACAAAATTCTAGGGCAAGTCATAGTGTTTTCTAATTGTCCTTTTTGCTTTTTGGGTTATTTTGTTTCCTAGTGGGGGTTTTGTTTGTTTTATTTTTGAAACAGGGTCTCCTGTATCCCAGGCTGGCATCATACTCACTATGTAGCCAAGAATGATGCTGAATTACTGGTCCTGCCTCTACCTCTCAAATGTTGGGATTACAAGTGCACCTTGTCATTCCAGTTCCATGCAGTATAGGGAAGGAGTGACCCAGGGCTTCATGCTAGATAAGCACTACCAACCGAACTATGCTCCCCACCACCATAGTTTCCCTTTTAACATCTATAGGATCTGTTCAGTAGTATAGCTGCTCTTTTTTTTTATTTTTTTTCTTTTTGAATGCAGTGATGGAATTGAACTCATGGTCTCATACACCAGGCAAGCACTCTCACTTTCATCTCTGATACTGTTAATTTGTATTTTCTGTTTCCTGGTCAGCACACTAAGGATTCACCAGTTTTATTTAACTGAAAGCATGTTCTAGGATTATGAACATTCAACACTGGGTGGTTGTTTTAGTTGTCAACCTCGAATTTTCTTTGATTGTAAACTTTGTGCAGCCAGTGAGTGCTTCACCCTGTGTAAGGAACACTCGATGCTATGTAACAGGTAATACAACACAGTTCTATGTCAGAGGTTCTCCTGTTCTCTACCAGAACTGTGTTTCCTGTCTATCCCACAAGAGCCTGAGCCTAGGTGCTTGTTGGCTACTTGAGGAGAGACCTCCAACTTTATGTTGTTCTAAAGTTGAGTCCTAACTGCATGGTGCACTGTTTAAATCGGTGAACTAAACCAAATTTGATAATAAGACCCTAAATCAGAATTTTTAATTCATCTCCCCAACATGTTTATAGTGAAATTACAAAACCACTGCCTCACAAAAGGCAAAAAAGAAAAGCTTTTGAAACCTCAAGACACTAAATACAGGAACTGTGGGAAGGTCCTTACTGCCTCATTAATTTTAAATTACTTTCTTTTTCACCTTTCCTTCATCACATGTAAAATCATTACATACCAGCCCCCATTTAACCAATTCCATTTAAAACTGGAATTTTTTTCATCCATCAATGTACCTAGAGTCATGCCATTAGTATCTCATGCCATTTCCTTCTACTAACCATATGCCAGATGCATAAATATAAGATACTTGAAGTCTCCTGTTATGTTTAAATTTCAATAAATTAAAATTAAGCATAAGACTGGCATGCCAAGCCAAACTACAGCAGAGGATTACACAAATGAGCAATGATAGCAATAGATGCCTTTGTTATCCAGCAAATAATGGTAAAGTTAAAAAACAATCATTGTTGATGGGCACAAATTAAATTCCACTTAGAAATCCCATAACTTGGGGTCAAGTCAGTGGCTTTTTTAGTGTAAAAAGATATTGCCCTAGGTAAGTTTCCCACGAATGAAACTGTGACAATTAAGCTGAGATAATTAATAGAGCAGTTGTGTTCACTGACGTGACCAGTACCGTTAAGGATCTCTAAGTGTGTTTCATTGTGTACTTCACTGGCCATGCGAATGCTATTAACACTACACCACAGACAAGACTAGTTACAATTACAGAGAAAACCTGAGCATACCACCTTTGCTTTCTGTACATTCACAGTATCTTCAAAGCATCACCTGCACCCAACATGGCTTCTTGCCATCTGAAGATCCCATCACCAGTAAAAGCTGCCCTAAGATAGTACTGGTGCCCATGGCAGACATGTTACTGATGGAAGCACATACCAAAGTTTCTCTCCTGACATGTTGCCAGGCACATGTCTTCTAAACCAGCATGATGAGAAGTCTTTCCACTCAGTAGCCACTCTCTCAAAACCATGGCTTAGGGAAACCTGTAGCTAAAGAACTTTATCCAATAAATAGCCCTACTAGTCAATAAATATACTCTGTACTGTCTGATATACAAATATGATGATAAAAGTTTTAAAATGGATGGGCCCTTTTCCAAGGCTGGATTAGCACTTAACAAGGCTACTGATGGTTTGTTTCCAAAGGAGTTGGGAATATGTTCAAGTCTGCTTGTGATAAACTATTTTCTAAATGGATGGATTCTCTCAGGTTAACACAAGAGACTTTCCTCCATTATTCTCAGACATTGTGTAGGGTGGATTTTTTGTTACTTTGTTTTGACTATTGTCTACAGGTGGACATGTCAGAACCATAACTATGTGTACTGGGCGAGGGTCCTGATCAAGTCAGGAGTGTTCTTCCGTACTGCTGCTGAACGACCTGCTCCGGATGTGATTTCTCAGCTGCTCTATCAGTTCAGGGTTCTGTTGCTGTATCTGCTGAGCAAACTGCTGTCCCCTGCAGGAAAAAGGCAGAATAAACTGGGTGGGGACTTTCTAGTCACAGAATCTGGATGCAAAATGAACTGCAGAAGCCGGGGGAACTACCCAAGAGAATTTCTCCTATAAACACAAGTTTTAGAACCCTAACATTACCAATACCCCACCTAGCATTACTACAGACAGACAGCTCGCAAGGTGTGTGTGTTTGTGTGTATATCTGTGTGTGTGTGTGTATGTATGTATGTATGTGTGTCTGTGTGTATGTCTTTCTTTGTGTCTGTGTGCGTACATGTCTCTCTCTCTCTCTCTTCCTCTCTCTCTCTCTCTCTCTCCCTGTGTGTGTGTGTGTGTGTGTGTGTGTGTGTGTGTGTGTGTGCGCGCGCGCGCGCGCGTGCACATGGTGTGCAGGTACACAAGCCAAGGCCAGGAGGGATGCCGGTGTCTTCCCCTATCACTTCCTGTCTTTCCCTGAACCTAGGACTTGCATTTTCTTGGGTAACCTGGAAGCCAGCAAGCACCAGTAGTGCTCCTGTCTCCACCCCTTTAAGTCGTGGTGTTAGAGGTGTATGTGGATGCCCAGGTCCTGGAGTGGGTACTAAGATCAGAACTCCTGTTCTCATTGTGTAACAAGTGCTCTTTACTTCTGAACCACCTCTCTAGCCCAACAGAACCCTTTCCTACATTCGTAAGATTCTAGGTTCAAGCCCAGTACCTCATTAAACACATTCATACACAGTTTTGAAACAGGATAGTAGTAATGTCAACAATTCTAGCAGTTGGGTGGGAGGGGCAAGAACATCAAGAGTTCAAGACCACCCTCAGCTACAAGGACAGCATGATCTACATAAAAACTCTATCTCAAAAAATAGAATTTAGATGGTTTTTACAAGCCGCATGAGGTTCCTTGGGTCCGCTCACTTTTCTGAGTCCTGATGAAATTCCTATTCTTTTGTTTTTGTCTCTTTCACTTGGATGCTGTTCAGAAACTGCACAAAATTATTCTGATGCTCTGAAGCCCCTCCCCACGTGTTGCTTATGATGTTGCTGCCATGTGGCTGACCTCCATGCTGGCTTGGCTCAAAGAACATGGATATTTCTGGAGAGGAAAGGGGGTTGTTTGTTCAGATTTTTGTTCTTATTTTCAGTTCTCTGATTCTTCTCTGGACAGCTGCTGAGATTTATAGCTTGCCTGTTCTGCGGCTTTTCCTTTAAACGCTAACAAAATGGTCCTTGAGATTACAATAAAATGAGTATCACAAATCCTTGAGTTTGTGACTTCAATTACATGTATTAAACATGACAGTCATGCCACTTAAAGATCACTCTAAAAATTCAATATTCGAAGTGGTGAGTGATTGTAACTACAAATTAGAAACTGGAACTGTGGCTTCCTATAAACTTAGCAGTGGCAGTATCAAACACACATTCAAATTTTAGTGACATGGGCAATTCTGACTTGAGTATGTGGAGCCAATGAGAAGAAACACTGCAGAGGCTTGTTTGAACTGCCTGAGTGTTCCGAACATTAATAATCTAATGTGATTTTGAAACTCATTTTACTTATTTTTGTGATGCTGTCAATTAAACTCAAATAAGTGTTCTACTACTAAAGAAAGGGTGTTTTTCAGCCATGTATGGGGGCCCATGTTTGTAATCCCAGCACACTCAGGAAGATCACCCTAAGATGGGCTACATAGCAAGACTATGTCTCTTCAAATTTTAAATATAGACCTGTACCTACTTAATACATGTTTTCAGTAGACATATGACTACCACTTAAATCCCAGAATAGTTATTTAAGCTTACAAAATTAAAAAAAAAAATTCTTGGATCTTCATTTGTAAAAGTGCAGGGTTAATTGCTTTACATATGAGATCACAATGCATGTGCATCACTAAGCAGGTCACCAATCCTTAGGGACCCTCTGTAAGTGTAGATGACAGTACTGATATGGAGGACCCTAATTTGATACCAAAAGCAACAAAAATTTAGCTGTAAAGCAAAAGATGGAACTCTGGTGGATGCTCTGAGCCCTCAGGAAGTTACGACTTATTCCTCAGCTCATCTAGCTACCAATTATGGATGGAAACTGGCCATATTTTTGTTTTTGTTTTGTTTATCTGTTTATTTGCTTGCTTGCTGTGACAGGGTATCATTATATAAACCTGGCTGGTCTGGAACTCACAGAAATCCACCTGCCTCTGCTTACCATGTGCTGGAATTAAAGGTGCATGTCTTTAATTTAAGTAGGGTTCTGCCTACTTTTCCTGCTAATAACTTCCTAAAGATCTGCTCATATTTGGGGGTCCTATGGAGAGAGAAAGAAGTCTGTGAGCATGCATGATTTTCCTCAAGAGAGAGCTGACCACATAGTCTAGGTCTTCTAAATGTAACTCCTATTTATCAACTTCTTAGAGCTTTAGTACATTTAATTAGCTAGTCATTTTAACAGTAAGAGATTGAAATGAAAGCCTTGACCCCTTAGAAACAAACTGTATGACTCTGGAACTAATCAACAATCTATACTGGTTAGTGTTTGTCAATTTGACATAAACCTAAACGTATCAAGGAAGAAGGAATATCAACAGAAGAACTGCCTCCATCCAATTGGCCTGCAGTCAAGTCTGTGAAACATTTTTCTGATTAATGACTAATATGTGAGGGCCCAGCACACTAGAGGCAGTACCATCCCTGAATAGGTGGTCCTCCATTGTAAAGGAAAGCAAGCTGGGAGAACCATAGAGAACAAGCCAACAGGCAGTGTTCCTCTGCTTCAGTTCCTGCCTCCAGGTTCCTGCCTCGAGTTCCTGCCCTGATTTTCTCTTCATGGTGCACTATAAACTGTAAAATGAAATAAATCTTTTTCTCCTCAACTTGCATTTGGTCTTATCAGTCTTATAGAAAGCAAACTAGGACAAACTTTACTCACGCTTGGATGAGGCTAGACAGGTCTGTTAGGCCTCCAACTCCAGCAGCAGGTCCCCCAATGGCATTTGTCATCATTCCTGACATTCTAGGATAATAAAAAATACACCAGGGAGATTAGCATATAGTCTTTCCAGGAATGAAGTCAGTCAACTCTATCAGCGCCATAGAAAGGGTTGTATCAGATGTTTAAGGTGAACCTAAGTTCTAAGTGACTGGAATTCAGTGCATTTTTACCAATTGTGAGGTGACATGCTCAAATTAGGAGTCTAGCAAAGAGAAGGCAAAGGCATAAAGAGCCCTTTATACTTACAGCTGTTGAACTTGAGGGTTCTGCATTAAACTTGCAGCCTATAATTAAAAATAGTATTGCCCATTAAAATATGACAGTAATGCTTACAGATGTTATAAAGATTGTGTAAAGGTAAAGGAATGAAACCTAATGATGAGGACCCTAACGTTGGGTGGCATTTTAGCATGCTATACAAGTAAATGGGACAGTACAAGAGAGAAGGTACTGTAGAAACTGGTGTCAAACAGGGATGTCAGATTACAGACACACACACACACACACAAAAAAAAAAAACATTGTTAGCCAGGCAGTGGTGGCACATGCCTTTAATCCCAGCACGTGGTAGACAGAGGAAGGGGATCTCATTGAGTCTGAGGCCAGCTTGGTCTATATAGTAAGTTCCAGGATAGCCTCCAAAAGTTACAGAGAAACCCTGTCTCGAAAACAAACAAACAAAACATTGTTAATGGAGGACATTGCCATGACTGATCAGATCAATAGATCAAAAGGGAAAAAGAGAAACTTTAAAACTGTAAAGATCTGGTGCTTCTTTTCTTTGTTTTTTGTTTGTTTGTTTGTTTGTTTTTTGAGACTGGGTTTCTCTGTGTAGCTCTGGCTGTCCTGGAACTTGCTCTGTAGACCAGGCTAGACTCAAATTTAGGGTTAAAGGTATGTATCACCACTACAAGGATGAGATTGTATACTTATTTTTTTAATTTATTTATCTATTATGTATACAGTGTTCTGTCTGTATGTACACCTGCAGTGTACCAGCTCTCACTACAGATAGTTGTGAGCCACCATGTGGTTGCTGGGAATTGAACTCAGGACCTCTGGAAGAGCCCCCAGTGCTCTGAACTACTGAGCCATCTCTCTAGCCCAAGACTGTGTACTCTTAATAAGGATGAGGCCACGGAGCTAGCTGCATGTGACTGACTGTGCTACTGAGACCAGAACAGCTCTTTGTAATGGGCTGGAGATGAAGGAAGGCCTCCCTGCTTCCTTCACAGAGCAACAATGGCAGGCCAGTAAATCTTCAAAATGCCATTTTAATCAACTTTCATCCATTTCTATTACTATTACTTTTCTTTATTTTGACAGTACTGAGGATCGAATCCAGGACTTCTTGAACACTAAGCATATGTCCCAACTCTCAACCCTGACTTTACTTATGTGTTCATGTATGTGTGTATTAGAGCAGTGCTGAGCAGTCAAGTGTAGGGCTTCAAGAATGCTATCCAGGTGCTCTGACACTGAGCTCCACCCACATCCTCACCCTGGCCCCTTTTTTAAGAATCAAAAAGATGTGCTTTTAACCCTCATCTTTTGCAACTCCTACATGGTGTTGTCACACCTTATTTTGGTATGTAGCAGCTTAGAGACTAAATTTAACCTGAAACTAAATTCCATTTTCATATTCTGTTACAGTAATATAACCTGAGAACATAACTTGCTCATAACCTAGAAATGAGCAAGCCAGGTTTTAAAACATCACAAGACTTAAAAGGGGGTATGTGTTTGCCAGCAAGTAGGTGAGAAGGCCAACTGAGTTGATAGAGGACTGTGTATTTTGGTTGAACTAAGGATTTGGTGATTGTAAAACATATTTATTTGAACAAAGATGAATAGGAACTGATCCTATTCCAGAAGCACAGAATATGATGGAATGCTGGTGTTTTTGTTTTGAAACAGGGTCTCACCTATGTAACCAAGGCTGGCCTCAAATCCTGTGTAGGCAAGGCTGACCTAAAGCTCTCCATCTTACTCCCTCAGACTTCCAATGCAGGGATTGCAGACATTCATTACCATGCTAGGCAGCAGAATATTTTCATGCAAAATATGCAGTCATTTAAGAAGTACTATAGACCCAGGTAACATACTATACCCACTAAGTACTGGACTGGATCATGATTGTTTTTCAAAGATCCCTAAGGTATTTTGTTGATTTGAAGAACACAGAGCAAGTCTAGGGATTTGCTTAGTTGCCTAGGATGCATGAAGTCCAGGGTTCAGTCTCCTGCATTGCATAAACTGAATGTCGTAGTGCATGCCAATAATCCCAGCATTTAGGAGACAGAAAGATCAAAAATGCAAGGTCACCTTCAGCTGCATACCAAGTTTGAGGCCAGCCTGGGCTACATGAGGAGCTGTTTTTTTTTTTTCTTTCCCACGTCCCTTTTTTTTTCCATTCATTTATTTAGTTCATAAATAAAGTCATGCACAATTATGATACACAATACAGTATGTTCACAATGGCATGGCTAAATTAAACCAATTAACATGTTATATCACACATATTCACCATTTTTGTTTTGAGAAACTTAAAGTATACTATCTCACAACTTTTAAAATATAGCCTATTGTTATCAACCATATTTATCATGCTCTCAGTAGAGCTCAAGACATCACAGAGTCCATGCCTCTTGTCCAACTGCAGTTTTATATCCTTAAACCAATCATTTCCCCATTGTTAAAAGACCCACATTGAAGCTTAATAGCCACAATTCTGCTCTCTGTTCCCATAAGTTCATCATTTCTAGGTTACACATAAAATTGAAATTGTGTGACATTTGTCTTCCAGTGTATCACTTATTTATTTATTTATTTATTTTTGGCAAGCATATAACTTTACTACTTACTAAGAGGAGCTGTTTTTAAAAACATAAACACTTCAAACAAAAAACAAGACCAATGCTGAGGGGCAAGCTTGTGTAATTGCCATATGATCAAAATCCTCAGACATCAACTGATAGATATATCTTCCTAGGACCAATTTTATATGACATTGGGGTTTTAAATCACATTTCTTTCTTTCTTTCCTTCCTTCCTTCCTTTCTTTCTTTCCTTCTTCCTTCCTTCCTTCCTTCCTTCCTTTCTTTCTTTCGTGTTTGTGTGTGTGTGTGTGTGTGTGTGTGTGTGTGTGTATACATGTGTCACCGTGCTTGTGTGGAGGTCAAAAGGCAACTTGTGAAGTCAGTCCTTTCCTTCCACCATAGGGATCTCAGGAATGGAACGCAGATCACCAGCTTATACAGCAAACACCATTACATTCAGAGCCGTCTCACCAGCCCAAGACGGTGATTTTTAACTTTTCATATACTCAGAAATTGGTACTCTAATGAAAAAAATACGAGTTTTGTCTTATAAAGTATACATAGTCACACAAACATTGACTTTTACATTCCAGTTTAGGAAAGCTATGGGCTTTCTAAACTCTACCCTGGCTTCCCTTTGAGGAAGGCAGACGGGTGAAACATCTCTGCCTTTGCCTCTGCCACTTACAACAAACTCCTTCATTTGTTTCTTAAAAAAATGTGGAATATGCATTTCCTTGAGATACAGAGGCAGGAAAACCACTTAAGCCCAAGAGCTATGGGTCAATGCCAGAAACTACTGAAGATTCCATCTTCTTAAAAAGTATGGCAGAAAAGGTTTGCAAATATATTGTGGACAACAGTCAATAGATCAAAAAGAAAGTATACTCACCATGGTGATGAACGCCGGGTTATTTATCAAGCTAGCCATGTCAAAGCTCAACCCAGTTCCGGTCTGTAAAAGAGTTAGATCTGAGATTCATTCCAGCCATTATGATGTCAATCAATCGTGAATGACAGACCTATTCCACAGACTTCACAGTGACAACTTACAGGACTAGCCACCTCTCTTAACTTCTGTTCCGCTATTTTCAGATTTGACTTATAGGAATCATTTTCAGGATCAAGATCCAGTGCCTTCTGGTAGCTTGTAACTGCCTCTTCAAACTTATTCATGGCGGTGAGGGCCAGCCTTAGGAAATAGAGTAGAGTTATATATACTAAAGAACAGCAGGGCATCATGATGACAAACACCTTAGTATTCAAATCTAACCCTGATTACACTGAATCCCTTATTACATTATGTTTCTAAGAAACTGCACTAAAATCCTCCTAATGCCAAGATTCTATAAGCCTGAGTTGTCTCCTTTCTGTTCGATTGCTGCCTCACACAGAGCATAAACCTAAAGCTCAGAGATGAAACGTATTTACTGTTCTATTTTTTTAAGATTTATTTATTTACTAGGTATATGGTGTTCTGCTTGCATAAATCCCTGCATACCATAAGAGGGTACCAGATCTCATAACAGATGGTTGTGAGCCATCATGCGGTTGCTGGGAATTGAACTCAGGACCTCTGGAAGAGCAGCCAATGCTCTTAACCTCTGCACCATCTCCCCAGCTCCCTACCTTTCTATTTTTTAAAGACTAACATGTAAATAAAGTAATTGCTTTATGATTCACTAGGTTGAGCTAAACAAAGATTTGTGCTAGCAATCCTGTGGTCATGGAAATCCATGATGCTGGCACCATCTCCAAGGACTCTAATAAACAGGAGTGTCAAGTGACCTTAGAACAAGGCTGCCACCTACAGATGTACTGGGTTGCATTCACAGCTATCCTGGAACCCATGCAGCCCACAGGTCCCAGGTGGGACACACCTGCATCAAACACTGTATTTCAAAGCATCCCACATTCTTCCTTCCTAAAAGAACTTGAACAATAATAAATATTAGTTTCCCACTTTTTTTTTTTTTTACTGTTTTACTTCCTACAGCTTTTAAAAACTATTGATTTATTTCTGGGGAGGGCTGCCACAGGACAAATATGGAGACCAGAGGGCAACTCTATTGACTTGCTCTTTTCCTTCCACTTTAATATGGGCTAGGGGATTGAGCTCAAGTTGTCAGGGTTACACAGCCATTACCTACTGAGCCATTCAACTGGTCCCTGTTTCTCATGTTTTAAAAAGTAGACTGTGGCTGTCAGATGACCAGTCCTGACAACGTGTTAGTTGTTAGACAAAATAAGGACCTCTTATAATCCAAATAATAAATTACCAACACAGGCACAAGTCTATGCATTATTAAATTTCAATGTTTATCTTTTCCTACTACAATTTGCTTGAAAAATCATATCAGAATTAAGCAATAACAATATGTATGAAAATATAGTATTGTCTTATTTGTTCTGGGATTTTAAAAAAAAAACAAATTAATCGAATCTTTCCTTTTCTGAATTAGCTCACAGATTTCTTATGTAGATAAAATAAGAAATTCTTACAACGCAACTAGTTTTCTATTAGTCAGCCTTGAAGGATCCTCACCAGAGTTTCTAATTAATAATGAAAGCATATTGTGTACAAGGTACTACTTTAAATCCTGTGCATTCTACATTTTTTAAAATTTTTTAAAGATTTTATTTATTTTATGTATACAACATGCTGCTTCCATGTATATTTGGAAGAGGGCACCAGATCTCATAATGGATGGTTGTGAGCCACCATGTGGTTGCTGGGAATTGAACTCAGGACCTCTGGAAGAGCAGTCAGTGCTCTTAGCCTCTGAGCCATCTCTCTAGCCCACATTCTATACTTTTTTAAAAAGTTCCTAACTTTAAGAAAATCCCCTTGTACCTGAGAAGCACAGGCAACAACCATGCATACAGAGTAGGTAATATTAGGCAGAATAACAGCAGAGTATGCTCAAAAATGGCCACACCCAGAAGAGATGAATGACAGGAAGTAATCATAGAGAAGTTGTGGGAGGACTATCTACCCAAATGCAGCAATAAACACAGAGGCCCAAAGAAAGATGCAGGTGTGGTATGCTTAAAGTGCAGGACAAAGGCCCACAAGGACAGAACACAAAAAACAAGGTAGAGAGATCACCTGACTATGCTGGATCATATGGAACACTTTATAGTTCAGACTTTTTAACTACAGTTGCAATGGAATGATTGCAATGTCTGAGTTATGCTTTTAGGTTTTGGTGGGTAGGTCTGAAACAGGGTCTTATGTAGCCCAGGCTGGCCTCAAAGTTGCTATGTAGCCAAGGGTGATCTTGAACTCATGATCCTCTTGCTTCTTCCTCCAAAATGCTGGGATTGCAGGCATGCAGCACCAAACTCAGTTTATACAATGCTGGTACTCAAATCCAGGGCTACGTGGATGTCAGGCAAATGTTCTATCTACTTAGATACTCAACTCTTTGGGGCCATGCTTTAAAAGGCTTCCTCTGGATTCTCTGCAGAGGATAAACATTGGTGAGGTGTGGAACTGAGGCATAAAGACCAGTCAGGAGGTTACTAAAGGAAACCAGGTAAGAGGTGGCAATTTGGGCTAGGCCTAGAAGCAAGCTAGTCAACAACTGATTCCAAGATACATAGGAGAATGAGAATAGACCAGAAGTACTGGTAGATGAGATGGATGAAAAACAACTTAGCTTTTGATTTACACACTGGGTCGACAAATGCTTGGAAAAGATTTAAGAGAGCAAGAGCTCTGTTTGAAACACACGAAATTCAAAATGTCTATTTAATACTCCAACATTAAGGTAAAAATTAATGGAATATATGAGTACGGAGTTCAGAGAGAACTTAAGAGATACAATGGCACATATAGTCAATTCTCAACTCACAGAAATTAAATCTTATAAAGTCTCCATGAACACAAAACTAACTATTATTTAGCATTTGTTTCCATGGAAAATACATGGTTAGGGACCTATGAACCTTTTTTGTGTTTTTGTGGTCCAGGCTATGAGATAAGTTTATTCACACAGGTTTGTTACTTTCTCCTGTAGTCATGAAATACCCACTGCTGACCTTATCATCCTCAAGTGTAGTCATTTGCTCCATTTTATTACATTTATTTATCTTATTATCACACAGGGTGCAGCGTTTGGATATTCAACACCAAGCCTTAACAGTATATAGAATGCTACTTGGCAATACTCTAGACATCTCTGAACACTTACCCCATCCTTCCATAGGCCTTGCTGTATTTTGAATCAATTGCTATTGCTTTCTCACAGTCCTTTATTGCATCTGTGTAGTGACTTAATTTGCTTTGAGCAGCAGCCCTTAGAAGAAAAAACACTATAATCAGGCAGTTTTCAAGGCACCAGTCCAGGCTTTTCAGGCATGAAACTGCATAGTTCCTGTCCCAATTTTTACATCACTCTTCATAAATTTCTGAGTCAAACTGTCTAATTATACACCCATTTAAAAAAAAAACAGCTTAAAACATCAGAAAAATACGTAAGCTTCCTTTTCCCCTTCGCTTTACAGAAAAGACAAATGTGTGGGTCATATAACCCAGCTAGCTATTTATTGCCTCTCAATTCGCCTGAAATGTAAAAACACTGGGGTGTCTGGACCACTAGAGAGGCAGAAAGAGAGGGAAGTTGCTATGGATTGATCAGTTTAATAGTAAGGTTAAAGCTTATCAAAATCCTCCAAACCCATTCACACTTTCTCCCATCCATTCGCTCCTGACACAGACTCTAGAGACTGTTTCTTTCAGTCTCTAGAAAGTTATCATAATCTCCCTCAGCAGACCTCAGAATGTACTTCAGCAGAAGGCTGAAGAAGCTAACTCTAGAAAAGACAGCATCTGCCTAGGTAAACATCTTAGTAATTATGACCTGTCAATAATAATGCCAAGTTCGCTCAGATGAGAAATGGGGAGGAGGAGAAGCCCTAAGATTCATCCTCAGAGGCCAACAAGGACTATCTACTGCCAATAAAGGGCTACATGAGGGCCAGAGCAGGGGATCACACCTGAGGTTCTCAGGAATTTCCCCCCAAAAGGTATGCTGTGTCCCCCCAAACACTGTACTGCCAAAACCTGGGGTAAAAGCAGGAAGCCCTTTGGTGGGAAAAATAGTTAGAAACTCAGAAATTGACATAGATTCCTTCCGGTTCTTGAGTCTACAGACATCCAAAACAAACACCCACCACTCTCTCCCCAGGGAGGTTTCATTTTGGTTTTCAGCTATCATTTTGAGACACTGTCTTGTTATGGAGCCAGGCTAGTCTTGAATTCTCCTTCAGGCCTGAACCTCTCTAAAGCTGGGATTACAAATATTATGTTACCATGTCTCTCAGAAAACATAGCTTCTAGTCTACTTTTCTGTCAACCGCTCTTCATACAGCTTAACTGAGGCCCTTGCTTCTTAGAATAAGATTATAAAAATTTAGTGTTCATTAAACAATTAACATACCATCTTTCTTCTCAATTAAAAAAGTATAAGTGTGAGGAGTCGGACATAGTACTGGGCTCTAATCCAGGTCTTTGAAGATGCTAGGTAAGCGCTCTACCACTTAGTTACATCCCCAGCCCTGTTCCAGTACTTTAACCTCTTTTTAAAACCTCAAAGGCATATGGAAAAAGGAGCATGACTGAAGGAGCATCACTGTCCTCCCATGCTGACAATGAGGAACAAAGCCAAGAGATCTGACTCAGGAGAGAATGTGGGAACAAAAGGTGACTGCATTTCAAACTGTGTGTGTGTGTGTGTGTGTGTGTGTGTGTGTGTGTGTGTGTGTGTGTGTGTGTGTATTATGTGCATGTTTGTGGGCACACACATGGCACAGGACATGCATGGTGTTCAGAGGACAACTTTTGGGAGTGGTTCTCTCCTTCTGCAGCAGGCATTGTGGGAACTGAACTCTGGTCATCAGGCTTGTTGGCAGCACCTTTATACAATGAGCCAGCTATGTGGACAGTCCTGTGCTTCAATCCTGACAGCATTAGGTCACAGGTGGTAAGCTAAGGTGAAAGTGGATTTGTACAGCTCAGAGGCCTGGAGAGAAAGCAAACCAGGATGCATCTGAGTCTTCTGTGTATGAAGCCAAACATGTCAACAATTGCACACATGACAATGTGTCTGTACTCTATTTTCACTGTCTGGTCATGGGGCAGGAATAGTGAACTTCAGTACAACAATGTAGGCACACAGGCCTGTTTGTAGATACCTGCCCTTTTCTTGCCTTTAGAATAAAAGCATGAATATCACTTGAGTTTTATTTTTATAGAAAATAAAGCAGAAAATGCATAGCTATTCTGCACATTTCTTCAACTATCCATAATTATGTTATAACAAAACCTATTCTTATAACTAAAAACAAGCTTTAAACCATTTGCTATATTTTTAGTTTTAGAAGGGATCATTTAGTTTATTTATAATTTCAAGTTTTTTTAAGACATTTTTATTTTTATATACATTGGTGTTTTGTCTGCAATGTATGTCTGAGGGTGCCAGATCCTCTGGAACTGGAGTTACAGACAGTTGTAAGTGGCATGTGGGTGGTGGGGATTGAACCTGGGTCCTCTGGAAGAGCAGCCACTGTTCTTAACCCTTGAGCCATCCCTCTAGCATGAGTTTGGTTTTGTTTTGGAGAAGTTTCACTATGTAACTCAGGCTGACATCAAGCCTGCTATGTGGCATAAGTGGCCTCACCCTGAAGACAGTCCTTGTCTCAGTCTCTGTATTGAGATTATAGGTGTGTGTCACTTGTGTTACACTGTTATTTATTTATTTAGAGACAAGATCTCACGCTGTATCCCTAGCTGTTCTGAAAGTTCCTATGTAGGCCAGGTCCCCCTGCTAAGCACAGAGCTCTGCCTGTCTCTACCTCCTGGGTGGTGGGATTAAAGGCATGTGTCATCATGCCTGGCACCTGTCTCGAAAAACAAAAACAAACAAACAAACAAAAGCAATATATTTTGAAAGAAATATTTGAAGTCTAGGTCTAGCTAGGTTCTTTATGTATATTACCACCCATAACAGGGTACTTGAAGTGGCTAGTATTATGTTTAATTTGCAACTAAAGAAACAGATTATTAGTCAGGTGGTGGGGGGTAAATGCCTTTAATCTCAGCACTTGGGAGGCAGAGACAGGCGGATCTCTGTGAGTTTGAGGCCAGCCTGGTCTACACAGAGAAAGCTGTCTCAAAAAAAAACACAAAAAAGAAAAGAAGGAAGGGAGGGAGGGAGGGAGGGAGGAAGGAAGGAAGGAAGGAAGGAAGGAAGGAAGGAAGGAAGGAAGGAAGGAAGGAAGAAACGTGAACACCGAGTGTTTTTAGACACAGAAGACACACTGTAAAGTCCCCACTGCAATCACTTGCTGCTTTATGGGAACAGTCGTTAATGTGGTAATCCAACTGCTTCAACATTACTGGAAATGTCTTACATTTCCTCAGTAGCTCTCTGTTTATCTGTGTGAGTTCCTGGGAAGGACACTGCTGCTGCTGCAGTGCATACAAGATACACCCCAATCTCTGCCCTTCGTGGTAATAAAGAATGCAAATCTGCATCTAGCATGAGGGAAACATGCTAAACCTATGCAAGTATTACATATGTGGTAAGTGCTAGATGCTCAAGAAAAAAAAAATAAAGTAAAAAACCCAGGCTTTCAAAAAAATTCTCATGGGCCAGAGAGATGACTCAGATCTTAAAGGCTAGGCTTCCAACCAAAAAGATAAAGAAGTACTCATGTCTTCTCTGTATCTGAAATG
Source organism: Cricetulus griseus (assembly GCF_003668045.3). Lineage (NCBI taxonomy): Eukaryota > Metazoa > Chordata > Mammalia > Rodentia > Cricetidae > Cricetulus > Cricetulus griseus. The sequence continues at coordinate 322,397,146 of NC_048595.1, read as the reverse complement.
AGCCTAACTGTGAACAGTATCCTTCAAAGCCAAACTAGAAGGTCAAGACCAGAGTAGCACTTCTCAACAAAGTGAAGTTCATTCCAGTGCACTGGGTGGGTGGGGAGCATTTTAACCAGCATTAACCTGTGAAATTCGGTGTGGAGAAGAAGGTTCCTACCTGGGAGTCCGAGGCTCCATTTCTAAGCAGCAAGGTGGCTAAGAAAAATGGAGTGGCAGTTGGCCAGGTTACAGCAGCCTACAACCCAAAATCCCCAAAATTATCCTGAAGTTTTTTATTCAGCATTTGCGTTATGTAGGCAAATAAACCTTCCTAATTGTTTAATATTCAACAGCATGTCCTATGACTGAACTCCTCAGGGGAAAGAGACTATTTAAATTCAAAAGAGAAGTGTATTCATTAATTTCAGCTTAACAGTAATTAAAAGCAAGAATAGATATTACCAAAATCTCTAACCCAGTTATAGCAGACATACAATTATTAGTGAATTCTAATCTCATGAAAAATGAATTGTTTACTGAGGCTCACATTTTTCATATAAACAAGTATGTGGCTTACTGTACTCTATAATCAAGCAATTTTACAGTACAATATTTATATCTTGTCATAATGTCATGATACTCTGAAATTTATTTCCAAGGTTTCATCTACTAAATTAAATTAAAAAATTATGTATATTTATCTGGCTACAAGACTGCGATTCAAGTATCAAAAAGTAGCTTGGAAGAAGTCCTCTTCCTCAACTTATTTTTGGGTTTTCTGTTTTTCTGAGATAGACTTAGAATGATTCATTTGTTTTTTATGTGTCTGTAAAAAATAAAATGGAGGTCCCAGTATGGCTCATTCAGTTCTTTATGGATCCAACCCTTCCACAAATAACTGTAAATTAAAGATGAAAGCAGAAGTTTACACAACTACAAATTAAAAACAAAAGCAGACATTTACACAGCAGAATTTCTTCTCTTCCTCCTCCTTTTCTTTTTTCAGACAGGGTCACACTGTGAAGCCCCGGCTGGACTCAAATTTATGATAGTTTGGTCTCAGTCTTCCTGAATGCTGGGATTACAGTTGTGTACAAAAGTGTGCTCAAATTGTGTGCTCAAAAGTGACTTCATTACTACTTGGCCAAGAGGCTCACCAATCTTTTGTGCAAACAATGCTAGCCTTAAGCATTAAAACAAAACTGCTAAAGAAATGACATAAGCAATAATTCTACACATATATCTCCCTAAAATAATTTTGGTGGTTTTTAGACATAGGGTCTCAGTATGTATCTCTGGGATGGCCTGGAACTCATGTGGACCAGGATGACCTCCAACTCACAGAGTACTGATGTTCTGTTTGACTTTTTGTTTGTTGTTTTGCTTTGTCTCAGCAGATATGTATAGTGTTTGAAAATTAAAGTCAGAAAAATACCCAAAATGTACAACCCAAAGGCAAAATGGGCTTTTACAAGAAGCTATCATTTGGAGCCCCTGCCAATGAGGAATCTACAATAAAAGCAGTTTCCCACTTTCCCAGATCCTAGCACCAATGAACAATGCAAGTATGGCAGTAAGCACCCATAACCCCAACAATGAGTGGGTAGAGACAGGCCAATCTCGGACTAGCTGGCCAGCCAATGTAGCATAACCTATGAGTTTTAGATTCAGTGAGAGACACTCTCAAAACAGGGTAGAGGGCAATAGAGGAAGAAACCCAAAGTCAAGTCTGAGTTCCACTCATGAGTATGTGCGCATGAGCACACACACTGTAGTACTTTGAATGAAACTGGCTCCCAAAGGGAGTGGCACTACTAGGAGGTGTGGCCTTGTTGGAGGATGTGTGTCACTGTGGGGTGGGCTTTGAGGTCTCTTTTGCTCAAGCTTCCTCCAGTGTAATTTTTCAGTCAGCTCCCTGTTGCCTGCAAGATGTAGCACTCTCAGCTCCATCACGTCTGCCTGCATGCCACCATGGCTCCTGTCATGATGATAATGGACTGAACCTCTGAAATTATAAGCAAGCCACCCCAATTAAATGTTTCCTTTACAATAGTTATTGTGGTCATGGTGTCTCTTCATAGCAATAAAAACCAGAACACACATAGAATAAAAGTTAAGCATTAAAAAATGAGATGGCTCAGCACATAAGAGCAATTACTGTGCAACCGATGAACCTGAGTACAATCACTGGAACCACATGAGAAGGAGAAGACAAACTCCCAAACTGACCTTTGACCTCCACATTCAAGTATGTACCCTCACTCTCTCACACATATCCACATCATACATACACAATAATAATTTAAAACAATAAGAAAATTTAGAAGAACCCTAACCACACATAACCAACATTTTTAAAAAATGTCCTCCCTGACTAGTCAGTAAACATGAGATATAATAATTTATATGAAAACACTATTAAAATAGTGATAATCAATAACCAGGGAACCTAATGCTTATAAAGACCATGTCAAAAGTGGACATATTTATCCCTAGAGCAGGGAACAAAAGTTAGAACAATTTTTCAGTTAGTTTCAACTTTTTAAATGTTTGTAACTGGTAAACCAACCAAATGCATTTTTATGGATAGCTCTAAAGTCCAGAAAAAAAATATTAGAAACACAGATGTTCACTAAATCTACATGACACTGGAAAAAGTGGAAACAACCTTAGAGCCCACAGAGGACAAAACATTAAATAAGATACATTCAGCCGTGCGTTGGTGACAGCACTGGGGAGGCAGAGACAGGTGGATCTCTGTGAGTTTGAGGCCAGCCTGGTCTCCAGAGCTATTGCCAGGATAGGCTCCAAAGCTACACAGAGCAACCCTGTTGCAAAAAACCAAAAAAAAACCAAACAAACAAAAAGATCCATTATAGGCACTGGAAATACAAATAAGAATAAAAGGTAACAATGACTATTTAAATAATGCTTGTGAAGAAATTCAAAACCTTAGGATGTCAGTTAGGACATATGCCACAATTGGTAGAGAGCTTTCTGAAGTACGTACAAAGCCCTGTTCAATTTCCATCACCACATGAACTGAGTGAGGTAGATTTATCCCAGAACTCTGGAAGTTGAGGCAGGAGGACCAGTTTAAGGCTATCATCAGCTATACAGGAAGTTCTAGACTAATGTGAACTACATGAGACACAATTATTGCATGCTCAGTTAACAAGTAGAATCTAAAGTTGACTTCATTCCTATAAAACAAAATATTCTACAAGAATATTAAGATTGGTGGCCTCTGAATGAAGCTTGGGCTTTTTTTCCCCCTTCAGCTTATTTTTTCATACTTGCAAATTTTTCTAAACAAACATATTTGACGTCTGCCTTTCAGAGTTTTGCGTCCCCATGCTTCAGGTTGAACATGCTGACAGGGAGCTGCCTTACCTGTTACAATAATAAACCGCATTATTGGGGTCCAATTCTATGGCCTGTGTGTAACAATCCACTGCAGCAGTGTAATTTTCCTCTTTCATGTGGTTATTGCCTACAATCAGATCAAGGACAGGCACTCTAAGCACAGAGTATGGAAAAGGGTAGTCTCACAGACACATTTCAACCATAGAAACTATAATAACATGAAGGTCACACACCATGTTTTTCAGTCATACTGGGGTCCATTTTATCTCATCCCATAGAGCTACTGTTCTTAGTTTCACAGGGTTTGAATCATTTAGGCAATGTGGAGTCATGGAAATGAATGCTAGCATAGCTTACAAAATCCAGTTGGTGGGAGTAAAGGCAAGCATCATGACTATGTCACAGATATGTATTCTCTCCTTCATCTTCCTCACTTTGTTCCTCTTTAGAGCAGTCTATGTTCCTCCCTTCCTTCCTAGCCACCACCTCAAGCTAGACCCAGCCTTCCCCTTTTCCCTTCAAAACACACGCAGGCAGGCACACACACACATACACACCACCTCTGGGTGGCCATGCTAGGAAGACTTCTGAGAGTAAGCTGGTGAAACCAATTGTGCTAATATGTCTTCAGCAGATAATATCCTTTTTAAAGGGGATAGAATCATTTTAAGGAGATTGTAGGAGATTAATTTCTAGAGAGATAGGATTTCAAATGCCATGCTAGCCTACTAAGTACTGATTTTTCAGGAAGGGCAATTGCACATACAGTTGACAGTAATTTAACTAGTGAAATGAAGGATTTCCTGTGACTATCTCGCCACTGCATCACATGAAGGGGTTCAGGGCCCAGTGTGTTGGTAAGAACCACTGGTTAACACAGAAAATCCTACAACTGAGGTGAGGATGAAGGACACATGTCTCAGAGCATCTGTGATTGCCCAGTTTTCTGTTTGTGTTCATGTTCTCTCGATTAGCTGCTTAGTAGGAAAGGGGGGTGGGATGAGCCTGCAGACAGCAGGAGCTGAAAGAATAAAGGAAAGGTGAGTGGTTAAGCTTCCAAGGTAAGCAAAAGCTGCTGTACATGAGGATTTGAGTAACTGCTAATGGGGGAAAAATGGCTAATAATTGATTTGGCTGTAAAATCTTCAAGTGCTATAAACATAGTGAAAAAGCAACTCATATAAAGAATAGCTCAAGAAATTTGTTTTTAATAAATTCAGTTGAGGCAGTTTCCTCCAAAAGTCATTAATATAAAGAACTTCATCTTGTTTTGTGTTTGTTGTTGTTTGTTTATTTTTGAGACAGGATTTCTCTGTGTAGTCTTGGCTGTCCTAGAACCTGCTCTGTAGACCAGGCTGGCCTCAAATTCACAGAGATCTGCCTCTTAAGTGCTGGGATTAAAGCTATATGCCATCACTACCTGGCAAAAAAGTTTTTTAAAAAATCGAAGAGGGGACTGGAGAGATAGCTCAGAGGTTAAGGGCACTGGTTGCTCTTCTAGAGGTCCTGAGTTGAATTCCCAAAAACCAACCGCATGGTGGCTCACAACTATAGATAATGAGATCTGGTGCCCTCTTCTGTCATGCAGGTATACATGCAGGCAGAACACTGTATACATAATAAATAAATAAATCTTTTTAAAAAAATGTTAAAGAAATTTAAGAGGATAACAAACTTTTATGTATAAGAAAATAGTTAATTACATTAGCCTGGCTATATTTCCTTGTCAAAGACTTTCTTTCTCTTGGTTGATATTTTTGCTATTGCTGTTGGACTTTTTTGCATTGGGGTAGTATTTTATCATTAAAACTTTACTGGGTCCTTCCTATGAACTACCTTAAATGTGTTGGTGCTATAACATGCTATAATATATAGATATTACAAACACATTCAAGATATAGATATTACAAATGTATGCAAGAACTGTAACATAAGTTAAGGAGTAAAAACCTCCATCTATAAGACAGTCAATATGCAAACTCAGGACACAAAAGCAACATACACAACAGTAAAGCACTGGTATAGCATTTTATAGTTGTGTGAAAATTCTCCTACAAAATAGTCTCCTTCCACTTTCACAGCCCCAACAGGAGATGGCAGCCTCAAGCCCTTCCTGCTTCCTTCTGCTCTTCATAAGTACATGAAACATCTGAAAGCTATGCTCCAAGCGGGCACAGTGCCAGTCTGGAATGACCCTGTGCCTGACAATATACGTGATCATTTGTTTATACATAAGTAGCAAAATCTAGACAAAATGGCCATCATTTTGACTTGGGCTATAGCATGTCTGAAATATGACATGTCTCAGTGAAAACAAAGAACAGAAAGCTTTTGTTAAAGGTGAAAGCCAGTCTCTCCATCTGCTGTGTGGAGTCTCCTGATATACCCCCTTCTAATCCACATCCTCCTAACACTCATTACATCAAAACAAAACCAAACAAAAATCTCCACAGGGATTGCCATTCCCCAATGCTGCCATGCAGAGCACGTAGCATGGGGGACAAAAATAACATTTCAATTTGCCATGTACTGAACACTAACACCAGCACTAAACCAGCTGCCACAATAAAAAGGCAGTAGAGACTGCACAGCATCACTGAAGTGTTCACACAGTGCAAAACCCGAGTGGGGAAAAAACTTCCAATGAAGCAGCTCCAAATAGAAAGTATAACATGAAAAACCTATTTGTGTCTGGAATGCTAAAATACAAAAGCTTTGGGAAATACAACTCAAGTGGCAGTGAGTAATGGGTGCTACTTTTATTTTATGTGTAAATTATGAGATCATAGTATTTTAAGATTTCATGGCCTTCTGATAATACCATTTTTAGAGGAAACAAAATTGAAAACAGAGAATAGTCTACTTGTCCAAAGCACAGAACTTTATAATGCAATCCTAGAAAGACAAAAACATTGAGGAACAAGGATGTAATCAAATATACTAGTTAATAAACAAGACAAATGTCATATGTAAGCATGAATGGATTTCAGAAATCTTCTTAAAACATTAATTATGTGAAATTTAAAATTATACTTAAAACTAATTACCATTTTTTGATTAAAGATAAAGAAGAATGTGAGTCAAATAGCAAACGCCATTCCCAGTAAATAGCCCATAAGGTATTTGTTGGGTGAAGCTTACAAGAGATTGGCTAGTCTTGACTACCTTGGTATTGACATGGCGTTCTGCGGCACCAGACCTCTTACCCATCACATTCACATCTGCTCCACAAGTGCTACAGGGATTACGACAGTACAAACAACAATGCTATCAGCTCAGGGTTGCATCTCCAGAGTGGCAGAAAGCAACTTCTGCAGGCGGTATTTACCTTCATCTTTCAATTGATCAGCCTTTCCCACATCTTCAGGTACTGAGTTGGAAAGGGGCAGAATGTCATTCTGAAATGATACCAAAATTTGTTTCTTTTTAGCTACACAAAAAGTCACCAGAGAGCTATAAATAATAATAATAATTGCACACATTTTAGTAACTTGTCTGTAATTCCATTTCACTAAATGTAACACCCAAGTAAGTGTTAACAAGAAATGGGGAAAAGTCCTCTCATATAATTTTATTAGAAATATGATTTGTTGAACTTTTCTAGAAAATAGGTACCTGAGAACCAGCTGTTTTTCCAGTTCTGTGATTCAACCTCACAAATGCTAGACAAGAGCAAACCATTGAGCAGCACCACTAGCGTGCTGGTTTTTCTCCTTTCACTTTACTTAGGGTCTTTCACACTAAGATGCCTAGACCATCCTTGAACCTACTTGACAGCCCAGATGAGCATCATCCCTATGATTCTCCTGCCTTGGAGTTAGAATTACAGGTCCAGTTTTCTCACCCACCCCAAATGTTTTCCCATGACCAGAAATCCCATTCCACAAAATAAAGAATTGATATACAAAGAATAAGAACAGAAGTGGAAACTGCAAACAGAATGTTTATTATCCTAAGACATGTATTGTAATGCTGTTTATCAATAAAAATGGCATCTATAATGTGGTCATTTGAAGACATACAAAAATATGCACACACACAGAATCATACACAAAGACTGAGACAGTGTATGCCAAAAGTTAACAGTATTAATATTTGGAAATAAACATTTCAGTCTCTTTCTTATATGTCTCTGTATTGTCCAGTGTTTTAAACAATAGTCAAATAGTAAATAATAGGTAAGATGAACAACAGCATGAAATTCTGTACCAGCACCTACTACCATCCGTAAACCTCTTAAGCAAAAATTTAAACTCAAAGGTGCTTCTAAAAGTAAACTGAACATTAAAGCGTACTCTGAATGACAATGGAAACATTTGTATCTTTGCATTTATGAATGACCTTTTTAAAATCATATCATTTTTAACTTCACTCTAAAGTTAAAAATAATTCTACAATATTGAAAACAAAGAATAATTTGTAACTTCTATACCAATATACTATCCTTAAAATATAAGGTAATCCTTTGTCTGAACTAAAGTTTCAAGGAAAGTGACAAATTGAACATGAAAAAAATGTACTTTGCTAATTAGAAATACTCACAAGTGCAAAATCACTGACAAAGAATTTGACTTTTGTCTTAAAAACAAAACAAAGCCAGGCAGTGGTAGTGTATGCCTTTAGTCTCAGCACTCAGGAGGCAGAGGCAGGCAGATTTCTGTGAGTTTGAGGCCAGCCTAGTCTACAGAGTGAGTTCCAGGACAGCCTCAAAAGCTACAGAGAAACTCTGTCTCAAAAAATCAAAAACAAAACAAAACAAAACAAAACAAAAAACAAAAAAAACAGGCAGTGGTGATGCACGCCTTTAATCATGAGCACTCGGGAGGTAGGGGCAAGTGGATCTCTCAGTTTGAGGCCAGCCTGGTCTACATAGTGAGTTCCAGGATTGCCAGGGCTACACAGAGAAACCCTGTCTTAGAAAAACAAAACTAAATTAAACAAGCAAACAACAACAACAACAAACAAACAAACAACAGCTAAAAAAAACATCTAACAGGGCTGGAGAGATGGCTCAGTGGTTAAGAGCACAGGCTACTCTTCCAAAGGTCCTGAGTTCAATTCACACACACGGTGGCTCACAACCATCTATAAATGATATCTGGTACCCTCTTCTGGCATTCAGACATACATGGAGTCAGAGCACTTATACCTAAAAAGACACATAAATAAATAAAAATTTAAAACACCTAACAAAAAACCCCTTCTCTATAAAGCATAAAATATCAAATTAAAAAGACACAGAAACTAAGTGTGTCTCATGACACACTTATGAGCACTCATGAGTAGTCACTGCCTAACTACGATTCCAAGACTTAGTCCCTCTGGCTCTATATGCGTTTAGCATTTCACAACTTCCAGCAAACCTATGCAGTTTATTAATCTAAAAAAATAAATCATTTGGGTCAAAAAAATGGCCCAATGGAAAACTGATTATAATTTATTTTCTTTTCCAACTCCTTAACTTTTAAAATGAAATCACAGTTTTACACTGAAAATTAATTCTTTATACTCACTAACTACATCTGAACACTTTAAAATGTGTTGGCAGTTGTTATATATTTTAAATAAAGGGAACGAGTCCATTTTGTATATGTATAAACCAAACTAGGGGGCAGGAAGAAAAAAGCAGAATCCTAAAATTAAAATGACTAATACTATACTCAAGTACATTTGATGAGACAAACTCTTTAATCACAATGATGTCAATACTAATCATAATGGTGTAAATGCTGCTTCCACACACTTTTGACTTTCCCTGCTGTATAGTATTAACATGCTGAGTAGAAGCACAGGTGTAGACCATAGAGCCACAGGTGTAGATCTGGGTACTAAAGGATGATGCTACCACAAATAATATCCTGAAGATGTCAGTCTCCACCAATTCACATTTTAAAAGATTATACAACAAATCTCTCGAAACGTGGTGCTATCAGAGAGCTCACCTAAAGAGCTTTATTGAAGGAGAGTATAAAAGCCAACTTGATGTTCCTGGAAGACAGTAACCACGGTAATTAGTGGTGATACTTTCAGTATTGTCAGTGCAGACACTAGCTTGAGAGCAAGCAAATTCCAACTGCTGTCTGATAAACAGCCCTTGGAAAACTGAGCATAAAAGATCTGCTTTTAGGCATGATCATATTTGGCAACTAAAACAGAGTGTCTCAGGAAGCCACAAACCTCAGACACATGAAAACGACAAACAGCTCATCTTAAAGTGAAGATAAAAGAAAGAGCAGAGATGCGCAACTCCTCACATATTGTCCTACAAGTTCATTTACTTGGCGAGTTAACCTGTACCTACCTGCATTATTCTCTTCTACGTCTAAAACAACCAAATTCCATCTTCACTGCAAACACTCCAAGAATCTCTTGCCAATATGTTCTAGAAACAGAGTGTGGGGAACGCAGCTAAATGTACTGTCAGAAACATCCACTCGAAGCTGAAGCTAACACCTCCTGTGCCAGCATCACTCCCAAACTCCTCATCATGCAAGCTCCAGTACAACACTAGAAACAACAGTGCCCAAAGTGGGTGCTGGGAACACAACCCTGGTCTTCTGAACCAGCAGTATGTGCTCTTAACTGCTGAGCAATCTCTCCAGCACCCTTGATATTGGAACTTTAAAAATAAGCTATGAAAGACTTCAAGGTAGGCAAGGCGAGACTGTGAGACTAGCTGCTAATATGAACATCTGAAGCACATTAAGTGAGGTATATTTTAGTTCCTAAATAATATCCAGGAAGAAGCTGATTATTTGTAGACCTATCCCCTCAACTATTAAGAGTGCAAGACAAGATGGGCAATGGTGGTGCATGCCTTCCTTCAATCCTAGCACTCAGGAAGCAGAGGCAGGCACATCTCTGAGTTCAAGGCCAACCTGGTCTACAGAGTGAGTTCCAGAACATCCAGGGCTACATAGAGAAAGCCTGTCTCAAAAACAGAAAAGAGAGAGAGATAGAGAGAGAGAGAGAGAGAGAGAGAGAGAGAGAAAAGAAAGAAGGAAGGAAGGAAGGAAGGAAGGAAGGAAGAAAAAAGAAATCCCCAAATAAAACTGGATCATACTTGCATCAAATACTATTGAGAAGAAGAAAAAAAATGCCAACATACCTTACAGACGGTGTTTGTGAACATTTCTGTCAAAGGCTGTGAAACTGCTAGATGTGTATCTTCTGAACTGATCTTAAAAACTGTCTCCAAGCACTGAATTGCAACTTGAAATAAAATAAGGGCAGGAAGATTAGCAACTTTAAAAAGGAAACTTCGGTTTTCCCTTACAGAACTATAATCTATGGTAAATCAGGGTTTATGGTCAAAGAACAGGAGGAGAACTAATTGGTCCAGCTGCGTAGAGATTTCTATTTATAGACAAGCTATCAGAGGAAGACAGTGGTCTCTTATTTCTCACTAAACAGTAAGTGTTAATTAGAATATAATTTCTGAACATACATAGTACATCATATTCTTGATGAAGGATACCAGAAAGAAGAGCATGTCATTAACATCTTACATTCAAATACTAATACCTAACTAAGCACCAAGGCATCAAACAAACTTAAAATGTTATACATATTTTATATATGAAGAACAAGATTTGCAACTCGATGAGAATTAGTAAGAGAAGCATAATACCTGGCCCAAAGCAGGCACTAAATATTAATCCTGGCATAGTATAATAAAAATAGGTCTGTTTTAGAATATTCATTCATGTATGCAAATTTACTATGTGCCTACTATGTGTAAAGTTCTGATCCTAGGTGCTAGAGGAACAGCAATAAACATAACAGGAAAAACAAATCACTGTCCATATTATAAAGCAAAATATACAGCATACTAAATGATGAAAGTTGCCTCATCTATTTTTGGTGGAGGACAAAATAACTGGTTGGTACAGCAAGGGTACAAGGTACAGACTGAGGCAAAGACACGAAGAGAGATTATGTAAGAATCAAAGACTTAACAGATCACAAGGCAGCTTCAATGACATTTTTAAAAAGTGGGACTGTGAAACTGGCAAATGGAGGGCTTTCAAGGATTTCATGAAGGAAAATAGCTGTCTGTGTTTAGAACTAAAAGGCTGGTAGAAATGCTGAGAATGGCCTGGAGAAAGAAATAGGAAACCAGGTGGGCTCCCACTCAAATGACATACGTAACTGAGCAGCCCAAGGCAGAAGCTGTGAAGAGACATATCTCGTCCTTTCTGCAAGGACCCTTTGAGGAGACAAGACTGGCTCTTATCCTGATTGTGCTCCAGCTGGAAAAGAAACTAAGCATGTGGCCAAAATAACCACTGCCCTTCTAACACTCCTGAATAGGTTCATGCACATTTTACGAGACTTTTAAAAGCTACTCTATGTTTTAATTGTGGTTGAGAAAAGTGTCTCTATTGTAAAATAAATACTATTACTTTCAGCAACCACAGAAAAATTCTCCTTAGAAAGGGACCTGAATAAAGCACCAAGTTCTACACAGTAAAAAGTAAAAGTATCTTTTAGGGAGAAAATAATCTATTTACCTAAGTCTAAACTTTCTTCCTTCCCTTTCTGTGTTTTGATATTTTGACCTCCTCAGTAGCTAGAACTACAAGCAGATGGCTTTCTCCTTTTCTATTTCTCCCAAGCAGATAAAGCTGCATGTAAAATGCAGGAGTGCAAATACATTTGTTTTTGGTGTCATAACACATACAATAATAAAAACTTATGCATATGTATTTGTTTACCCTTGTACCCTCCATCCTTCATCAGATTGTCATTCTTTACTGTACCATGTACTTTGTAGGGTTCTATTACTGGAAAGACTGCTCTATGTCATATGCCATGGCATGCATGTATCTCGTGTTGGACTGTCTCCTTGAGGACAAGGCCTATTATCTTACTCATCTTTGACTTTAACAAAGTCTGGCAAGTAGTAGATGGTCAACAAATGGAATCTGTTGGCTTCTTTGTCTGCAGTACATATCATACTTTAAGTTTCAAGGAAATTTAAAATTATCAGATCTATGGCAGAGAGCATTTCTCCTGCCCATCACCTGGCTACCAAAACCAAAACAGCAAAACACAAACATAAATTCCCAAACACAAAAATAGATCAAGAGAACAAAAACAAGATGCTAACTACAAACCAGGCCATGGAACTACAGAGCTAAACAGACAGGATAGATTCGCTACAGAAACAGTCTATGGGGAGGGGTTGATGAATTCTGCCCAGTAGACTTAGGAACCAAGATAAAGACCAGATAAATACAAACCTAGGATTATGGAATTCAATTCAACAAATACAAATGGGGCACCTATCACATGTTAGCCCCCTTTCTAGATACTTTCTATACCAGTGATTCATACAGAATAGAACCTTAACCTCTTGGAGCAGAAGATGAGAAGAGGACTATAAATAAGAAACAAGGGTAAGGAGGACGGGGAGGAAGGGAGATGAGCAGGGACACAGATTTAACTTAGAGTTCAGGGCAGGCCTCCTTGAAAAAGAAATCTGACAGACTCCAAAGGGATGGAAGTGTTATCATTACAGCAGGTACAGATGATGGGAGGCTATTCCAGGCCAAGGAAACAGACAGAGCAAAAGCCTTTAGGCACAAGGATCTGAGGCCTCCCCAGTAAGGAAGCTAATTTGGCTGAAACCAAATGAAAAACAGTAGGTGGACAATATGTCCAAATTCTATAGATTCTTTATACAGTGACTAAGGAACATAGGAGTTCTGGCAAGATTCTACATATTGAATAACAGAATCTGCCAGTCTTAAAAGATGGATGAGTTTGGGTAGTCCAAGGAGCCAGGAGTGGCAAAGAAAGACCAGTTAGGGGTTATCACAGTAGAAAAAGAAATAAGCAGGCAGCTTCAACCAGGGGAGATTCCAGTGGATATGGTTAGCCTCAATTTTTTGTTTGTTTGTTTTTTGAGACAGGGTTTCTCTGTGGCTTTGGAGGCTGTCCTGGGACTAGCTCTTGTAGATCAGGCTGGTGTAGCCTCAAATTTTATTTTATGGTTTTGTTTGGTTGATTTTTGCAGTACTGGGGACAGCAGGGCACACCAGGCAAGCACTCTGTGACTGAACTATATTCCCTAATCCCTGACTCAAGATGCATTTTGGATGCATAGACTTTTAGTTCTGGTGTGGTGGTGCACACCTTTAATTCCAGTACTCAGGATGTAGAAGCAGGTAGATTTTTGAGTTTGAAGCCAACCTAGTCCATAGAGAGATTTCTGGCCAGAGACACACAATGGGATCTTAAGAAAGAAGGGACAGACTGATTTCTGAAGGCACAGACAAGAAGATCTATGAGTATGAGAAGAGTATGAGAAAAAGAAGACCCTAGAATGATGCACAAGTTTTTAGCCCAAGCAAAGGGAACACTGGATCTGCTCTCCCTGAGAGAGGGAAGTTGTGGATAGAACAGATTTTAGGTGGGAGGACTGTGAGTTCAGTTTTGGCAATGTTAATTTTGAGATGCCTACTAGACTTGCAAGTAGAGATGAGGTAGGAAGCTGGATATAGAAGCCTAGGTTTAGAAGAAAGTTCTGGACTGGGGTTACAGTTCTAAGAACTTTCAGCATATAAATTTGGGGGTACCCCAGACAAATAAGTAAATATTCTCACCAAAGAAAGGAGTGAAGATAGTGATTAAAAAAAATCAGTCAACTATAGGCATGATAGTTCAGGAAAAAGGGAATCAGCAATGGCGAGAAGGAGCAAGAAAGGAAATGAGGTGATAACCAAGGGATTATGAGATGTTCTAGAAGATAAGTAAAATACATGAGAATGGGATGAAGGAAAGAATTAGTAAGTCAGATAAAGAATAAAAACTGTTTAACTAAACACAGAATCACTAATGCCCTTAATGAAAGTAGAATGGATGGAGACAAAGGATTAAAATTCTGAAAATTAAGAAATAGAAGAATTGGAGAAAGCAAGTATAGACAACTCTTCCAAACAGTTTTGTTACAAAGGAAGACAAAAAAAAAAAAAAATCAGATAAGGGGGACTGGGTACAATGACAAGAATATCCACATTAAAGTATTATTTTTATTTTATGTGTATGGGTGTTTTGACTGTATGTATATGTTAGTGCATCACATTTGCACTTGGTGCCACCAGAGGTCAGAAGAATGCACTGGATTCCCTGGAGCTAATGACAGTTGTGAGCCACCATGTAGGTGCTTGGGATTGAACTCAGATCTTCTGGAAATACAGCCAGTGTTCTAAATCATTGAGCCAACTACCCCCCCAGAATTATTTGTGTGTGTGTGTGTGTGTGTGTGTGTGTGTGTGTGTGTGTGTGTGTGTGTACCAACTGTGAAAGGAATGCCCTCAGAGACCAGAAGAGGGCTTCACATCCCCCTGAAGCAGCTAGGGCTATTGGTGGGAGTGAACCACTCAACATGGACTGCGAACCTAACTCAAGTCCTTTAGAAGAACAGCAAGCACTCTTAACCACTGAGCTATCTCTCCAGCTTTATTCATTTTTCTTTTTATCAGTTTTTTTATGAAAGAAGAACAAGTGGTAAATTTATGATTAGGTAAAAATGATCTATTGGAGTGAAAATTTGATGATGTAGACAAATCCTGGCTGGTGAGACAGGATGGGACAAATGTGCCAGTAGAGAGATGTCTCTGAGAAGAGAATGTAGTTAATCCACAAATGGTAATAGGCTGGCAGATAGGCTCCATTAATTTATAGTCAAATGGATAAGGACACTGAGTAGATAGAAAATTAAAATTAAAGTTTTTGTTTTTCAAGACAGGAGAAGTAGTACAAGAAAATATCACAATGATCCACCACAGGATTTAAGACAAGTAAGAAAGAGGTGGGGAAAGTATAGGAGCAACAGATTGGAGGGGTAGAGGGGTTGTTCAAGTAATTGTTGGGATATGGATACTAGAGGGAGTATGCTAGAAACACAGGCAGTAGAAGTCAGAAAGTAAAATGTTTAAGATAGAGATTGCTGGTGGAATACAATTTGAAAATGATACTGTCTAGGAAAGGGGTTCTGTGTCTCATCACCTGACACTTTAGATCAGATAGTTCCTTATTATCAAGGCTTGTATAGGGCAGTGTTGAGTGTTTAACATCATCTATGGCTTCTACCCATGAGTTGCCAGTAAGACCAGCCTCCCCAAAGGTTGTAACACTCAAAAATGCCTCCAGACTTTGCAGAATGACCCTAAGTTCAGAAACACAACCTAGTATATAACCAAGTGGTTGAGATCAGGGGAGGAGAAAAGTGCAAGGAGCCAGTGGAAGAGAACTGCAAGAATCATCCTGGAGTTTATCAGGATTGGAAAGAGCAAAGATGGGAGTGGGCCTTGCAAGAACGACAGTATGCTGAAGCAACAACAATCAAAAGTGAAGCAGATGTCAGAGACGACAACAATTAGGAGGAGTGCATGACATAATCTGGTAACAAACCTCAAGGCTGATGAAACACAGCTCCACAACAGCGGTAAATCTGGTGCTAGAACAACGGAGCCTTTCCTCTAAGGCATTTTTAAATGTCTAGAAGGTGGGCAGACACCTCCACATGATTTCATGTTCAATTAAATTAGACTCACAGAGTCAAAAATAGGGGTCAGTCACAAACAATTGGCACCATTTCTGACTCCATATATAACAAACAGCTGAAGGCACATATTTTTGGCTGAATGCCATTCTAAAAATAGGGCATAGCATCTTGGTTTTTAAAATACTCTCGATTTTCTTTCTGCTTCATAAAAACACCATACTGCCTTAGATTAGAAAAGAAGTATCATTTATTATGTGATTGACTTCCTCTGTTCCCATAGAGAAATCACAACCAAGACTTTCTTTGATAGCCAAGCTACCTTCATCTTCACATAGTCTGGCCATCAGGGAGGACAAAAAGACCTTAATATTAAACAGGCTAATTTGCAATGTCCTCCCTCTGTGCCTCACCTACTCCTCTCATTGCCACCTGGAAAGACATCATCTCACCGGACAATTTACAACAAATGCCCAACTTTGATTTGCACCTACTTAAAGCATATCTACAAAGAAAGTGCACAGAATTAATAGATGAGGCCCCTCTATAGGAGAAGCAACTTGAAGATGGGAAATTCAAACTGTACTGCTATTTATTAAGCTCTCCCGAAGTGTGCTGTCATTGCAACAATTAAGTCTCTGGACCACACATAGGCTTACTGAACTTTTACAAGCCCATCGGCTTGCATCATTCTACCTTCTTATAGCTATACTAAATTAAAATTTTATAATACATAAACATGAAGCACAAAGATGGTATCAAGGAAATACATGGTGCTTCTCCAGTCCCGCTCAGTTTTACAGATTACTGAATCCGAGATTTAAAGCTCACATAAAACAAGGGCAAAATCCTCTCATTTCCCAAAGTAGCATTTGCTGGAGCTCAGTCATGGCATAATTACTTAGATTTTTTTTTTTTTTTTACATAGTGCTATAGCAATGACTAAGGAATTTTCAAGTGTTCTTCTGAATGAGATCCTCTCCTTATTAGAGAAATGAAGAAAAAAATCTTTAAAGTATAGACTGGGATTTAAACCTCAGCTTTGTTGCATAGTAACTGTTCTGTTGCTTAAAATTATCTGATCTCATTTCCTTATCTGTTAAGTGGGAACAATGGTAACTTCGCTCCCTTGAAGAGAAATTTCCCTAGAATATGAATGATATACTTCTGACAGTAATTTTTCAGTAAATAAACAACAGTCCTATTTTTTAATTAGCTAAAACAAGTCTCAGGAAATGGAAATAACACATCTAGTTAAACCTCTCAACAAAATATTATGACTTTGTTATTAAAAACCATAAGCTTGGGATTGTAGCTATTTTAATCTTTCTCTATAATTACGACATGAACACAAAGAACAGATGCCTACCTTCCAAACTCTCTTGTTCATCCGAAGTATATGCATCCATCTGACTTTGTTCCCGCAAGAAACGAATAACTGCATAAACCAGAGGCTTGACCGATGACATTTTAGAAGCTTAAATACCTCCTGGATGAAAAAAGAAGAAAATATTAATGATCATACACTATGTTAAAAGCAATAAAAATAAAAATATTCATTACCCTGATCTCTTCTCTCTTTAAAGCATCAAGAAAGCACAAGTTGTAACAGTAATGTATTCCACACGTTCATTCAAACCCAGCACTATTAAACTATGTTAAAGCCTGCCTCAGGGAAAAAAAAAAAAAAAAAAAAAAACATGTTTTCAAATCATGTGTAACAAAGCTTAGAACTCACCCTGTTTTAACAATGCATAAGATACAGACACAAGAAAGTGTAGGAGTATAGACACGAAGAATCACCTTTGAAAGGCCTCACTTTTAATTGAGGAGATTTAGTATACTGCTGACTCAGAAGGCGAGCCACAATGACCATCTTCCTTTATTTCAAGAGGGTTGTTTTTTTTAATGTATTAATAATTTACACTCCACTACTTTTGTAGGTTGAGAGTTACTTGCTGACGACAAGGCTCTGTGGAAAGGTTGTTCAACCATTGAGTACTATTGTTAATAAACAGCGTTTCTATATAATCAACACACTGCTCAGAAATCACCGTCTAAACCGACGGGTAACTACAAACCGACCTTCCCTGCCTGCAGTAGCTGTGCTCTCGTGGACAAGCTGGAAGCTCCTGGCCGCGTTCATTCACATGGAATACTATGCATCCAAACAGTGGCGCTGGGCCAGGCGGCATTAATGGCTTATTTCCACTAAATCGTATCAGCAATCTGCTACCCGGGATCCCTAATTCACAGCCAGGGTGTGGTACTGGCCGCTAGGATGTTTATTGGCTTTGTACTTCTTTTAAAGCCGAGCCCAGTCTTTAGGCCAGAGTGATTATTACACATACTGACTAAGGCCCAGGGGGCAGAAGGGGCGAACAGAATGGGGGGTTGGGGGGAGCTGTCCAACCTCCTCCAAGTTTCCCCTCCTACATCTCCAATCACATCCTCCTCCCACTCCATG
This sequence comes from Cricetulus griseus, assembly GCF_003668045.3. Classification (NCBI taxonomy): domain Eukaryota; kingdom Metazoa; phylum Chordata; class Mammalia; order Rodentia; family Cricetidae; genus Cricetulus; species Cricetulus griseus. The sequence goes on along the minus strand of NC_048595.1, from coordinate 322,378,820 downwards.
GTTCCCTCCCCGCTGTACCCCGGCTTTGCCTCAGCCCAGACCGGGTTTGCAAGGGGTGCGCGGTGCAGGCCTCCATCTGGGGCTGCGGGAGACGCACCCTTTCCAGATAGAAGCCCCTTACCAGGCAAGAGGACACGGAGACGACGGCTGCGGGTCCGGGGGCGTCGGGAAGTGGGTCCGCCTGCCCCCGCGGTCCTCGGGGCTTGAGCGGCGCTCTGGATCGCAGAGCTGGTCGTGTCTCCCAAACTTCCCTAGCTCGCACGCCGCCGCCGCCGCCCCCTCAGACCACCCGGCTGCTCCCTTAGGCTCTCGGACGCTGGGTCTAGCTGGATCCGCCCCTGGGGCGGAGCAGGGCACGGAGTGGGTGGGGGCGGGACAGGGAGAGGGGCGGGACGAGGGTGGGGCAGGGAGGAGCCGGCCCGGGGGCGGAGCGGATGCGGGGCGGCCGAGGGGGCGGGGCTGCGGGCGCAGGCTTGGGGCTGCAGCACGTGGGAGGGCGCTGGCAGAGCTGGCCGCTACGTTCTTGAGCTCCGGTCTCCGCGGCTAGGCCCACTCTCGGCTCCCGGGCCCGTGAACTCCACCGCCCGCCTCCCGCACTCACAGGCCGGAGGACCACGCGCCCGCTGCTGCCGGCCTCCCGGCGTGCCCATGATCACCCTGTGCCTTTCGGCTGTGCGAGGCCTCCACAGGTAACTCCAGTGGGTGGGTTAACCTTGACCGTGGGCAGGGTGGGGTCGTCTGTCAGCGAGTGCCAAGGGGCCTGATGCAGCCCTATTGCACCCCTGCGATGCACCTGGGACTGTCCTTTCCCTCTGCCTGCTTGGTGGGTCCCGTAGGGACACCTGGCACAGCAACCTTTCGCTCCTGGCTTCCCTCAGGAGGCCATCCTTTCCCCTTTGTTTGGGATTGCTTCAGCGGCAGTCTGTGAGAATGGTGGTTCACACACCCAACCCAAAATAAAAACCAATAGACAGGCCGACGTTCCCTTCAGAATTGCAGACCTGATATAGAAAGTGCCGCAGCTGGGGACTCGGGAATAAAGCATTTTCATATGCACCTCATGCACATGTTAGCGTTCCGGGCGATTAATATACACACCTGGGACCGTTTTGATTTTGATACTTATTTCCGTCCTTGCTTTCTAACTCTATTTTTATTTTCTTCCTTCTCATAAAACATTCGGCCTCTTACCCTGGCAAATTGACTTGGCTCAGAATTGTTGCTTGGACACGGTTTGGGGCAGCCTAGGCTGCCGCTTCGAATTGCTTCCTAGCGCTGCTCTAACCACACCCCTCTCTGCTACGGACTAGTAGCAAAATGGTGAGAGAATTAAATTCTTCCCACGGCTTTCAGAACACAATGCCTCCACTTCCTCCGTTGCCAAATCTGCCCTACACTGCAATTTCAAGTGAGACTTCTGCAGGGAAAAAGGAACTTTGTGGTTTTTGTAGATGTGCACAAAACTACTTTGAACCATCAACCATTTCTGCTTTTCCTAGTTTTCTGTTGTGCTTTGCCACTCATCTGCATGGATCTTTGTGTTCCTTAGTCCTCGCTGTCATTGTGCACCCAGGGGACAATAGTGATTCTGAAGAGTTCTTGTAGTGACTGGGACTATTATTTGGGCTGCATTTGTTGTTGTTTTTCTGGTCTCCTGGAAGGAAGAAGAGAATAAATTTCCATTATAAGGCAACTAGCACTCTTCTCTAACTTTTTTAATATCGGAATGCCTTTACCTTTCAAAAATTGCTGAAAACCTAAGAACATTAGTTTTGTTTCTGTCGATTCTATCTGCCCATAGTTAGCCATATAAAATTAAAACTGGGACAGTTTTAAGGATTAATGTGTTTATCAAATAGTAATAAATACATTACATGCATATTTTTCCATTTATCTGTCAGTGGACGATGAAGTGACAATCAAAATAGCTTGATTCCCACATAAACCTCTACATTTAATCAGTTTCTTTGTTTTATTTTTATTTAAGAAGGAAATTCTAACATCATGTTCATATGTAATTGAAAGGAGAATATTTTAATAGCTTCCTGTGGTAACCATGGGCAAATATCACACCAAAGTTGGATAGATGGTGGTTTTTAAAGGGTAGGGTGTAGAGTGGAATGGGGAGTGTGTACACTGTGTTCTTCTTACTGTACTACATTGAAATCCACTTGGTGTATCTTACATTCTGAATGGAGAATGTACTCTGCCTAATTTTGTAATATCAATCACAGTTCATTTGGAAATTGGTGACTTAGTTATGTAGTTCTGATTTTGACATATTTTGTTATATACTATCAAATGATCTTCCTCAATGTTGTTATCCATGTTATTAAAAGTCTTCAATGTTCACTGCAGTGAAATTCTGGTTTTCATTTGAAAGGTGGAATTTTATTAGTGATATATATTCTCATATTTTTTCCTTGAAGTGACAAGTTTCCTTTTGTTACTTTTCTGGGGATCTTTATTTATTTTACTTTTTGAGACAGGGTCTTGCTCTGTAAAGCCTGTGCTGGCCCTGAATTTATGATCCTCTTGTCTCAGCCTCCCAGTTGCTGAGATGACAAGCATGAGCCACCTCACACACCTGCTGTACTCTGTCGAATATTTTAAGTCAGAGCAACCTGGAATTTTTATTTGTTTTAAGTGCAGGCAATTGGACCCAGAGCCTCGCACTAACCAGGCAAGTAGAATAACAGCCAGAGTTGTTACACAGAGAAAACCTGTCTTGAAAAACCAAAAATAAATAAATAAATGTAGTATTATAATTAAATATAGTAACACATTTCTGTAATCTGAGATTGGAGACTGGGACAATAGGATCAAGAGCTGAAGGCCAGCCAGCCCAGGGTACATGATAAGACCTAGTTGCAAAACATTTTAGTTAAAAAAAAAAAAAAAAAACTAAAGAGTATTCCATGAAAAGAAAGGGAGAAAAAAAAAAGATATTTTGACACACAAGTCACTCACATACACAAATGCTTTGATTTGAGCAACTAGTTTCTCTAAAATACCATTATACTCAGGTGTTCAGAAGTATTGTATGTGTGCACTGCCATATGTACACACTGAAGGGTTGAGACTTTAAAAAGTATTTGTGTGCAGAGTTCTCCTATGTCCCAGAAGTCACTCCTAAATAACCACACAGAGATTTATTATTAATTATAAATGCTGGGCTGATAGCTTGTCTCCGCCAGCTCTTACAACTTAAATTAACCCATTTCTATTAATCTGTGTGCTGCCCAAGGCTCATTTACCTCATCTGTGAACTTCTCATGTTGCTTCTACATCTAGCTGGAACGCCTCAGACTCTGCCCTTCTTCCCAGCATTCTCTCTACTCTGAAAATCTTGCCTAGCTATCTGCCAATCCTCTTTTTATTAACAATGATAGCAACACATTTTCACAGTGTACAGAAAGATTACAGCAAATATTTAGTACCTCAGCAAGAATATCCTGCAGTGCAACTACGATTCTTCTTAACATGAGTGGCCTTGGATTTGTCTACCAGTGGTAATGATAGTTTTTGAGTTTAAAAATGGCAAGAGATTATTCACCATTGCTTTTTGTTATCACTGAAAATATCTGTATGCCAAAATCAATGTGCTTCAGTATTTGGAAGATTTTCTTTTTCAGTAGATTTTTTTATTTAAATTAGAAACGATCTTGTTTTACATATTAATCCCAGTTCCCTCTCCCTCCCACCCTCCCACACCCCCAATTAACCCTCTATCCCAACTCCTTTCTGCTCCCCAGGGAAGGTAAGGCCTTCCATTTGGGGGAATCATCAAAGTCTGTCGCATCATTTGGAGCAGGGCCCAGGCCCTCCCCTTTGTGTCTAGGCTGAGAGAGTATCCCTCTATTGGAATAGACTGTCCAGGCCTCCTAACTGACACCCAAGTTCAGGGGTCCTGAGTCGGTCCTATGCTGGTTTCCCAGCTATCAATCTGGGGTCCATGAGCTCCCCCTTGTTCAGGTCAGCTGTTTCTGTGGGTTTCCCCAGCCTGGTCTTGACCCCTTTGTTCGTCACTCCTCCTTCTCTGCAACTGGATTCCAGGAGTTTGTCTCAGTGCTTAGCTGTGGGTGTCTGCTTCTGCTTCCATCAGCTTCTGGATGAAGGTTCTAGGCTGGCATATAAGGTAGTCATCAATCTCATTATCGGAGAAGAACATTTAAGGTAGCCTTTCGACTATTGCTTAGATTGATAGTTGGGGTCATCCTTGTAGATCTCTGGACATTTCCCTATTGCCAGATTTCTCTTTAAACCTATAATGGCTCCCTCTGTTTATGGTATCTCTTTTCTTGCTCTCCTCTATTCTTCCCCCAATTCAATCTTCCTGCTCCCTCATGTCCTCCTCCCCACTTCTCTTTCTCCTAACTCTCCCGCCCCTATGCTCCCAATTTGCTCAGGAGATCTTGTCCCTTTCCCCTTCTCTGGGGGACCATGTATGTCTCTCAGGGTCATCCTTGTTTCCTAGCTTCTCTGGTGGTGTGGATTGTAGGATGGTAATCCTTTGCTCTATGTCTAATATTCGAAGATTCTTAACCTCATACTCTACCTGGCCTGGTCTCAGGGTCCATTCTACAACCCTGTGACCTTAACTCTAAATGTAGAGAATTGCTGCTTGTGTATTGTATCCAGATTCTTCATTCATTCATGGAAATAAATAAATTGTTAAATTGTTAGAAGCTAGTGGTGGTGCATGTATGGTGGTGCATGGCTATTATCTCAGCATGTAATAGACTGAGTCAGGAAGATTGTGAGTTCAAGGCTATCTTGGGTCTCAAAGTGAGATCCTGCTTCAAAAGAAGAGGCAGGGGACAGGAGAGACTATCAGTAATCTACTATATCAACTCTTTTGTTGAAGACATAATAGCAGTTGGTCACTGGTAGTTGGAATAAGAATGACCCCCAATAGGCTCATATATTTGAATGCTTAGTTATCATGGAATGACACTATTTGAGAAGGATTAGGAGGTGTGACTTTGTTGGAGTGGGCCTTGAAGTTTCAAAACCCCGTGTCATGTCTAGTCTCTCTCTCTCTCTCTCTCTCTCTCTCTCTCTCTCTCTCTCTCTCTCTCTCTCTCTCTCTCTCTCCCCTCCCATTCTCCTTCCCTTCCTTCCTCTCCCCATCTCTACTTGGGGATCCAGGTAGCTCTCAGCACCACACCTATCTGCCACCATGCTGTCTGTTATGATAATAATGAACTAAGTCTCTGGAACTGAGGAAATTAAGTGCTTTCTAAGAGTTGCCTTGGTCATGGTGCCCATGGGGGGTTGGGGGTACAGGTGGAGGGGAACAGGTGGATCTCCAGAGATCCATGGCCAGCCAGTCTAGCTGAATTGGTGGGCTTCAGGTTCACTGAGAAACCCTGTCTCAAAAACTAGGATGTAGAGCAACGAGAAAGGTGTCCAACATTGGCTTCTGGCCTCCATAAGCAAACTCATGTACATACAAATATATATATACCTTTATATACCAAAAAAATAAGTTATAACAAACCATCAAAATACACAAATGTGGTTTCTCTATACTTTTACCAACACCTCAGCATTTAAGTATTTTTTATCCTTACCAGTGTGAAAAATGAAAAGTTCTCATTATAATTTATATTTCCTTATTTTTTGTGATTCATTAGGTGAATATAATTTCTTAACAAATTCAGGACGGTGGTATAGAAACAGACAAGGTAATTTGTTTTCTGGTATAAAAAGATCTTTTGAAAAAAATCTTTGAAAGTCAAAATACAGTTATTCATAAATTCAATAATTTTTTACATGTCTGATTGTAGTTAAATAAAGTTGAGATTGTACCCCTAAGTCTTAACACATAATAACCTCCACAATTTTCAGACAATAGTGCCAGGAAAAAAATTGTTCAATAAAGAAAGGATTTGAAGGTACAAATATCAAGAAGCTAAACTAAGTTTATTTGTCAAAAATATAGATAAAAAGAAGTTACAAATGGGATTTTGTTGTGATATTTTTTCACTGCTGACTTTGGTCAAAAAATCCTGTTACTTTTTCAAAGTTAAATATAATCTTTTGGTTGAGACACAGTGCAGAACTTCTGTGAGAAGAAACACCTATACTAAAGATGTGAAGAGCCAAGGAAATGAATATGTATCTTGTGAGGATTTACATGCCAAGGTGTGTGCTGCAAAGGGCATGACTAGACTTTGGGAGTCTGGATCCAGCATGCCTGAGTTTGCATGTTGGCTCTCTGTCCCTAACCAGCAGTGTGATCTTAGGCTAAAATATTTTATCTGTGATTGTTTCCTCATTGGTAAATTGACAACTGACTAGATGTTGTCTTTAGTCACCAAACATTTGAGGGTGTATTAGTTCCCATAATCCCCTATAACTGAAGGACACAGTGAACAGGGCAGACAGACATCTTATGTTGGGGGAATTTACCTTTTACAAGGAGAAAAACAATTAAAGAAAATTGTCACATATTAGGTTAAAAAAAAAAACATTTTGCTATTTTTAGAGCAGGAAAAGGAGGATATTAGGTATTGATGGGAATGAAGTTGTACATAATGACCTGGTGAGACCCAGACAGAAGGTGACATTTGAGCAATGATCCAAGAGAAAAGAGAAATTATAGTGGGAAATTACCAATACGGAGTCAGGTAGAAATATAAGGGTATTTAATAGGGAAAAGCCTTACTTACAGAGCGGCCTAGCCAGCCGGCGTAGCAGCAGTCTGTATGCAAGCCCAAAAGAAGAAACCGAAAGCGAAAACGCAGTCACCCTATGTCCCATGACCACGCCCTCGAAACCTTTCGAGGGCATAGTCAGGCACACCTGTAGCCAGCCCCTAAGTAGGCGTGGCTACAGCTTCCCCTACAATTCCCCTTTTAGTCTAAAAGAGGATTAAAACTTAACAGTTTAAAGTATCCAAAATTAACAATCATAAAGGTAAAATATAAGAAGATACAACAATCTGCTTATGTCACATCCTAACTATCTATTTTAACTAAACCCTAAAGTCATCTGAAAGAGGTGTCCAAGCCTGAACACCTCCTTCCAATCCCAACCATAAACAATAGGAAGCTATCTCTAACTAGGTATATACACTATCCTAAGTGACAACAATGGGTAAAGGGGGCGTTGCATTCTCCAAGTTACTTCCTGCTGAAATGGGATGATGATAGTCATGTGGGGTCCTGTAGGAAGAAAATGTTAGTATCCAGTCCATGTTAGATGGGATTCACTTGATTGAAGATCTCGCTTGAAATCCTCAACTTGATTGAAGTTAGTACCCGAACCTCTGGCCGGAGTGTCAGTTGAAATGGAGCAAGTTGGATCCAGTGCAGTCGAGGAGGTGTGGCCCATTTTCTTTTCCAGGATGTCCAGGGATTGCTGTCAGGCAGGTCTTCATTAGCTATGTGGGACTCAAACATAAACAGTTAGCAGAGAAATGTTTGCTTGTGTATGTACACATGCTGGAGAATGCAAACATGAGAGCATAACAATTATGAGAGGGTGTATACCTTGAAAGAAAGATCCAAGAAAAGACAAAGACAGTCCCCAAATTCTTCTTTTGTTCTGTGTTACATCAATTGGCTTCTTGATACAACACAGAAACATTAAGTTTAGTTAAATAATGTGCTTGGATTTTAGAGGAAGAAAGCCAAATCCACCTCTAAATCCAGCATTGGTTTAATTGAATAGGGACTAGGAAATGAAGAGAAATAGAGTTCTCTGAGAGACATCTGTAAAGTTTACCGTATGACACATTCTCCACTTACCTGACTTCTTTTTGATGACAAATACAGGAGAATTCCAAGGACTCATAGATTCCTCTATATGTCCAGCATCTAGCTGATCCTGTACTAACTTTTCTAAAGCCTCTAGCTTCTCAGAGGTCATAGGCCATTGTCCTACCCAAACTGGTTCATCTGTAAGCCACTTCAATGGCAGGGCCTTTGACTCCTCTGAAGGTCTATCATTTGTACCTACTTTCTGTACAGCATGGATGGTTGGTAACCGTTTTCCATAGCGTCTTACCAGATCTTTCCTACTATCTAAAGATTGTACATAATTTGTATCTGACACTGGAGGAATATTAATCTGAGTATTCCATTGCTGTAAGAGATCACAACCCCAGAGATTTATAGCTATATCTGTCACGTATGGTTTCAGTATCCCTTTCTTTCCTTCCAGTCCAATGCAGACCACTGAGTTAACACTCTGTTGAACTCTAGATAGAGTTCCAATTCCTAAAAATTGTACATTTGCCTCTCTAAGAGGCCATTTCTGAGGCCAAGACTTTTGAGTAATAATAGTTACATCTGCCCCAGTGTCCACTAAGCCAGAAATAACTTTATTATTAATTTTCATTTTCAACTGAGGCCTTTTATCATTAATAGAATCTTGTCAAAATATGCGTTTCTCATTTTGTCCATTCACACTTGATTCTTCATCACTATTCAAACTACCATCTAGAGCAGTATCATTTTTCACAATAGGCAAAGAACTATCTATTGTTCCTGTGAGAGATTGTCTCCCACTGCTACTAGGAATGACCCGACCTTTCTCGATGTGAGGGTCTTCTTGAGGCCCCCCCTCAGGGTTTCCCGACCTTAAGGGGTTTCCTTGTATGTCCCTGGTCGATCTACATTCATTGGTCCAGTGTGTGCCCTTACCACATCTTCTACACAATCCAGAAGGCAGTGGCCTTCCATATGAGGCATTGTTAGAATTCATTTGTCTACAATTTCTCTTAGTATGTCCCATTTTACCACAGTTGAAACATCTAGGTTCCTGGAGCCTTCGTGGTCTCCAGGGGAAGGCTCTTCCTACCCAAGGTTCTGGTTCATAGTAGTAGTAACCTCTAGCCTCTTGGTATCTATGTTGACCTCTGTAAGGTGCTTCTCCTTGCCAAGCCCTTATATCCTCACCTCTAGACCTTTTAATTTCCTGTTGCCGTTTTAAACCTTTGGAGATGGCTTCTCCTACCCAAGCTCCAGTATCTTGCACATTATAGTCAATGTTGGCTGCATACAAAACCCATTCTTCTAGCGGAGCTGATCTGATCTTTAAAGGCAAAAGTATTCTTTTGCATATAGGGTTTGTATTTTTATAAGCTATTGTATATATAATTGATTGTCTTGTTTTTGGATCTGTTACCTGTAATTCTATTGCCCTAGTTAACCTTTGTAAGAAATCCTGGAACCGTTCTGTAGGTTCCTGTTCTATTCTGGTATAAGCTTCTGGGCGTTTTCCTGGCTCACGAACCTTATCCCAGGCAATTAATGCTGCTTTCCTGCATAGAGACAGTATATCGTCATCATATTCAGCCTGAACCTGTGGGTCAGCATAAATACTCTGACCAAGAAGCTTATCTATAGGGCTTTAAAACCTTTCTTTATGCCCTGACGCTCAAGGAGCTTTGCCTCTTCCCTTACTAATGCCTTTCATTGGATTTGGCATGAATTCTCAAGTACAGCTGCTACCAATCGTTCCCAATCTGTGGGTGTCACCCTGTTAAAGGTTGCCCATGAATGTAATAGCTGTTTTTACGTATGGGCTATGGAGACCATATGAGACAACTGATTCTTTAATATTCTTAAGATCCTTCAGCTGTATAGGTTGCCATTCATAAGCCATCCGTCCATGAGGGTGTTTCTCAGAAGCTGGCTTTTCTACCATGGTAGCTGGGTACACTAATGGTGTACAAGTAACAACCTTAGAAGAATAGTCATGATACCTAGGTGGAGTAGGTGCCTGGGATTGGAGTGATTCTGCTTCTGAGGCATCCCAATGATCTTTAAGCCTAGCAATGATATCCTTTTGAAAAGTTTCAATCTCCTTAATCATAAAAGATTCCAAGCACGTTAGTGAATCTGTAAATTGCTCTAACTGCTCATCTACATGTTTTTTTAGGTCTTTAATACGATCATCCTTAGGCAGCATCTGGATGGCATGGAAACTGCCTTCTAGGTATTGGAGTCTAGATTCGAGGTCATGATTTGCTGATTTTGAGTCCTCAGCAATCGACTGTATGGACCTATGTAATCTGTCAGTCCTGTACTGTAAATTATCTTCCAAACATTCAAATCTAGACTAAAATTTCTGATCTGCTACTTCGGATGCTTCAATAACTGATTGAATGGCATTGTCGAATTATTCAACCCTATGCTGGGTATTTGCACCGTTGCATCTAGTTGATGAGTAACATTGTCTATCTGAGTTTCTAGCTGGCTACAGATATTCTTTAGTTGCTCATGGTCTTCTGACAGCCTAGCCTCTAAGGCCTCAGACATGGAGGATCTCTCTGTGTTTATCTTATCATAAGTATGCTGCATCTCATCAGACAGCTCTGTCTTTAGTGTATTGGACACAGAGCCAAGCTTATCATCCAATTTCTGTTCCACTTGCTGCACAATTGTGGTCTGACCTAATCTGTTCTCCAAAACCTCACTGCGTAAAGCTGTTATTTTCTGTAAGTAGGTAATGAGGTTATCCTTATCCCTATTCCTGAGTCCTCTGGCTAGTAATACTATTTGTACCAGCAAGCTAACTGCCATTATGGCATATAGGCCAGTAATTGGCACATTAACATCCTCCTCAAACAGTGAATTCACATAATAAGCAAAAATATTACCAATTTTAGCAAATGATAAATATTCCGCCATAATTCTACCTGATTTCTACTCCAGTAAATATATTTGACCTGCAGGTAGCACAGACGTTCAGTTAGTTCGAGGCGTTTGGCAGCAGTCGGTCAGCGGTGGAGAGAGGTCATAAAAGCGGTTGCGCTTATCTTAGAGAGAATACTGCCTTGCGGCCGCAACCACTAAAACAGATGCAGCTTTCCCGCAGCAGCGGCCAGGGGAAGCCTCTGCTGAAAGCCGAGGCCTACCTCGACTCTAGGCAGCTAGAAACTGTCTCCGAGCTGGGTGGATGGTTCTGAGCAGCTCAGCTTCAGCAGGTCGGCTGCTAGCCGGGAACGCCTGTGGAGAGAGGGCGCTTTCCGGGCCTAGGCCTCGGGCCCGATGGAATCCACAGCCTGTCCCAAATGGGGTGTAGGTTTCCAATATCCCACTTCTGACACCAGATATAGTGGGAAATTACCAATACAGAGTCAGGTAGAAATATAAGGGTATTTAATAGGGAAAAGCCTTACTTACAGAGTGACCTAGCCAGCCAGCGTGGCAGCAGTCTTTTTGCAAGCCCAAAAGAAGAAACTGAAAGCGAAAACGAAGTCACCCTACGTCCCCTGACCACGCCCTCGCCTTCGAGGGCGTGGTCAGGCACACCTGTAGCCAGCCCCTAAGTAGGCGTGGCTACAGCTTCCCCTACAAGAAATCCCAAGAGCTGAGCATTCTAAGTATCAGAAAATAAAAAGGCCACAACAGTGATGTTTCTGGGGTGCTGGAGAAAGTAACGTCAGGTTGTATGCAGGAGATACAACGAGGAAAAATATATTCATGTTTCAGATTCAGAGATGATAAATTCAAGGCATTTTGGAAGTTGCCAGGCTAGATCCATTCCTGTTGCCACACTTTGTAACTAACTTTCCACAAACTACAATACGTGTTTGATATTGTGAACTAATCTTTGCAGTGGTTGGGCAATCTTTTGGTCTTGACTTGCTTGTACACCTACCGTTGGCTGTGTGCTGAGTCGGCAGCTGGGCAACTCTATTTGTCTTACATGACTAGGGAGGTAAGGTAGCTACTGCTGTGGGACCTGACTCTCATTGGTGTGATCTCTCATCCAGCAGGGTTCCCTGAGAGAGTTGACACATGCAAGGATTGTGTTAATGGGGAAGTGAAATGCTGTCTGTTCTGTCTCATTCTGCTAGCTAAAGCAAGTCCCAAGCCAAGCTCACATTGTAGGTGGCATGAATGTCCTAGGGTAGGGAAACTAAGTCTTTTTTAGCAACAGTTCACCACACTGTCACTTAACAAAATTTTGTTGAATATTAGTTATTATTTTTATGTCTGTGAGTTGACTGTTCTTTTATGTTAGAAGCTTTTGAATTTGGACTATGGAGAGCCCCTGGTAGATATTTCCATTTGGGTTTTTGTTTGTTTGTTTGTTTTTCTTTGTTGTTGTTGTTTTTTACTTTGAGAATTGAGATTATTGCTTCATTTTCCATTTTTGCTTTTGATTTACAAAACTTTAAAATTTGAACAGATCAGATATAGCACTCTTTTCCTTTATGATTTATGTCTTTGGTCCCATGCCTAGAAAGTCCTTCTCTACTCCAAGTTCATAAATTCTTCAAATCATTTTTGACTTCTCTAATACTTTTATATTTAAAAAAATGTTATTTTGTGTCTGTCTATTACATATGTCATATGGGGTGGTGTACCCAAAGGCAGTGTCAAATCCCTAGAGCTAGGGTTACAGGAGATTGTGAGCTGTCCAGTGTGGGTACTGGAATCCAAACTCGAGTCCTTGGGAAGATCAGCAAGTGCTCTTAACTGTTGAGCTATCTCTCCAGCCCCCTACTTTTTATCTTTAGTTTTATCCATTTACATAATTTATCTATCATAAGTGTCTTAGTTAGGGTTACTATTGCTGTGGTAAACATCATGACCAAAGCAACTTGGAGAGGAAAGGGTTCATTGGGCTTACACTTCCACATCACAGTTCATCATCAAAGGAAAACTGGACAGGAACTCAAGCAGGGCAGGGTCTAGGAGCTAGGCAGAGGCCATGGAAGAGCTTCAAGCTAGGAGCTGATGCAGAGGCCATGGAAGAGCTTCAAGCTAGGAGCTGATGCAGAGGCCATGGAAGACCGATGCTTACTGCCTTGCTTCCTAGGACTTGCTCAGCCTGCTTTCTTATAGAATCTAGGATTACAGCCTGGCATGACACCACCCACAATGGGCTGGGCCCTCCCCCATCAATCACTAATTAAGAAAATGTCCTTCAGGCTTGCCTATGGCCCAATTTTATGAACGCATTTTCTCAGTTGAAGCTCCCTCCTCTCTAGCTCTAGCTTGTGTCAAGTTGACATAAAACTGGACAGTATAGCTGACCCCATTGTCACTTTGACACACACATCACTTTTCAATTAGAATCTTCTCTTTTTCATTCATACCCTGGGTGGCACATTAATATTATTATTACAATATAAAACATAAATAACTTTGGGAGACCCACAGTCCTTACAAATTCAAACACACTAAAAGTTCAGTCTCAGAGCCGGGCGTTGGTGGCGCACGCCTTTAATCCCAGCACTCAGGAGGCAGAGGCAGGTGGATTTCTGTAAGTTCAAGGCCAGCCTGGTCTCCAGAGCGAGTGCCAGAATAGGCTCCAAAGCTACACAGAGAAACCCTGTCTTGAAAAAAAAAAAAAAAAAGTTCAGTCTCAGGCTGGAGAGATGGCTCAGAGGTTAAGAGCATTGACTGCTCTTCCAGAGGTCCAGAGTTCAATTCCCAGAAACCACATGGTGGCTCACAACCATCCGTTATGAGATCTGGTGCCCTCTTCTGGTGTGCAGATATATATGGAAGCAGAATGTTGTATACATAATAAATAAATAAAATCTTTTTAAAATTTTTTTTAAAAAGTTCAGTCTCTTTAAACTATCCAATCTCTTTAAAAATCCTAAATCCCTCAATTTCAGGCTTCTGTATGTTGTGAGATATTTGATTACAGTGTGTAAAGGTATGTCACTGTAATTGGTTTGATGAAAGGCTAGATGACCAATGGCTAAGCAAAAGGTGTAGACAGGACTTCTGGACAGAGAGAGCTCTGGGGGGGAGAGGGACAGGGTTGCCAACTGGACATAAAGGGAACAAGACATGGCAGGAGGCACAAGTCACATGGCAATGTGTAGATGAATAGGAATGGGTTGATTGTAAGAGCTAGTGGGACAAGCCTAGGCTATAGGCGAGCTTTTATGGTTGATGATAGGTCTCCATGTGGTTATTTGGGAGCTGGCAGGTAGGACAGAGACAGACTGGTTACACCTGTTTAAAAAAAAGTCAAAATTAAGTTAGTTTCTTACTTCAAGAGGGAAGAACCAGGGCCCAGTCACAATCAGATCAAAGCAAAACCAAAAACTCAGCAGTTTAAATAACACAGTGTTCCACCTCTGGGATTCACCCACAATCTTCTGGGTTCCTCCGAAGGACTTGGGTCACTTTTCCTGCTGTGTTCTCTGCAGCATACACAGCTTATTTTCTAGGCTCAGGCAGGTTCCACTCCACTGCTGATGTTGTCCTTGGTGGTCATCCCATGTGTGGTAGTTTGAATGTAATTGGGCCCCATAATCCCATAATGTAATAGAGAGTGGTACTATTAGGAAGTGTGACTTTGTTGGAATGGGTATGGCCTTATTGGAATAAGTGTGTCATTGGGAGCAGGCTTTGGGGTTCATGTACTCAGAATACCTTCCAGCGTGTCAGTCAACTTCCTGTTGCCTGCAAGATGTAGGACAACAACTATTTCTCCAGCACCTTGTCTTCCTGCATGCCGCCGTGTTCCCAGCCATGATGGACTGAACATCCAAACTATAAGCAGCCCCCTTAATTAAATATTTTCTTTCTAAGAGTTGCCGTGGTCATGGTGTCTCTTCACAGCAATAAAAACCCAAACTAAGACACCATGGTACTGACATCTACAAACTGCTGGGGTCTTTGCTGCAACTGAGCTGCACTTTGACCAGTAACTTTTCCTAGTCTGTTTTCGCTGTGCCAGGCCTCAACTTCCCTGCATGACCCCTTCAATCCTGGGCCTTAAACTGCTACAGAGATATCACTTTCACCATTGGCTTCTCCTGGCCTCTCACAGTGCCAAGCCTCAGCTGCTCTCCATGACACCTCCATGCCTTCAAAACCAGCACCACCTGTTTGACGCAAGTTCAGCTTCCAGTGCAAGGTACAACCTTGGCCGCCTATGGAACACAGCCTCTGTGTGCTGCCTCCAAGGAAGCACCTCCCAGAAATTCTACCTCACTGATGATGGTCTCCTCTTAACCACTGCTCATTCTTCAGCCCCAGCTTCACAGAACCACAGAGTTTAATTCAAAATCACAGATGGCCCTAATAGAGTATTTAACTTCCCTCTGAAACATCACCAGCCAGGCCTCCATCTTCTGCATTGCCCTCAACATTCTTCCTTTTGGTTTTGTTTGTTTGTTTGTTACAGGGTTTCTCTGTGTGTAGTCCTTGCTGGACTGGAATTCACTTTGTAGACCAGGCTGGCTTCAAACTCACAGAGATCTGCCTGCCTCTGCCTCCCGATGCTGGGATACCTCAACATTCTTATCTTCCAAGCTTTGGCAGAACAGCCGCACTGAGCTCTCAAAACAATACCCCACTATCCTGGCACCAACTTGTCTGAGTCGGGGTTTCTATTGCTGCAATGAAACACCATGACCAAAGCAGCTTGAGAAGGGTTTTTTTATTCAGCTTATACTTCCACATCACAGGAAGTCTAAAACTAGCCAGTACAGTAAGGGTTGACTTACATTCTTTTCTTTTGAAACAAGAGTCTCACTATGTGGACCACTCTGCTTTCAAATTTGCAGCAGTCATCTGCCCCGACCCCTGCCCCCATTCTTGCCTCCTGGGATTACAGGAGGACTCTACCACAGCTGGTTTGAAGACTGGCATTTTAAGAAGACTTACAATCATTAGTTAAAACCAAAGGAAGTCAATATAGAATGTAGAAAGTAGGAAAGATGCTCCAACTCACGAAACAGTGCTTCTCACCACTCTGATTATCTGTTCCTCCCACTTGACATTAAAAAGGGAACCCTGGCCGGGCGTTGATGGCACACGCCTTTAATCCCAGCACTCAGGAGGCAGAGGCAGGTGGATCTCTGTGAGTCCGAGACCAGCCTGGTCTACAAGAGCTAGTTCCAGGACAGCCTCCAAAGCCACAGAGAAACCCCATCTGGGGGGGGGGAGAACCCTGATTTTTAAGTCACACTGAGCCGGTGGTTGTTGTTTTGTTTGTTTATGTGTATGGGTGTTTTACTTGCATGTATGTATGTGCAGACCTATGTACAGTGTCTGTGAAGGCCCAAAGAGGTCATCAGATACCATGAAACTGGAGTTACAGATGTTTGTGAGCCATCATGTGGGTTCTAGAATTGAACCAGGACCTCTGGAAGAACAGCCAGTGCTCTTAACCATTGAACCATCTCTCCAGCCCTTGAACCGAGTATTTCTGATAGCTAATCCCATTTGAAATCAAGATGAAGAGGAATGCTGTTTTTGTTTGGTATCATGGGCAGAGTTGCAGGGACTGAAACAACCAGAACTTTCTGGTGAATCCTGCTTTTGTTTTGTTTTTTGAGACAGTGTTTCTATGAGTAACAGCCCTGGCTGTCCTGGAAGTTGCTCTGTAGATCAGGCTGGCCTTGAACTCACAGAGATCCACCTACCTCTGCCTCCTGAGTACTGAATCCTGTTTTCCAAAAATGCCTAATACCCATACTCTGAGGACTGCATAGTTAGATTTTATTGCACTTTATTTATTTACCAGTCTTCTAAATTCTCATAGGAATTCTTTGCAGTACCTTATAGCCCTCTTTGTCAGGGTACAAAAAGAGAATCGTTCTTTTTGAAAAAGAAACACATGAATCATTAGGCTGTATTCACTGATTAAACAGCTCCTTTCCAAGGTCTCATAGTTGCTGAGGTCACTCAGCAGTATTTGCTGAACTGTTAGGTTGTTTATTCTCACTATTTCCTTGTCCTAAATCAATTTTAGTACATTTCCCTGTAGACCTGGTCTTGTTCCTTACCCTGATGTAACCATTCTTTTCAGCTCAGTGGTTAAAAGCACACACTGCTCCTGGAGAGGACCTTAGTTTAGTTCCCAGCACCTACATCTAGTAGTTCTTAATTCCCTGAACTCCAGCTCTGGGCAATATGACGCCATCTTCTGGCCTCCAAGGGTACTGAATCCAAGTGCATAAAAACACATGTACATATATATTCATACTTAAAAATAAAATTTTTTAAATCTAAAAAGAGGCAGCTGAGTATGCTGGTATATACTTTTAAACTCAGCACTGGTGGGGCAGAGGCAACAGGACTTCTGTGACTTGGAGGCCACCCTGGTCTACAGGCCAACTAGTATGAGAATAATAACCAGTCTCCAGAACCAAATAAATAAATAAATAAAATTAGCCAGGCGTTGATGGGGTATGCCTTTAATTCCAGCACTCAGGAAGCAGAGGCAGGCGGATCTCTGAGTTCAGAGCCAGCCTGATCTACAGAGCAAGTTCCAGGACACACTCCAAAGCAATACAAAGAAACCCTGTCTTTAAAAAAACCTGAATAAATAAATATTGAATAATTTACAAAAGGGCCTCTATCCACTGGCCCAGGTAGGCCAGGGGCTGTTTCTGGTTCTGGTTCAGCAGCCCTGCTCAGAGATCTGCTCACCAGATTCGAACTCGGCAGTGGGATCCAGCACACCCGGACACTGCTGAGGCCCCGGTAACAGTGCCACCTCCATCCACGAAAAGATGATACACATCAGAGTATTGAATCTGTTTGCATCTACCAGAAGGGAACCTTGGTCCCATACCCACCAGGAGAGGAAGAGACTCCTGCTACACCCACCAAAAGAAAGAATGAGAAGAGGACAATATAAAAGCACATTCAACAACAGAAAACCCAATAAGACACCACCGGAGACTAGGAACCATACACCAGCAAGACCTGAACATCACAATGCAGATGAACCAGAAGAGAATGACCTTAAAAACATCTTCTTGAAAATGATAGAGGACCTCAAAGAAGTCATGAGAAAATCCCTTAAAGAAATAGAAGAAAAAACAAACCAAAAAATACAAGATATCAACAAATCTCTCAAGGAAACAGTTCAAGACCTAAAATCTGAAATAAAGACAATAAAGAAATCACAATCTGAGGGAATGGTGGAAATAGAAAAGCTGGGTAAATGATCAGGAACTACAGATGTAAACATAACCAACAGACTACAAGAGATGGAAGAGAGAATCTCAAGAGTTGAAGATACACTCTTGAGCTGAAATAGACTCATCAACCAAAGAAAATCTTAAGTCCAACAAATCCCTAACACAAAATATCCAGGAAATATGGGATACCGTGAAAAGACCAAACCTAAGAATAATAGGTATAGAAGAGGGAGCAGAAAACATATTCAACAAAATCATAGAAGAAAACTTTCCCAACCTAAAGAAAGACATGCCAATGAAAATACAAGAAGCCTACAGAACACCAAATAGACCAAACCAAAAAAATAGGTCTCCTTGCCACATAATAATCGAAACACCAAACATACAGAATAAAGAGAAAATAGTAAGAGCAGCAAAGGAAAAAGGTCAAGTAACCTATAAAGGCAAACCTATCAGAATTACACCTGACTTTTCCATGGAAACTCTGATAGCCAGAAGGTCCTGGATCGATATTCTACCTACACTAAGAGACCATGGATGCCAGCCCAGACTACTATTCCCAGCAAAGCTTTCAATCAATAGAGAAAACAAAATATTCCATGACAAAACCAGATTCAAACAATACATATCTATCAATCCAGCCCTACAGAAAGTTCTGGAAGGAAAACTGCAACCCAAGGAAGTTAACTATAACCAGAAAAAATATAGGCAATAGATAATCCCACTTTATCAACAGCCAAAAGGGATAGAATCCCACATATAATTTTGCCACCATTACCAAATCAAAAACAAACAAGAATGAACAATCAATGGTCATAAATATCCATCAACATTAATGGTCTTAACTCGCCTATTAAAAGACACAGATTAGCAGAATGGATAAGAAGACAGAATCCATCCTTGTGCTGCATACAAGAAACACACCTCAACTTCAAAGACAGACAGTACCTAAGAATTAAAGGTTGGGGAAACATTTTCCAATCAAATGGACCCAAGAAACAAGCGGGGGTAGCAATCCTAATATCCAACATATTGGACTTTAAACTAAAATCAATCAAAAGAGATGAAGGAGGTCACTTCCTACTCATCACAGGAGAAATCCATCAGGATGAAGTCTCAATTCTGAACATTTATGCCCCAAATACAAAAGCATCCAGGGATAACAGGAACATACCTCAACGTAATGAAAGCAATATGCAGCAAGCTGACAGCCAACATCAAATTAAATGGAGAGAAACTCAATGCAATTCCTCTAAAATCAGGGACAAGCCAAGGTTGTCCACTCTTTCCATACCTCTTCAATATTGTCCTTGAAGTTCTAGCTAGAGCAATAAGACAACAAAAGGAGATCAAAGGAATACAAATTGGAAAGGAAGAAGTCAAACTCTCACTATTTGCAGATGATATGATAGTCTATATAAGTGACCCGAAAAACACTACCAGGGAACTCCTACAGCTGATAAACACCTTCAGCAAAGGGGCAGGATACAAGATTAACTCAAAAAAATCTATAGGCCTACTATATACTGATGACACATTGGCAGAGAAAGAAATCAGAGAAACATCACCCTTTACAATTGCCACAACATAAAATACCTTGAAGTAACAGTGAAAGACCTGTACTGTAAGAATTTTGACTCTCTAAAGAAAGAAATTAAAGAAGATACCAGAAAATGGAAAGATCTCCCATGCTCTTGGATAAGTAGGATCAACATAGTAAAAATGGCAATCTTGCCAAAAGCAATCTACAGATTCAATGCAAACTCCATCAAAATCCCAATGCAATTCTTCACAGACCTTCAAAGAAAATTCTCAACTTCATATGGAGAAACAAAAGAACCAGGATAGCCAAAACAACCCTGTACAATAAAGGAACTTCTGGAGGCATCACCATCCCTGACTTCAAGCTCTATTACAGAGCTATAGTCCTGAAAACAGCTTGGTATTGGCACAAAAATAGACAGGTAGACCATTGGAATAGAGTTGAAAATCCTGATATTAACCCACACACCTACGGACACCTGATTTTTGACAAACAATCCAAATTTATACGATGGATCAAAGAGAACATCTTCAACAAATGGTGCTGGCATAACTGGATGCGGACATGTAGAAGACCCAAGCCTATCACCATGCACAAAACTTAAGTCAAAATGGATCAAAGACCTCAACATAAACCCAGCCACACTAACCCTATGAGAAGACAAAGTGGGAAATACCCTTGAATTAATTGGTACAGGAGACCACTTCCTGAACATGACACTAGTAGCACAGACACTGAGATCAACAATTGATAAATGGGACCTCCTGAAACTGTGAACCTTCTGTAAGGTAAAGGACACAGTCAGCAAGACAAAATGGCAACCCACAGACTGGGAAAAGATATTCACCAACTCCACATCTGACAGAGGGCTGATCTCCAAAATATACAAAGAACTCAAGAAGCTAGTCACCAAAACACCAAACATTCCAATTAAAAAGTGGGGTACAGAAGTAAATAGACAATTTTCAATGGAAGAATCTAAAATGGCTGAAAGACACATATGAAAGTGTTCAACATCCTTAGCCACCAGGGAAATGCAAATCAAAACAACTCTGAGATATTATTTTACTCCTGTCAGAATGGCCAAAATCTAAAACACCAATAACAGTTTATTCTGGAGAGGAAGTGTAGAACACAGAACACTTCTCCACTGCTGGTGGGAGTGCCAACTTGTTCAGCCACTTTGCAAATCAGTATGGCGACTCCTCAAGAAAATGGGAATGAATCTACCACAAGATCCAGCAATTCCACTCTTAGGCATATACCCAAAAGAAGCACATTCATACAATGAGGACATCTGTTCAACGATGTTCATAGCAGCACTATTTGTAATAGCTGGAAACTGGAAGTAACCTAGATGCCCCTCACCTGAAGAATGGATAGAGTAAATGTGGTACATTTACACAATGGAGTATTAAGCAGAAAAAAAAAACAATGGAATCTTGAAATTTGCAGGAAAATGGATGGAACTCGAAGAAACCATTCTGAGCAAGGTAACCCAATCACAAAAAGACAAACATGATATGTACTCTCTCATATGTGGATTTTAGACATAAAGGATTACCAGCCTACAATCCACACCGCCAGATAAGCTAAGAAACAAGGAGGACCCTAAGAGAGACATACATGGTCCCCTGGAGAAGGGGAAAGGTCAAGATCCTCTGAGGGGGAAGGGAGCTAAAATGAGAAGGGAAGAAGAGAGGGGATGCAGAGAACATGAGGGAGCAGAAAGGTTGAGTCGGGAAGAACAGAAGATAACAAGAATGGAGATACCATAATAGAGGGAGACATTTTAGGTTTACAGAGAAATCAGGTACTAGGGAAATGTCTGGAGATCTACAAAGATGACACCAGCTAACAATCTAAGCAACAGAGGAGAGGGTACCTTAAATGCCCTCCCCTGATAATGAGATTGATGACTGACTTATATGCCACCCAATAGCCCTCATCCAGCAGCTGGTGGAAGTAGAAGCCGACACCCACAACTTATCACTGAACTGAACTGGAATCCTGATGCAGAGAAGGACGAGTGAAGAGCAAAGGGGTCCAGACCAGGCTGGTGAAACCCACAGAAACAACTGATCTGAACATCGGGGAGCTCTTGCTCCACAGACTGATAGCTGGGATACCAGCATGGGACTGATCCAGACCCCAGGAACATGCATTTCATTGAGGAAACCTTGGAAATCTACAGGACCTCCTGTAGTAGTTCAGTACTTATCCCTAGCATAGGTGTGTACTTTGGGAGCCCATTCCACATAGAGGAATACTCCCTGAGCCAAGACACACAGGGGTGTGTCTAGGCCTTATCCCAAAGGTTATGATAGACTTTGATGACACCCTATGGAAGGCCTCACCATCCAGGGGGAGCAGAAAGGATATGTGATAGGGTTTTAGTTGGGGGGGGTAGGGGCGGATGGGAGGGAGAAGGGAACTGGGATTGTCATGTAAATCAATCTTGTTTCTAATTCAAATTTTAAAAATCTGGAAAAAATTTTAAAGTTAACATCTCTTTTTCCTCTGTATCTTTTATCTTCCCAATAGCTAAGTCTTCACATTCTTTCTCTTTCTTCTTTTCCTAGTTTGAAATGAAACCAGCCTTGGGTTTGGTTCCCCACCAGTGCTTTCCTATTGGAAACAGAGACCCTTAGGAAAAACAAGGGTGATTATGTTACCCTTTGACTTTAAAATTCCTTCTACATATTCTATGCTTCCTCTTAATGTCCCTGGCTTCTATTGTCTGGACTCAGGGCCTTATCTTGAAAGTTTGTGTCTTCATCATACAGCCTAGAATTGAAACATGCCTATCCTTATCTAGAACATTCGTGTCCCATATTATCTTAGAACCTAGCACTTCTTAGTTTATCTTTAATTTTAAAGAAATATATACAACATTGTAGTGCATATCTATTATGTTCAAAAGAGTGAAAAACCAGCCAAAGTGGCACATACCTTTAATCCCAGCACTTGAGAAGTAGAGGCAGGTGGGTGTCTGTCTGTGAGTTTCAGGACAGCCAAGACTACATAGACCCTGTCCCAAAGAAGAAAGGAAAAGTGCCTTTACATACAAAAGTGTATTTCTAGTACCTTTAGGTTCCTTCCCTGCCTCTCTTCATCCATGTCCCTTTTTGTTATACCAGAGGTAACCATTGTCCCAAGCTTTGCTTTTGTCATCCTCTTTATACATACACTACAAATGCATTTTGCCCTAACTACCTATGATTTAGTTTCACTGGGTGAAACTGGTTTTGCCACAGTTCATTTTTTACTCTTGCAAAATCTTTTGTTGTGCAACACTTCCAAAGTTTATCCATTTTCTTGTTTATGGATATTTAGGTTGTTGCTTTTTGTTTTTGTTTTTGTTTTTAGCTAGAATGTATACAGATTCTTGATTTTATTTACTGACACCCCCTTTTTATTTTCTAAAGTGATTATATTAATTCTGTCTTCTCCCCATACAGTTTATGAATGGCCATTAGTCTACTACCCTAAACAACTCTTGATGTTGTAGAGACTTTTGCCGGTGAGCACTTGACCCCTATATACATTTACTATTTAGTCTTATCATGCTTTCATCTTTGTCATTTGAACATTATACCTATATCTATATTAGTCAGGGTTCACTAGAAGAACATAGAATATTTATATAAAGTGGATTTGTTAGAGTGGCTTACAGGCTGCGGTCCAGCTCACCAACAGTGTTCTTGTAATAGACTCCAAGAACCCAGTAGTTGTTTCAGTTCATGAGGATGGGTGCCTCAGCTGGTCTTCACCGGAACCCTAAGAAGTAGGCTCTAATACCAGTGAGGGAATGCCTTACCAGCAGGCTAAATGAACTTGCCAGTGAGAATGAGGACAAGCAGGTAAACACTTCTTTATTTCATATTCTTTTTATAGGCTGCCACAATGTGTGGCCCAAATTTAGGGTGGGTCTTCTTACCTCAGAAGATTGGATTTAGGGTGTGTTTTCTTACTTCAGATAATCCAGTCAAGAAAGGTGTACCCAGCTGCTTTCATTTTCAGTTAATTCCAAATGTACTCAAATTGACAACAAAGAATAGACATCACAATATCTTTTCCCTATTTGGCTATTGGGCTTTTTCGTCTTTCCTTCTCCCCTTCCTTTCCTTCAGTCAGATCATATTGTGCCTATTATAGGCTTGTGCCACCATACCCTATTGCTGCCTGGAGCCAGCCCCCATCTTGATGGTTTCCTTCTTTATTCTTTTGTATTCTTCACTCTGTGTTCTATATTCTCTTTTCTCATCCCTATCCAGAAATGTCCATTCTGTCTTTCAATGTTTTCCTTCTCTCTTGATGTTTCTTTTTTAATGCTCTCATTTTTGATGTTTTCCTTCTAACCCAGTTTAACTCTATCTTTATTCTTTCCCTTTTGGCTTATGTAGCCCAGCAAAATCTTTTAGGCAATATAAAAATTACAATATGGATACATTCTGTTTTTCAAGTGACTGATAACAATGAATACAAAACAAACATTAAAAACAGCATGTTGCTGAGCAGTGGTGGTGCACGCCTTTAGTCCCAGCACTCGGGAGGGAGAGGCAGGCGGATCCCTGTGAGTTCGAGGCCAGCCTGGTCTCCAGAGCAAGTGCCAGGATAGGCTCCAAAGCCTCACAGAGAAAACCTGTCTCAAAAAATCAAAATTATATATATATATATATATATATATATATATATATATTATATATATATATGGATGGAGATTGAGGGCAGAAATGGGTATAAGAAATTAATCATCACGTTTGGTCATCAACCAATCCTACCAAGAAAGGCATGTCAGCTAATAATATTTGGGCTGCTTTATTCTTGTTCCCTGACCTTAACAAGTTTCTCATTCAACTATGCACCTTTCTAAAACTTTATATTGTCTTCTTGGGTATTTTAACCTCAAAGCTATTTGACAAAAACATCTTAGTCTAAGTTGCTTTTAATGCTTTCTTTCAACTGTGATACATTCTAACACCTGTAAACATATCTCCCAACATTAAGGTTAAAAAAATTTAAGACAGTTGGGCTACCTGGACTCAGTTGTTTTTCTAATCATTAACCTAAAGCCACAGCTCCTCAATAGAAACTCATGGGTTCTAGCTGTGTGACAGATATATATATATATATATATATATATATATATATATATATATATCCATCAATACTCTATTTAAACTAACATTATTATCAATTAGACAGTACAGCTTAGGAAGAAACCATTTTTATAATAATCCACAGGAAAAAAATTCCCACTAGGATGGGATGTTTTCATGAGATAAACACACTACATTACAGGCAGTGGGGGTCTCCCCATTCCCATTCATACCATGCCAGATATCAGAGAAAGATGGCAGCGGCAAACAGGTAAAGGCACAGCAGAAGCAAAAGATATTCAGGATATGTGGTCTCAGGGCCTTGCCTATCCAAGATTCACCTATCAGGGAGTTCTCTCCTGGTAGTCTGACACCTTGAACTTCAATTGCCACCCACAGCTCCTCTAATGTGGCCACTGGGAACGCCCAGCTTTGGTGTACTGTTTTTATATTGGATGTAAGTACTGTTTATGTATCCTATAAATTCTACCCCTCACTTGTTTAATGGCATTCAAAAGATCTATTTATAAGCTCTTTGGTTGGTTGGTATGCGTTTCTGAACCACATTTAGGGGAAAAACTTCAGACAAGGCAGCAACTGTCTCTGCCCTTACTTTACTCACAGGTGTCACAGAGTAAACAGAGCTCTAAGGTAGACATGAGAGATGCTGGTAGTCTCAGCTTAGCTTGCACCTCTTGGGGTAAATTCCCTGACCACTACTAAATTCAGCCTCTCTGAATCCTGGAAGGACTTCCATAGCCCAAGCATTACTTACTCTAGTAGCTGATAGTTTCTGAGATCAGGAACCCAGTTTTTTGTTGTTCACTTTTATATGTCTAACATTTAACATGGTGTTATTACTTAGCAGATGCTGAATAAATGTTTCTGTTAAATGGATAAATGAAAAGATAGCATCAGCATTAGTAACTGAAGATTCAGTATTCCCTGTTAATGTCTAAAGAGTACAGACTTAGATTTGATGAATGTTATTGACAATGTAGATAAAAGTAAGTATGACTGAGTAGGAAGTAGATGTTTTAAACTGTTTGAAATGACTGGTTTTAAATTTGTTAAAGTAAAATGCTAGTTGCTAAGGGAAATTACTATGTCTAAGTGTTAATTAGTCAATAGAAACCTAGTTGCACACTTCTAAACATAGAGTGGAGTGATATGCAGTGGTCAGTTAGTTGCCTGATGCTATGCTCAAGCAGCAGATACAGGAGGATCTTGAGTATATACTAGGGTGGGCACAAGGCAGAGATGAAGCCATAAATGAGAAGTCATATCCATAAATGACAAAGGAACTTCGTCATATTCTAAAGTCATCATTGGAGGCATTCAAGGTCACTTGTTTCCTTACAGACCCAGCTGATAGCTCTATAAAGCAGTAGTCTAATTAATGATTCTCCAGAAACCAAGTTCTTCTAAATATGTTGGCCTGAATATGAGAGAAGTGACAGTCTGCAAAATACTGGGTCAGAAGCAATCAAGCTGAGAAGGAGCAGAAGGCGAGTCTCTCTTGGATAGGCCTGAGGTCAGCTCATGGCAGGAGAGCCAGGTTCTCCGGACATTTATGATCCAAGAGGTACTTGAGATTGAGGACATACATGTCCCTAAACAGGGCATGTTCCTGAAAGAGACAAACATTCTATTGGTCGGATTAAGAAATAGTGGCATGCTGTTTCATGTAGGCAGATTTTTTTTTGTAGGGACAGTGATCAGCTCTGTTCTGCCAGCCACTTCCCAAATAACCATTCAGAAATATTATTCATTGTAAATGCTTGACCAATAACTAAGGCATATTACTAACTAGTTCTTACAACTGAAATTAACCAATTTCTATTAATCTGTGTGCTACCACAAGGCTCATGTCTTTTACCTTTCCTGCTTTCTTTACATCTGGCTGACCACTCCTCTGACTCCACCCTCCTCCTTCCCTATGTTCTTGCTGCCCCGAAAATCCTGCCCAGCCATCGGCCAATCAGCTTTTTAGTAACAATGAGAGCACTACATATTTACAGTGTACAAAAATTGTTCCACAGCAGTTTTACCTATGTGGTGGAAAAAGTACTCAGCCCAAGCACACCATGATAATGAGATCATATCTGGAACACATATCATACCTGCTGTATTAAATCCAGCTCCTTTGCTAAAAGTACTACTCTCATAACATAATATAGTTAACTAAAAAGAAATGAAAATCTGAGTTGGAATAGCAAAAGAACCCAGCCTTGGTCAAAAAGGTGTGTAACTGCTCATCAGAAATGCTTCATGTCAACACTGAAGTGTTTGCTGTCAAGTTTCAGAGGTGGTGGGTGATGGAAGATGGCTGGTTGCAACCTGTGCATAAACTCCAGAACTTTATTCTTTTGTTCTGTAAACCTTAACTTGGTGCAGTTAACTGTGCCAGGGCCAGCGCACATGGGACCTGTTTGGAAAAACTTAGATTGGTATTATTTACTTACTAAAGTTGATTCTTCCTTCTCAAACATGCTTACTCTCAAAATGCACGTTTGTTCACTGATGTAAAATTATGTGGTAAAATGAATGAAATGATAGCCAGGTCTGTTGGCACATACCTGAAAGATTGCCACATTTTGGAAGCTAGCCTGGGGCAATGTACAAGATCCTGCCTTGACATATAAATAAATAAAATAAGTACATATTTAAAGGTAAAAGGAGAAGACTATTAAAGACAAAAAGATTTGAAAGAACATTGATTCAGTCTTGTATTCTGCTATGGGCTTTATGGAAAATAGGGCAAGAGAAAACATAATTTATGTGTACTTGGAAGTTTTTCTCTGTCTTGCCTGGTCCCATGTCTCTCCCACCCACAAGGTCCCCACAGTCGCTTATGAAACAAGTGAGGCTAATATTAAATTATAATTGTTTGGTCAATGGCTCAGGCTTATTACTGGCTAGCCCTCTCTTATAAATTAACCCATTTTCTATTAACCTATGCATTGCCACAAGGCTGTGCATGTTACTCCTTTGGTGGCTACATGGCATCTCCCTGACTCTTCCTACTTTTTCTCTGTATCTTTGTTTGGATTTCCCGTCTGGCTATATTCTCCATGGCCATTGGTCAAATCAGATTTATTTATTAAACAATAAAAGCAACACATACTTGCAGCATACAGAAGGACATCCTACATCGTATATGGATTATTGGGGAACTAGGAGATGGCCTGGTGGTTAAGAGCCCTTGCTGTGTTCTTCCAGAGGACTGGGGTTGTATTCCTAGCACCTACATGAGGTGGCTCACAAGAGCCTGTAAGTTCAGCCTCTGAGAATCTGATGTCCTCTTGTGGCCCCTCAGAGCATCCACACACCAGTGGCTTACATACATACATATACAACATACATGCATACATAACATACATGCATACATAACCTACATATAAAAAATAAAATGAATCTCTTAGTAAGCAGACTCACTGGAAGCATTTTTTCTAAGCACTGTTTCAGAGTAAGATGTATCATGCAGACCCATAATGTAGGTGAAATTGAGCAATGTCATGAATAACAACCTAAAGAATACTATGCGGTAAATGTACAAGTAGACTTCATAGGACTAATTCTTAGTTTGTTTTTATTTTGCTTATTAAAAAGCAAAGGAAACAGCACAGTAAGGGTGAAAAATCACATACTTAAATAATTAGAATATAAATGTGAAGATAATAAATCCCTTAGAGGGTGGTAGAGAAATCACTTCCAAGATAGAAATCGGGAAAAGCACATGATTTATGTGCTGCAGTTGGGCTTTGAAGGACATGGAATTTGGGCACATAAAGACCAGTGTTCTCTAATCCCCTGTTTATCAGGACTTAAAAATAACACAGTGGGTAAGAGGGCAATGGCAGCTCAGAACTAAGGAAAATCAGCTAACAAGGTGGCTGTGCTGTGCTGTAGACTCTGTGGTCTGTGGAGGCTTCACACGAATGCTGTCTCATTAAACCTAACACAGAGTGAATATTAAATGCCTCCTATAATCTGGGAGAGTTAATGTGTTGAAAATATAGCACAGTGTGTGATATGGAGCATTGTAATTTTTAACTTCCTCCCTTCATTTGAGGCAGAGGAAGGGATACTAAGGGCCTGGATGATTCAATACCTGCATGTGATCATGAAAGGGGCTCAGTAGCAGAACACACACTCAGCTTGGGCAAAGCCCTGGGTTCAATTATCTACACCTTGAAAGGCAGCTACGAAACAGTATCAGTGAGGGGAAGGGTGTGGATGACCTCCTGATGACTAAGGAGAAGTGAAGGATCAGAGGTCTAGCTCTCCACTCATTCAGACACCAATCACTAAAGAGATTGTCAGTAGTGTTAATTGTGAGGTCTTGTTTTTCTGCTAAATAAACTGCCCAGTAAGAGCAGAGTGACATGTGGACGGCTCCTAGGAGAAAGCTCTTAAAACCCTGTGTAGTTTGCAATTGGCGGACGGATGTGGCTGCCAAGAGCATGTGGGGGAGAGTCATGAATGATCAGGTGAGGCCAAGTTTGTGCTGTCAGTCACCAAATGGAACAATTTCCAACCTGAGCTGATTGGTCTCCGTGTGATATCACACTGACTTCCAGAGCGATTAGGTTCAAAACTGTCTACGACTCTGAGCACCCTTCCCATCCCCCCTTCCAGTGGTCTGCACCTTTCATGATGGATTTTCTCAGGTTGCTGTTCTGTGTGCATCCCACTAACGTCTTTCCTTCAGCCTATGCATACACTCCAGCTTCCACACCCATTGCTCTGGAACCCTCCCCCATCCAGCCACTACTCAGCTCTTTGCCCTCTGCTTGGCCAGAGTCCTCTGTTGCCATACACACACGGTTTGAATGTAGATGTAGAAGCTCTAACAGACAAATGTTGGGATTTTATAGCCTGGAACTGATTTCAACTTTCTGTGCATTCTCTGATTGCTGACTCCATACAGCAAGATCGTCAAATGCTCCTGCTGCCACACCTACCAGGCCGTGATGGGCTGCATTTCCTTCCCTGTAAACCCCAAACAAGCCCCTCTTCCCTTAAATTGCTTCTGGTCAAGTATTTGGTCATAGCAAAAGAGAGTAATCTACATCTGTTCTTTCTTAGGTGACCCAGTCCTTTTGAAGAATTGTACATTTTCAGATGTCAGTATTTCTGTCTCCTACTCTTCAGATTCCTATCTCCAGTTCCATGTCACCACACTGGGGCCAGCAATATGATCTGGGCAGTAAAAGTGTTTGCCACTAAGCTTGACCTGAATCCAGCCTCCAGAACCCACAGCAGAAGGAAAGCACTGACTCGAAAACACCTGCACATGTGTACAGATGTGCACACACACACACACACACACACACACACACACACACATACACACAATGTAGATAAGAAGTCTCTAAATCACCACACTTGAACATCCCAGTGTCTTATAGGCACCTGAGCACAAAATAATCACTTGCCAGTCCACCCAAACTAGAAATTCTGTAGCCTTTTGACTTTTACAAAGTCCTGCTGCTTTTTTTTTTTTTAATCACTGGAGTATTTCTTGAATCTATTATTTTTTTCTACTGCTGCTCCTTTTAATTCTTGTTGTTTATCTAGATGACTGTAATTTACTAGAGGGTCTCATTTGTCCTTCAAAATTAGCTTCCAGAGTGCTTAGCAGAGTACAGTTCCTTCCCAGGACTTCACCAAAGGTTTTCTGCTTGTGCTTGCTTGTTGGGAACAGATCACTCTGAAGCCTGGAGCTCACTGTAAGCCCAGGCTCTCTGGCCTGCTAAGTGCTGAGAATGCAGGCTGAGCTGTCATGGCCTGCTTGTCCATACAAGAAGCTCTCTAGCATGATGTCACATGATCTCCCACAGGTGCTGGAAAGACAGCTCAAGTCTGTGCCCATTATTTTCCCCTGAGTTCCAGATGCCCACTACACTTCTCACTAGGACATTGCTGGCATCACCAACCAAATATACTGAAAATCAATGCACCCTTCCCACCCCCACCCCCCATCTAGATCCTGTGCTTTCATACCCAACACCAACACCACCCCAAAAGGGAAAGAAAGACCCATCCTAACCTACTTCTGGATTTCAGCTTGGTGACTGGCACTAGGACATGTCCTTGCAAAAGCAGAAACCTTTTTATCTCCGATTTCCCCTCTCCTTCACAGTCTCTTATCATGTGCTGCTGCTGTAGGCAGTAGAATCAGAGTAGGCATACAGTTCTGCAATTCTGATGTTCTGTTGGGAACCCAAGTCTTTGTTTGGAGAAATTAAATGGCGTGTTCAGGTTGAAAGAGGCGGCATAGTAAAAGGCTGGACTCAGGCTCTGGAATGAGATTGCCTTGCTCAGCTCACATGTGCTGCTCAATGAGCTGTGTGTCCTGGGGATGATTAACTCAGTATTTCCACCTCAGTTTCTTCATCTGCAGAGTGAAGACTAATTGAGATAATGAATAGAAACACTTAGTGTGAGCATTCAGGAAGTAAATGGCCACAGGCTCATTTAAGTAGGTTCTTTCCTTTGATCTGAATGCATCTTCCAGATCTAAAGGAGTCATGTTGGGTAGTTAGTTGTCTTTCTTCTTTGTTGGGGAGGTTACTTTTAATCTTTTATTGGTCAAGAAACTCTCTTCAAGAGTAGGCTTTTAAAGTATAAGCCAGCAAAATATCTAAAATCATTTTTATCATCTTAAGGTCAGTTTGCCAAGTTTCTCCATGTACTATAGACATGGAAGGGGTCATGGCTACTCTCATTTCCCACATTGACTGTTGATCGTGTATTCATATAAATGAGGATGGTGGTTTCTAAGGTTCTCTGTGCCAGCCCAGCCCTCTGATTGTGTCCCTGCCTGTCTACCAAAAAAAGGCATGAGAATGAAAAGAAGGAGCAAGCATTGAAGATGTGTCAGGTGCATGGCAACTTAGAGAGCGAGACTGAAAGGTGATGGCACCACTGACCTGATAGTTTAATACTTAGCTGTGTCCACTCTGGGGCAACCTACTTGACCTCTATGCCCCCGTCATCTGATCTGAAATGATGGTAATAGCAAGGCCTGTGTCAGTGTTGTTGGGAGGATTCAGTTTTTATAAAGTTTTTATACTGCCTGCTACATGAATATTGCAGGAATGGCAAGGGTTGGCCACACAGAAGGAACTGCAAGAAAAACTGCTAACTAAAAGAAGCAGCCTGCAGGCTCTCTGATGGCCACACTCACAAGTCACCAACCTCAAGCTTGACACATCACCATGTCGGTGTCACTTGAATCTCTCTCCCTAACAGTATATTTTCAGTATGCTCTGCACTCTGTTTGCAGTAAGGAATTTGCTTAAGTCTGGACTGAGGGCTACTTGAGACCTACATTACTGGCCACCATCCTAAAGTAAAGGATTTGAACGAGCTGGAGCCCTTCTCGCTGTGAACTGTGAATCCTCCTATTTTTTTCTTACTGTGTTCTAGTTTACTCTTTGGGGATTTCCCCATTATGTCTTTGAACAGCTTGTCAGTTTGAGTATACTAATTTAGAGTTCATACATTTTTCTGACCACCTAAGTCTAGAATAGCAACTAGAATGAGGAACATGAATAATTATTAAATATATTTTAGGTGAGATTGGGTGTGTTCTGGATGGCATGGCTGTGACTAAATACATTTAAATGTATTAAAACTTTGGGGGTGAATGTTTAAAGTACATCATATACACGTAGATATGAAATGCTCAACCAATATAATATTCAGATTAAATGGAGAAAGAACAACAATTTTGTATAAAATTTCTATCATAAATTATGTAATGACCCTCACTCCCATGCTTCAAGACTGTCAGCTCCTGACCCATCTTATTCATATTCCACTTCCCTCCCCCAGTTTTTTAAGCATATCCACCACTATATTGTTTTCACCATATTTCAGTCTGTCACACTAAGACAGAAAATAGTTTTTCAAAACCACATGACCACAATGCCATTGTCACATAGAAAAACAAACACTTATTAGCAATTAAATCCATATTGAAAAGCAACTCAGTAATCAAATACTCATGCATAAATGACACATTGAAAAAGCCATCCACGTGTAAGTAATGCACAGGAGGAGGAGAGTTGGTCTCCTGAGTAATTACTAAGGATTCAGTTCTGAAAAGTATACCCCGCATGCCAAATAAATGTGCCAGGAGCAATTCATTCATGGGGAATGGCTTTCCTGAGGTAGGCTGCATTCCCAGGCCAGGCCTTACCTGATGAATTATTAAGGGACTTTTTGTTAGGAATAAAGAATAATGGGTTGGCTCCACAGGTCCCACGCTGGAACCACGAGGATCGCGGTCCCAGGGCAGGTGATGGATGGTGGGTGGATGGGGAAACAGAGACCTGTGGACATGACTCATATTGAAAGTTTTATTGAGGGGGAGGTAAGAAAATAAGGTAAAGAAACACAGAGAGAGAGAAAGGACAGAAGAGAAGAAGGAGACAGAAACAGTCCTCTCTGCCCCAGGGGAACAGCGGGAAAGAGAGCAAATGAGCAGGGTTCTGTCTTTTAAAGGGGTCCTTTGTACCTTCGTGCAGACTAGTAGTCATAGAACCCTGGGCTGACCAGGGTACTTTCTGAGTGCATTCTGCCAGGTGACAGGGGCAAGCCAGCATAATGCCTGGATCCTTACATACCCACCTTTATTTATTATTTAAAAGGTGAGGAGTTAGGTGTGGCAAGTAGGGAATAAGGACAGCGGGTTCTCAAGACTACTTCCTGCTGTCCTGGGAGCAGTGCTTGCTCTATTGCTCTGTGGTCTAGGCCACCTTGACTTGGGCCACTTACTGAACTTAAGCACATACATGTTTTCATGTTTGTTTATATTAAATGTCCAGAGCCTGTGATTAAGTCTGTATGGTACACAAAATAAAACAAAATCAGGCTATTATCTTGTTGCATGTTTCTTAGAGGGTTTTTTCTGTTTAATATGATTTTGTAATATGAACTGATATGGAAGTTCTCTTTTTACAGCAACAGCTATCTGTCATATTTTCTCGTATCTCATAGTCTTTTTATATGACCATATGTGGTTTCTAACTTTTTTTTATTCTCATAGTTTTTTAAAAAGAT
Organism: Cricetulus griseus; assembly: GCF_003668045.3. Lineage (NCBI taxonomy): Eukaryota > Metazoa > Chordata > Mammalia > Rodentia > Cricetidae > Cricetulus > Cricetulus griseus. The sequence continues at coordinate 322,345,231 of NC_048595.1, read as the reverse complement.
AATTTCAAAGAATCTCTATTTATAATGAAGTTTGGAAACAAGCTTTTCTATTACATTACAAATCCAGACTAATATTACTTTTAAAATGTCACATTTTTAAAAAAAAATAAAAATTAACTTTTAAAGACGGGGTTGAAATTCACCATTTTTCATTTCTGTAGGAACATACGTGTTCTACTTACAAATCCATCCAAAAGAGGAAGTCATACACACAGTCATACTACATGGCACTGTTTCCACAGTAGTTTTTTGTTGTTGTTTTTTTGGTTTTTCGAGATAGGGTTTCTCTGTGTAGCTTTGGAGCCTATCCTGGCACTCGCTCTAGAGACCAGGCTGGCCTCGAACTCACAGAGATCCGCCTGCCTCTGCTTCCCAAGTGCTGGGATTAAAGGCGTGAGCCACCAACGCCCGCCTTCCATAGTAGTTTTACTGGGGCAGATCAAGGGAGGAATGGAGTTGGGGGAAGCCTAAGACTGGTTAGGGGCCAGCTCAGTGATTAAAAGCTTGCCTAGTGCACATAGGCCTTCGTTCAGTCCCTGGCGCTTCCAAGGAAGAAAAAGGACCAAGCTTGGACTTTCAGATTTGCAGTACTTGTTCTAGTCAGAGAATGTGAATGTACCCTTATTATAACAAAGGAAGGCACAACGGCAAGAGAAAATGTGTCTGGAATAAGGACTGATACCTGTAAACACAGCACTGTGAAGACCAAGGATCTCACTTCAGGCACTGCCTTCCTGTCACTAACAGACACAGAAAAAAATGTGACAGTACTTTTGGGTAGATCGGGCAGAAGGGACATCTCAGAATAAATGCCAGAATTTGTGGTGTATTTGTTTTGTGAGTAGTTGTTTGCTGTGTTACCTTGGCGAGAGAACTTTGAACTCAACGTTTTCGTGGGTTTTTTCTAGTGCTGCCAGCAGTTTTACCCCGTCTACAAACAGTTCCTCGCCTGTGCCAGCAGGTGGCAGCAGGAGCTGGGGAATGGCGTTGTTGTACCTGCAGATGTCTCTGTTCTGCAGCCCCACTCCTCCTGGCATTGTCCTAGTGGAGTCTGCCACTCCGTTCCTGGACTCCAGCAGTTTCTCATGGCCCTTGCCAGATTGACTTTGGTGATTGCTCTGAGCTTAGGTGTCATTCTAAGATAAGCATGGAGGTTTTCAGCTCTTATCTGTGTTGGCGACTGTCATTGCAAAGCAGAGTGCTTTCTTCTGCATTTGCCAAGAAATACAGAAACAATTGTGACAGGGACCACATTCTTAGGAAGCTTCCACTGTAGTAGAAGTAGAAGGAAAGCATGTTTCTCCCCTGAGCTGAGCAGCGGCAGATCAGTGATCCTCACTGGTGTATCTCCTGAAGAGCAGTGTGCCAGTACTGCTTGGTGTTTTCACACACACACACACACACACAGAGAGAGAGAGAGAGAGAGAGAGAGAGAAGAGAGAGAGAGAGAGAGAGAGAGAGAGAGAGAGAGAGAGAGAGAGAGAGAGAGAGAGAGAGAGATTGATTCATTTAACAACAGATGCTATACCAGATACTACATGGGGCTTCAATTTTAATGTGAGTGTTTCCCGAAAGAAAAGGGAAACCAGAATAATCTTTACGGAAACAATCCTTTTATTTAAAATCTTCAAGTAAATAGATCAAGTAAGCAACTGACTTACAGATCCTAAACCGTCACAGAATTTTCAGTCAGAAGAAGCCAATATGAGTAACATTTCCTAACTTAGAAGACACTCTACAAATGCTGTTCAAAATGAAACTGTGATGCTATAGATCAATTCTGATAGCTGTTTATCCACAGAAAGTGTTAATAAAATTATTCTTTTATACAAGTGATATAAAAGGAGAGAATCAAATCCTGGGGTGCTTTTCTGCAGAGTGAGAGAGATGAACTTTAGTTTCTTGCAGCTACCACCTTTTAGTACTTAATAAAATCCTGATTTTTATTTTATGTGTGCATTTAGGAACCTTGAGGAGATCAGGGAAAGTGTTGGATCCCCTGGAACTAGAGATACAATTGTGAAACAGCACATGGGTGCTGGGGACTGGATCCGGGTTCTCTATAAGACAGTAGGCACTCAACCACAGAGCCATCTCTCAGCCACAACTTTTAGTAAAGCCCAGTCTGTCCATCCTCACAATCCATTGTATATTCGAAATGTCCAACTCCATGAAAACATTTTCGCCTCCATCATTAGCAGCTGGAAGATCTCTTAGAGGGCCTCTGCTTCGTCTGTTCTGTTAATCCATCGAGGAAGAGCTGCTGCATTCCTTCAGGTGGCTTACTGATTACCTAAGAACCCTGACAGAAACTCTGGGAAAGAATGAGACTTGCAAAGGGCAGCTGTCCAAGTGGGCCCGGCTGGAGTTGTTCCACCTCAGGAAATGGATGGCTGAAAGCTGCCCAGGCTGACACAGCCTGTTTTTCAGGACTGGATGGAAGTGAAGTGGGACACTCCTCCTCAGTCCTGGCGGTAATCCCTCAGGAATGGTAGAGATAACACATCAGACAAGTGGTGTATGTTTCTACTCTTGAGCTTACTGCTCTCTCCCTCTTTAAATGTGAGGACATGCCCTGGTGAGAAGCTTGTCATTTTCCCTCTGTGCACCGGAGTTGTAGCTTGAGTACAACAGAGTCAAGAATGCAGCTCCACACTTGCTGTGTGACCTGAGCACATTACTGTGCTCTGTCCTGTAAAATACAGTTGATAATACCTGCCTTTTGGCTTGTTGGGAGAATTAAATAAGAAAACACTTAGAACCTATAAGTTTGTCTCTTAAAACCTATAGTGTTTGTTGTCTCTTAACAAATACTGATGCTGATGGTGCATACCAGCCAGTTTCTAGCTCAGATGCCTAGGTGGAGAGGAGCAGACAGTCAGGAATTCTGAGGCCAATGGCACTGAATACTTGGTGCCTTTGAGTTGTCTGTGGGTGTGCAGCTGTGGCTTGAGAGGCAGGTGCAGGCTGTTGATGTGCTGTAGGTAGTTGTGGGTGGTCCCAAAGACCTGAGACAAGAAGAAGCAAAAGGAAGAGAGACACCAGGTTCAGCAACAGGGAGAGTGAAGGAAGAGTCCATGAAAGGGGCAGAGAGGTGTTTGAGGCACAGGAGAAAGGGGCCAGGACTGTAGCTCAAGTACAGCACCCTCCCAGCACACACCGGCCAAGGGGTTAAACAATGACAGTTATAACTATTTTTAAAAGAGAAAAGTGAAAGAATCTGGAAAGACCAGAAAAACCGGGGCTCTTCTAGAGGGTGAACAGGGAGGCGGTGACAGACCAGAAGAGGTCAGAAGTGGAAGGTGTGTAGACTGTAAAGGCTGAAACCCATAAATTGACTTCTTTCCTTAAAACAGATGAAAAAAAATAGAAATGGATACTTTGTCATGCTTAATAACTTTCCCTATTAACTCAGAAATGAAACAAAAATGGCGTCTCTGCACATTAATTCCTCAGAATAAAAAGGAGCTTTATCAAAAGTAGCTATTTTAATGAAACACAGCTGTGTTTATTGGTAGAATTTGACAGGCCAAGGCATTTAATGCTAGATCTAGAACATTCTGTTTATTAAATACTTCAGTCCTAACAAGCAAGTTCATTGTTGGAACAGTAGTGATGATGCTTACCAATGGTGGCTGTAACTTAGGAAGATTGGGGAGGAGAGGACTCCTCTGCACAAGGTTCCCGAGGACAGCCGTCTATCCACTCCTCACACCCAGCAAGCTTGCACTTTCAGCGAGCACATCAAGGCTACATCGACATCATCCAGGCGCTCAGAGTTTTTCATGATGTTCTCTGGAACCACATACTCAGTTGGAACTACTGGGGTGTAGATGATAGAGGAAAAGTATTGAACAAATAAGCCTAAGAAACATTTAATTTTTTAAATTTTTATTTACATGTATATGTCTCTCAGTGTGAGCATGTGCCATGTGAGTATGGGTGCCATTTGAGGCCAGAAGAGGTCATCCAGTCCCCTGGGGTTGGAGTTGGAGGCTGTCATTACTGCTAGAAACTGAACTTGGTCCTCTGCAAGCAATCTGTCATGGTGGTGGTTTTGGTTTGTTAAACAAGATGTAAGTATTAGAAAATGATGACAGATTCAGGGCCTGCAAATGTCACTAAGCCCACATTTGTCTAAGGTGTGCTGGAGACACATGAAATGTAGGTGCTCATTGGCATGGCAAGTCCTCTTGGTACATGTGAGCTAAGGTGTTGTAGGAGCACAGAGAACTCCTGAATTGGTCTGAGTTGTTCAAGGAAGCTTTTTCTAGAAAAGATGACATCTGAACTGAGATCTATAAATAAGGGATGATGGTGATAGGGTTCTTCAGGTGAAGAAGACAAAGGGTGGTAGTTCTCTAAGAAAAGGGGGTTGCTGCAAAGGCCTGGGGAAAGCCCAAGAGTGAGGGAGATGCAAAAGTCATTCATCATGTCTTGCAGCACAGATTCCAGGACAGTGGGTGGCATTGAGAAAGCCAGTGAGATGCACAGATGTGGGCAGCTCCAGAATCGTCTGTGTGTTAAGCTGAGCACCTGGTACCTGACCCCACAGTCCCTGGGGGAAGATACCACTGAAAGAAAGTGCTGTGATGAGATTTGCATCTTAGGAGACTCACTTACAGGCAGTCTGGAGAGTCAATCCAAAGACATCCAGAAAGATTTTGCCTCTGGCTTAAGATAGCTGAGTGCCTAGTAAGGGTTGGTGTATGGAGTGGAAGTGGGGGGCAGGTTTGATCTGGGGTAAAAGCAAGATGTCAGTGTACCTTGGGGCATCCTGATTTGAAGTGGTCATTAATATCCCAGTGGAGCTAAACAGAAGGTAGAGGTAGGAGTCTTGAGCACAGGAAATGTATTCCAAGACACAGATATGATGGTCTGTGACAATGGGTGGCATGTGTAGTCATCTAGGTAGAAGGAAAGTGTACAGTGAAAACAAGAAGATGACAGAACCAAATCCCAAGAAACTCTTAAGGAAAAGGAGCTGGGACAATGACGTGCCAGCAGATGGTGGAAGTTAGGAAGAAACAGCCACACAGGATTAAAAGTGGAGTAGTCGCCGCAAAAGCCAGGGGTGGAGATAGTTCAGGAAAGGAGTAAAAGGCTGGTGTGTCCTGAAGCCATAGTGATGAAGGCAGCAAGGAAAGCTACTTACTGAGGAAGAGGGAAAAGGTGAGGAAACTGGTCGTGGTTTGAAGACCTTGGTATGAGGAATGGGAAATGGGCATTCAAGGATGGATTATTCTAAGTCCATTAAAATCCAGTTCAAGTAGGAGACAGATATAATAATAGCAAAGCCATAGCTCTGTGTGGTCACCTGGTTGAAAGAACAGAGAAGGTAACTGTTTAATGTGATCCTGGGCAGGGTTTTTAAGGTGAATATAACAAAAGGAGTACAAGTGGGGTAGCTGGAGTTTTGTTTTTTTATTTTATTTTATTTTTGGTTTTTCGAGACAGGGTTTCTCTGGCTTTGGAGGCTGTCCTGGAACTAGCTCTTGTACACAAGGCTAGTCTCGAACTCACAGAGATCCTCCTGCCTCTGCCCCGCCAAGTTCTGGGACTAAAGGCATGCTCCACCACCGCCTGGTTTTGGAGTTTTAATGAAAGATAATTGAATCAATTCTTATAGTGGGGGTTCTGTATGTACAGATGAGCCCACTGTATGTCCTTACCCCAACTACACTGTTTCTTCCTATTGGCTGCCCTTAGTTTATACACCTGTAGTGCTGTTCATTTCCAGGAACATAGGTTCAGAGAACCATTTGAACAAGGAAATCTGAGATGCTAGATACCTGGAGCCTAGCTGGTGTGTGTGTGTGAGAGAAGGGGGGGCGTGGAGGAGTGGAGAGAGAGAGAGAGAGAGAGAGAGAGAGAGAGAGAGAGAGAGAGAGAGAGAGAGAGAGAGAGAGAAATCAAGTGCTCTGAGCGAACCATCTGCTTAGTCTTTGTGAGCTGAGTGCAGGTACAGGAAGACAAATTAGGACCCTGAAAGCACAACAAACAGCCAGGCCCAAGGGTGACCTGAGAGAGAAGCCTGATAGGTCGAGAAAGCACAGGGATGAGAAGAGTGAAGGTCCAGGGAAATGACCAGTGGAGCATCACAGAGTTCCAGTGTGGGAGCTAGGGAGATAACAGGTTGTGGCTAAAGAATACCGCTCCGATCCTCTTCAGAGGAATGTCTGCAGGTGGTGTCAGAATTCTTAGGGTGAAGCTGAAGTTGAGGCAGTGTCATGGCTGGCTCATCTACCTACCTGAAACCCTCCCTCTCCAGCATGACTACAAAGACAGGGAAGACTTAAGACCAGGAGAGGGCTCAGCAGTTAAGAGTATGTACTGCTCTTCCTGAGGACTTGAGTTCCCAGCACCCACGAGGTGGTTCACAAATGTCTGCAACTCCAGTTCCAGGGATCCAACACCTTTTTCTGGTTTGTGCAGGCACTGCACACATGTGAAGCAAACACTCCCACACATAAAATAAAGATGAATAAAGACTTTCTTAGAATAAATCTCTTTTACAGAGTTGGGGTAAGGTTGTGTGGCCCACTCTTAGATATATTTGACCAAAGGACAGAGATTGGGTGATGAAAGCAGCAGAGAGTTGTTGAGTGACATATCAGGGAAGCTGCAGCCTTGGAGGATTAGGATGAGCACAGTGATGATGGGGAAACCCCTTAAGATCTAAAAAGTATGCCCTGTCAAGGTCTGCTTGCATAAGGGACTTGAGAGAATGAGTCACTTCATTGGTGGATGGAGCATTATGTCATTATGGCAGAATACCTGAGGCACATAGCATCAAAGGAAGAAAATTGTGTTTTGGTTCATGGGTTCATAAGTTTCAGTCCCTGAAGGCTTGATGCTGTTTTCTTTGGCCTCTCACAGCACATGTGCAACATAGTTGGTGTGTGTGGCAGAATGGGGGGTGGTCTGTTTACCTCAGGGAGGTTGGGAAGCAGGGAAGAGTCAAGGGGCTGAAATTCCCAATTCTTCTCTAAGGGAACTCTGCCTGTACTAATGACTTCATGTGTGACAAAGGCAGTTTAAGAATTCTGGAAGGGCCAGGCAGTGGTGGCCAGCACTCAGGAGGCAGAGGCAGGTGGGTCTGTATGAGTTCAAGACCAGCCTGGTCTACAAGAGCTAGTTCCAGGACAGCCTCCAAAGCCACAGAGAAACTCTGTCTCAACGAAGGGCTTGTTGTGGTTCACAGTTCAGGGGTACAATTCACCATGGTGGGGAAATCACAGCAAATAGCATTGAATGGCTGGCCATACCGCATCTGCAGAGAGGGCTTAGTGCTGGCACTCAGCTTGCTTTCTCCTTTATATGCAGTCTGGGACCCCAGTCCATGGAATGGTGCCGCCTATATTTAGGATGGGTCATCTTACCACAGTTAACCTAATCTAAATAATCTCTCAGACAGGCCATGAGTGATTCTAGATTCAACTAGACCATTAACATTAACCATTAGACCACATTTACCAACATCCTTTCACTTCTGCCTACCTCCTAAAGGTTTTACAACTCCCCAGGAGCACCATGGGATCAGAAACTAAGCCTTTAATTTGGGGTAACATTTAAGACCCAAATTATAGCCCAAGATGGCATGTGCCTGAATCCCATTGGGGATTGTAAGGGCTTTTGGAAGCTAAGGCAGGAATATCATGAATCTGATGCCAGTCTGTGCAGTATAGCAAGTTCCAGGCTAGCCTGGACTACATAGAGAGAACCCTGTCTCAAGAAACAAAGAACAACAGTTAATACAAACTGTAACAGCAAATTTGATTTAGGACAAACTGGAAAATGAAATTCTCTGTGCTATAGTTGGGGTGAAGGGAAGCTTGAGTTATTGAAGAAGGTTCACCAGTTGGAGTGTGAAACACCAGGGTTAGGGACAGAATTTATGGCATAAAGGGCCATTCACAGGCAGAAGGGGTGGGTGAGATGGCTTAGGTTAAAGGAGCTTGCCACCAAGCCTCATGACCTGAGTTTGAGCCCCAAGACCCACATGATGGAAGGAGCGAACCAACATCTACAAGTTGTCCTCTGACCTCCATGGGTACAGTGAAGTGCTCTCTCTCTCTCTCTCTCTCTCTCTCTCTCTCTCTCTCTCTCTCTCTTTCTCTCTTCCTCCCTCTTTCTCCTTCCCTCCCCCATCACACACACACACACACACACACACACACAAAATAAATAAATGTTTGGGGCGGGGGCAGAAAGAAAGTAGTAGATTTACACACATGTATTGTACTAAAGTGAAGTACCAACAACAACTATCAGGGAAAATTTTCTATCAGTCTATCTTGGTAAGCATAGTTAATAAATAATATTAACCCTCATTTTAAAAATTAAGAGTATAATCACTCACATGAACAAGCCCACCCTCAAGCACACATTGACACATAATTTTAAAAAATCTTGAAACAAAGTTTTTAGTCTTTCATGTGTAATGATGCACGCCTTTAATCCTAACAGGAACAAGGCAAAGGAGGGTGGATCTTTGTGAGCTCCAAGCTAGCCTGCTCTACATAACAAGTTCCAGGCCACCTTGTTTCAAAAAAAAAAAAAAAAATTTTTTTTAGGAGACTAGAGAGATGGCTGGGAGGCTAATGGTATGTATTGTTCCTGCAGAGGCCCTAAGTTCAGTTCCTAGCACCCAGTCCTAGCAGAGGCCCTAAGTTCAATTCCTAGCACCCAGCACCAGCAGCTCACTGTCACCTTAACTACAGCTCCAAGGTATCCAACCCCTCCTTAGTCCACCTTATTAGGACAGTGCAGTCTGTGGTGTGTGTGTGTATGTGTGTGTGTGTGTGTGTGGTGTCTTAATTTTTTAAATTAAATCTTTAAAATTAAGGTATAAAATGTAAATAATCTCTTAGGAACAATTAAACAGTGTGAAACACTGTAACACCCACATCCATATAACATTCATTTTCCTACCCTTTCACAAAGAGTTGCTGGTTTGTATTACACAGTCTTTATACTTCCTGAAAAAGGATACCTCTGATTCTTTGAAATACTTGGCTGATATTTCTGTGCCATTATGCCGTCAGTGCCTTGCCCTTCTGCTCCCAGGAAGGACTTCAAGTCTTTTCCTTACACCGTGTTCTTGAAAGCAATGTTCATTCTTATTTCTCAGTACTGTAAGGATTAGGTGGGGGTTTTAACATTATCTGCCACCTTGACTGCAAATGAGTTCTCCTTTCTTGTCTTTCTCTGCCCCTTTTCCTTCCAGAGAAGGCACACAGCTAGATAAGAAAGTGTACCCTTGGAATGGCACAATCAAGGCTGTTAGGTGTACCACACACTAGCAGGTAGCGGTTCAGGACTGAGGCTACCTGGGCTGTCAGTGGGACCTGACTGCAGGGGGAAATGCTGTCTGTACTGTCCAGTGTAGCATCCACTCACAAGTGGCTGATGAATATTTCATATTCTTGGTACCACCAAGGCACTAAACTGCTCCTTTTATTTTACTCTTCATGTAAATAGCAGCATTGCACAGCAAGAGTATAGTGGAAGGCTCTGCCAGCTGGCTGCAGGCTTCCTGAAGGAAGTGGTTGAGTAGGAAAGGTGAGCTTAGGGAAGTGTAAGACTGGGCTCTGTCTGCAACTGGAGAACTCAAAAATACAGGAGCCTGGGGCCAGTAATTTCATCAACTCAGGAAGCTGAGGCAAGTTTAAAACTAGTTTGGGCTACCATGAGAACTTGTCTTTAAAACCAAAGAATTAAAATAAAAGTTAAAGAGTCCTGTGCTATAGAAGGAACCAATAAGCTGTAAAGACAGATAATCTAGTCAGAGCAAATGCGTGAAAAAGAGAACTCTGTGAACAATAGACTCGGGATTAAAGAGGAATCCTGACAAAATAGCCAGACCAGAAATAAACATGAACAGCTCTTCCAGGGTGGGGAGGGGTTGATTGAATGCAGACCTTAGCCCGAGTCTACAGAGAAACATTTGGCTTAACTAAACTAGAAATATTTTCCAAGTATTACAAAGAATGGGGTCCATTTCCAGGAAGGTATTATGTAATACATACCATGTATTGCAATCCAGGAACTCTTTGGGGAAACGAATATCATAGGGATATAGGAATTGTAGCATTTTACATGGGCCTTTGATGTGGCCCTGACTCCAATAAAAACATTTTCTTTTATAAATGTTTTCATTGTGAAGATAAAGGAAGATGCAATATTGCTGTTGTCTCTTGGTTTTATCAATGCTGGCTTGTTTCCCACGAGCACTGTGTGAGGTGGGGATTTGTTAGGGAAAATGTGGAGTAATGAGATGTTTGAGGAAATCCCAGTCTGGTTTCCAGTACAAGACAACTGTACAGTAACTGAGCAGCGTGATGATAGTGTCTGAAGTGAACAGCTCAGATGCAAGGTGGAAGCAGTCAGTTGTGGTCACAGCTGACTCTTTCTCAGTGTCCTCTGCTCACTGGATCCTTGAGGGGTTGCAGGAATAATTATGTTAGAAAGCTAGAGCCCAAGGTGAACTTCACAGGTGGGTCCAACATCAAGGACATAAAACCCTCTTGTTCAGTCCTCACGCCTTATACCCTGACCTCTATAGGACTGTGACTACGACTACCACTACTGTGTTAGCACTACTCTTACTACTGCTTCTCCTCTTCCTCCTGCTTCATTTCTTTCTTCCTTTACCAGTTGAGATTCTCTGTGAAGCCCAAAACTCTAAAGCTAAACTTAAACTGTCTTAAAGGATAGCAGGGATCTATTGACTCTCACAACTGGAAAGTCTGGCTCTGGGTCAGGCTTCAGAGTCAGTTGATCTAGTTGCTCAGTGACATCATTAAATATTTAGCTTCTTCCTTTTCTCACTCGCAGTGTTTATTTCATCATAAATCACATCTTACTCTTTCTCATACGGTGGCTGCCCGCTACCGTCAGGGTCAGGGGCACAGACTTTCAACATCAGGGTGAGAATGGAACCATTTCTCTCACAGCGGTTCATGTGCGCATTCTAGTGATAGAAGCAGTCACTTTAAACTGCTTGGACTATGGGGTGCCCTGGGTGCCCTGGGAGGAAATATTTGCCGAGTATTTCAAAGAATTTAGGTCAATTTTCAGGATGTATACCAATCATGTAACACTATAAGAAAAGAGGGAAAACAGTGTGTGTAGGTGAATGGCAAGAAGCCCGTGCTTATCCGACCAACTGCTGCAGTCTAGACTTCACCATTGGTGTTTCCCATGAAAAATAAAACCCACATTTGCCATAGTCTGATGCAGCTCTTCCTTTCTTTCCTGGCCTTCACTAAAATCCCCCGACCATGAAGAAAATATGTCCCCTTTATCTTTCTCTTTTCCACACCCTACACTATAAATAAGGAAAGCATAGCTGCCCGTGCTCCTCCCCAGTTACCAAACTGGCCTGCAGTACCACTCTTGACTGACATTTCCACCATTGTACCATTGTCTAAAACACCTGCAGAGCGCGCTTGCGCACGCACGTGCGCGCGCACACACACACACACACACACACACACACACACACACACAAAAAAAAAAAAAAAAAAAAAAAAAAACAAAAACCTTGGGCTGATCCCCAGAGACAATGAAGCCCTTTGAGGTTCCCAATCTGACTTTACCATTCTGTGGCCTGTATTTGCTGTCCTCTTCCAATAAGGTGGTTTCTCCCCTCCGTTTTGGTCATCTTCTACTCCCAGGTCCAGCCAACAAGCTTCTGACTCCAGTGTTCACACAGTTTAGGTGAACTGGACTCAGTCATTTCTACTCTGCAGCTTACTTACATGAGTCAAATAATTAAGGGAAATTCCCTGCGGCTTATACTGCTTTATTTTTGAGTTCATTTTCTCTTAAGGAACTGCAGTAAGTGTTCTTAACTGATGATGATCCAGCTCTTCCGCCCCAGCCATTGACTTTTTCTTGAACTCACAGAGAAGGATTAAAGGCGTGCGCCACCACTGCCCGGCCATTGAATTCTCAAAGTCAAATGTCTCATATTTTCACTCTCACATCACTGCTCCCTTTTCATCTGTACTGTTAGTTGTACCAAGGCTGGAGTTTCTTTTCTCTAAAACTGTCCTACTCATGTTTTCTATCCCATTTCTTCCTGAAGCCATGGGGACCTTGCATTATATGTATCTTTTAATGGCTATACATTGGTTCCAAGTAAAACCATAAAAAGATTTCTTTTTGAAACATCAATGCAGATCTCAGTGTCTTTTGCTCAGGGACAAGGCCTTTTAGGTCTGTAAGGACTTGAGTTGTTATTTCTCATTCTTCCCTTTGCATATACCATAAACCACATCTTTTTCAGATTGATTGTTTTGTTTTTTTAAGTATATATGTATATCCATGACTCTGGGGTGAGGGGGATATGCACCTGAGTGCAATGCCCACAGGATCCAGAAGAGGGCATCAGACCCCCAGAGATGGAGTCACAAGCAGTCATGATCTGACCGACATGGGTGTTGAGAACCCAACTTGGATCCTCTGCAGGAGCCATAGGTGCACTTAGCTCCTGAGTCTGAACTGCATCTTTGATTTACACTGTTAGTTTTTTTTTAAGGGATGAGAATTTAAAGACACACTAAGTAATATGAATTCAGAGGTCTTCTACATTTTTATATTTTTTACCCAGTTTTTTACATTAACCAGTTTTTGTTATTGGTGTTTCATTTAACTGCCTTTTAAAATGTTTTTAAACATTTTATCTGGGGGCGAGGGCACGACCAGATTCTTTATTTCCATACATTTAATTAGATTAATATGTAAATTACACCTTAATACATAAGGGCAGGTTTGGAACAGTCTTAATCTTATTCTGTTGATAACAAGAAATGTAGCCCGGTGGTGGTGGCACACAGCTTTGATCCCAGGAGGCAGAAGCAGGCAGATCTCTGTGAGTTCAAGACCACCCTGGTCTACAGAGCGAGTGCCAGGACAGCCAGGTCTACATAGAGAAACCCTGTCTCAAAGAACAAAAACAAACAAGCAAGGAAACATGAATATATACCAGAAAATACAGTGCCTGCCTTGAGTGAGTCTCAGTAAGAAATATTGTGAGAGAAGTGAGGTCAGGGCTAGGGTCTCACCTATCCTCTTCTGTGCTTGGGTCTTAATTCTTGGCCACATCTATACAGAATTGTCTGGGTTCTGTCTCACATTCTCCACCTCCTTCTTCAGTGTCACACTCTAGCATTCCCAGTTCTCAGCTCTGGCCATGAACTGCATTCCTTTAGTTGTCTCCCACTGAGACTCTTGCCATCTATACAGTTGACTCTGTTGCACACATACAACAGAATTCTTAATTTCTGTTCTTTTTTTTTCCAATTCTTTTTAGAGCTGGTGGTTCCAGGATTCTGCTGAGAATGACGTTGGGAAGAGAGGTGTCGTCTCCTCTTCAGGCTGCGTCTTCCTACACTGCCACTGGCAGGAACGTTCTAAGATGGGACCTTTCTCCAGAGCAGATCAAGACAAGGACAGAAGAGCTCATCACACAGACCAAGCAGGTGTATGACGCTGTGGGGACAATCAACCTGAAAGAAGTAACTTACGAGAACTGTTTGCAGGTGCTGGCCGATATAGAAGTGAAGTATATAGGTGGGTGGAGACGCCAGCATATCAGTGTTTCTTTTGTGGAATCTATAACCATTTTACCCTTTCTGTCTAATAGTCAATTATCCACTTTTACAAGAAGTTGACCCTTACACAGGGTTGATTATTGCTTACACTGTGCACTCTCCTCACCCCCCACACTGTGCACATTAGAAGTACCAAGAGTCTCATACCCTCATCCAGAAATTCTGCATCTAGAAATTCATTCTATATAAATTAATGTATAAGTAGGTACTGTTTTCATATCAAAGGCTCAGACACAAACCCTAAATGTCAGCTGATAAAGAATCACATTGTTGTAGAATTAGGCACAGAGTTTGGTAGCTAGATAAATGATGAAACATCCATCCTCTATAATTTTATGTAGCCATTAAAATCATGGTTAGAAAAAGTATATAACAGCATAGGAGACAAGCATAGAGAAGGAACCTGTGATCCTAGAATTTTGGAGACTGAGGCAGGAGGACTGCTGAGAGTTTAAGGCCAGCTACTGTTGTGTAGTAAGTATAAGGCTAGGTAGGGCTATAGACCAAGACCTCATCTCAAAAACAACAACAGAACACACACACACACACACACACACACACACACACACACACACACACACACACACACACACACACAGAAACCTCTGAGACAAGGTTAATGATGTTCTGTCTATCACGATTCTCCAGGAAAGCAGAGCCACTGGGGTGTGTGCATGGATGCAGGGAGATTTCCTATTGGGAGCTGGCTCACAGAAGCCTGGAAGATAGAAAGGCCAAACTGTAGTGTGGACCTGCAATCCCATGACCCAGAAGCACCTGTGTGTGACACCCAAATCAGCCTACTAGAGAATTCTGCTTTACTTTTTGTGCCAGCCTTCAATTAACTGGATGAGGCTACCTACCTATGATGGCCAGTGAACCTCAGGTTCACCAACTTCAGTATTAGTCTCATCCAAAACACCTATAAAACTCAGTACATAAAATCACTTATTGCAATGATCAGTATCTTTTGAGTGGTGGGCTGTTTACAGTTGATTTTTCTTTATTCGTTTCTCTCTCTTCACCTGTTGTCTTAAACACATCCTTAGACTTATACAAGGCAAGACTCCCTTTAAGAATTAGACATATTTCTTTAAGATAATTATGGCTAAATAACCTAGGCTGTGGATCCAGACTTCACTTAAAATTATGTGTGTAAATTTTATATATTATGTATACAAAATTATATATGCAAACTGGATATCATAAATGTTTGTATGTGTTCTAGAAACTGGAAGGCTGGCCAAAACCAGTGCAGCTGTAGTGACTTGTGTTTCTGCTAGCCCCTAATTACCCAGTGTTCCCTACCCCACTCACCATTGTCATAAGGACATGGGTATTTTCTCTTCTCTCTGTTTTTGCTTCCATATCTATCCTACTACAATCTCTTCACTCTGGTTAGTGGCCACTACATCTTCTGAGGCCTAACTGTAAACTCCTGATTGGGGTTTGCTTGGTCCTTTCTGTCAGTCAGGGTTTTTCCAGCAGCACAGGTTTGTTCTTGGCTCAAGTTCTCATTTCTTCTTCAGTTCCTTTTCCTTATCAGGCTACTGTGTCAGCCTAACAGTGTGTGCATTTGATTGGGAAGCAAAGAAAGCAGGGAGGGGAGGAAGAGACACAAACTCACTTTAAAAAGTTCTCTTAAGTCCTGGGTTTCCCCAGTAATGAATATTTTAAATGTGTATAGAAGTTTGTGGTATTTGTTTTTGCTCTCCATAAATGTATCTTTACAGGTAACCATCAAGCCTCTGAGGGAGCAGACTTGTCAAAACTAACTCCCTCTTATCTACCTCTTGTGGAGTACATGCCTCAGTAGCTCTGAGTCTCATTTGCCTAGTGTCCGACCTGGGCACAGACAGCGTTGTTTATAGCTTGGCAGAGGAATGGAAGTCTGCTCCAGGCTTCTGAGGTAAAGGAAGGAAGGAAATGGCCATCGATGTATTGTTCAGGATTGTTTCCAATTTTAGGCTCCTGCACTTTATCTTGTTACCCATTTAGGTTCTTGAGAAATTTTCATTGCTTTTTAGTAAGCAGAAATTATAACTAAAGTGGTGCACTATGTATGAAAATTTTAATCTGTGCCACCTTTTCCTAATTACCAAATGTAAATGTATAAACTGTCAGGTGCTAAAATATAATTATACAGATTTTGATTTTTTAGGAATGTGTATTGTAGAGCTAGGGGTATGGCTCAATGGTAGAAATTATGAATTTATTCTATTTTTGACATGTTGTTAGTAACTTTACTTGTAGCACTGTTTTAAGAGGACTGGTGTGAATGTGGCAGCATTTTAACTACACTGTTCCTTACTGTAAGTAAGGGGTGACTGTGTCTACTCTGGACTGCAGGCTGAAGCAGGGGAATGATAAGTTCAAGGCCAGCCTGGACTGTCTCAGAACAAACATGGTACTGAGAGTAGTAAGATGTATCCCTTGTCACAGTGTGACCACAGCCATCACTGTCTTTGCTACAGCTATGTCACTAATATCAGGTTTTTGGCCAATTGAAGTATGTGAAAACTCAACAACTGACTTAATATATGAAGATTAGAATAGTCCATTACCATCATCATTTAGCAGGCATAGCCACAGCATCCAGCTATTTTCTGCATGTATCTAGAATTATCTAGAATTTTTTGTTTATTTGATATGTGCATTTCGGGTGGGGCCTGTAATTTAGATTAGACTCTGCAAAGAGTCTGTAGTAGGGGAAATGATGAAGAACTTCTTTATACAAACCCCTTCCTGCTTCATTGATTCACTTGTTTGCAAATATCCGGTGTCCTGGCTGGGTCCCTTGCTTTCGGTCTCTTGTTTTCTAAAACACAGGGGACCCTTCCTCTTCTAGAGTCATTCTCCACAGCATACTGCCTAGTGTCCTTGGGAGCTGCTGCCTCTGAGCCAATATCCCTCTCATTGACAACCCACAGGCTCTGCCATCTATTTTTATACACCATGTCCCTCCTTTCCCAGATCATGACTTATAGGAACTGTCTTTATAATTCATAGTTAATCGGTTATGCCCTGTGCTGGGTGCACAGCCTTACTGCACTCACAGTGATGCCAAGTAGAACAGCCAACTCACACATCCAGGACTTCCTCTTGATAGTCTCGAGAGCCTTTGCCGAAAGCACAAAACAAAAACACTTTTTCGGCATAATCCTTCATCTCAAAAAGAGATACTTGGTCTACTACCAACTTGACAGGTCCTGTCATGTTCACAGTTTTTCCTTGCCTCAACAGTGGAAAGGACCATGCTGGACTTCCCTCAGCACGTGTCATCTGACAGAGAAGTACGGGCTGCGAGCACAGAGGCAGACAAAAGACTTTCTCGTTTTGATATCGAGATGAGCATGAGAGAAGATATATTTCAGAGAATTGTCCATTTATACGTAAGTAATAAATTAGAATAAATCCCTTGAAAAGGAAGATGCACAAAACCTATAACAAGAGTAACCTGGAGCTACGGAGAAAGTTCAGGTGAGAGTGCTTGCTGTTCTTGCAGAGGAGCCACATTTGGTTTCCAGCACCCATATTGAGTGGCTCACAAGCTGCCTATAATTCTAGCTCCAGGAGACACAAACTCTCTTTTAACCACCGTAGTATACCAACACAAACACACAGGCACACACAAACATAAAAATTCTTTTAAAAAGTAAGAACCTGGGGGCTGGGTATCTACTGTGGTAGAGCAGGTGTGTATATATATATGTGCAGGGCCCTGGGGGCTGGTGCAGCTCTTGGTAGAGCAAGGGTGTATGTCCTCTCCTAAAAGAGGAAAAGGTAAGAACCTTTGACTGAGAGTAAAAAGTACTTGAATTTTCCTAGAGTTTATTTTCGGCAATTACAGTAATTGGCATTGTATAATGATTTCCAGTGTTGTTTTATATAAGCTTGGTTTATGTTGAGTTCTTAATTGCGTTCACTTAGAATTAAAGACTGAATTAGAAGGGTACCCATAAATCTAAGCTTTTTTAAATCACCATGAACTTGGTAGCTCAATGGAAAAACTTCTTTCACTTTTCAAACTATTGCAAGGTTTATATTAGATCAAGTTAATTAGATGCAGATGAAATTGGATTGTTATCTGAGGATCTTGTGGTCTGGACGTTAGTGTTGTGTAACAAGTCTTTTTCTGTTTCATAGCCAGCTTCCAAATAATGACACAGAGACTTCTCAATAATTGTGAAAGCTTGGCCTATAGCTTAGGCTTGTTCCTAACTAGCACTTAGAACTTAAAATAACCCACTTAGATTAATCTATGTTCTACCACATGGTTTTTACCTCTCCCATTTTGTACCCCCTATTTCTTCTCCATGTCTCCTGGCATCTCTCTGCCTCTCGATTATCGCCTCCTAATTCCTCTCTCTGCCCAGAAATTCTACCTATACCTCCTGCCTAGCTACAGGCCGTTCAGCCCTTTATTACACCGGTCACAGCAATACATCTTCACACAGTGTACAAATATCCCACAACAGTGCTGATAATATACTGCTGATATTCCAAAGCCATTCTACCTGTCTCCTTAATATTTCCAGGACTCACATTCCACATAATGAATGTTCTAGTGAATTTGCTGGAGTGCCTTTGATGTTTCATCACTAATGTTCATTTGCCTCCTAGCATTGTGAACATGCCTTTTCTCAAACTCTTACTTTCCTGACATATCCCAGCATTCTGCTGGAAATTACTGAAATTTTACATATGTGTTTTATTATGCATGTTTCTTTTTGCAAAATCAGAAGTATAAAAACTTCCTTTTTATGACAAGATTTGAAATAAGGTTTTTCTCTGTTGTTAGCTGCTGTTTAATTTGCAACTGCTGACAGAACATACCACTGAGACTTTGACATGTGAGGTGTGTATACTGTTTAGTTTCTCAAGCCCCATGCTCATTTTTTACTCTCTAGTGGATAATCATCAGTATGGTTCTTTGGCACTACAAAAAATAATAAATGAAAATAATTTGATGATACTCCTCACTATCTAAATTACTACACCCCCACACCCCCACACCCACACCCCCGGCACCATTAGAGATCATACCCTGGGCCTCCCTGCCAGGCATGCGCCCTACTGCTGACTTACACTCCCAGACTCCATCACAACTAAGTTCTTATTTGGAGTAACGTTTTTCTTACCTTTCCTCCTCCTCTGGTTCTTTCAGGTTTTACCCAGGTATGGATGGTTTTCACATTAGATTCCTTATCCTACTTTTAAATTTTGTGTTGGGACCCATCTCCCTTAAATTTGAGAACACATGGCACCTATAGCATAGATTGGCACTAGTACTGATCTGTTAGTCACCAGTGCATCCATAGAATTTGTGCTGGTTTTGGTTTTTATTTATTTATTTATTTCTGTTTTGGGTTTCCTCCCCTCCCCGCCCCCCCCCCCCCGTGTGACAATCCAGGCTGTCCTGGAACTCACCCTGTAGACCAGGCTGGCCTTGAACTCACAGAGATTTTCTTGCCTCTGCCTCCTGAGTGCTGGGATTAAAGGCCACCACTGCCCAGTTTGCACTGGTTTATTTAGACTTTATTGAAACAATTTTAAGGTATTTCAGGTTTGGTTCCACAATTGTCACCTCCTTCCAACTGAGTAGTTACTCATACTTGGTGATTGCTATGTGAATATTGTTAGGGTCTTCTGCTGTGGCTGAGGTTGTATAAGAGTAATGAAGACTAACCATTGTGTTTGTTTCTGCATTGAAACTCATTGCATTAGGCCAATGTAGTTACTTCAGAAACCTTCCAGGACAAATAGGCAGTATTTAAAAAAAAAAAAAAAAAAAAAAAGATTTCTTATGTATATAGTATTCTGCCTGCATGTATGCCTGCAGGCCAGAAGAGGACATAAGATCCCACCCATTACAGATGGTTGTGAGCCAACATGTGGTTGTTGGGAATTGAACTCAGGACTTCTGGAAGAGCAGTCAGTGATCTTAACTTCTGAGCCATCTCTCCAGCCCAATAGGCAGTATTTTTTAAAAGCTCCAATCACCAATGTCAGTTTTCTACCATGGTGGGTGCTTTAAAAATAATAAACATCATTCTATTTATAGGTAAGGACAAAATTAGACATAGCCCAAATGTTCTAAATGTAAAGGATATAGGATAGCCATAGTGTAGCACATGAGACTAAGCTACAGAAATGAAAATATTAGTCAATTCAAAGTCAGTGATTTCAGGCATGCTTTACTAAAATCAAGGTAGTATTATAATATGGGGTTATCCAAAAAAGTAGCCACGTACTAGGTGTTATATTATCACTTTTTTCACGTAAAATTAATGAGTAAAAATGTGAAATTGCTGGCTGTGGTAGTGCACACCTTTAATCTCAGCACTTGGGAGGCAGAGGCAGGTGGATCTCTGTGATTTCGAGGCTAGCCTGATCTACAGAATAAGTTCCAGTACAGCTGTGGTTATTCAGAGAAACCTTGTCTTGAACATTCCCCATACCCCCCCCCCAAAAAAAGGAAAGAAGGAAGGAAAGTGAAATTACAGTCCATAGACAGACTACTCTGGCCACACCTAAACTCATCAGATCTCTTAAGCTTAGCAGGGTTAGTACTTGGATGGGAGAAGTGTGAAATTATAACTCACAGCTCTTTCTTTGTACATATCTGTGTTCAATAAAGTTTCCAATTGTCTGTTAACATGAAGCATTTTAATCAAAATGGTCAGAAAGGTCCATAGCCATTCATTCTCTCTGTTTCTATGGACCAGTGCTCCAGGAGGAAATCTGCTGAGCAGTTCTGAGTTAGAGGCTCTGTAGAAAGAGTTTCTGTCCACCTGTTCTCACAGCTATTTAGTCTCAAATAAACACACTGAGGCTTGTATTATAAACTGTTTGGCTGATGACTCAGGCTTCTTATTGACTAGCTCTCTTAATTATTAACCCATTTCTATTAGACATGAGGCTGTGGCTTACCCATAATGCTCCAGCATGTTACGCCTTTGGCGGCTACATGGCATCTCCCTGGCAGCTCCTCCTTGCCTTCCTCTTCCCAGCATTCTCCTAGTCTGGTAGTCCCACCTATACTTCCTGCCTAGCTACTGGCCAATCAGCATTTATTCATCAACCATTAAGAGAATCATATATTCATAGCATACAGAAGGACATACCCCATATCTCCTCTTTTCTGTCTAAATAAAAAGGAAGTTTTTAATTTTAACATAATAAAATTATGTATAACAAAACAGTTGGGCTGGGGAGATGGCTCAGAGGTTAAGAGAACTGACTGTTCTTCCAGAGGCCCTGAGTTCAATTCCCAGCAACCACATGGTGGCTCACAACCATCCGTTATGAGATCTGGTGCCCTCTTCTGGTGTGCAGATATACATGGAAGCAGAATGTTGTATACATAATAAATAATAAAATCTTTTTAAAAAAGATGCAAAGTTAAATTTAAAAAGTAGTTTTATATAAAAAAACAGTTATCAAGTAAGAATTGTAGTTATATTTAGCTCATTTACATTTGGCAAAACTGTCTGTCTTCAACTCCATCAAAGACCCCAGAAGGATAATATATGAACTGTAGAATTGGCAGAGACATCTCACTGCCTAGGCAGTCACCCAAAGTTTCTCTGTAACACTAGGGCATCCATCTTCAGCCCATAGGCCATCGTGTCTGGCAGACTTTTTAAGGAAGCAGGAAATTTGAAGATCTGTTCTATCTTGTATCTGTTCAGCAGTCACTTTCCTGTGGGTCCTCCATGTCTAGTTTGGATAGCATGCTGTCAAGCAGTCCAGATAAGAGCAGTTTCTTGTCCAATAAGCCATTTTTGACACATTGAAAGCAAATTCCATAACGAGTTTTTTGATGCCTGTATTTCTCTGTGACAGAATTGGTATTGCCAGGAGCAATGGTGTCTCATTGTCATGAAAAACCTTAAAAAAACATTTTAAGTGCCATATTCTGCAGGTCTTTGAAGGGTTCAGTAAATATTTACTAAAGGTGGTTGGAGTTGAAGTGGCTTGGAGATAGTTCAGTATCTCTCCCTCTCTTTGCATAGCTGAAACTATCTTGGTCAGCTTGGGGTGTGGAAGTCTAAGGAGGTCTGAGGAGAGTACTCTCACTTTGGCTTGCACACTGCCTTTCTGTGGTATTCATATGGCCTTTGTTCAGTGCTTGTCAAGGCATGAGATGAGCATCTGTTTTTTTTAATACAGGACCATAGGTCCTTCAAATTAATTAAGATCACAGCTTTGGACCTCATTTAACTTCAGTTGTCTCACAAAAACCTATCTCCCAGCACAATCACATGGGGGTCAGAGCTGCCACAAATGCATTTGATGAGACACAATGTGTCCCATGATACAGGACACATCACGTGGTCTCTTTCTGAAGTTTAACAGAATATTTCTTACTGCATAGCAGATTGGGGTGATAGGCTTCTTTGTGAGGGACTCAGCACTCCAATATGGATGATCCATCAAACCACAGTGAAGCAAACCATTTACATTGTAGAGGTCACCAGTCATGATTTCTACCATACCGCTTTGGGTGATGTTACTTTGAACCTTGAATACCCCCTAGTGTCCCATGTGTTGAGCACTTTGTCCCAGCCTTTGGCAATTAACAGGAGGTGGAACCTTTAGGATATCAGGCCTGATGGAAAGAAGTGAAGTCTTTGAAGGCATGCCCTTGCTGGCAATGACCTTCTGTGTTCTCCTCCCAGCCATTGTGAAGGGCCATCTACCTTGCACTCTGCACCATGACTGCTTTGCTATGGCCCCAAGAATGATATAGCCAGCTGACCATGTGAAAACACCATGAGATAATACAGCCCTTCTATTATCATGAGCTGATTATCTCAGGTATTTTGTCCCAACAGAAAGCTAAGGAAGCAGATGATGAGTCCTGGGGATGTGCCAAAATATAAGATGTCACATCTCCATCTGGAGAATATTAGTAATTTACACTCATGTTTCAAAACCTCCAAATAAATAATTTGTTAGCTAAACGTGTGAAAGAAATTATAGTTTAGCATAGAGCCAACTCTCTTTCTCCTAATGTATGGTTTAAAACACTACATCTGTATAGATATAGAGCTGTCTGATTTAACTGTGACACCAATCTGGAAGGCAGCCCTAATTCTAAATAGGAAAACTGGAGATCAAAAACCCACAGAGACCATTGGTGAGTGCTTGCTAGACACCATGTAAACTATACAAAGCAGGTAAATTCTGGGTTCTCTTTTGTACCTCTGGCAGGCCTGGTACAATGTCAACGCCTGGTAAATGTTCATCAAACTAAAGGAATCAGTGGCAGATTCAAAAAAGAAGCCTCCAGTAATTGGTGCTGGAACATGAGCTAGTTGTGTGGGAAAAAAATAACATTGACTTTTCCTCTGATGGACTAAAACACAATTCCAGGCCCACTAAGGTTTCCTTTTCTTTTCTTTCCTTCCTTCCTTATTATGTGTACAGAGCTCTGCCTACATGTATGCCTGCAAGACAGAAGAGAGCACCAGATCTCATTATGGATGGTTGTGAACCACCATGTGGTTGCTGGGAATTGAACTTGGGGCCTCTGGAAGAGCAGCCTTAACTGCTGAGCCATCTCTTCAGTCCCCCACTTATGTCTTAAACTACAATTTAAAGCTTCTAGAACTCAATAGATGATGACATCCTTATGATATCTGGGCAGGGATATATTTCTTTAGTAAGATACAAAAAATTCTAACTGAAATATGAAGTCGCTAAGCTTAACTGCATTGCAACAAAGGACTTTTATTTATAAGGCAAAAAGACAAATTAAATACTAGAGAAAATGACAAGGCATTTTACTAGCAAAGCATCCTGAGTTAGGTAGAAGACTACACAACTACAGTCAGTGAGAGATAGGCATCCCAGTGAAAATATGAGCAGGTGACATGAAGATAATTTGGAAGAGGCACAATTGGTAACTAAACATATGAAAGACCTCAGCCTCATTAGTAATCAGGGAGATAAAGATGAGGACAACAATAAGTTACCATTTTTTCACTGATGAAATTTGCAAAAATGAAGAAATCAGAAGATGCTGTCATTGAGGGTGTGAGTCAGTGGGATTGTTCATGCAGTGCTAGTATGGATGAGATTCAATAAAAGTAAGAACAACTATGGACTTGTGAAGACAAACTTAATAACTTAAAACTGACCTTAAGTTTCAGGTGACCTAGCATAGCCTCCTTCATCTTACCTAGGATTTAGCCAGAGGTACTTCTGCATTTGTGGACAGACAAAATCGGGCAAACGTCATACCAACATCTTAATGGTAAAGCACTGACATATCCTAGGTTTCCATCAGCAAGAAAACAAATTAAGTAGAGTACATGGGTGCAATGGAATGTTTTATTTATAGCACTGGAAGGAATAAACTGTAGCAACCATGGAACAATGGGACTTAGTCTTAGCAATGATGAAAGAAAGACATTGCTGAGTGTTGCATCAGCATGTCATTTTGTTCTGCTCATAGATAAACACATATTTATATAAGTGGTAAAACTGAAAACAGATTAAGGACATCTATCTGTTTTATAGGTTGCCCAGCATCTGGAAATGGAAGTGTTGTTAGCCATGATGGCACTTGTGTTTAATCCCAGCACTTGGGAGGCAGATGCAGGTAGATCTCTGTAAATTTAAGGACAACCATGTCTATGTAGTTTGTTCAGGCCAGCCAGGGCTTCATAGTGAGATCTTTCTCACAAAAAGAAAGGAAGGAAGGAAGGAAGAGTAAAGTCTGTGTGTGTCTCACTCTTAGTTAGGGTTACTATGATGAAACATCATGACCAAAAGCAGCTTGAAGAAAGGGTTTATTTGGCTTATGTAACCAGAATCAGAGTCCAGCAAAGGAAGCCAAGACAAGGATTCAAACCAAGCAGGTACCTGGAAGACAAAGCTGATGCAGAGGCCTTGGAAGGGTGCTGCTTACTGACTTGGTTCCCATGGCTTGTTCAGCCTGCTTTCTTAAAGAACCTGAGATCACCAGCCCAAGGATGGTCCCATCCACAAAGGGCTGGGCCCTCCCTATCAATCATTAATTAAGAAAATGCCCCACAGGCTTACTTGTAGCCCCATCTTATGTAGGTGTTTTCTCAATTCCCTCCTATTAGATGGCTATACCTGATGTCAAGTTGATATAAAACTACCTAGCACAGCACACAGTGTGTGTGTGTGTGTGTGTGTGTGTGTGTGTGTGTGTGTGTGTACATATGTATACACACATCAATCATTGTCAATGTCCTGTTTCATAAATGAAAGGATTTAGTTTGTACAACTTACGTATATCTAGTTCTGTTCATTTATAAATATTAAATGTTGCTTAAGTTTTTAGAATAATAAATGTATACTTTATCCCACCAAAAGAAAAACCAAAAACATCAACCATCTATAAAGAGAAAAACCAAAATTTCCTTATCCCAATGGTTAAAACATTAGCAAATGTCAAAAGTGAGCAGTTGGAGGCAGATATTTCTGTCCCATCAGGACACGGAGATTTATTATTAATTATAAAAGCTCAGCTGATAGGTTAGGATTGTTTTTTAGCTCTTATAACTTACATTAACCCATTTCTATTAATCTGTGTGCTTCCCTGAGGCTCATTTGCCTCATCTACGCACTGTCGATTCTGTTTCCTGCCTCCTCCATGTCTCCAGCTGGCAACTCTGCTCTTCTTCCCAGTCTTCTCTCTGCCCCGAAAATCCTGCCTAGCTATTAGCCATTAAGCTTTTTGTTAAACCAGTCACAGTAAAATATTTTCACACAGTGTAAAGGAATATTCTACAACAAGCAGTGATGGTTGAGGTCTTGGCATTTCCCAGTCCTGGAAAAGGTGTCTCAGTCATTCACTAAAAGCTATCATTAAATCAAGGATTTCACACATAAATCTTTCCAGCTATATTGGTAATAAAAGCATAAAGTTTGTTCATGATAAATAACAGATGTGTTATTCTAGTAGTCTGCTAAGTAAGTAATAAAGACACAGGAGAAAGTCTTCAGAGGAATAGAGCTTGAATTATACAGGCTAGATTTAGAAAATAGAATGCTCTATTATAATATTGTTTATATCTTTTTAAAAGAGCTCTCGGCTTGAGCTTGCCAATTCATCTTAGTCAATAACGAGTTAAAAGAGGGAAGTTTAAATGCTACGGTGATGATAAGTGGGTCATGAGTTTAAGTAGACAATGCTGAGCAATTGAACCCAGAGCCTTGTACATGCTAAGCATGTACCATTATCACCTGACTTATATCCCCAGATCAAGTATAGATACTTTTAACATAGTCTCTCCTAGTTTAAGCAGTGTGGAGACTAAGCACCAAATTAATATAAAAGAAACAATACCCTAAGGCTATAAACAAAAAACTAGGTACCAAAGTCATTACAACCGGTTCCCTTTCTTTACCATGCTTTATATATATATATATATATATATATATATATATATATATATATATATATATATATATATATATATTTTGTAAGTTTAGGGGCTGGAGAGATGGCTCAGTAGTTAAAAGTGCTTCTCTCCCAGAAAACCCAAATTCAGTTCCTAGCACCCATGTCAAGTGGCTTCCAACCACCTGTAACTTCAGCTCCAGGGGATCATGCAGCTCTGGCCTCTGACCTCCCTGTTCATACCCATATTCACACACACACACACACACAGAATTGTGTGTGTGTGTTTGTGTGTGTGTGTGTGTGTATGTGTGTAAATTTACTATTTATTTACAAAAGTTTATTAGAATGCATAACAGGCTCTTCATTCTAGCTATAGGTGAAAGAGATGGGAGAGGGTCACTGTCATCTCAGGGACAAGGGACAGCTTACTTTTTGCCAGATTTCTTTCTTTCTTTGCTTTTTTCTATCCTCCTGTAACTCCTCCCAGAACCTCCCAACTCACCTAAATCTATACCCTTTCTCTCATTAGAATATAAACAGGTATCTAAAATATAAGATAAAATAAAAACAAACAAACCAAAATAAGACAAAACAAACAAAAGAAAAAGAACCAAAGAAGAAGCTCAAGAAACATATAAATGCAAAGACACACATGTTCACATGCACAGGAGTCTCATAAAAACACAAAACTGGAAACTATATGATATATGCAATGGACATGTAAGCTTAAAAAGGAAGAAAGGGAAGGAGGGCCCTGACAAAGAATTATGAGACAAAGAACTTCCAAAAACGCTATTGAGTTCATGTTGTGTTGGCAATTTACTGCTGGGCATGGAGCCTGCCCTTAGACCCAGTAGTACTCCATCAGAGAAAACTAATTTTTCCTCGGCCAGTGGCTCTTGATTGGAGATAGTTCCTGATTAGGATTGGGGGGGGGGGGTTTGTTCACTTCCTCTCTCTCAGTGCTAGGACTCCACGTTTGCCAGATTTCTTAATTCTACCTGTAGCTGGTCCTTCCCCATGGCCTTGGCTCCTTGAGTGTCTTCTGCTTCTTTTTGTTTCTGCTTGAAAACCTTGTCTTCTGCACCTGTCTCTTTGACCTGCTTCTCAGGCTGTTTCAGATTTGTTTTTTTTTTTTTTTTGCCACCTCTGCAGCCCAACGTAGCACCTGCAGCCCTTTCTCCAGGCCCTAATCCTAAATCTAATTTTTAAAGTACGTCTAGTGTTTCATAGCCAGTGTTTTGACTGCCTCTAATCTTGTCAGGCCTTCAGAAGCTTGGGAGCCCATATGTAAAGCACCATCAGCATCAACCATGGCTTGGTGCCCTTGCTTTAGTTTTTTTGTGCCTCTCTTGTCTAAAGTACCTAACCTCTTTTTTCTCTCACAGTACATAATACTAACATTAGTCACTTGTTTTGCTTTACATATGACTTAAAGGTCTTAGAAGCTATTTCTTTATTCCTCTGGAGTCTGAGATAAATAGGGACTCAGCAAATATATGCGGAATGGAACCTACAGTATATTCTGTTTACAATTTCTCCCAACAAAATGTGTCCTGTGTAGTGTGTGCTCATTGTCCTCATGTGCATGTATGGTGTGGTGGAGCTGTGGTGCCATGTTGGTCATCAGGCAGGTTGTTGTACAACCTTCCAGGGCAGGAATTCAGACCTCTGCCTGAGGTCATCTTCCTTGGATCTCTCATTAATACAGTAAATGTCACTGGTTGCAGGGCGGTGTAAGGCAGGAATAAAACTGCAAATGGAGTCAATAAACAAGTTCTGTTGCTATTTTAGTATGTGCAGTAGGCCCCAGTAACACATTCTGATGTATTTGAAGACTAGCAAATTCAGTTTATGAGTCCATTTTTTAGATGTATTAGAGGGTCAACCTTCAGAGTTCTTTGAGCATCATAATTTCTTCTTTTAACATTAAAAAAAAATCACCAAAAAAAAAATTCTTAGGGCCAGGCATAGTGGCATATACTTTTAATCCCAGCACTTGAGAGACAGAGGCAGGCAGATCTTTGTGAGTTCCAGGCCAATCTGGTCTACAAAGTGAGTTCCAGGACAACCAGGACTACACAGAGAAACTCTATCTTGGAAAAACAAAACAAAACAAAAAAAACAGGACGAAATATCAAGCCAATCATGGTAGTACACAACTTTAATCTCACTACTAAGAAAACAAAGGCAACCAGATCTCTAATTCAAGGGTAGCCTAGTCTACATAGTGAGTTCCCAGCCAGCCAGCAATATATTGTAAGACTGTCAAGAATCAAAACAATAAACTAGATGTATGAAACTCTTGTAAAGGAAAAAAACAAAATTGTGGGCTAATGGAGAAAAGATTTGGAAGGAATAAAATAAAGAACATTTGAATTGCTGGGTGTAGTGGCACTTGCATTCAATTCCAGCACTCGGGAGGAAGAGGCAGGCAGATGTCTGTGACTTCCAGCCCAGCCCAGTCTACATAGCAAGTTCTAGGATAGCCAGGGCTACATGGTGAGGCTCTATCTTAAAACAAAACCTAATTTTTATTATGAGGCTTTAAAAATTACAAAGAATTAAAGTTGATGATGGAGTAATGAGGAAAAATCAGTAAACTAAGCATTATAAGAATTTTTCTCACCTTTAATCCCAACACTCGGAATGCAGAAGCAGGCAGATCTCTTGTGAGTTTGAGGCCAGCCTGGTCTCTAGAGCAAGTGCCAGGATAGGCTCCAAAGCTACACAGAAAAACCCTGTCTTGAAAGAAAAAATAATAATTTTTCTCTGCTGTTTTTCGTGTTAAAAGTCTGTGTTGTTGAGGATGGAGAGATGGCTCAGAGGTTAAGAGCACTGACTGCTCTTCCAGAGGTCCTGAGTTCAATTCCCAGCAACCACATGGTGGCTCACAACCATCCGTTATGAGATCTGGTGCCCTCTTATACTGTGCAGAGATACATGGAAGCAAAATGTTGTGTACATAATAAATAAATAAAATCTTTTAAACGAAAAAAAAGAAATCTGTGTTGCCTTAGAAAATTTTAAATTTGACCTCAATTCTTTTCACAAAGTGGTTTTACAAGCATACCTGGTATGTGAAACATGAACATGTATAGAGGGGGAGGTTAAGGAGAAAATAAATCTTATCCCCACAGGTAAGTGTGCCCTTCTATCATATCATGCAAATTAAATGTTAGATGCCTTGAAGAGAGAAGCTTTGCCTGAAGAGACCCCTGAGGTTGCTGTGGCTCCAGGGTTGCAGGTCTACAGAACCATCTAGAATGGTGGTTCTCAACCTATGGGTCACAGCCCCTTTGGGGTCAAACAACCTTTTCACAGGGGTCGCATATCGTATATTTACTTTACTATTTGTAACAGTAGCAAAATTGCAGTTATGAAGTAGCAAGGAAATGATTTTATGGTTGGGGTCAGCACAACATGAGGAACCATATTAAAGGGTTGCAGCATTGGGAAGGTTGAAGACCACTGCTCTCGAGCATTGCAGCTTTCCATTTCTGGGGATAATAGAGGCAGTAATACCATGAGTGACTGTGGCACAGTGGTACACTTTAGAAGGGCTTCTGTCTTCTTCCCATAGGCCTGTGGAAACTTCCTGAGATCTCAGAGTCTGAGTGGTGAGGGGTCTGGTTATTGAGTCAGATTTTTGTTCAGTGTCATTTTTGTGGTGAGTTAAATATTTCAGTATGCTAATTGGTGGTAGTTTAATTAGATCCAAGGTTTTCCTCAGAATATCCTTCTACCAGTTTGCACTTGTATTGCTCATTTTGAAAGTATGTGGTTTTCATTTTAATGTAAGCTGTGAATGTTACATGTATGCTCTTGAGTGTCTCCCTGCAGATATAGAAGTGTAGACCTACTGTGAGAATTCACAGTAACCAAGTATGGTCATGGAATAGTCACTCATATCAGCTGATGAGACCATGTTATTAGCTGTTGTCCTAAGCTTAGGACCAAATGTCTCAGCTCCTCAAGGGAGGCCTCTCTGCTGTAGATCTCAATCTCCTAGGTCCTTAACAATATACTCAGCTTTTGCTAGGCCCTGCTAACCGTACTGCATCTGGTATGGCCTAGATACTCCTCCACCCCCAACCTGCCTTACAATTTGCAATGTCATACTATCCAGAGACTCCTGTTGTCATGCTCACACTTCAGGACAGACTTCCCGGCGCTAATGACACCAGCGTAGATGAGCACCAGTTAATGACATCCGCATGAACATTGTGATTTGAACTGCTCACCATCCCTGTGGGAGCCAGTCTATAGCCAAGTTGTCTCCCTAGACATTCTGGGCTTCTTCCCATTGCAGGCACCAACCACTAGGAGCCCAGTAGGTGCCAAAACCAGCTCAGGAGAGTTCTGACTCCAGTCATGCTCACAAACTCACAATTCCACGGAGACACAGGGAGATTATAATGGAAAAGGAGTCTAACTGTCCTTACCGTCTACTGAGAATAAACTCAGGAAACACTGAGTAATGTTGGGAGTGCTTTGGTACTGTGACACCGATTTTCATTGGTAGGCAATGTGAAATACTGTTTCTGTTCTGAGTGGTGCTGAGTGAAAATGCGACTCTGTTTACCTGCCTGTCACCAACATCTCAGATGCCATTTCTAAAACTAAACACCATTCATTTAAAACTCTAATCAGTTGGGAAATTTGGCAAGCTCAGAGATAGATGGCCCTGGTTTTTCATGGAGAAAATGTCCAACTGACAGGAGGTCTGTAAGCTCCGGTGACAGACGGCTCTCATTGTCCCTCAGCCAAATCAAGTCCTTTGTACCTGCTGAGTCTGTCTGGAGTCACATTTCCTCCCAGGGACTATGAGTTGACCAGCCATCTTAGATACACACCACATATCCTATGACTTGCCTTGAATATTTGGATTTTTATTGTCTTGACTGGGGGAATTTCCCAGCCTTCTCCAGGGCCTTCTGTTCTTTGGAGTGAAAACCTTGCTGCTGCATACAGATTTAGACTTGGAGGTGAGTAGCTTCCCTTCTGTTTTTGTGGGGTGCTGACTCATTTTCCCCAGATACTTGTTCATATGCAGCCTGTTGGAGTCCCTTGATCTCCCTCGCCAAGTGACAGGAAGGCATTTTTGAAGTTTTGGAGCCTTTTGCTGGGGTTTTATCCAGCTCTCCTTGTTTGGTATCTTGGTAAGAGAGTCCTTGCCAGCATTTGTGCAGAAGTCACCCCCTTATTTCTCTTCCTGCATCTCAAGTGGAACCAGGTTAACAAATGATAGAAAATTGAACCCAAATGATTTGCATTAAGAAATCTGTTGTAAAAGGAGTACTGCTCAGAATGAGGCCATGCAGATGCATCTATACTCACACGCTTCAGGGCCTCAGACTCTCAGTTCTGAGGCAGGACAAAGCTCTCCTGCTTAGCTTTTGATTTAGTCAGTGTTTCTGGTTTAAATTAGCAGAAGCTCACTAAAGCACTAAAGAAATTAGGTCTTTAGGAGGGCCTGCCCCATAATCGCCTGTATTTCATGGCCCAACAGAGATGATGAATGCTGTATGCTGGCTTTGGCCTGGGAGCTGATTACTTGCCTGTGTTCTATTAGAACAGAAATGATTGGCATTATTGTTAATTTCAGGAAAACTGTGATTTGGAGAAGATAAAGCCGGAAGCCAGGCGATACTTGGAAAAGTCAATTAAAATGGGAAAAAGAAATGGACTCCATCTTTCGGAACAAGTAAGAAATGTGAGTTTATGTTTCTTTTCACTTTCTAATAAATTCTGTTCTTTGATAATTTTACATATGTGTAAGATGCATTTTAATTACTCTCGTGCACACGAATACTCGCTCTTACTGCCTTCTACCCCGATCATTTTATTTAAGGAAAAAATGCAACAGAACCAGCAAATAGTCAGAGGTGAGTTTTAATAGAATAACTCATGATAAAAATCCATTTACAGTATATTTGATATTAGGTTCTTTTACTTTTATTTTTTTAAGATTTATTTTATTTTTTAAATTTTGTGTGTGTGTGTGTGTGTGTGTGTGTGTGTGTGTGTGTGTGTGTGTGTGTGTGTGTTGATATCCACAGGAGCCAGAAAAGAGCTTCCAGTGCCCTGGAGCTGCAATTACCGACACAGTTGTAAGCTGGCCAATGTCGGTGCTGGGAACTGAACAAGGGTCCTCTGGAAGAGCAGGAAGCACTCGTAACCACTGAGCCATCTCCCCAACCCCCGTTTCAACTCTTAAAACTCCTGCTAACCTCATTAGTAACTGAACAACTTATAACTTAATTGTTCACCCTTGTATCCTCCACACGTGCCCCTTTTTAAAAAAATTGAATCTCACTCTGTACCCTGTTTGACCTGGAATTCCCTATGTAGACCAGGCTGACCTCACACTCAGATCTACCTGCCTCTGCCTCTGCCTTCAGAGTGCTAGGATTACAGATGTGTACCACCATGCCAGGCAACCTTATTGTTCTTTAATCCTCTCCATGTTTTGTTTTATGTATATCAGGCTTATATCCTTTGTTATGTTTTATATTTTAAAAAAGTAAATTCCCTATTTCAGAGAATACAGCTGACTGTATTCTCCCTCTCTTGATCACACAGAGATCACGCTTAATAAAACCCATACTGATAGAGAGTTTGAAAGCCAGCACTTTAGAATAGGACATCCTGTGATTCATACACACTTCTTACATGAAGAGAGATTAGCCCCTGAAAAATGATGTTGAAACATTTTCTTGTGTGTGTGAAATGGAAACTCCCAGGTTCTGTGATAAACTCAGCCGCTTAATTAACTTCATTCTTCTTGGACAGGAAATATAATTCATGATTTATTTCCAGGTCATTTCTGTGGACTGCAGAACTGGAAATAAGTTTAACAGACATCCAAACCAAGTTTTATTTGGTGACTGATGTCATCCTGCAAGATAGAATTGAAGGTGCCATGGAGATGTCAGCATCTTTCTGCCACCTGAGTGTTCTTTGGTCACTTTGTTTCCTGGCCATAATAGTTGGGTGGCTGGTGTCACTGGCTTGACCCTTTGTCTTCCTGGTCAACCCAACCGTTCTGTTGGGTGCATGAAGATTGTAGTAATTAAGTTATGATTAGTTGCAGCAAACAGAATCCCACTTAAGCAACTTAAGGAAATTGGAGAGTTTTAGAGGTAGGTGGCCAAATCTAAACCCTGACATTGCAGGCACACATAGAACTCTGCCTCTGAGTCTCAGTGCCACACAATAGGTGCTTTGCCAAAGTCCAACTTTGAGAATTACTTTGTGTCAAGTAGATTTCCTTACCCAGCACTGTCAGAAGAATGAGATTATCTTATATTTTTTTCTTGTGGTTCTCTGTCATCTCCTTGGATCTCCTACCCAGTACTTTTACAGAATTGTTAGAGTGCCAGGGGTGGGTTATTGGAATCAGTCATTACTGCAGGAAGATGATATGGTGGCCTAACTGGTATAGAGGACACGATCCTGGGCTGTTCACTATCAGGTTGTATTTGAACTATGTGGCTGCTCTAGAATGGGGAAGCAGGGGAGATTGGGGAGGCAATGGCTGTGTTCTAAGACAATGTTAAACAAAGTGTGTTTAGGCAGTAGTAGACCGACTGGCAGCAGCTGCTTTGCAGGGGCATTTCTAAGAAAGGACTTTTGAGAGAAGCCAGAATCCTGACTTCATGTATAATTGAAATGTTAGCTGATGGTGATGAAAATGAAAAGTTTTTTTCAGTGTTAATGCCTTGTCTGTCTGTCTGCCTTCCTTTCTTCCTTCCTTTCTTCCTTCCTTCCTTCCTTCCTTCCTTCCTTCCTTCCTTCCTTCCTTCCTTCCTTCTTTCCTTCCAGGAAATCAAATCAATGAAGAAAAGAATGAGTGAACTGTGCATTGACTTCAACAAAAACCTCAATGAGGATGACACTTTCCTTGTGTTTTCCAAGGCTGAACTTGGTAAACTTTTGTTGTTTTGCTACATCAAATTATATCACCTTGCAGGTTCCAACCTAAATTCAAATCCAAAGAATTCTTTTAAAAATTGTCTAGTATTAGGGCCAGAGACATGGTCAGTAGTTAAGAGCACTGGCTGCTCTTGCCAAGGACCCAGGTGTGAAGCCCAGCACCCATGTGATTAATCTTGCTTGGTAACTTACACTGGTGTTCATTTAACAGCCTCTCCATGTCTCCCACACTGTAAACTAGACTCTTACTCTGGGGTCTTTTATTTTTTGGCTTAATTCAGCCTGTTAAAATACCATCTACACAGGTGCCCTGGAACATTTTCCTGTTTCGAATTGTCATTTCCTGAGCCACCTGGCTCATCACTGCCTTCCCTATTCCAATACAATCCAAATAAGATTATACAATTATCCTCTTGCTTGGATTTTAGTCACCACACCAGTGCCCATGCTAAGTAAGCCAGTACAGTATGTGTGGGAAATGGATGCCTGAGAAAATGACTTTTTGCAGGTACTCTTCCTGATGACTTCATTGACAGTTTAGAAAAAACAGATGATGACAAGTACAAGGTTACCTTAAAGTATCCCCACTATTTTCCTGTCATGAAGAAATGTTGTATCCCTGAAACAAGAAGGAAGATGGAAACAGCTTTTCATACAAGGTGCAAACAGGTACCATAAATGTCTTTATTTTGATTCTAACTGAAGATATTAAGAAAAGGATGTACTTTGTTTGCCAGTGTCGAAGTCAGGCCATATCTGATATTCCCATTTGCCTGTGCATTGCATTTACTAATCCAACATACCTACAAGATTTTAGCCTTTTCATTTCTTCATTGTCATTTTGCTTGATGTGCCCCAAGCTAGATTATATTACAAAAAAAAAAAAAAATAGAACAGGTAAAAACAAACAAGTTGTTTTCATTTTCTGCATTAAAGTCAAGAGCTGATAAAGTATCTCTCCTTAACAGGTAACTACCAAGGTAGATTCTGGAAATTACTATTCCTCAACCTGTTGGAAATAATGGAAGACATATAGGTCACACATCTTTTAAAAACTGTCTCAAAAACTTTAAAAAAAGAGTCATACAGATAGCACCTATCAACTCTGGTCATAGCCATTTACTCAAACTCTATATATAGTCTTATTAGCTGCAAGGGAACCTGAGAAACGTAGTCTTTGGTTGTCAACTATTTGCTAGACTTGGAGTTTTATTATAAAAGGAGGAAATTAAAATTGATTCTGAATCAACTAACCATAGTCCTGGCTACCCAAGTAACCATGAATGTTTTTCTTTCATAGACCGTGTGTCAAGCCCCAGTCATGTATTGTCTTGGGCCCAAACACCAATATCTCTGCCATTCAGCCTTCCCCATTTGGTCTCATGATATAGCAACCTACAAAAGGAAGGACAAGTAATTACTACCTCCAACCCACACCAAGTCCTGGAATAACAACAGAATAATCACACAGGAAGGAACAAACCAATGAAGGAAAAAGCCAAGCCAGGTGTAGTAGTGCACACCCTTCATCCCAGCAGAACACATGGCTCTCTATGAGTTTGAGGCCAGCAAGCTCCAGGCCAGCCTAGGACATCTGATGAGACCTTGCCTCAAAAAGCAAAAGGAGGAAGAGGAACAGGAACATAGGAGATAACAGAAATTTTCAAAAATGATTTGGCAAGAAGTCTTTACCAATTGTATTCCATGCTTCCTATGTTTGCCTATAGGGGGTTCTTTCTTGACTATTTTCTTCCATGGCCATGGTCTTAGGGGATTGCTGAATAGAGTCCTACTAGTGAGTGCCACATTGAAATACAAAGGTTAAGCTAGGAACCAAATAGTCACAGTATTTTGCATGTTCTTGGTCATAAAACTTCTTTAAAAACTTAGCATCTTGTACATTTACTTCTTAGCAGTTAAAATAACTATACCCAAATACTGTTTTTGGTCATAGTTCCTACCAAATCTTACTTACTGATTCATTCCTGTGTTTGTTCATCTGCTTAAACGACTCTGCTTTAGGGCCTTTTGGAGAACGTAAGTTTTTGTGAGGAAAAAAAAAGAAGTAGGCAATGTTCTCAAACTCATCTCTGTAGTTGAGTAACTATTCCCATGATGCTAGAAATGCAGAGCACCTGGCTTTCCAAAGGCCTGAGTCCACATTAAGTCTCCTTAGCCAAATAGTGACCTTCCATCTTCCAGCTGCCCTTCTTTTCATTTCCTGTCCTAGAAACTGGCCAGTTCTCTGAGCTTGTCTCTTTCCTGTAAATTTTTCTAAAAGTAGCACGTAGTGACAAACATTATTAGTTTTCCCTGGCAATTCTAAGAACTAAGAACTAAAACCTAATAGCAACATGGCATATCTTCAAAGTTATGTCAAACAACAGATGTAGCAAATTTTACCGATGTAATTATACGCGGTGTACCCATTGTGAGTGCCGCCAGCTCCCCAGCATGCAGCATCTCTCTCCAGTAGCTTTCTGCTTGTGCACCCTTTTCACTTTGTTACAGCAGCATTTTATTCTGATCAGTCTCCATATTCCATAGTACATCTTTACAAAACCAATCAGAAGCATAGTAAGTGAAGCTATAAAACAGATTTGAGGCTAGCCTGAGCTATAAAATGAGCCTTTGTCTCAGAACTCAAAATAAGTCAGGATTGGTGGCTCACATCTACAAACCAAGTATTCAGGAGGCCTGAGGCTAGCCTAGACTACAGAGTGAGACCCTGTCTGAACACTCCCACCCACCCACCCCACCCACACACACACAAGAAAGAAAGAAAATACGGGCCTAGGGTGATGGCTCAGTGGATAAAGGCACTAGCTGTGCGAGCCTGAAAACCCACACAAAAAGCCAGCTGTGGTGGCACACTTGTTATCCCAGCAGTCTTAAGGTGAGATAGGAGACTGAAGCAGGAGAACCTCCTAGAGGCTCATGGGCCAGCTAGCCTGGAGTACACAGTGCAGCAATAAAAACAAGAGAGACCCTGCCTCAGCAAAGTGGAAGGCAGAAACTGAATCCAGAGAGTTGTCCTCAGCCCTCCACACATGCGCAGTATGACCTTCCCCCCCATCCAGATACATGCAAGTACATTATTTTAAAATTTGTGTATATGAGAAAGAAATTGGTCAGTAAATAATTTGCTGACTTGATTGTTGGGACTAATAATTTTTCCTTTGACATTTGGGAATTACTTTTCCGGGGCCAAAGAGATGGCTCAGTGGTTAAGGACAGTTAACCCTCAATAAATCCAGTTCCAGGGGAGTTGATGACCTGTTTGGATGCCTAGAGTACCAGGCACACATGCAGTGCCCATATATATTCAGGCAAAACACTCATGCACAAAAAAATAAAACATAAAAAAAATTAAATAAAGCTAATTTACTTTTAGTGTTAAAAAATAAAATAACCTGCTTTGGTGGCACACACATGTTATTCCAATACCC
Source organism: Cricetulus griseus (assembly GCF_003668045.3). Lineage (NCBI taxonomy): Eukaryota > Metazoa > Chordata > Mammalia > Rodentia > Cricetidae > Cricetulus > Cricetulus griseus. Next base: position 322,307,834 of record NC_048595.1, on the reverse strand, counting down.
AGGACACCAAGAAGAGATTTCCATGATTCCAAAGCCTGCACTTGGGATACATAGTGAATTCTAGGCCAGCCAGGGCCTCATAGTAAGACCTCGTCTCAAAAATAAGCAAAACAAATATGTATGTGTGTCGTGTGGTGTTCCTAAGTATAGAGGTACCAAATAGGAACTATGTTGAGAAAAAGCCTATGAAAACAATTTTAAATATATACCATGGTATATTAATTTGTGCTATTCAAACAAAATACTATAGGCTAGATAACTTATAAACTATAGAGATTTATTTTTCATGATTTGGGAGGCAGGAAATCCAAGATGCTGTGTGCTCATAGGGAAAAAGGAAAAACCCTTTTTAACCACAAGGGACAGGGCAGAAAGTACCTAAGCTCATTTCTTCCTCCTCTCTCACAAGCCTCTCATCAGTTCATGAGGACAGTGCTAAAGCATTCCATCTCTTAGGACCACAACTATACAGATTGATTCTCAGCATGTTTTAGGGAAACCTTCAGGAATTAAGTCTTTCTGGAACCATCACCAACACTCATCCTCAGAACTCATGCTGTCTAACTGATGCTACATTCATAACAAACTCCCCATTCCTTGTTCTGTTCCCATGTCTGTAAACTCGCATTTACATAGCATCTTATCATAAAGGTTTACCACGTTGGATCATGTCAGAATGCCCTCCTTTTTAAGGATGAATTATATGTCTATGGGTGGATATACCACATTTTCTTGACCCATTCTTTCGTTGCCGGGCACTTGGTTGTTTCTGTGGTTTTACTATAGAATAATGCTGTCTTGAACATAGGTTCTATAGGTATCTATTGTGTGTCTGCTCTTGGTTCTTTCAAATATCTGCCCAGGAGTAGAGTTGGGATTATATGATAATTTTGTAGGGTTTTTGTTTTTGGTTTGGGGGTTTTGTTTTGTTTTGTTTTGTTGAGGCTGGTTCTCATATAGCCCTTGACTGTACTTAAATTCTTGATGTAGCCAATAATGACCTTGAAATTCCTGAGTTTCCTGCCTCCACCTCCCACATGCTGAGATTACAGACATGTACCCCCATGCCTGGTTCATGTGGTGCTGGGGATCATGAATGTCAGGCAAACACTGTGCCCACCCAGCTCTATTTCCAGCCATCTGTGCGGAACTTTGGAGAATCACCATATTCTGTAGAGCCTCTGAGCCACTTTACATTCTCATCAGCAATACGCAAGGGTACCTACCAGTTTCTCTCCATCCTTATCAGCATGATATTTTCCATGTGTAGATACAGAATAGCAAAAGAAATTGGTGTTAAGTTAAAGTGGTAAGTTTTATGCTGTGCATAATTTGCCACAAACACATCAGAAACTTGTACCTCTGGGTATTTGGTAGACTCGTAAAATTGAAAATAAGTGAGAAATTACAATAGTTCATGAAGCATATTTTTGCCCTGAGTTTACAGTACCTCAGAGTTTATGAAGAACTTACAACTGTCTCTGAAGTATAAATGTTATAAATTATTTCAGGAAAACATATCACATTTTAAAATTCTCTAGTGCTGAAATGGAAGCAGTAGTTAAGATGGTCTAAAGCTATATGACAGTTTCACAGCCTCACTAGCGCAGTAACTGTTCTCATCCAGTTGATCATTTTCTTCTGCTCTTGTTGTTCTTGTTACTAGGAAAACACTGTAATTCTGCAGCAGCTCCTCCCGCTTCGAGCACAAGTGGCCAGACTTCTCGGTTATAACACCCATGCCGACTTTGTCCTTGAACTAAACACTGCAAAGAGCACGAGCCATGTGGCAGCCTTTCTAGGTGAGTCCTTTGTTTATGTAGGGTCAGTTGTGTGGTTTTGTTTCCTATGCCCTATGACGTCTCACTGCATAATATCGCCTTAACGCTGGCCTCAGCTAGGCACCTAGACTGCCTTCGAGGACATCCTAGTTTCAGGAAGAAGTGTATTGATCACTCTTGCCTTAGATGAACTCAGTTCTTGGGGCTGCTGGGGTTGTCTATCTCATATCTTGATGGGACATTGACTCTACGTTTTACACATAGTGGGTATTGACTAGCAGACTACTACCTCATTGCCTTTGTTCACTGCCTTTAAAACCGTACTGTGGCTACTGATGATTTGTATGAAATAAGCTAGAGATATGATATAAAATGAAAACAGAGCTTATATAAACAAAAAACTGGCACTTTACCCACCAAAGTCCACTTTTTAATATCTAAGGGTAATATAGAGTGCATAAAAAGTGTTACCTAGTTGCTGTAGTCACATTCATTTTAAGTCTTTTTTTCATACATCTGTCTGCCTGCTGGGATTAAAGGCTTTGCCACCAGGCCCAGGCAGCATGCAGACAGATCTCTGTGAATTCTAGGCCAGCCTCAACTACAGAATGAGACCCTGTTGCAAAGAGAAAATAGTAACAACTAAGGTTTCTGGTCCAGGGAGATGGCTCAGTAAATACAATGTCTACTACATAAAAATTGGCAAAACTGGCAGTGCATGTGAATGCACTCGATTCCAAGGATGCATCACTGACTCTACCATTTCCCTCACAGATGATTTAAGCCAGAAATTAAAACCCTTGGGTGAGGCAGAACGGGAGTTTATTTTGAGCTTGAAGAAGAAGGAATGTGAAGAGCGAGGCTTTGAATATGATGGAAAAATCAATGCATGGGACCTCCATTACTACATGACACAGACAGAGGAGCTCAAGTACTCAGTGGATCAGGAGTTCCTCAAGGAATACTTTCCCATCGAGGTGGTCACCGAAGGCTTGCTGAGCATCTACCAGGAGTTGTTGGGACTTTCATTTGAGCAAGTGGCAGATGCTCATGTTTGGAATAAGAGTGTTTCACTTTATACTGTGAAGGATAAGGCTACCGGAGAAGTGCTGGGACAATTCTACCTGGACCTTTATCCAAGGTACTGGACGGGTAATTAGAATTGACTGGACTCCATCCACCCTTACATATTCCCTACATGTAATGCTTAGTATAGGGGTTAAAACATAGGCTTTGAAGCCAGCATGTCTGCTTCATCCCTTACTAGACAAGTTACTTAATTTTTTTTTATGTTTCCTGAAAGATGGGAACACTTGTAGCACCAATTTTGTGGATTATTGTAAAGATTAAATTGGATGATTACATTCATAGCATTTAGAAGAAGACTGCACAGCACATAGTTGAGTTCTTTAAAAAATAAAGTAAGTGTGTGTGTGTGTGTGTGTGTGTGTGTGTGTGTGTGTGTGTGTGTGTGTGTGTGCCAGGCCACAGAGGATATCTGAACCACCTCCCCAGCCCAGATAATAAGTTTTGCAAAAGCATTAGCTGCAACCACCATCATAACCTACTGAATTTATTTAATTTAAAATTTCCCCCAGAGTGTTTATTAGCTGGGTACTCTGCCAGTCTTCTGAAGTCTGACCGCCCTCCTCGGTCTTTCTGAGAGCGACATAGTGGAGTAGAAATGGCAGAATCCTTGTGCTAATCTAAAGAGTCCACACACTTGACTGACACACCCTCCTCAAGATGTTCATTCTTCAGGGTCCTTAACAGGATTGTTTATGCACTAAGCATTATACGTACACACTTCCAACCATTTAATCAGGAATAAAATTTCAAATATTATTCTTTGAAGTGTGTAATTATAAGCTCCATATGTTTCATCAGACACAAAAGATTCAGATCCTTTTCTCCTTAGGCTACTTTCTAAAACAAAATGCAACTTTTTGCAATAACTAACCCATTTTACTAACCAGACCAAAGAGGATTATGGTAATCCCTCTTTAGCGAAGTGTGTAGGTAAGTAATCCACTGGCCCTGGATGCTCAGGAGGCTGAATTGTGAGCCATTTGGTGGCACAGGTGTCTTCAGCACCTAGGATATCCTAAGCTTTTAAAGAAAGCGTCAGGAAGGCCAGTGATGGTGCAGTGAGTGAAGGTGCTTGCCACCAAGGCTGACAACATGAGTTGATTCCCAGAAGCCATAGTGGAAGAAGACAGCTGACTATTGCAAGCTGCCCTCTGACCTCCACACACATCTGGAGCATGCACATACCTGCACATATATACACACATGCACACATACACAAGTGTCAGATACAGTTTTATTAGAATACCCAAGAGGGTAATCTCTTGGTCCAGCAAGATAGATTAGTGGATAAAAGTGCTTACACTCCAGCCTGACAACCTGAGTTTGATGCCAGAATCCCACAAGGTGGCAGGAGAGGACTAACTCCTGAGAGATGTCTGACCTCCACACAGGAGCTATAGCGTATGCATGTACACACACGCACGCACACACACACACACACACACACACACACACACACACACACACACACACACACACATACTCAAACACCACACACACATACCACACACACACACACACACACACACACACACAGACACCACTCACATAAACACACACACACACATACACACCCCACACACATACACACAATAAAATTTAAAACAGGAAATCTTTAAACATTGTAGTGTCCTGTGCCTGTCTCCAAACTCACTTCTCAGGCACAAAGTCCTCCCATCCTGTGTTTCTGCCATGTATTTGCTTTGTTTCATATTCAGAGGTCTGGTCATTGCTACCAGAAACTTTGTGGAGAACACAAAGTTTTCTGCCTCTTTTGTGAGAATAACGACCTAGCTCGTGTTCATTTTCTGTCACAGCCTTTGCATACAGGTAAAATATAGATGAACTGTTTTATTTGTCTGACTCAGGAACAATAATCAGAGTGGAATCTTTAAAGACTTGTGTTTTTCTTTTTTAATCACATTTGATTTTTATATATCAAATACTGAGATTCTCAAACAAACAAAATCTTATGATTTCAATATAAAACTGCCAGGTAAGGACTTTCAGTCTTTATCACTTTATAAACACAACATGAAGGGGCATAATCTTAGAATGAACGTAATTACTAAATTTTGTTTGTTTGGGTTTTTTATTTTGTTTTGTTTGGGGGTTGTTTCAAGACAGGGTTTCTCTGTGTAGCTCTGGATGTCCTGAAACTAGCTATGTAGACCAGGCTGGCCTCAAACTCAAAGAAATTCTCCTGCCTCTGCCTCCTGAGTTCTGGAATTAAAGGCACATGGCAACATGCCCAACCTCAATTTTATTTTTAAAAAGGAAAGAATAAGGGCTGGAAAGAGCACTAGCTGCTCTTACAGAGGACCTGGGCTTAGTTCCCTCCCATTGGTTGCTCACAACCATCTATAACTCCAGTCCCAGGGATTCAACCCCCTCTTCTTGTCCCATGGGCACTACATGCTTGTGGTCCACAGACATACATTCCAGTAAACACCCATGAAATAAAAATAAATAAAATCTCAACAAAAAGAAAAGAAAAACAGGGTCCAGCGAGATGCTCAGTGAGGAGCACTTACCACTCTTCCAGAGGACCAGAGTTCAGTTCCCAGCACCCAGCATCAAGCAGCTCACAACCAGGCCCTGGAGACTCAACACCTGGCCTTCTCAGGCACCTGCTCACATGGCATGCACATACCCATTAGTAATCAAAGTAAACTTAAAATAAATGTATGTAAAAAGCAAAGAAGATTAAAGCCTGACAGAAATTAAAAATTAGCAGGAAGTCTTTCATTTTAAGATAAAAAAACTTTTAAATTCTAAGATTTTTTTAGGGGGAAGTATTTACCTATTGCTTCTTCAATGCATTGACAGTCATTTTACACTCTCGTCACGTCCATACAGTATATTATAGTATACCAAAGAATACACAAGATAACAGGATATGTGCACTCATGCTCCTCTATTTACCTGTTTATACATTTCCAGTTCACTCCAAGAGGACTTACCAGGACTACTGATGGGTTCCTTAAATACCCAGAGTGCTAGAATTACAGATGTGATCCACCATGTTCCTAATAGTCTGTCACATAGTTTCCAACTCTGCCAAAATTATCCACCTGACTGTACCTAACTAGCATTCAAACCTTTTGGCTTTTTAGTCTTGTTATTTTGTCATTTCAAATGTACTCATAGCTATCATGTGTGAAGACGGGTCCCTTGTTGCTTTGCATGTGAATAGGACAGTGAAGACCAAAGTTAATAATTTTATGCCGAAAATTGGCCTCACATGTACTTTTGCTGGACTTTTCATCTGGGGTGTTGGCTCATTTAGTAGTCAGGTAGGTTGCAGAGCTCCCGCTGCCTGATTAACCTCCACGTGCTGCACTTCCCCTTGTTTTAGGTTGTGTTTAGAATTGATTTGCCCAAGTTTTTCATGATTTTCTTCCACTTCTCACTGCATCTCCGTGTTCTTCCTCAAAGCCGGTCTTCACCCAAGCTCTCTAAAAGCAGTGGGCTGCCATGATTTGTCACTGGCTGCTTACTAGCCTGGTGAAGGGGTGGAAGCTCTATTGCTATGATCCACCATCAGTCTCTCCTTTGTTGTTTCTTCTTTTCCTGAGACAGGGTGTCGCTAAATACTCCAGACTGAACTCAAACTCGTGATACTTCTGTGTTACCTGCTGGATACTTGGGATCCAGTGTGTGCCACCGCCACACCCAGCCAGCATCAACCTTAATTAGAGTAGCCTTTGTGTCCTGTGTTTTAGGAGTGGGGCCTGGTCAGTGGACTTACAGCTGTAAGTCCAAGCATGTGGGGTATTTCTGACCCATTGAAGCTTTTTCCTGTTCTCTTCCCCAAGAGCTTTGGGTTGGCACTGCTGTTCTAACAGCAGGGTCTTTTCCTTCCTGGGGATATTAACACCCATGGTCTGTAGGAGCAAATGAAAAAGCACCTTAGTGACGCTTCACACCCTTCCCTGACTGATGCTGTCTCAAGAGTGTATGCCCATCCCTTTTCTGTGGAAGGTCTGATACTGCAAATGATGCTGCGTTTCCCTTACCTGCAACCCTGCTGTTCCGTATTTTGTCTACTCCAGCACTGACATTGTGTCCAGTGTCTGCCCTAACTTAAGGGGGGTTGAAGGGTACTTCCTCTCCACTGTCCTTGGAGATACCTGTGCTGCAGTGTGAGTTTGTTCATTGTCCTTCCACAGCAGTTCTCTGGTAGGATCAGAAAAGCTGGAATTCATAGAATGTCCAGGATAGAGTCAAGACAGGAGCGAATCCCTGCCCAATTTTATGCATCTAAATAATGACCAAAATTGTTTCTTTTCTTTGAAAGGTATTGGTTGGGGGTAGGGGGAATACAGGGGAAAAACTGATACAGAAATAATACATACCACATTAAACATTAAGGTAAAACAAACAAAAAACCTAGAAGGCTGGGTCACTGTTTAATTTTACTTTTTCCATAGGGTGAAGTGGCCTGTTTTTTAAAAGGTGAACTAAACACGTGAAAGCCTTTTCTGGAGTTGAGTATGGCATAATGCCTGGAAGAAGCCATGACATGTTTTTGCTAAAGAAGAGTGTCCATTTCACTGTCCTTTGTTTCTGTCTCCCAGGGAAGGAAAATACAACCATGCAGCCTGCTTTGGTCTCCAGCCAGGCTGCCTTCTCCCTGATGGCAGCCGGATGATGTCTGTGGCCGCCCTGGTGGTTAACTTCTCACAGCCCGTAGCAGGCAGGCCCTCTCTCCTGAGACACGATGAAGTGCGGACTTTCTTCCATGAGTTCGGTCATGTCATGCATCAGGTTTGTGCACAGGTGAGCAGTTTTCATGGCAAACTTCCAGCCTCTTCCAGTTGTTTCTCACACTTTGGCTGCTGTTAGGCTTCTCTCTTTGCCTGATTGTTTTCACACACTGAACATGTGGTAACCCTGTAGAGACTCGGCTTTCTTTATCACATCCTCTCACACTGCAATTTCACCGAAGGTTAGTTCATTGATGAAAGATTGTAAACTATCTGCTTGTGGAGAAACAGTGCCTTCTAGCCCCCTTGAACTTTTATTCCTTTTCTACTACTTTTGGGGGCTACCTCCCTTTTCAAGCCTCAAATTAAAATCACAAGTAATATATCCATGCAGAGCTAGGTATGGTGGGATGCTAATTGTAACCCAGCACTTGGGAAAGAGGTAGGAAGATCAGTTCAAGACCAGCCTTGTCTGTATAACAAGTTCAAGGCTACCTTAGGCTATAGGAGAGCCTATTGCAAAATATAAATGACTGTGTAGAGAATTTTTCCAGGAGACAGATATGTGCAGTAGATTGAAATGAAAAGTGATTGTTGTATTGTGTGTTTATGTGTGTACAGATGCATGTGTGTGGAGTATGTGTGTGTTCATGTGTGTGGAGGCCAGAGGTCAGCATGTAATGTTCTTCAGGAGCTGTCCACCTTGTTTTTGGAAAACAAAGTCTCTTACTGAGACCTAGGGATCACTTGTTAGGTTAGGCAAGCCAGCCAGCAACTCCCAAGAATCTATCTACCTGCAAGGAGGCACCACTACCTCTGTTTTTAAAGTAGATTCTGGAGTCCTCACCCTTATCTAGGCAGAACTTTACCAGCTGAGCTGTCTGTCCTCCTAGGCACACAAAAGTGATCTTTGGTTTTGGTTTTTGGGGGGTTTTAAGTTTTATTATGTTTTGGGTTTTTTTTTCTTTTTTTTCTTTTTTCTTTCTTTCTTTTTTTTTTTTTTTTTTTTTTTTTTTTTTTTTTTTTTGGTTTTTCAAGACAGGGTTTCTCTGTGTAGCTTTGTAGACCAGACTAGCCTTGAACTCACAGAGATCCACCTGCCTCTGCCTCCCAGCTTGGATTAAAGGTGAGCACCACCTCTTCCTAGCAATGCATTTTTTAAAATTTCAGCCACACATATGGTCACACATCACACACACATATTCAACAATAGATAAATTATTTAAAACTAGTTCTTTCAACATATTATCTGCTTATTCTGGTGCCTCCATATATTCATTTGAAAGAAAGGAGGAAGAGAGGGGGTAGAGAGAGAGGGAAGGGCCACGTGTTGTGGTCACACCTTTGATCCCAGCATGCAGGTGGCTGAAGCAGGAGGATTATCAAGAGTTCACAGTAGGCATATTTTCTTACAGCTCATGACCTTGGGAGCCAGGCGGTAATGGTGTACACCTTTAAACCCAGCACTGGGGAGGCAGAAGCAGGTAGATCTCTGTGAGTTCCAGGACAGGGCCCAAAGCTACAGAGGGAAACCCTGTCTCAAAAAACAAATAATAAATAATAATAAAATAAACAGAGGGAAATACAACAGAAGTCTGTCCAGATGTGTAATGCCAATTGCAGCCCAAAGAAGAGAAACCTTTTAGAATAATCTCAAATTTCTTAGGTGATTGTAGAGTGTGTTCTCCCAACACTGGAGTTCCACGGGTGTTTGCCAGTACTGAATTTTTATTAGTATCCAGTGTCCTTGCTGTGGCCTTCTGCTCTCTTGGATTATGATAGCTCTGCTTGTACTTGTACTTGCTAGATCAGCCAAGTTCTAGGTGTGTTTCTGAATGCAGGTAAGCAAGACTTTGTCTTTAGGGTAGTTGGTCTTTTTTTTTTCATTCATTCACTTAGCTTTTTATGTGTACGATGTTTTGCCTGTATGCCCATGAAAGCCAGAAGAGGCCATCAAATCCCCTGGGACTAGAGTTGCCATATGGGTGCTGGAAATCGAACCCGGGTCTTTTGGAAGAGCAGTCAGTGCTTTTAAACACCAAGCCATCTCTCCAGTCTTGTTTATTTATTTTGAGTAATTTGAAAAGTAACAACATTAGTCTTTTCTAAATATTTGAAGTACATGCCACTCTGAAGAAACAGACTCTGTTTTTACTCCGCCAGAAAAATGTCCTTAGACTCACATTCTGAAAATTGTAATATGGATTCCAGAAACTCACAGGAGCGCCCCCCCCACCTACACACACACACACACACACACACACACACACACACACACACACACACACACACTCCTCCTCCCCCCTCCCTCCCTCCCTCCTCCCCCTCCCTCCCTCCCCCTCTCTCTCTCTCTCTCTCTCTCTCTCTCTCTCTCTCTCTCTCTCTCTCTCTCTCTCTCTCTCTCTCTCTCTCTCGGCCAAAGGATGATGAACCACAAGCTTCCTAAGGAAGCAGCTTACTGCTCAGTGTTGACTATCTGGTAACTTTACAAAGAAGTAATTCAGTCTCTTAATCACAGTTATTAAAATAACAATGGTCTTCCAGTGGGGTTTCATTCTTCCTGATGCAGACTCTTGAGGCAGAGTCCTCATGCTTACCCTGTATTCATTCTGGTCCTCACAACTCTGTTTTTCATAGTATTTAGCATTACTTTTGACACTTTGAGGCAGTCACTTTAGCACTGGAAAATACTTTCTTGATGTTCTGTGACATTTAAAAACTGATGCATAATGGAAATACATCTGTTTCAATATTACATCTGCAATTTGTTATCTATTCTATTTTTTAATCTACTCTAGTATTTTATATATGTGGATATATATATATATATATATATATATATATATATATATATATATATTCTGTCTACCACTTGTGTGCCTGGTGCCTAAGGAAGCCAGAAGAGGGTGTTGGAGCCCCTGGAACCAGATGGTTGTAAGCCACCACGTTGGGGCTGGCAATTAAACCTGGGTCCTCTGGAAAGAAACCCAGTGCTCTTAACCAGCATGTCATCTCTCCATGACATGTGTCATCTCTCTATGCCTACTGCTTCTCTCTGAAAGCACTGAGTTACCCTCAGTTCTTAGACCTTTGCTAACCATCCATGGGCAGAATTGTCCTTTTGGTTAGTAATGTGTTGACCGTGTCCTTTGCTTGTCCTTTGCTTCATAAGGTTACCTTTGAAAAATGTGTTTGTCTACTCTTACCATTTCAGATGACATGTAGCATTTTAGAATGTTGGAGTAATGAGATATTCATGCTTAGAACCAGTGACCAGTCCTTTTCACCTTTCATAAACACATGTCTATGTATTTGCTGCTTTTAAGTTTAGAGACCTTTTGTACTGATCTCAAACAGATGGTGGTTGAAAGAGATTCATAACTTCTGTGTTCACATCTCAATTTTCCATTCATGTGCAATAGATTGGTTTTAAGATAGGACACCTCATTGTTTGGGCTCTGCAGTGTGACAGCCTGGAGATTGAATGACCAGTGGAACTTGTCATGGTAATATTTAAATGTGTATGCAGGAACTTCCAGTTTTCAGGCATGTGGATGCCCTGGTTCACTGTTTACTGTGTTGTCATTAGGGACTTAAGTTTCACAGTGTTTTCTTGTGTTTACACTGCCTGGTCAGTAATTTGGAAGATAGCAATCAGGAGAGGCCTCGCCAGTATCTGTTCCTGTTTCATGGTTTTTACTCTCTGTAAGCCCTGGCCTTTTGAACTTCTGCAGAGCTGAAGAGTAATACTTCTCACCAGACTTCACTCATGCTGATGTACATGTTGGTTGTACATTAAAAGCAGTAATTAGTTTTGAACTGTAAGGAGATACTTATTTTAAGGAAACATCAGAATCACAATAAAACCTTCATTGAAAATGAAAGGTATGTACAAAAGTGAAAGGGTCAGACAAATTTCAAATGATCCGACCCGAAATAGTCTGTAAACTAACAGCGTTAGTCTTTTCTAAGTATTTGAAGTACATATCACTGTAGAGAAACAAATCCTGTCAGGGGAACACTGGTGTTATGACAGGACATTGAATTAAAATATATAGGGCTAGGTTCAATCCAATGCACCCAATCAAAAAAAAGAAAAGAAAAAAGAAATATATGATTTGGCCTTTTCAACCCACTCATTTCTTCATTCATAAAATGGAGACAAGCCTGGCATAGTGGTTCATGCTTTAATCCCTACTCAAGACAGTAGGCAGAGGCAGGCAAATCTCTGTGTGTTCAAGGACAGCCTTGTTTCAAAAACAAAACAAAAAGAAAATGGAGACAATAGCAATTCTCTTAAGTGTGTCACTGGCATGGTGGGTAAATTAAATATGTTTAAAAGCACATAAAAATCTAAGGATCGTATTGTATTAATAATTTGTTTTTATTTCTTTCTCTTTTGGTGAGGGTTTTGAGACAGTTTCTCTTTGTAGCCTTGGCTGTCCTGGAACTTACTCTGTAGTCCAGCCTGGTCTCCAAATCATGGAGATCCACCTGCCTCTGCCTCTGCCTCTGCCTCTGCCTCTTGATTGCTGGGATTAAAGGCATGCGCCACCACCACCCAGCTAGTATTTTATTTTTCAATAGAATAGTTTATTTATTCTTTGATATTTTTAGTATTTTTATAACTTTATATATAATTTAATGCTTTTAGAATCAACACTGAAGAAATGGGGAGGAAAGCAAGAGGGGCCATGAGGAAGCTTCCTGTTGCTTAGATTCAGGAACCTCATGGTTGCTGAAGTTCAGAGGGCTGTGAGGGAAAGTGGATGGGAAGTGACTGGAAGCATCAGAACCAGGACTTCTGCCTCACTCAGAGACTCACTGACTGCTTCAGAGTTGGAATCCAGGAGCAAGAACAGCATGAGCTACTTATTACTCTGGGATGGTAGAGGATTCATTGTAGTGAAGCATAACTATTTTATTCTCATAACTGACCTTTAGATACAAATACTAGGAGGAAGCCAAGGATATATTTGGTCAGAACAACCCAGACTCAAGACAGGTGCGAATTGGGCAGGCTAAGAAGAAAAATTCGACTTGAGGTGCCATGCAACTGTATTCCCCACACTCTATAGGCTCAGGCAGAAAGATCACAAGTTTAGAGCCAGCATGGGTTATATAGTGAGTCTGTGACCAGCTGTGTAACAAGCTACTGCTGTCTCAAAAACACAAAAGAGAAGCAAAAGTCAAAGCTGCCCAAACCTTCTGAGTGTATGCCAGCCCAACACTGTTCCCACCTCACAGTTCACATCACTTGGGTGATGAGTACATTATTTCCCCCCAAAGGCAGCCCAGCATGCTCCAGCCACTCTGCTGCCTGCTCAGCGCTCTCGAACTGTGCACTAGAAGTGTGTGTGTGTGTGTGTGTGTGTGTGTGTGTGTGTGTGTGTGTGTGTGGGCGGGGGGCTGTGCTCTGAGTTGGTTCTCCCACATACAAATTCTTCATGGATGGATGGACTTCTTCCTCCTAAGTTAGTAGATGTTGTTCTGAAACAGTGCAAAGCCTGAATGCCTGGTTTCATATTTCCCTATGAACTTTTAGAGTTTGTGACTTAGACATCAGACATGATTTCTTTCAGGATCTCTCTTTTTTATTGTTTTTTAATGTGTATACAAGTGTATACATATATGTTAGCATAGAACAAGTCCTAGTTAATATCATAAACCAAAATGTGAATGTTTATAATATTTATTTGGAAATTTGCTTATTTCTTTTGTTTACTATAATTTTTATATATGCCTTTTAAGCTTTTTGAAAAATTACATTTATATGTCTTTATGACTATGGATGCCAGTGGAAGCCAGAAGAGGGCACCAGATCCCTTGGAGCTAGAGTTATGTAAGGCAGTTGTGAGCCATTCAACATGGAACTAAGAACTGAACTCTGGTCTTCTGGAAAAACAGTTGAGTACTCTTAGCCACTGAACCATCTCTCCAACACTGGTATTATTTTTTAAAGGTGTTTGTTTGTTTGTTTATTTGTTTTGGTTTTGGTTTTGGTTTGTTTTTAGAAGAATGTCGAGATGATTCCTTTAAAAGCAGAATTACTGATTAACTCCCTCCCGGGTGTTATATACAAAGAATAGTAGAATAGAATTCAAAATAAGAAGTTAGAGTATCTTGATTTTTTTTTGTTTTGTTTTTTTGTTTTTTGTTTGTTTTTGCTTTTGCTTTTTCAAGACCTGGACCTCGCTTTGTAGACCAGGCAGGCCTTGAACTCATAGAGATCTGCCTGCCTCTGTCTTCCAAGTGCTAGGATTACTACCAAGGCCCAGCAAGTATCTTGAGTTTTTTAAGATTTAGTTCAAGGATATGAAAGACAAGAATCTAAAAATTGAAAGCCTAATACTGTCAAGAGAAGTGAGACAAATAAAATGTTAAGTGTTCAAAGAACATAGAGAGACAAGCTTAGGCTGGAAGTTAGGTCAGGTAGAACAGAAAACTGTCTTTGAATTAGATTCTCCACACAATGTTTTCTTACACCTTAGTACAGACTTGGGCTCTGCACCCTCTGGGCACGTGCTAGGTTGGGGTCATAGGATGGTGAGCAAACTCACTCACTGACCTCAGCATTTGAGTTTAAGTGGAATGTTTATTTGTTTTCATCTAAAAAGGAGCAGTTCAAATAAGTGCCTAGTTAAGCCACTATAGGCAGCTTGAAGGCAAGCCCATGAATTTAATTTATGGGTTTTTTTTTTCCCTACATCCTTAGATGACGGTACAACGCTGACCTATTGAAGGGCAGGAGAGCTGTGAATATTAACAAAAGATGAACTGTGACTCATTTCTTCTTTGTTTCTGTTATTTTTTCCAGTGATGGCTAGTTATGTGGGAAGATAAAACTGTGACCTCTTAGCCATCTAGTAACAGTAAAGTCTAATAGATAGTGGCCACTTGTTTTTTAATGCCTTGTTACATAAACTTCTTCATTACCTGTAGACAAAAGGTAGATCAGAAAGATTAGGATATAGACTACATGCTATTAAATCCATAGTGTGTCACTTGGGTCAGCCAAAATCACCTCACCTGAGGCCTGTCATTTTCCCTGGCCACACTGCACTTACTGGTTCCATTTGCCTTCTCTTTGGCTTGGAATTTGTAATCATAAAAATGATCTGAGTTGTAACCAATAAAAGGAGCTGGTCTCTTAGTTAGATAATAATAACCCATAATACTTTGGCCTTTAAATGTTGTAAAGGTTCACATGGCAAATTTAGTTAAGTTTGTGGTCATTTTATTGTAGTGTTTAATTTTAAAAGTTAATCTTACCAAGCAGTGGTGGTTCATGCTCTTAGTCCCAGCACTCAGGAGGCAGAGGATCTCTGTGAGTTTGAGGCCGGCCTAATCTACAGAGTGAGTTCCAGGACAGCCAAGGCTACACAAACCCTGTTTCAAAAAAACAAGGCAATCTCTATGTCATCTGAAATGGAATATGTTTTAGACATTTGGACGATAGTAAAACAAAGATTCATGTTTAGGGCTGGAGAGATGGTTCACTGATTTAAAAAAAAAAAAAAAAATGCTGCTCCTGTAAAAGATCCATGTTCAGTTCCCAGCATCCATGTAGCAGTTCACAATCATCTGTAGCTCCAGTTCCATGAGATCCAACCACTCTCTTCTAGCCTCCATGTAGTGCATGTTCATGTGTGCAGGCAGAACATCCACACATGTAAAATAAATCTTTTCTAAAAAAAAAAAAAAGTAAAGAAAAAATCTCTTATTGAGGTAACTCTATTCCTCTCAAAAATCTCTATCCAAACAGAAATCTAAGCTAACCTTGTTTTTTAGGCTCTTATGGTCAAAACATTTTCTGCAACAAGCGTGGTCCAATTTGTCCATTGAATTGTTTTTCTGGGGTGTCATAACACTTAGTTTTATCTGGGAGATAAATGAGCATCTCTAGCTTTATGTTCCCAAACCGTTATTTTCAACATCTCCAAATTGATCACACTGAGGACTGTGTGGAAAATGGTAGTCAGGCCTTTTTGTTGGGACCATCATCTCCCCAATAATGACATGGAGACTTCTTAATAATTATGAAAGCCTGGCTGATAGCTTAGGCTTGGTTCTAACTAGCTCTTTTAACTTAAATTAACCTATTTCTATTCATCTACATGCTGTCACATGGCTCATGGCTTTTACTGCTTGTCCTGCATGTCTTGCTTCCTCTACATCAGACCTGCAACTCCACCCTTCTTCCCAGTGTTCTCTCTGCCCCAAAACTCCTGCCTAGCTATTGGCCATTCAGCTTTTTGTTAAACCAATAGGGGTGACACATCTTCACAGTGTACAGAAAGATTATTCCATACAGAATTACTTTAGGATTCCATAGTAAAAGCCTGGGAAGTGGTATAGTTGAGTGCTGCACACAAGGCCCCATCACTGTGCACAGCCAGAGTTTTCATTTCCCTCTGTATGCTGACTGTGGGGTCCTTTGGCTTGGAAGTTTAGTTATTTCTTGGAAATTGAGCTTTTTAATTTTGTCAGCTTTTTTTGTCCTTGTGTGAGAAGATATTCAAATGATGTTGCCCAAAGCACTCACAGAGACACAGTATGATAACTTCTGGGAAACTGGTAAGCAGGCAAGCTATTTTTAGCTTTTACTCCTTCCTTGCAAACATTTCATTTTGTTCTTTAGGGAACATTGTTGATCTGTTCATTCACTGGCAGTGCTCTGCCCCACTACAGCAGCCTCGGGTAGAATAAGCCCTCTTTTGTCCACTCTGGTGACATAACTGTGCTGATTCTTATTGGTCCAGTTTTAGCTGTAACTCATGAGTTACTCATCTGTTCATGGTTTGTTTGTTTTTTTTGTTTTTTGTTTTGTTTTGTTTTTCCTGGATATTGAGCAGACCCTTCCGTGTGTGTGTGTGTGTGTGTGTGTGTGTGTGTGTGTGTGTGTGTGTGTCTGTCTGTCTGTCTGTCTGTCTGTCTTCGTGCAGACCTTTCCCCCAGACTGTGTGTGTGTGTGATGCATGCATGTATGCATCTGCAAACACTGATTTAGAAATCTTCATATAAGTGAGATTTACAAAGCTTCTAATTTTGTCCTGTATGTGGTAGCTGATGGCATGATTTTCCCTTGTTAGTATCTCCTTAAAAGCTATGGTTTATAATCCATGAAGTTAGCATCTCTGATTCAGGAGAGATAGTTGCAAAGCTTTATCTTGTGTACCTCAGCCTCCTATTCAGTCTTTAAGAGGTCTTCCCAGTCTCTTTTCTCCGGGAACATACTCAAATGGCACTTTAATTCTTCACATAAAGGAGAAATTTGGTAAAGGACCTTTATTTTGTTTTTTTAAGTTCCCCCTTTAAAAGATTTGGATACTTTTTTAAATATCATAATATAACCCTTTTCTCTTTCTGTACAATAAAGATGCACTAGGCTAGAGCATTCTTTTTTTTAAAGATTTTATTTATTTATTTATTTATTTATTTATGCAACATTCTGCTTCCATGTATATCTGCACACCAGAAGAGCGCACCAGATCTCATAACAGATGGTTGTAAACCACCATGTGGTTGCTAGGAATTGAACTCGGGACCTCTGGAAGAGCAGCAGTGCTCTTAACCTCTGAGCCATCTCTCCAGCCCCCTAGGCTAGAGCATTCTTGTTAAGATTTTAAGTTATGGACTCGGACCATCTAGTGAAGAATCCTACTTCTGCTGTTTTATCTGTCTATGCTTCAGATTCCTTATCTCACCAATAGAAGTAATAGAACTTAGATCACACAATAATGTTGGGACATGTTGGGGGAGGCACGTGTGCATGTTCATGTGTGTCCAAATGTAATTTGTACACCTAGGTGTAGAAGCCAGAGGTCAACCTTTGGTACTGTTCCTCAGTAGTTGTCCATCTTTTTTGAGACAGTTTCTCACTAATACCTGAGACACTCTAATTAGGTTAGGCTAGCTGACTAGCAAGACTCCTCTCTTTCCACCTCCCAAGTGCTGGGATCCCAAGTGTGCATGCCACCACACCTGCCTGTTTATCAATGCTGGCCATGCAGGCGATCAAATTTAGGTCCTCATGTTTATGCAGTAGAAATTTTACCAACTGAACTATATCCTGAGCTTCTTGATTTAAATCATGTTGTTCATGTAAGAGCCGGACATAATGACTGGCTCAGGAAAGCCTCTGGGTACTGGCTGTTAAAATACTCAGTTACATTGTTTTACCCATAATGTGAATGTAATCTCAAAATGTTACATTTCAGAATGAGGCAAAATATTCTGTTTCTCAAGGAGGACCCCAAGAGAGACATACATTGTCCCCTGAAGAAGGGGAAAGGGACAAGATCTCCTGAGCTAATTGGGAACATGGGGGGGAGTGTAGAGGGAGTTAGGAGAAAGATAAGGGGAGAGGAGCACATGAGGGAGTAGTAAGATTGAGTCAGGGGAAGAATAGAGGAGAGCAAGAAAAGAGACACCATAATAGAGGGAGCCACTATAGGTTTAAAGAGAAATCTGGCACTAGGGAAATGTCCAGAGATCTACAAAGATGACCCCCAACTAACAATCTAAGCAATAGTGGAAAGGCTACCTTAAATGCCCTTCCCCTATAATGAGATTGATAACTACCTGAAATGCCATCATAGAGCCTTCACCCAGTAGATGATGGAAGCAGAAGCAGACACCCACAGCTAAACACTGAGCCAAGAGGGAGGAGTGATAAGCAAAGGGATCAAGACCAGGCTGGAGAAACCCACAGAAATAGCTGACCTGAACAAGGGGGAGCTCATGGACCCCAGACTGATAGCTGAAAAACCAGAGTAGGACAGAACCAGGCCCCCTGAATGTGGGTATCAGTTAGGAGGCATGGGCAATCTATGGGGCCTCTGGTAGTGGATCAGTATTTATCCCTAGTATACGAATGGACTTTGGGAACCCATTCCCCATAGAGGGATACTCTCTCAGCCTAGACACACGGGGGAGGGCCTAGGCCCTGCTCCAAATGATGTGACAGACTTTGAAGATCCCTGATAGAACACCTCACCCTCCCTGGGGATCAGAAAGAGGGTGGGATAGGGGGTCGATGGAGGGCAGGGGAGGAGAGGGAGAGGGAACCGGGATTGACATGTAAAACAAGCTTGTTTCTAATTTAAATTAAAAAAAAAGAAAGAAAATGAGTGGAGGGAAATGGAGGTTTTATATATAAATAAAAGTATTATATATTTTTATACTAAAAATATTCTGTTTCTAGGAATCTTTGCCTCTTTCCTTGTACAAATTTGGGGAGAGAGGATGTCCTCAACAAAGATACCCTAATTCCAGTGCCTACTGAAGTGTTTCCCTTAGACCTCCTGTCTTGCAGCTCTCCCTATCTAGAATCAGCACAATTATAATGTGAAGTCAAGCAAAGCATATTTTTGCATAGGCAGAATGTGCCGTCATTTTGACATCTGTGCCTGTGCCCTGGGCCAAAAGCAGAATGGTTAGAGTCTGCTGATTCGGCACCCCATCTGCTGCCTTCTCCGTGGCTAAGTCCTCTGCCTGTCCCCTCCATGTGGAGCCTGGGGTGATAAAGCCTGGGAGAGTGCTGGGGTGTGAGGACTGAGACACAGGGAGACCGGAGGACCCCACCCAAATATTACCCTGTGGTGTTAGCTCTAACTCTTCTCTGTTGCTAACGGTTTGTTCTACGTATGGTGTGGTGATTAAAAAACATTAGCCTGAAAAAAAAAAAGAAAGAAAGAAAGCAAAGCCACTAGCCTATTGTGAGGAATTGCTGTCTTTCTCTTGGAAGCTTTTGCGTCTGACTGGAAATTTTTTGAAACCTGGGTTTTAGAACTCTCAGCCCAGGCCTCCTGAATGAATCCCTTCCATCACAGAGGTTCTGAAGTTTCAGTGTTGTGCTTCCTTTCCATTCGAACTGACTCACCCACTTGCAACTCATTTGCAGGTGTACTTTCCAGGCCACTGGCTTCCTTTCTCTGCTTGATCTGAAAGGTCCAGCTCAGGCTTCCCACAGCATGGCTGTCTTAGGATAAATGATGTAATAAACATTAGAACACAAAACACGCACGCACGCGCACACACACACACACACACACACACACACACACACACACACACACATCCCTCCCTCCCTCCCTCCCTCCCTCTATCAGTCTGGAATGTTGTGACTTAACTCTTTAACTGATTTAAACTTGAGTAGTTGAGCAACAGTGGTGAATGCCCAGAAAGGCATGTATTGAGTAAACAGGAGTAACCAACTGTGAGGAGGAGATTGGGAGAAACTGTTTATCTTAGGGAACTCCTTTGCCTTCTCCCCCAACCCCCAGCTGGGGTCAACCTCACATCCTCACACATGGTAGACAACCCTCTGCCACTGATCTACATACAACTCTAGGGCTTTGTTCTGATTCTGCCTTAAGTTTTGGTGGGTCTCAGTTATAATTCGTTGCATGTATAG
The DNA here is from genome assembly GCF_003668045.3 of Cricetulus griseus. NCBI lineage: Eukaryota > Metazoa > Chordata > Mammalia > Rodentia > Cricetidae > Cricetulus > Cricetulus griseus. The sequence goes on along the minus strand of NC_048595.1, from coordinate 322,287,837 downwards.
TTTTACTCAGTGTTTTTAAAAATACTTTTATGTTTGCTTTCTAGACTGACTTTGCACGATTTAGTGGAACAAATGTAGAAACTGACTTTGTAGAGGTACCATCACAAATGCTGGAGAATTGGGTGTGGGACACTGAATCGCTGCGGAAACTGTCAAAACATTATAAAGATGGAAGTGCTATCTCAGATGACCTGCTTGAGAAGCTGGTTGCTTCCAGACTGGTCAACACAGGTATGGCTCAACATTGTACAGTAGGAAAGCTTTTAGGCAGGAGTTGTTTGATGCACAGCTCCTAGCTGCTCCTTCTGTCAGGCTTATTTTAGTAACATACCCCAGGAGTGCTGGTGCATGGAGGGAGGAACACTGGAGTGTGTTGGAATGGAGACAGACTCCTGGGACTATGTCTAAGGGAAAAGTCTCCTCTAGTCTTATATGGTCGGGATGCCATTTCACCTTGCTGCCCTTTTGTGATGAGTGCGTCTGGAATCAGTTTTCAAATCTCTGACCTGTGGTGTTAGAACACATAGTTCTCTCCCCAACACATTGTTCAAACACTCTTAACCTTATTAGGTCTCCTGACGCTTCGCCAAATTGTTTTGAGCAAAGTTGATCAGTCTCTCCATACCAATGCGTCGCTGGATGCTGCGAGTGAATACGCTAAATACTGCACAGAAATTTTAGGAGTTGCAGCTACACCAGGTATGAAGCATCAGCACCTGAGTTCATTTTTCTTGTGAACCCTTCCAGGCGGGTGGAGTTCCTCAAACCTCCTCTCATTCCTTTCTGCTCTCTGTAATGAGACCATGGCTTTCAGATAAGCACTCTGCCTTAGGAGTAGTCCTGTCCAAATGTGCTTGAAGGAGAGGTGTCTCCAGAGTCACCGCATTTCAGTGTAATCAGGCGTGAGCAATTGGCCTCCGCCCCAGAGCACAGCCATTCCCGTTTGGCAGCACCTGCCTGTCCCCTCCCTCCCTGTGTGCACCAAGACTTCCCTATGGTTTTCAGTAAGACCAGTTGGCAGAAGGCATTTCAAGGAGAAGCAGGAACCCCTTCACTTCTGATTTTGATGCCAGTTCAAGCTTTTGACTGGTAGTTTCTAACCTGATGTTTACCGTGTTTGTTAGAATATGAGTCTAAGCTTACATGCGTATCTTTAAGCCACCTCATTTGTATGCAAAGTGAACATTTTCACCAAGGAAATTGTTACTAAAATGAATCAGACACAGTTATGGAGGATAATAAGACAAGAGGGGTCAGTGAATCATCCAAGCCTCACTTCCTGATCTGTTACTTGTAAACCAAGGAGCAACGTTGTATCTCTTTGACAAAACTCTGCTTAGGGCAGCCCTGTGTAGACTCACTTGGTAAATCTTTTCAACAAGCTTTTCATTTTCAGAAGTTATCAACCTACACAAATGTCATTTTATTTAGAAACATCTTAGATATTAAGAAGTATGTAGGGTTTAAGCATTAGTGGGCTTCTATAGCCTGTGCTAGGCTGGGCTTGATTCCCAGATCCTGGTCTGCAGGGTGGAAGGGGTGAGGGGGTGGGTGGCTTGAGCCAAAAAGTAGGGTTATCGGTAGAGTATTTAAAGGCACATTGGCATCTAAGGTCTGACTTTCCCCTTTGAGCTAGGGTGTGGACAAAGCTTCAGAAACTGTTGTTAGGCATTCCAGAGCTGGGCCTGAACTACTGATAGGAGAAGTGCTCATAAACATCTCAGCCACAGGTACACACTACCCAGTGAGATGCTATCATTCACTCTCTCCTCACAGCTGGGCTCCCCAAAGGCGAGCTACCTAGCTCATAACCTGATTAATTAGCATCTGCCATCATACTGATTGAAATGTATCTTTTTTTTAAGGCACAAATATGCCAGCTACTTTTGGACATTTGGCAGGAGGCTATGATGGCCAATATTATGGATATCTTTGGAGTGAAGTCTTTTCCATGGACATGTTTCACAGCTGTTTTAAAAAAGAAGGGATCATGAATCCAGAGGTAATTGTTTGACTTTTTTACCCCCCTTGTGTTAATTGTGGAGTTACCCTCTCTCCCTTTGCTCCAAGTGCAAAATACTTACATTACCTAGAGTTTTAAGTGGAAGACATAGCAGCAGCTTTTAACTTTAAGGCCTGGCATCTTCTCAAATCATCATACATCATTAAGTTTCAGTGTACAAGTGATTAACTCTTAATTCTATAGGTTTAAAAAAAACCACTTCGCTTTCTTGCTTATTAACATTCCAGTATATTGCATAATTAAAAATTCAAAGGCTTGTTTATGCACTTGAGAGTTTATAGCTACTAGTTTTGACATGTGCCATGCACTGTTTCTGTTTTATAAGAGGTTGAGAAAGAAAGGTAAACTTCTTGATGATGTAAATAGTCTCTGTGTTCTGATATTCTTTACAGGGTTCTTTGTACATTTTCTGTGGGAGGCTCCCTTTTTCTGTGGCCATACTCCACCTACTCCAGAATTTGTAACCTAAGTGCCTTTGGGGTAATTTAAGCTGCTTCATTAATCTGAGCCATTCCTTCCCATGCACAGTGAGATGACTGCCAGGTGGCTGCCAGCCAACCCTTCCTGTTACAGACCCCTGCTCATCGACTACCCGACTGTCAGTTATGTCTAAGGCTGCTATATTTCCAGACTGTTTCCAAGTTCTGTTTGGTTCAGAAATTACAACAAATTACCCAAATCAAACTCTCAATGCTTATTTCAATCAGCTAACATGTTATTTGTGCTTTTGTTTCTAGATGAAGTAGTGCCTCTCTGCATACATATTGAAATATATCATGTATTTTAGGCCCCCATTTCCTCATTGTTTCTCCCTCCAGAAAATACCTCCAGGCTTAGCCATACTATTTATTATTCATTCCAAACATTTCTTCTCCCATCTCACCTCACCCAGCTGATCTCTTTATAGGTCCTTCTATGACCGTACCCACCCAGTCACAAAGGTCTGATACTGACTCTTGTTAGTATTCCAACTTCTGCCTGACTTTCAGCCTGTGAGTTGCCCTTACTTCCCCACCATCTCATGTTGAGATGGTGCCCTCCCCAGGGTCTCCTTGAGAAGATAGTGTGAGTCTTCTATTTACTTGCCCTACTGTTGAGTCCTGCTGGCTAACCTGAACTGGTCATTCAGGGTTACTCTGCTGTCCTTCCCCGACTCTATTGATTTCTTGCAGCTCCCCGGCCCCCAGCCTCTCTGTAAATCTGCCTCTTCCTCTCTTCCCAGTTACCCCTATCCCTGAGTCTCACTATGTAATTCAAGGAGGCATCCAACTCATGAACCTCTTGCCTCATCTTCCTTGGCTTTGGGGAATACAGGCTTGTGTCTCTGAACCCAATCCAAGTTCCCCCTTTGTTAAGAAAATTGAGGCAGGAATGTGGCTCAGAAGTAAAAGGGTATTCACTTAGCTCTACATACCTTCACCCCTTTATTCTCTCTGTGCCTTCCACTTTAAAAATATGTCTTATTTAGGCCAAGAGTGGGTGTCACACACCTGTAATCCCAGCACTTCAGAGATAGAGGCAGAAGGATCAGGAGTTCAAGGTCATCATCTTTGGCTACATAACAAGTTCAAGACCAGCCTGAGCCTCGTGAGACTTTGTTTTAAAAACAGCGTATGGTTTGTTTGGTTGTTTTTTTTAAATCTGTGCCTCTCAAAAATCTTACTGTTCTTTAAGATCCCACTTAAAAAGCCGCTCATGGGGCTAGAGAGGTGGCTCAGTGGCTAAGAGCATGTCTTGTTCTTGTAGAGGACCCAGGTTTGGTTTGCAGCACACACTTAAGGGCTCACAACCATCTGTAACTCCAGTTCCAGGGAATCCAATGCCCTCTTCTGAGTTCTACAAGCACCAGGCATGCATGAGACACACATCCATGCAAACAGGCAAAACATTCGCATAAATAATCTAAAAATATTTTCTTAAAATATAAACTCTTCTAGATTATCCAACCAAAGTGATCCCTCGTCCACCTTCCTAACAAAACTGTGAACATGGACACATGGGAAAGGCTTTGATAAACTTTTTCTTATATCTAGATTGTATGAAATAACTATTACATAAAGTGAAAATATTATTTGTAAAGGATTTTACACAACGTTATTAAAATATGGTTAGAACAAAAGCACACCAGAATGCTGGTGATGCTGGGTGGTAGGATTTTAAAAGGCATTGCCATTTTTTCGGTTTTTTGCATGGAACTGTTCCTTCCTTTACACAGTTCACAGATTGGTGTGGAACTCAGAATACAGTAGGTTGCTGGGGAGTATTTGGGGAAATTTGTTTAGTGTTTCTGAGACAGTTTTGCTGGGTAACCCCAGCTGGCCTCATACTAATAGCAATTCTCCTGCCTCAGCTTCAGGAGTGCTGGGGTTGCAAATGTGCACCACCAAGCCCAGCAGAAACAGTGTTTCAAGGAGAGGGATGGTAGTCTGGGAAAGGTCCAAGAGTGACTCCTTCCTGGCTGCTGTTGCTTGGAAGGCTTCCTAGTGTAAGCATACTCTCCCTGAGTTGAGCCCCCATCTGTATTCCCACTCATCTGGCTACAGCTCAACCCCTTCACTCTTCCAGCTGTCAAAGCAGCACCACATTCGAGATCCCAGTGGATCTCAGACTGCTTGCACATCCTGCAGAAGCAGCCCTGCCATCAGGTCTCTGTGTGCTTCTTATTCTCAAACTCTGTAGTTTGGCAGTCAGCCAGGCTGCTCTTCATTAGGTGAGGACAGGAGTGAACTTGGAGAAAAAAAGATCCCAACGATGCCAAGCTGTTTCCTTGGATGATAGGAAGGCTGTCCAGTTCTACTGTGTTTCTGGATGCCGTGGCAGTGCTGGGTGGGAGTCTACTTCTTGTGAAAGGAGGCTGCTTGAATTTTCCCTTCGCCCTTCTTTTCCCTTTCCTTTCAAATGCTGTAAAGAATCCTGTCATTTATCACTGCCCTGCCATCACAAACCTGGCTCTCCAAAAGCCAAGAGGCCCTCACACCCACCCTCCCACTCTTCACTGCATATGCGGCTTCTGATTCCCCCTGTAGTGAATGCTGTGTTTGTTTTTGTAGGGTTGCTTTGCTTTGTTTTGTTTTGCAAATATTTATTCTAGCACCTGACTTACAGAATACAAATATTTATCAAAAATATAAAATTCTTGGCACAATAATCCTGTCCTATGAAAAGGCTTGCATTGTTCCCACAACTGTACAAAGGTAAACAGAAAACTAAGTTTTGTTCTTCAGCACAGTAAGCCAGGCCCTGCTTGCTTTATGTGTGATCTCAGTCTTGCCATGGCCAGCACTGTAGAAGGTGGCCTTAGCTGGGCTGTGTTCCCTTTAGTTTCTCACATAGAGGCTGGATAAGTGAGCAGAGGAACAATAGGAATTTTTGTCGGATAAAGCAATGATCCACTTGGTCTGAAGTCATGGGAATCATCCATCACAGGCTGACGTGTAAACTGTTGGCTCAGAGCTTCACACCCCCAGTGTGTGGAGCATTTTGAGAAGGTAGCAGGATGTACGAGGACTCAGCCCAAGCACAGGAGAGGCTGGGATCAGGACCACATTGGTCATCCTACAGAAGCACATCTCCAGGCTTTCTCTTGAACATCTGCTGTCCTACAAAGCCAAGCTCTGCTCTGAGCACCACATCACCATACACTAGTGAGCAGAACTGCAGAGGTCATGCTGCACACTGGGAAAACAAACAGAGGAGGGTCAAATGTCAACCTGCAGTCTTATGAACATCGAACAGCAGCTGCCAATATTTTATGATACAGTTGTCTTCCTTCTGCTGTGGGACCTGTCTCCAAGTGTTAGACTTGGCCACTTTTCTGTTTCAGCCTCCAACTCTGCGATCGTGTTTTCTTGGTCGTTCTTCATATAAGTCTTTTTAATAAGTAAATACCACATTTTAGCTACTTAATTAGCTTATTAATTTGTACCCAAACTCAGGCTTGGGAGGTTATTTAGTTGGCAAAAAAAAAAAAAAATCTTTGCCTTGCAGGCATGAGGGCATGAGTTAGCATCTCTAGCACCTATATAAAAGCCTGGCACGGCAACACACACCTATAACCCACCTCTAAGACAAAAGCAGATGGGTCCCCAAAACTCACTGGCTAGCTACATCCATAAGTTCCAGGGTTAGTGAGAAACCTGCTTCAAGTAATAAGGAAGGTAGAGAGGGACCGATGAAGACACCAACATTGACCTCTAACTTAAACACGTGCATACACACACCACACCCACACATACAACACACACACACAAACACACACACACACAGACAGGCCATCACATTCATGCTTTTATATACTTGTACATACATACAGAAACACATAACATGTACACACATGAAAACCCTCACACTTCTGCCCTCATCCATGTGTACACATAGAGGAGAACACACACATGCCTGAAGTCTGTTCTAATAGAACATGGAGAAGCTGCCTCACCAGGTGTAACTTCCCCCAGCACTGACAGCTGTCTTAGTAACAGTGGGAGAGCTGCTTGGGTTAGTGCTCCTCTGCCAGCTCTGGTTCTCTTCCAGGATGTCTTAAAGTTCACTAAATGTAATTTCAAAATCCAGCCCCTAATCACAGGGTTGGAAAAATGGGAGCATTTTAACTAGGGCCATTTTTTTTTAATAAGGCAACTTCATTGTGGGAAGATTTCCTAAGAGGTAATAGACATTGTGGACTCAAAGGCTATTTATATTGTTAAGCCTGAATTGTCTTTCTCTCTTTAAGAGAAATTTCTAAGCTTTGTTTCTGGCATTAATGAAGGAGAAGCACAACCAGGTGTTATTTCAGAAAGAATAGTGAAAAAACAAGACTGCTTGATTTAACTATTGGCTTTCAGTCTGTGTTGTCGTAGGAAGACCTTACATGCAATCACATACATGGAAGCAGGAATATGTCTATAAGAATTGGAAAGGGATTGCCTTCGGAGAATTTAGTGACTCAGAATGCCAGGACTCTTAAGACAGGATCTTAGGCTCAATGCTGCCATAGCTCTTGCTGATGGAGGAGAATGTGGAGTTTCTTCCTCCTGGGTCTCCCTCACTAACAAATCCAGTTCTCTCCCCTCTGGCTCATCTGCACCCCTGTGCAACCACAGACTCTTGTTAAATCTGAGCCTTTAACAGCCGTGGGTTTCACCTGCCAGAAGAGACAATGGAAAGAAATGAGATTGATTTTCCTCCTGAGACAGTCTGACTGTGTGCATCCTAGGACAGCTTTGAATGTGTGACCCTTAGCCTAAAATGGGGCTGGTGACAGCCATGTGCTGCAGCCACACTCAGCAAATTTCTTCTGGAATATTTATTTGTAAGTAGACTCCCAAGTCTTAAATCCCAGCCAGTTCAAGCACTTGTTCTTTTGTGTTTGGGAGCGGAGTCTAGGGATTGAACCTGGAACCTCCTATGTGCTAGGTAAGCACTCTGCCACTGGGCTATGGGGCTATAACCCCAAACTGGATTGTATTAAATTGCCTGTACTAACCTTGAAACTCAATTTTGTGACCCAGGAAGGCCTTAAAATTGTAATTTCCCCTGCCTCAGCCTCCCAAAGAACTGGTATTGCATGCCTATGCCACTAAGCCTAGCTTTCTTTTGTCTTTTTTTTTTTTTTAAATGGCCTTTGTGTTTCCACTGGAGCCTTAATACTTTACCTTATATTTTTGTTTCAAGACAAGTCTCCCTGTTAAGCCAGGCTAGCCTCAAACTCTCCACCTCCCTACCTCAGCCTCCCAAGAACTGGGATTGCAGGTGTGGACCACCACACCCAGTGCCTAATTACATATTTCTTATCTCCCTTTCTAGGTCAGAAGGCTCTCTTGTAAAAGAGATTGTTTTATTCACCTTTGTGTCCCCTTTGCCCCAAAGTTGTTCATATCTTAGACCTTACGAGAGTAAGGTTTTCCGCACTCATCCCCCCTTCCTGAAACACACTGCTACCAGTGCCTGTTTCTCTCCATTCCCTTTCTGTCTTCACTGATCTGTTGTGAGGTTGCAGGAGACCTCCTCAACGTGGATACTTCTACCTGCCTCTCTTTTCTCCACCTTCCTGGCTCCCAGCACCAGCCTTCTCCTGTCTCCTGCCTTGTCTTTTGTCACGGGCATTGTAGTTTTGCCACACACACACACATCACCTCACCCTCAGAAAAAACAAAGGGTGTGGCCCAGGGAGAGCACTGTGGGCTGTGAAACGTCTCAAAGTCCACTTTGCAGACAGGTGGGGAGCATGCCAGGTGCCCAGATGTCCTCACCTGTCCTGGGCAGGGCGCTCACTCTGCTCCACATTGAAAGGCCCCAAGCCTGGCTCTGCTCTTGAAAGGCTGGGTTGAAGGGCCATGAGAGAGCTACCCTCTGTGCTGCCTCCAGGATACAAAGCCAGTGGGAGCCGGTCCAATCTCCTTCCCATGTTGCCATTACTGATACACTATGAGCATCCTGCATAGGATAATTACATTTGCCATTAAAATATTGCCTCAAAAGCTTTATATCCTTGCATAAAATGAGGACCTTCTCCTTCCCATTATTTACTCTCTCACTGAAAGTGGAGGTGAAGTCTCTTGAGCTTTCTTGTAGCTTGATTAGAAGACAGAAGTAATTTTAAGGAAATTTTAAGGAAATGTAGTAGCAAGAATGCAGTTATTTCCTTGAACATAGATAAGTAAGTGCCTTTGGAGGGTGAAGGGGCAGGGTTAAGTGTTATCTAATCCCACTGTGTGTCTAATAGCCTGAAAAACATAAGGACAGCTTATTCCCATTTTACAGATAAGGAAACCAAGGCCAAAAATTATGTAGCTAATGTATCAAGCCTCGGTTCAGGCCTGGTTCTGACTCCAGAGCTCCTAACCTTGCCTCAGAAATCCTCAGGGTTAGAAAAGACTTGCACAATGCCAAAAGATCTGAGCCGCTCTTCCAGGATACTAAACCTCAGTGGAAACTGATTTCCCTTCAGAGGAGAGCCGATAGGATCTGAGTCTGTGCAGTCTCCCAGATGCCAGTGGCTTCAAATGTTAGAGCCTTAGAGTTTCTCTTCCTGCCTTCCTGACAGTTCAAATTTCTTTATTGTGTCAACACCACTGAATGGCTAAAGGCCAACATTCCTTCCACCTGTGGCAGACTTCACCCAACCTGTGCTTCTCACAAAGATTCCCTTAACTGCATGCGGGCTTTGTTGTTTTGTTTTGGGCTTTGGGCTTTGGGGTTTTGGTTTTTGTTTTTTGGGGTTTTGTTTGTTTGTTTGTTTGTTTTTCTTAGCAAAAGCTAGGTCCTGTTACCAAAGTGACTCTTAAACTCTTCTCAAAGCTTCATTGCAAGGGAAATGGAACTATTAAAAGACCATTGCTTTATAATTGAGGAAATTGAATCAACTTGTTTGGAGGCATAAGCAGAGGAAGACTGAGCTGTGTTGAGACACGTGTTTTGAGACTAAACAGTGCTCTGCTCTGACTTGGCTCTGCAGGCAACAGGCCTGCACCTTCTCTGCACCACTAGTGGAAGTCCCCAGTGCTTCCCTTAAAGCCTTCCCACTGAGCTTTCCTACCAAATTCACAATAGCTGGTGTTTTGTTCTTTTTCTGTGATATTTGAAGAACAAATGCCTTTGTTTGTTTGTTTTATTGTTGTTTTTGAGGCAGTCTCTCTCTATATGTATATACATCCTGAAACTCAGATATCTGCCTGATTGTGCTGGGATCAAAAAAATGTTAACAAAAATATGCAGAGCTTGAACATGGAATGTCTGTGAAAAAAATACTGATTATTGACAGGTATGGGAGACACACCTGTAATCTCCGTGCTTGGCAGGCTGAGGCAGGAGCATAAGAATTGGAGACCAGTTTACACTATGTAGTTCCTATCTCAGAAATAATGACAGTAATAATAATGGGCAGTTGGAGATGTAGCTCAGGTGGGTGAATGCTTGCCCTGCAATCTGAGATCCTGGAATCTGACCCCAAGAACTGCATAAGCCAGGCACAATGGCAATGCTTGTCATCTCAAGGCTTGTTTTTTATCAAGGTTTGGTGACAGATACCTGAGGATTCATTGTACTGTTCTTTCTACTATTAGTAATGTATTTTGTTTTCTTTAATACAAGGTTTTAAATATTTTTCTAATTGTATAAACTAGCTTTGTTGTCTATGCTGTTCCCACACTGCTGTGCCCAAAGAGCATGGGCTCCCTTTTCCACCCACCAGTTTAACACTGGTCAGATGGAAACATACTGAGCAGTGAGGGAGGGGTGTGTGTGTGGACTGAGGAGCTCCGGGGTGCTTCCTAGAATGATGGAGCCTATGCCAAGAGCAGCCAGTCATAGTTTAGTGTGTTGATTACTGTTAGAATGGTGACACAACTATAGACCATGTAAGGAAAAAAAAATGTTAATAAATGTTTTGTTCTCTGCATTAAAATGACACAAACTAAACTCAGCTCCAAGTCCTCATTGGCACAATTACCAAGAAGTTCAGTAGCAGTGGGTAATGGACTCTTTTCCTTGTTTGTTTGTTTGTTTGTTTGAGACAGGGTTTCTCTGTGTAGCCATAGCTGCCCTGGATTTCACTCTGTAGACCAGACTAACTTCAAACTCACAGAGATCCTCCTGTCTCTGTCTTCTGAGTGCTGAATGCTGGGATTAAAGGTGTGTGCCACCACCAACCACCCAGCCCGACTCTTTTCTTAAGACACTTAGAAATAAAGCAGCAAGAGTGCTGTGTTCCTTCTTGGTGTCATACTAGCCCATTTTCACACACTCCTAAACATGATCGTGCTCCCGGCCCTGGACCTATGCCTACAGTAGCAACACAGAGTTTTGGAATACTCAAAATGGAGCCGATGCAGCTGAAGAAATGATTCGAGGTCTGCTGTTAATGTAAAACAAAACAGACAACAAAAGCCAGTAGGTTTTAAATACTTACAAGGATAACAGCTCAATAATCTATAAAAATTTTACATATTGAAATGATACGTGGTTACGATGGAGCTCAAGGGACTATCCCACCTCGGCCTCCCCAATAGTGTAGAGTATAGGTGCATACCACAGTGCCTTGCTTGTAGTGTTTAAGCAAATATTTATTAATTTCATGAGGCTGGAGGGTAGCTCAGTTGGTAGAGTACTTGCCTGGCCTTCACAGGGCCTGGGTCAATCCCCAGCACTGTATAAACTGGGAATAGTGGCTTGTACCTGGAATCCTATCACTTAGGAGGTAAAGACAGAAGGGTCAGAAGGCCACGGTCACCCCTGGCTGCATAGCAAGTCTGAGGCCAACTTGAGACCCAAAAGTACTAATTTCATATTTTAAACATTTTATATGTTGTTGATAGAAAATCTAAACTTAAATATGTGCTTCTTGCTTTTATACAAACTACTTGGAAATAAGTGGCTTTGTTGTCAGTGGTTTTCCTCCAAGTGTATTTTTCTTTGGTTATTATTCCCTTTTCCCGTCATGTGTGTGCAAATATTTAGACACACATAGAAACACATGGGCACAAGCATATATATTTCCAATCCAAGTTACTGCCCTATAATCCATATAAATTGTTGTGGCAACAAGAGACATGAGAGATGTTAAGTGTAATACAAAATTGGAGCTAAGAGCCATTCAGCTTCAGCCTTTACATACCACAAATGAAACATTAAAACATGACATGGAGAAGTTTACATGGTGACTATTCACCTGCAGTACTGTGGACTTTTAACATTTTGTCCCTTTTCAGGGAAAAACAAAAAAATTATTCATCTACCATTACTGTTATTTGCTGATATTAGTTTATTTTGATGGTAATATTCTATCCTTATGACACTATTGCAACCCAATTGGCTTTACCATCTTGGCTTTAGTAGGTTTAGGAAACAATGGATTACCATCTTTATTTTGTAATGTGTTAAACATTATATGCTGGTAGAATCTAGTTTGTTTCTGGTGGAAAATATTCTTTTTGAGTTTCCATTTTAAATGTGTTTGGGCTAAAACAAACTACTGATGTCTACAAAAAAAATGCTTCATAATTGTATTGGTCTTCTACCTGAGCAGTTAGCAAATGCTAGGTTTAATTGTGTCCCGCGCACGCTCTGTATTTCTCGCCAGCAAGAAATCATACACGGGACACTCGGATCCTTCTGCAGGAAAGCTTTAATGCGTCTTGAGAGGAGAGCATAAGCTTACCAGAGCGGAGACCCTGAACCAAGAAGCCCGTCCCCTAATAAAGGAGGGCAACCGCCGCCTTGGACATGTCACCCCATGATTGGCTGCAGCTCATCCGGCCATATGACGCCACGGAATAGGCAGAGATCAAGGAATGGAAATTTACCCAGCGCCTGCGCAATAATCTTGTTTACATTCGGTGCCTGCCGGATGCAGGCGCCATCTTGTAATGGAGAATGCAGGGACGGCTCCCTACAGATCCCCCTTTTTTTATTAATTAATGATAAGGCTTTATATTTTTACAAGCAAATAGGTCACCCATATGTTGAGGGATAGAGGCAGAGGTTGAACCTTCCCAAAATCAAACATTAAGACTGTGTACGGGAGTCGCAACTAGGCTGTTAGCTTGACCTGAAGCACTCCCGACCTGTCCTCTGCCGTTTTTCTGGGAAAGGGAAATTCTCAAGGCAGGTAACCCTTATGCAGGACAACATGCCTCCCAGAGAAGCCTGCATATTGGGCAACTCTCTGTGCGATGCCTTGCTCGACATCCCTCATGGGCTGCTCAAGCCAGGCACTCTACCCTGTGCAATGAGCCTAGGCTCCGGGTGTGCAAGAGCTGTCTGGCCAGCGGCCTATTGCTTCCTTGTTCCAAAGCTACAAGCGCTTGGGCGATAACCACCTTGTCTCTCTTAGTTTGAGCCCTGAGCTTACAGACCAGCCAGAGAAGCAACATCAATCCGCAGCAAACGGCTGCACCAAACAATCCCACCTCTACCCATTTCCTTAAAATAGGAGACAGCTGAAGCAATCCATGATGACAGTCCCTCCGTCAAGGACAGGAGTTAATCTGGATAATAGCGGCTCTCAACTCCCGGGGAGAGGGTGGAGTTCCGACTTTTGAGGGTCCAAAGGGGCTCTTCGGGTGAGTCTTTCCGGGATCCACAGGGGATTCTCTTCATCCTGTGGAAAAACACATATCGCTCCCCTGGATCTTATGAGAATAGGATCCGGGCCTCTCCAAAGACCAGTTAAGACATCTTTCCATTTTACCATCTCCTTAGATCTATCAGGTTCTGAGGTATGACGCTTGGCCGCTGTATGGCCCTGAGCATCAATGTTTAGAAAATTAAGGGTAAAGAGTGACATGGATATTGCAACTCTTGGCACCGAGGGTAAGGATGCTCCCATTCCCTCCTTTTGTTTGATTAAATAAGACTTAAGTGTGCGATGGGCACGTTCCACAATGCCTTGTATAAGGTAGGCCAGTTGGATGGGTAATTTCCATCTGTCTGTAGAAGTGCTGGAACTTTTGAGAGGTATAAGCCGGCCCATTATCTGTTTTTAAGAAGCACACAGGTGGCTAGGTAAAGTCTTATTTCTGTAATACAGCTGAACTTCCTTAAACAGTAGCTTAACTTCTTTCTGAGGCAGGGTTTTTCTCTGACTTTGGAGCCTGTCCTGGAATTCGATCTGCCGGACCAGGCAGGCCTTGAACTCATAAAGATCCATCTGTCTCTTACTCCCTAGTGCTGGGATTAAAGGCGTATGCCGCCAACGCCCAAAACTTAAAGGCGTGTGTCACCAACACCCTGAGCTTAAAGGTGTGCTACCAACATAATAGATTAGCATCTTTTACAAAACAAGAACTTTACATTGTCAGGCTTTGCTTTAAAAATTCTAAATTGAAGCTCTTTAAGTATAAACATTAATAAAATATTTGAAAACTGGTTTTAAAAAGAAATTTAAATTCCCTTAAGGTCTTTCTGTAATATATAGAAGCATTAACATTTTAAATCTTAACTGAAAAACTTGTTTCTAAGATGGTACCTCTGATTTCCATGCGGTAACCTTTAGTTAAGATGGCGGTCTAAGTATCCTTTTTTTAACTTTAGCAAAATGGCTACCGTCAGTCATGTGACCAGCTACAAAATGGCCGTACCAGGAAATAGAACATTTTAAAACAAGCATACATAAATTACTTGAGCAACTTTAGGATATGAGGCTTTTTCCAGGCATCCCAGGCCTCCAAGTAGTGTTGAATAACATGCACGGCCTTTTCCCCTATCAAAGACTGGGAAAGCCATCTGTAATTTTTTTCCGCTCCTCTGATGGTAAAAAGGAGTCGGTACCAAATAGTGGGGGTGCTGATGGAAGTACACCCGCTGGATTAACAGGTCTCTTAAATTTACCGGGGTGTGACCGGTTATTCCCTATTTTCTCTCCCTCCATTTTTGTTTCTTTTTCACCTAGCTGAGCTGTTTCCTCTAAAATTTTATCTCTTGAGCTTTTAGAGTCATCAGAGCTATCAAGATTTAAAGCTTTAAATTTATTTACAGAATCATCTAACAAATTATTCACTCCCTTGTCAGTAGACATTCCAGGAGGTCCTTTTTTCTTATTTATTGCTGTTTCTCTTAACAAATTATTCACTCCCTTGTCACTAGACATCCCGGGAGGTCCTTTTTTCTTATATTTTATTGTTAGGCGCGCCCCATCTCTCACCACATTCGGTTTCTGATATGTAATTCTGGACTTCTTTAAGATTGCTACAACAGTGAGAAAAGTCAAAATAGCTCCTAGTAAAAGCATAGAAGCCTCTATATTAACCTCCCACAATAGCAACATTCCCAAGCCAAAGTCCAGAAAAATCATACCTCTCCGAATTTACCACCCTGCAGTTCTGAATCCGCCTCGTTAGAGGGGTCTCCGAGGTGCTGGAAATGTTCACATGTTCCCGGGTTTCGGCACCATATGTCCCGCGCACGCTCTGTATTTCTCGCCAGCAAGAAATCATACACGGGACACTCGGATCCTTCTGCAGGAAAGCTTTAATGCGTCTTGAGAGGAGAGCATAAGCTTACCAGAGCGGAGACCCTGAACCAAGAAGCCCGTCCCCTAATAAAGGAGGGCAACCGCCGCCTTGGACATGTCACCCCATGATTGGCTGCAGCTCATCCGGCCATATGACGCCACGGAATAGGCAGAGATCAAGGAATGGAAATTTACCCAGCGCCTGCGCAATAATCTTGTTTACATTCGGTGCCTGCCGGATGCAGGCGCCATCTTGTAATGGAGAATGCAGGGACGGCTCCCTACAAATTGCTTATCTATAACTAGAATTCAGATTATTAACCAAGCTTGTATCAGTCATGTCCAGCTCAGTACACTGGGCTGCATGTGCTTGAGAATAGCTGTGGATATATATGATAGCCAAAACCAGAATCATCAACTTACCTAAAATGGGTTTTTTTGCAGGGCGAGTTGTTTTTGGTTTTTGTTTTTTCTGGTAATGGGTTCTCAGGTATAAACTTTATAAATGTCAGTGACCTGTCACAGCATCAAAAGATTGGACACAGCAGCTAGATGACTGGTTCTCAACCTGTGGGTCTCGCCCCCTTTCAGGTCAAATGACCCTTTCACAGGGGTCACCTAAGACTGTCAGAAAACACAGATATTTATTTACAATACAATTCTTAACAGTAGCAAAATTACAATTATTAAGTAGCAATGAAAATTTTATGGCTGGACGTTGGTGGCACACGCCTTTAATCCCAGCACTCGGGAGGCAGAGGCAGACGGATCTCTGTGAGTTCGAGGCCAGTCTGGTCTCCAGAGCGAGTGCCAGGATAGGCTCCAAAGCTACACAGAGAAACCCTGTCTCGAAAAACCAAAAAAAAAAAAAAAAAAGGAAAATAATTTTATGGTGGGGTCACCACAATATGAGGAACTGTATTCAAGGGTCACAGCATTAGGAAGGTTGAGAACCACTGTGCTAAAGGATTTGTAAGTTATAGGTGATTCCTGTTTATGCACAAAAGATAATCCCAAAGATTTTGTCTGTTTTTTACTTTATTTCATAGGTTTGTAGAGCTCTTGTAGGGAATCAGATAGGTTTCCATTTGTC
Source organism: Cricetulus griseus (assembly GCF_003668045.3). Lineage (NCBI taxonomy): Eukaryota > Metazoa > Chordata > Mammalia > Rodentia > Cricetidae > Cricetulus > Cricetulus griseus. Next base: position 322,271,775 of record NC_048595.1, on the reverse strand, counting down.
TAACTTAGTGGATTTCACTCATGTTTTATTTCACATAAGTCTCTTACGGATGCAACAAGCAGGATCTTGTTTTCAGTCCAAACCGAAGCTACTTTGTCTCTGGCAATTCTCTAATTCTTCTGTACCCAAAAAGATTATTGGTCCTATTGATCATATCACATAATAAATACAAACATGGGTGGTGCCCATTTATTTTACATGTGCATCTGGAATTAGGACTCACTGGACTCATTATAAGGACAATAAAAGAAAGGGTGTGACAGCAAACCTAAAGATGCTGCTGTGTTACTAAGTAGCTGCTATTTTCTTTCTACTTACCTGCTTGTGTGTTTATGTAAATAAAAGAAGAGGAACTGTGGTTTGTTTTAAAATTCCAGACTACCATCCCCAAAGACTTCTGTCATGCCCATTCTGACCCCTCAGAAATGTTTGTCACTTGACCACTCCAAAGAAGGTCAGTTGGGTTTCTTTGTGGGGGTTTTGTTGTGTTTTGTTTTGTTTTTTCATGAGCCTCTTATGAAGCCATTTGACAGTACCCGAGCTCCTGCTTCAAACTGCCCACAGCTGATTTATCCTCTAGAAACCCTTGTTCTGCTAAGTATCCCAAATCATGTTGAAAATGGGCTAACAGGCAGTGGCAAACTGTGTTCCATTTGGGTATTTGGTGTGCTTGCTTGTCTCACAGCTGGGAGTCTAAGGACACAGACAATAATAGTGGACAGGGTAGAAGACCTGAGCTGAAGCTTCAAACCCTTAACAACAGAAAGAGATGCTGGAGCTGCTGTATCAGCCCAGAGAATGTTTAGAGCGAGTAAAACTGAAGCCCCTTTCCCTCACCCCTCACCCTTTCTCCCTCATGCCTAGGGATTTGGAGGATTGCTAGGCCCGTGAATTATTAAGCATGATGTTTTCTTTTATTAGGTTGGAATGAAGTACAGAAACCTAATCCTGAAACCTGGGGGATCTCTGGACGGCATGGACATGCTCCAGAATTTCTTGCAACGTGAGCCAAACCAAAAAGCATTCCTAATGAGTCGGGGCCTGAATGCTTCCTAGACCAGGGATCCTGGGAGCCATCCATGTCTGGAGGACAAATCAACACCGCCATGTGGTGCTGGCTTGGAGACTGAAGGGAGTTTTACAAATGAAAACTTAGATTTCTATTGATTTGCTTTTGTTTTTTTTTTTTAATTTTAAAAATTATACAGATGTAAATGGAATTATAAATACTGTGACCTAAGAAAAAACCCACTAAAAATAACTGTACTATAAAATTTCATAAAAATGGATTTGATTTCTTTTGATAAAAGTTTCATATGAATGTAATTTGATTTTTTTACTATTATAATCTAGATAATATAATGTAAGAGGGCTAAGAATTTTTTAATTGAATCACAAACATGATATAATTTGATCCTTCTTATATCTTGAAGTTTTATACTTGAGATTTCTGGACTGATAATGAATCATCACATTCTCTCTGGTAAATATTCTCTCAGCGCCCTTCGTCAACTTTGACCCTGTGCCTCACAGCTAAGTGTCAGCTGACCTTTGCCTGCACATCTCAAGGCCAATGGAATATGCCTCAGTAATGCATTTATCTTTTGTACAGTGGGCTCACTGATTCTCAGCTTTCTGTCAAACTTTCATGTTTCTCCACTTAGATTTAGGTTCTTTTTTTCTATCTCTCTCTAAAGTTCACGTTCAGCTCAGTTCTCATGTTTCTAACAAGGGATTATGACCTTGCCTCCCTTACTGGCCACCTCCCTGGAGCAGCAGGTAGACAAGTCACAGTGTGTTAAAGTGCTAAGGGACAACAGCAGAGTGGAGCTAAGAGCTTTAAACACTCCTGAAGAGGTGGGTTGACATGGAGCGTTTGAGAACAATCGCTCCCTAGTGTTATGTGGGCAAATGAGCTGTGGAGAAAGGCTCTTCAGAAGCCTGCTTCATAAGGTGATTTTGAAGTGAACCTCCAGATCTGTAACTTTTTTTTTTTTTTACTGGGGCCTAAATTTCCAATTCAGCAGCAGACTAGTAAACTCACACCATTTTATTTTAGCTCTGGGAGTCTACTCAAAAAGGAAACCAAGTAGGAGACTGAGAAGCAAATGTAAATGAGCTGAGAATGGACTTTGCAGGGTCTTTGAGTCGTTTTCCTAACACATATGTGAGGAGTGACTTTGCTGGCTGGGGACAAAATTAGAACCCTACTGTTCTCTAGACCAAGTGGACTTTGTGTTAAATAAAATGTTACGTTGTGTAATAAAGACACACACCAGGGAATGCCAAGGACTTGCATCCAGAAGGAAAGCCCGTTTTTCTGCAGTTTGATTTGGTTTTTGTGATGCAGGGCATCAAACCTCCAGCTTCTTCACCCACACTGGGCAAGTGCTCTGCTCTCCCCAGCTGTTTTTATGATGGTCTTAGAAATCTCTGGAAGCTTCTGAATCTTTGCCCCCCCATCCCCAATTTTTGTTTTCCACTTTCAGACAAAAGAAAAATGAAAAAAAAAATCTCTCTTCAGCTTTTTCTGTTATTGCCCAGTGTGTCTCCTTCAGAATAACTTTATCATAAATCTTATTTCACTTGGAAAAGCTAATAGTTGGTGTATAAAAGACTGCACACAATAATAAAGTTAGATCATTGTCCACGAGAACAAACTCACATTGCTTTTGTGTTTTAATGTTAAAGCCTGTATTTACAAGAAAGCAAAGACACAGTGTCTAAGCCACCCACTCACCCACCAGTGTTGTGCTTATGGGTGGATGCCATCATATCGCTTGGGTTTTTATTTGGCTGAATTCTCCTGGATATTATTTCCTCATAAAATACAGGTGCAGCACACCGGTTCGACCATGTTCCTCCTCTGCTCTCTAGCCTCTAGTCAACGCCTTTTCCACTTGCTGTTTCCTACTACCCAGAGACTGGCCTAGGTTTCTTCCCATGATTTCCCGTTTCTTCTCATGTTCCAGTGTCTGCAGCATTTGTCATCAGAGAAGCTATACACTCAAAAAAGTTCACTGCCTCCCTCAAGAGTCTTAGTATCTCTGTGACATGACACCTTTGTGATTAAGAGCTATGACTAGATAAGCTTGGCAAAGTGGATTCCTGGCTGTTGAGTGTAGAGAGGGAAATTCAACTAAAATGTATTAATTTCTAAGTAACAACTGGAATTGTTGCATATGATGTTGTTATTAAAACTAAAGACTCCATTACTAAGACAAATGAAGTTATGTCAAACCCCTTTGCCAGGCATAGGTAAAGCCTCCTTGGGACAGGGTCATGTGGCAAACCAGAAGTCTTGGCAATTTTCTTGCCAAATTTCGGTATCAACTCACTTTTTAGCATGCTTAGGGAGAGACCAGTGGGAAAGCACAAAGCCTTTGAAGAGTGAACTAGAAGTTTGTATCCAAATCAAAAGTCCCTCTGGATTCCAATTTGGTAAGCTCCCATGAGGACTGGAATACTGTGTTCTGTTCTAGGAACCACATTTTGAGCAGGCTTGGGTTAAGCATTATAGTGTTTTGGAGACGGGAGAACAAGATGGTGATGACTTTGAAAATAGCCCTCCAGAGGAAGCTTCCTCTGGAGCGAGAATTCTCTTCTCAAATACTTGCACAATTTTGGAGAGCTTGTGTCATGGCTAATGATGTTACAGCTTAATGGTAACAGTTAGAAAATACAAAGTTCCAACCAGGCTGTGGGGGCACACACTTTAATCCCAGCACTCCGGCACTCCGGAGGCAGAGGCAGGAGGATCTCTGTGAGTTTGAGGACAGCCAGGGCTGTTACACAGAGTAACAGTTCAGGAGCTGCTCGTGTTGACAGAAGCACTCTCTGCTTCCATTTGTGAGTGTTCATGAAGAGCCTATAGCTTCCAGGAGTGTTGATCTCCCCGAGTAAGCTTTGAGGTTTCCTTGTGTAATGATCAGAGAAGCATCACTCAGGTGAGATGTTCATGTTGTGGGTCTTAGAAAGGCAAAGGAGAACTGGGGATATAGGCCAAAGATGGATGTCCTAACACTATAGAGGAACCTTGGGTGATTTTTCCAGCAGCCAGCTGTTTATGTCATTTCTCACATTTTTTGGAAGTGGCTTGATTGCACTTCCTGCTTACTCAATATAATTTCCTTCTTGGATCTCAGAGGGAGTTGAAGACTAGTTAGTATAGTTATAGTTTTTATCACTTACCAGACTCAGAAAAGAAACTCACTCAAGAGGTGTAAAGTGGAAAAGTCTGAGAGATATTAAAAGATAATTTGATAATGCAAATTAGAATAGAAAATAAATTAGGGTACAAGACTGTGGACTCACCAAGAAAGAATAGGTAATGAATTTTTCTGAATTTGTTAAACGAAAATGGACTAGACATTGTTGGCGAACTTATTGCCTGTATATATTGTATATACTTATTTTACTTATTGTATATACTTTTTCTTATGTTAGTTGTAGCCGTCTTTTTGTATTAGACAAAACAGGGGATTTGTGGTAATATTTTGTTTATGATTTATTAAAACTTGCCTGAGGATTCAGAAAGCAAAGTAAGCCACAAGCCATAGAAGCCAGGCACACACCTTTAATTCTAGGACTCAGGATTAAGAGATAGATGGATCTCTATGAGTTCATGGCCACCCAGATCTACACAAGAGTGAATCAATCTAAAAGACAATTATAGCTCACATCTTTAATTCCAATATTAGGGAAGAATATAAGACAGAAGCAAGGTCTCAGTAGAGGGATTCATTCTCCAGCCACACTGAGAGGCAGCAGTTTGAGACTTGATGAAACCCATGCTTGAACCAGCCCTTTCAGCCTGAGCTAGAGGTGAGAGCTAGTGGCTGGGATGCTTTGCTTTTCTGATATTCAGCTTGAAGTCTGAACCCCAATATAAGTCACTGGGTCATTTATTTATTCATGATACACACAGTGCATGTGCCATGTGGGGAGGGAGCTGGAAAATCATCCAGGAATGTTTTATCCATTAAACCTGGGCTTCGGTTTGGTCTGACTTAGATTGCTGCATTGGCAGAGAGGCTTATGAGGTGCTGCAGAAACTTCATAAGGAAATCAGGGCAGCAGCTCAAGCAGGACAAGAACTTAGAGGCAAGAACTGATGCAGAGGCCATGGAGGGGTGCTGCTTACTGGCTTGCTCCTCATGGCTTGCTCAACCTGCTTTCTTATAGAACCCAGGATCACCAACCCAGGGATGGAACCACCCACAATGGGCTGGGCACTCCCACATCAATCACTAATTAAGAAAATGTCCTCCATGCTTGCCTACAGCCCAATGTTATAGAGGTATTTTCTCAATTGAGGTTCCCATGTTTCAAAAGACTAACTTGTGTCAAGTTGATATAAAACGTGCCAGCACACTTCATGTATGTAAGACCAGCAAGTGTGCTGTTGCTGAGATACATCAACCCCCGAACCTCATAATTTCTTAATCTAGAACCTCTGATTTGCTTGAGGGTCAAAGAATAAGGCAGAGGGTGCAGATATCCCGTGACTGCCCTGAAATTTATTAACAATTTTTACATGCATGGGGAGGGTCTTTGCCTTTAATCAGAAAAAATAAAATAAAAGCACCATTTTAGACAATTTGCTTTGAACGTTTGTTTTTCAATCCAAAGACTCTCAATTACCTAATATACACTGGTCCTAGAACTGAAGATGAAAAATAAAAATTACAAACCCTCACAGTGTGGTTGAGAAGGCAAATAAGTTCACAATGCATTCAAATAAATTATGGTACAAAAGTATATATTAAACATCTTTCTCTGTGTTTTACCCAACCATAGTTTATTCTACATCTGTATCATTGTGCCATAGAATTTTAAGTGATTACCATGCCATCTGCCACCACAGACTTTTCTAACAAAATACCCACCTCCCTTTTCATGGTTCAGTAGAAAGAGTTTTTCCTTGCTGGTTAGACTCTGTGTACAAATGTTCATTGAAAACGCTTTGTGATCAAAGTATTATAAATCAGTAACCATCAACAAAATGGTGTGTGTGTGGGGGGGGGGTGTTCCCCTGACTTAAATACTATATACCCCAAGACACTGAGGCATCCAATGAAGCCAGAAAGGAGGTATTCAAGATGAGCAGTTTTTAGAGATGGTTCAGTATTAGTCATGATTCCTTAATCCTTTCTCCCATCAGAGTGAGTAATTTCCATTGCTGCTAAGAGTCAAAGGAGAAGCACTCCAATCCTTCACTTCCTCATTTCGGAGGATCTGTGACTTCCTTTATATGGATAGAACCTTATTAAGTAGGTCAGTGACCAATTACAGAAACTTAACAGTTTCACAGTTCATGGCAAGGAGGAAGACAAGACCTTAAATGTATAGCCCATTTCCTTCTGGTTCTTTAAACCATAAGCTTCCTGGGATTCCTTGGTTCTTTCTATAAGATCTGTTATTTCTTTAAGTAATAAGTTAAACTTTGGGAGAGATTACATGCATCACAACTGAAACAGTTTTCAGTTTCAGTTTCTCTCCCACCGTGGTCTCTGTCTAGTTCTCCCCCAAGGTGGATGCATCACCAGTTCGCTTTACAGCCTCCCAGACACTTTACACAGACAGTATGCCCTGGCCATGCCCTCCAAGGCAGCATCTTATCCACATCGTTCTTTAGTGGTACTCAGTATTTGGAGATCTGCTTTTTAACCATTGGTTGCCTAGGATCCCATATGTAAGTGTGTGGTAATGTAGCCATCCCTCTACTGATGAGTATTTACTAATGTAAATAGTAAATCAGTTTCCACTCGGTTGTTTGTTTTTGCTTTTCTTTCACTGTTGAGGATTGACTCTAGGACCTCTCACATGGTAATTTCCACTGAGCTACTCCCCAGCTGACCTTGTTCCCAGTCTTTCAACATTTAATACATTGCCAAGATTATTTTCAGAGATACATTGTTTTCCACATCTGCCAGTTTGTCTGCTAAATAAATTCTAAAGAATGTAATTAATTCCTATCTCAAAGGATAGACATATTTCAAATATTGGTAGATCTTGCCAAATAGAAGCCATATGCCTTGGTAGTATTTATTAGAGTTGTTTGACACTGAGAAAGTAAAAATAAATGAGGAAAAGTGGTGATTAGCAAATAAACGCCCAGCCCAGCACTATATCCTTTATGTTGCTTTCTTCTTCTGTTCAGAGAGTAGTAGGAGTGGTTGCAGGCAGGAATGTTCTCTCTGTGTTAATCACTGGGTAGGTCCAAGAAGGAATGTGGGACTCCTTTCTAGAACAAAGCCGGCATCAGCAGCTTTGTGTCCAAGACAAAGTGGAGAAAAGCAAAAGATGCTTGTCATCCTTGTCCCCTTTCTGTGGTCTTAAACATTTGCTTGACTGACAAGTGGGACTTCTGTTTTAATGCACAATGTGACCTCTGTTCTCAGTGTGCTCATGGCCCGCTCAGCCTCAATTTCAATTATAAAATTTTCAGCCAGGCACTGTTTGCTTCTGTTCTGTTCAGTTGGCATCCCAGTTAGCCAGTGAATTTCCAGTTGGGATCAGGTGGCATGAGAGAATTTATCACAGCTTTACCTACTATATACCCTTTTTTGTAGAGTCCTGTCATGTCTCTATAGGTGATGGGACGTGGGAGAAAGGAGTCTAAAAAAAACGAGACAGACTATATAGTCTTTACTCAGATCCTCAAACAAATTATACTCTGAGGGTTAAGAAGAGTCACCCGAGTAAAATGTCCAATTACAAGGACAAGCTGCACGTGGCAGAAACATGGTTTCCCATAGAGTCATATAAACAAGGAACAATAGCAGCTGTAAACTCATCCCTATCCGCTACACCTGAAAGGCACACGAAAACACATTCCAAGAACATTTCTGTGTTGTGAAGAAACTGAGGTCACAAGACTCGTTCTGGAGTTTTCTCACAGGCACTCGGAGCTTTCCCCACACAACTCCTTTCTTGGACCATGTTCCAACAGAGTCTCTGATTGGTGGTAGTTTTCTGAGATCATTCGAGGAGACCAACTTTACATTGTCCCTTCTAAGCCAAGCTTAGTTTGGAAAGAAGAGGAGCAACCTGGAGGAGTCTTTCTAGACGAAATGGAAGTTCCACATTCAGAGAACTCCCACTGTCTGCTTTTTACTGTCATGTCACTAAGTCTTTAGTAGAAAAGCTACAGTCTCTGGTCATAACAGCCATCAGACCTCTTTCTCCTCTGCCTCTCCTTCCTTTCTCTCCAAAGTCCCACATATACAAATGGAAGGTCTCGGATAATCTACATGGACACAGCAGAAGTCTGGGGCAGAAAATGGTACTGGTGAAGTCCTGCAAAACACGCCTAGATGCTTTTTAATTGGGGGATGGGTGGGGAGCAATGCTTCTTTTCCACAACACTCCAGTTCTAAATAGCCATCAATGGTCTAATGTCTACAGGCAAAAGAGAGGCTTGCAAGAATCAAGGTAAACAGAAAAGGAAACTCCTTCCCCACATGCTTGTGCTGGAGCTAGGGGTGTGGCTCAGTGGAAGAGCACTTGCCCAGGCCCTGAGGATGGAAACAGTCGTGCAGAGTATGAAAGAACCTTTGTAGCCTTTCACATCTCATCAATTAATTTTGTTTTGTTGTTTAGTTTTGTTTGCATGTGGCACTGGGTCTTGCTTGTGCTAAACCACACTTTTACTGCTGAGCCACATCCCATGTGTGTTTATATTTTGAGAAAGTTTCACTGTGTAGCCCAGGCTGCCATGGAACTCTTGACACTCAAGTGTTTCAGCCTCCTAAGTGCTGTGGTACAGACACCACCATCCTGTTCTCATCAACCTGTCCTTTTGCTTTGCTCCCATGTTCGTGTGTGTGTGTGTGTGTGTGTGTGTGTGTGTGTGTGTGTGTGTGTGTGTGTGTGTGTGTGTGTGTATGAACATATATATGCCACAGTGCATGTGTAGTGTTCAGAGGACACTTGTAGAAATCTGTTCTTTCCTTCCACCATGTGGGCTGGGCATCGAACTCAGGTCATCATCAGTCTTGGTTGAGTGCCCCTATTCATGATTCTTCTCTACAGCTCTCAACTAGTTTTGTTTTGTTGTTTTGTTTTTCCACTGCTCAGCCGAGTTTTCTTGGAAGTGGAAGCACCTATGTGTGCACACACAGAGCAAAGCAAGCAGAGACGCCCGGGAAGTGGATCTGTGGCTTGGTATCCCTCAGCTGGTTTTAAGTAAAATAAGAACTTGTTCTGGAAAAGCCAAACTGCTCCCTCCAGGTAGCTAGTAAAGTTCTATTTAAGACATGGTTTGGGGAAGCCAGGAAAGCCATCTTGTTTTGTAAGTGTAGTGTAACTTGTGTTAAAGCCGACAAAGACATGCTCAGTTATGTCTCCATCACAGGTTTCTCAGAGCCCTGCCAGAATTCAGCAGAGGCCCATAAGAACCACAACACACTGTTTCTCTGGTGCCAGTGAACAAAATGTCAGCAAGTCCGATGCATTGGAGTCATTACACTAATACAAGTGTTTATCTCACACTAAACACACTGATTCTCCCGGGTTAGGGTCACTGGTCGGGCAGTTGAGAGTTCAGAAGAGCCACTTAAGGAAGCTGAGGTTTTCTGGAATTTGAAGAGGCAATGATAGTGGTTGGTGTGGGACTGAAGGGTGAGCACTTGAAGGTAAGTGGCTGTGAACTGCTGCAACTGCAGGAACCCACACAGAGCACTAATGATCAAAAGCCAGGACCCTGCCAGCCTGGTCTACATGAGTGAGTTCCAGGCTAGCCAAGGCTATGGTGAGACCTTATCTTGGAAAAGAAGAAAACAAAGAGCAGGAGGAGATAGAGGAAGAAAGGATCTTGTTCCAAAGTAAGGGAAGTTTTCATTTCCTTCCCTCCTTCCTTCCTTCCTTCCTTCCTCTCTTCCTTCCTTCCTCTCTTCCTTCCTTCCTTTCCTTTCCTTCTTTCCTCCCTCCCTCCCTCCTGCCCCTCTCTTTCTTTCTTCCTAGTCCTGGATGTTCTAGAACTCACTCTGTAGACCAAGCTGGCCTCCAATTTAGACATCTGCCTGCCTCTGCCTCCTGAGTGATGGGATTAAAGGCGGGCATCACCACCACCCACCCAGCAGAAGTTTTAATTTTCAAAAGTGCTAGACATTTTAAAAAGATGTCTAGCTGCTTCTAAAGAATTGTCAGAACTTCTTACCCATATAAATCAAAATGTGTGAGTGAAAAGAAAACTCATTGGCTAGGCCTGGTGGCACATATCTGTAACCCTGATATTTGGGTAGCAGGAGCAGGTGGTTGTCAATTTCCAGGTCAGTATAAACTACATAGTGAGACCCTATCTGACACAAAACAGCTGGAGGAAGGGAGCAAGAGACTTCATAAGGCTGTCATTATCTCTGTGTAGAAAAGCATTTGTAGTCATATTTCCACATAGCATTACCAAAACTGACCCTAGCAAAAGGAGAAGGACCTGTTCAGCACAGTTGACAACAGTTTATAATATTTCCAAATAGTCTGGCTAACTGACGGCTCGAGCCTGTAGAAAGTTACAGTCAACATGAAGAAGTCTCCCAAATTAGGTTCTATCTTCGATCTTGGAAATGATTGCATCCATCATGACTCTTACCTTGAGTAATTCTTTGTGACTCCCAAGCTCTTTGCCCTTTGTGGTGGTCTCTTATTTCTGCCGCATAAAGCAGAGAAAACACATTGCTACATTGAGGGTGTCTGCTGATGTCAAGACACTGAGAAGGTAAGTGTAGGAACTGAAATGCTTCTTCCATCCCATCTGGATTTAATCTCAGTATGTCTCTCGCTCTCTTCCCCTCCCTCCCTCTCATCATAGGATTAAATGTTACACTTGTCCTCGTCCTCAACCAACATGGAAATATGGTCTCATGTTGCTAATTATCTTTCCATTCCCTCAGTCATTAGGGTGTAAATTCTGATTTAGTGCCACAGCTTCTTCCCCCAAACATGGAGACTCTGGGGAGCTTGCTGTAAGCGTATCCAAGAGCTGGAGAGTCTCAGAGGTAGACACTGCATAAAAATAGATGGGTGTTTTGAGATGCAGAAGTGGCGTCACTCAGTTTTATCATATTATCATCTCTATATTTCAGGAGCAAGTTCAAGGAGCCCTCTGACAGGGTGACAAATGCTAATTAATCTAACTGGTTGCCTGTGCTATTCTTTTAACCCTTCTGCGCTTGGAGTTTCTCCAGCGAAAGAGAGAATACAGTCCATTCTTCATACAAAATGCAAAAGTTCTGATCACTTTAGATTATTCTCAAGTGAGTAAGAAAAAATAAGGTAATATTTGTCTCTCTGCAATTTAGAAAGAAACTGGTATCTATACATTTGTCTTTATTTTCTCTTGTTCTTTGAATAGCGTTTGATCAAGTGTATTTCAAAGGACAAATAGGCTAACTTAAAGAGGTGCACAATATCTACTATAATCTTCCACAGTAGAGAAAGAAAGATACTTGCTAGTATACTGTAATGAAATATGTTCAACAGAGAAGAGTTTCAGATACATAGAACGTAGAAGGAGAGAAATCGATGTCCTTCTGAATCGACAAGCTTGCCTGTCTGTTAACATGAAAGATAAATACACTCAGTAATTCCATTCCATGGCAGTGACCACCAGATCAGTGTCAGCACTGCTCAGGGAAATACCTGCTAAGATGTTTATAGTAGCTGTCTGCAGGGTTTATCACAAAGGGCTTTATGCACATAGGATAGATAGACTAAAACTGCATATTAGTACACAAAACAGATGTAACTAAGAACCAACACTGGCTAGAAAGTGCCACTGCAGAAGCAAGTTTGTAGATTAGCCCTTATCCAACATTAAATGTGTGTGCATGTGTTCAAAACAGTGCTGTACATCTTTTCTGGGTCTGTATGTAGTAGTATAAAAATATCGACATGAAAACAGACACTGAATTCAACAGTGTGGTTTCCTTGGATGAAGGAAAAAGGAAAAAAAAAAAAAAAAAGGAAACAGGTTCCAAGAACGATACGAAGAAAGCCACAACTATAGCTACAGTTTTCTGGTTTGTGTGTGTGTGTTTTTCTTTAAAAACATAGTACATGGCCAACAGGATAGATCAGTTAGGAAAGCACTTGCTGTGCAATGCTGATGGCCTCAATTTGATCCCCACCAACTCACAGTGGAAGAAGAGAACCAATTCCTGAAAGCTGTCCTCTGACTAACTCCACATGACACTGTGACAGGAGCATGCACACACATAATGATGATGATGATGATGATGATAAGCAATTTAAAGTAATACAAATAAAGAACAATGCTAAAGCTTTTTTGTTATTTTTTATTTAATTTAGAAACAATGTATTTTACATATCAATCCCAATTCCCTCTCCCTCCCATCCTCCCATGCCCCACACTGACCCCCCATCCCATGCCCCTTCTACTCCCCAGGGAGGGTGAGGCCTTCCATTGGGGAATCATCAAAAGTCTGTCCCATCATTTGGAGCAGGGCCTAGGCCCTCCCCCGTGTGTCTAGGCTGAGAGAGTATTCCTCTATGGGGAATGGGTTCCCAAAGTCCATTTGTATACTGATACACTACCAGAGGCCCCACAGATTGCCCAGGCCTCCTTACTTGTAGGGAGCCGTCCCTGCATTCTCCATTACAAGATGGCGCCTGCATCCGGCAGGCATTGAATGTAAACAAGTTAATGCGCGCAGGCGCTGGGTAACTTTCCATTCCTTGATCTCTGCCTATTCCGTGACGTCATATGGTCCGATGAGCTACAGCCAATCATGGGGTAACACGTCCCAGGCGGCGGTTGCCAGCCTTTATTAGGGGACGGGATTCTTGGCTCGGGGTCTCCGCTCTGGTAAGCTTATGCTCTCCTCTCAAGACGCATTAAAGCTTTACTGCAGAAGGATCCGAATGTCCTGTGTGGTTCTTGCCGGCAAGACTATCACGCGGGACACTTACTGACATCCACATTCAGGGGGCCTGGTTTTATCCTATGCTTGTTTTCCAGCTATCAGTCTGGGGCCAATTGTTCAGGTCAGCTGTTTCTATGGGTTTCTCCAGCCTGGTCTTGATCCCTTTGCTCATCACTCCTCCCTCTCTACAACTGGATTCCAGGAATTCAGCTCAGTGCTTAGCTGTGGGTGTCTGCTTCTGCTTCCATCAGCTACTGGATGAACGTTCTAGGATGGGAACTTTGTTATTATTTGAAACATCTTAAAATTAAAAAAAAATACTTTTGAAGGATTTGTGGGTTTTAAAGAAATCTCTCTAACATCAATCATACAAAACCTATGTATAAATTAATACTTCCAGAATAATTTATTAAAAAATATTCCTTGCCCCATAAAAGCCAAAGCAAGCATCCTCATCTACTGAAAAGCAGAGCCAATTGAGTCACAGTATGAAAAGCATAGTAGTAGCCTGGGTCCATTATCTTGTCTACAGGGCTACATGGTAATCCTGAGCTCCCTTTCCAGCTCTTGCATCTCAGTAAAGCTTTAACAGAGGACCATACTTGGGCTTAGAGAAACCCCTGTTTAGCTGCAAGTCTTGGCTCACACTCTTGACTCTGTCTTCCCAGGGCCCTAGTCTTCTGCATTTACTTTCACTCCCCCTTTTGTCTTTGCAGACAGAAGCCCATGTATCCAGAGTCACCTACAGGCAGTATATCAATGTCTGCCAGCATGTACTCAGAGTTACCTACAGGCAGTATATCCATGTATGCCAGCCTATAGGCAATTCTGTGTCCCTAGCCCATTATGGTTTGGAAACAATCCATGAATTATGCTGGATAGTGATGAATGAGGAGAGATTTACCAAGGGCTTCTAAGGAAGGTGTCCTAGTTTGCAAGAGTAAGCAACAGAAAGAACAGGTCTCCACCTCAGGCATTACTGATTATAGATTTGAAGCCCGGAAACCAACAGCTATGCCACTACTAGGCTGAAAATGAAGCCAGCCTTCTGAAAGGAGGCAGAAGTATAGCAGAGAGGCATCCGGTGCAGCTAGATCATGTCAGCATGAAGATGGCTTCACCTCTGGACACTCAAAAAAGGGAGTCTGTGTGATGTTTTAACCAGTGGTGGCTCCAAACTTTCCAGCTGTTACATACCTAGAAGGCTCAGATTCTTTAATTCTGTGTGGGGATATTAATGTCTTTCCTGATCATTGTATTAATGTCTTCCCTGATCATTGACTGAGTGTCCCCAAGGTCACAAGAGTGAGAAAACTAGCCCTGCCCCTCACCAGATGCAGCACACAGGAGTGTGTGCCCTGTACCCCACCTGGGCAGCACACTGGCCTCAGGTGAGCCAACTCTGAAGGCAAGAGAGCAGGAGAGCTAACACCCTACCCATCCTACCCCAACCAACCCCTTCCCTCACACCCACACACACCTTGAATACCCCCTTACAGCAATCAGGAGAGAGGGCCCTGCACCTTGCCTGGGCAAAACAGTAGAGCTGGCCCTAGTGGTGTGAGTGTGGATGACCTGGGTCTGTGGACCTGGGAGCAGGAGAACTGGCCCTGCCCCTTGCTGCAGGCTGCATTGTGAGAGCTAACCCAGGCAGTGCTGGAGAGCTTGTCTGGGTAGTGAAGATGAGGGAAAGCTGGCCGGCTGACCTACCCAGCTACCACTCAAGTCCAGAACCAGGGCCAAGTTACCCACCCCAACATCCACCTCATCTATGAACTGTTGAAGCAGGTGAGTGGGATGAACCTACAGGACCAAAACTGCAGGATCTCCATGATACAGGACAACAGATGTTACGATAAATCTTTTCACCACCCACTTGAGTTCCACTCACTACATTAGGGCCCCAAATAATATACAGAGACTTCTATTAGGTACAAATGCTGCTTGGCCAATGACTAGGATTTCTCATCTGTTAGCTCAGTCTTAATTATCATAATTCTATATATTTTATAAGACTTATCTTATTTAGGATGCCTTCCATTGGTGTCCTCATTCAGGGATCACATGGTTACTCTGGAGGAAGAGAGAAGGGGCCCACTTCCTTCTTGCCCTTGTTTATCTATGAGTCTCCCTGTCATGTCACTTCCTGCAGATCACCACATCTTTACTACATTTCCCAGAATCCTCCTTGACTCCTAGACCCGCCTAACTTGCTGCCTCATTGGCCAAACAGTACTTTATTTATCATCCAATAAGACAAACACATACACAGAAGCACTTCCCCCATCAACAGGATATCCAAGAGGAGCCCCAGTGAGAGCCAATTATTGGTGGCATAGCAGAAGCCAGAGTCCTCAAGCCAGTGGCAATGAACACTTAAAGTAAAGATGAATGGACTAAAGGGTAAACTGTGTCACTCAACAGGCCACACTACAGCTTCTAGGACAAGACCCTTTTTTCTTTCTTTCTTTTGTGTTTGTTTGTTTGGTTTGGTTTTGGGTTGTTCTTGGAACACGTGGTGTGAAATCCACAAAGAATCAATAAAACTTAAATACTTCCAAAAACTTTAGGCAATTTACTGATCATTTAAAAACATATAAAGTGCTTGTGTATCTTTAACAGCAGACAGGAAACCCTGAACAGTACATTTCTATTCAACTGCAGGAAAGTAAGACTTTGCTTTTTTTTTTTTTTTTTTTTTTGACTAGCTGTTTATATTAAAGAGGTTAAAATGTGTTTGCCCATAAAATACGGTCTTCTTACTTCAAAACTGTATATATGCCAAAATCTCTCTGGTGTCAGCATTCCCATTTGTAAAGAGGACTTTCCTAAAGATTAAAGGAGAAAATCTATGCAAAGTACTTACAGCAGGACCTGCCACAGCTCCCAGCAAAGTCACAGCCTGCCCTCCCTTGGCACTACACTCCAGGCATGTACAAAACTCATTAGTCAGTTCTGGTAAGAACGGTATTCTTGTGTTGTTTTCACATGTTCTTTTTTTAAATCTTTAAAATAGTTTTGCTTTAGGGAAAATATCTCATTCTTATTTTTTTAAAAAAAAACATTCAAACAAGGACTGAAAATCTAGCTCAGCAGATAAAGCTTCCCACACATGTCTCACTACCTGAGTTCGATCCCCAGAACCCATGCATGCAAAGGTAGAGAGTGAGAACTGATGTCACAGAGCTGTCCCCTGACCTCCACACAAGTGCCATGGCATACACACACTGCATTAATACACATGCAATCCACAAACACGATAGATGATAGATCGATAATACATACATAGATGATAGACAAATATATGTAGGTAGGCAGATAAAGATAGACAGATACATGAAAGAAGATAGATAGATAGATAGATAGATAGATAGATAGATAGATAGATGATAAAAAAGCTCAAATGGGCTGGAGGATGACTCAGCACTTAAACCACTGACTGCTCTTAGAGAGGACCTGAATTCAATTCCCAGCACTCACATGGAAGCTCACAACTGTATCTTTAACTCCAGTTCCAGGGGATTCAATTGTTTCTTCTTCTGGCCTTCATGGGCTCTGGACATGCAAAGTACCCATACCCATAAAAAAACATATTTAAAAAATTGTAAAACTCGAACAATACAGAAACATGAAAATTAAATTTAAAAGCATTTAAAATTCCATGTTATTTCCTGGAAACTTGAAAAGCAACCACACTTTTCTCTGTTTATTGTGTTAGGAGCAGGGCTAGAGAAATGGCTCAGTGACTAAGAACACTGGATGTTCTTCCAGAGGACCCAGGTTCAATTCCCAGCACAGCATCCACATGACAGATCACAACTGTCTGTAACTCCAGTTCCAGGGGATCTGACATCCTCACACAGATGCAACAAAGATGCACAGAAAAAAAAAAAAAAATCAGTAAGTCACTTTAAAAATATGTTAGGAGCAGGTATGTACATACAGGCATGTGTATAAAATATGTTATACACATGTGTCATAGGTGCACATGCGTAGAATCAGCCGTAAAACCCAAACTCTGGAACTGGAATCACCACCATAAGACCCATTCTGATGCAAAAAGAATCTTTATTTTCGAGTTAACTCTGGTCCCTCCCTCGGTCGAAAGTGACATCAGCGATGATAGCAGCAATAACTGCAGTAACAGGAGCAGAGCAGGAGAGACGTGGAGAAATGAGGCAAGGGGGTTTTTATAGTAGCCAGGCAGGAGGGCGGGGCTTGGGGAACTCCAAACATACCTAGCTACAGACTTGGGATTGGCTCAAACCCAAGTCTCATTTCTGATTGGCTTCCCCATGGGCTAAGGTCGGGGGAGTCTTTCCTCACTGACTAGAAGAAGCTGCTTCTGGCTAAGGTCAGGGGGCATGGGGGCGGGGGTGGGGCGGGCGGGCGGGGGCAGGGGCGGGGACACTTCTAGGCTAGAGGGTGCTAGGTCCCTAAACTAGAGGTTACTCCTTCCCTATTTCCCTGGGCTGCAAAGTTCATGCCCCTAGGCGGGAGGTTACTACTTTACCGCTCAGGGATTGGCTGGTTTTATGTGCAGGCAGAGTCAGCTGTGTTTCTTTCTATGGCTGTTTTTAGCTTTTAGACTCCCAGGCGAATTTCTTTTACAGATCCCGAGTCTAGGGGCAAAGTGTGTTCTTTTGGCATTAGTTTCAGAGTTGGGATGTTTTTCCTGGTGCTGGGTTTAGGGATAAATTGCATCTTCTGCTAGCTTGGGACCCAAGCTAGGGTATTTCTCTTCCGAGATTGAGGCTCAGAAACAGTATAGGAGCTAAGGATCAGGGATTTGCTGGGGCCTGAGTCTCTCACAGCCACATACATTTCATATGGGAATAGACAGAACGTTTTATAGTAGTTCAAAGGAATTTTTTTGTGGTTGTTGTTTGTTTTTGTTTATTTGAGACAGGACCTCAATGTGCAGCCCTGCTGGCTAGGAACTCCGTCTGTAGACCAGGCTGGTCTGGAAATCAGAGATCCACCTGCCTCTGCCTCCCCAGTGCTGAGACCAAAAACATACGCCACCACATCTAGCTCACATCAGTTTTTAAAATATAATAAATATTTATTCCTATAGTTTGCTTATTTGTTTACTTTTCTCCTCCAACAACTATCATATTCTAGCACTGAAAATTGTATTAAACCTGGTAGATGAATTTTAAATAATAAATGATGAAGTTAGTTTTTGGATAAAGCATCTTCTTAGCCAATTATAAGTGTGTGGCTCAATAGTGTTAAGTATATCTGCACTATTGTGTTCCAGATCTTCAAAGTATTTTCATTTTGTAAAACTGGAGCCCTGTTACCAATCATATCCCCTCCACCTACTCAGGTCCCTCCTAAGCCAATATTCTACTTTCTGTTCTATGGGTTTGCATCTAATCTTTATTTATTTGAATTTTTGGCTTTTCAGTTTGTTTTTTGTTTTTTGGGTTTTTTTTTTTTTCTTTTTCTTTGTGTGTGTGTGTGTGTGTGTGTGTGTGTGTGTGTGTGTGTGTGTGAGTGTAGGTGTCCAAGAACACCAGAAAGTGTTGGATCTCTTTGAACTGGAGTTACAGACAATTGTGAGCTGCCTGGAAGCCAAAGTGGAGTCCTCTGCAAGAGCAGCAAAAGCTCTTTTTGTTTTTTGTTTGTTTTTCAAGACAGGGCTTCTCTGTATAGTCCTGGATGTCCTGGAACTCTCTCTGTAGACGAGCCTGGCTTTAAACTCACAGAGATCGGCCTGCCTCTGTCTCCTGAGTATAGGAATCAGTAAAAGCTTTTCACCTCTCTCTACCTCCTTACCCATCTTAGTTGTTTTTTTTTTAAGATAATGTATATTTCCCAGCATCTAGAATATTTATACTCTAAAAATTCACATTAAATGAAAATATGAATGTATATTTGAGGTACACACTAGTACAACCTCATTTATACACTAGGAATCAGCACCAATCTCCAATTAACTGAAACCTATTAAATACTTCCTGTATACCAGGCACTTCACATAGACTCTGCACTTGACTCTTAGTTCCAACACAAAGCCAGAGGGGTCTTTTTAAACATATTGAATGACTGTCAGGAGTGGTGGTACACACCTCTGACCCCAGCACCGGGGAGGCAGAGACAGTTGGCTCTCTCTGAATTCCACACCAGCCAGGGGTATGTAGTAAAACCCTGGTTTACAAAACAAACAAGCAAAAAACCCATGCTAAGAGATGGTATTCTCCACTCAAAACTCTGTAGCAACTCCCTATTACATTTGAATTAAAAGTACAAGTTTTCATTAACCTATATCTGCTGTGTCTGGACTTCCTTCCCCCTCTTACCTTTTTCTCTTTCCCTTTGTCCCTTCTCTCTAACTACACGGATTCCATTCAGGTTCTCAGATATGTAGACGGAGTTTCGTTCCTGCCTGGTGCCATAGCTGTTTAGCCCCAAATAAACACACAGAGACTTATAATAATTATAAACTGGCCAAAGGCTCAGGCTTCTTACTGTCTAGCTCTCCCTTAATTATTAATCCATAACTAATAATCTATGTATGTATTTCTACATGGCCTTATCTTACTGGAGAAGGCTCCAGCATGTTACTCCTTCAGCAGCTACATGGTGTCTCTTCTGCAGCTTCTCTCTGCCTCCTCTCCCCAGCATTCTCCTTGTCTGGTAGCCCTGCCTATACTTCCTGCCTGGCTACTGGACAATCAGTGTTTTATGCCTCAACCAATAAGAGAAACATATATAAACAGCATACAGAAGGACATCCCCCATCGCAGATACTCTAGCAGCACCCACCTCAGGGCCTGCTTCTGCTGTTTTCTCTTCCTAATATCTTAATTGCTTGTGTGCCCACTTCTGTGACATCTCAGCACAAATGTCACTTTATTGGGGAGGTGATCCCCTGCCATCTCACTCAAAACAATAGGCACCATACCAAACTCTAAATCACTTCCCTCTGTTTTAATGTGGCATCTATCAGGTGATGTAGCAGGTAGTTCATTTTAATATACTTTTTAAATTTTCTGTTTCTGTCTAATGACATTGCTCAGTAAATATTAATCCACCTATATTAAAATAAATGGATTTATATGCATTGACAGAAAGAGGCAGAGGTAGAGACAGAAAGAGGTAGTTAGTTGCTTTGGGCAGAGAGAGTTGAATGGGAAGGAGTCATGTGTGACTGTTTGCTTGCTACAGGTTGGGCATAATTGTTACAATCTTGAATCACGGCAGCTGTGGTTACTACTCGAGGCCACCATGACATCAGACCTGTCAACACATTCTCACGTGGCATGAGGAGAAAGCTCACAAGTCTATCTACTGGATAATGAATAGACAGTTTGGAAGCCACACCCTGTGTGTGTAGCCACTATCAGGTGATGTCCCCATGCTTCTATAAGTAACTCTCATAAACTCAACAGCTCATCATGCTAAACTTGGGTGAATTTGTCGGGAGGCTGCCATTGTCCTTTCTATCTAAAATGAAAAGAAATAGACTCCAGCCAGCAGTGGTGGCTCATGCCTTTAATCCCAGCATTTAGGAGACAGAGGCAGAGGCAGGCAGATCTCTGTGAGTTCAAGGCCAGCCTGGTCTTCAGAACAAGCTCTAGGATAGTCAGGACTACACAGAGAAACCCTGTCTCCAAAAACAAACAAACAAACAAACAAACAAACAAAAAGCAAAAACAAAAAAGAAAAGAAATAGACTCCCCAGGAAAAGCCATGCAACACAGATACAAGGAACATGTTCTATGTCTTTATCACTTGGATGATTACATACATGGGTATATAAATTACTTAAAACTCACTGACATATTTGAATGAGTATATTTCATTGGATACAAATATAACTGAATGAAAGGCCTTTTTGGTTATTGTTGGGTTGTTTGTTTGTTTGTTTGTTTGTTTTTGGAGACAGGGTCTCTTTGTGTAAAAGTCCTGGCTGTCTTGGAACTCCATAGACCATGCTGGTCTTAAACTCACAGAGATACATCTGCCTGGGCCTCCCAAGCACTGGGATTAAAGGCATGCACCACCACACCTTGCTATAAGGGAATTTGTTTTTGTTTTTAATTAACAGTTATACTGAAGTTTCCATTATTCACAAGTTAACAAAACTATAGTTCAAACTCAGATGTATCTGACTCCCAGATCTTTGTATGAAGTATACGGTCTTCCTTCATCTCTAGGGCAGGGAATGCATTTCTGGCTAGGTCTTTCATGTTTTGAAGAACTTGGGAATGTAAGATGGTGCAGATGATTGGCATGCAACTATCTCCGTAGTGAAAGTATGGTGTGATGCAAATAAATACTCCATTTTCTACAAGTCATTAATTAGCTCTCAGGGGCTCAGATATGTAGCTGGCACTCAGTTATACCTACCTGATGGGATGCTTGATTTCATTTGTCAACTTGGGCATGTTATCTAGTCCTCAGGCAGTCACTCAAACACTGATCCAGGTTTTGTGGCAAAAGCATTTTAAAATATAGTGAACATCTCTACATTTGACAGATGTTAGGAAAGCAGATTATCCTGAGGCCTGAGGGAAACAGACCCTGTCAGCTGAAAGGTCTTCAGAGCAGAGTCCAGGCTTTGCTAAGTAAGAAGAAATTCTGCCCATGGACTTCTGTGTCAGGTCCTGCTTGTCCTTCCTGATGGACCAGCATACAGGTATATAGGTTTAGACTTACCTTCCTAGACCCTAGATTTACACAAACAAATTCCTGTGATAGATTGCTGATTTCTCTCTCTCTCTCTCTCTCTCTCTCTCTCTCTCTCTCTCTCTGTGTGTGTGTGTGTGTGTGTGTGTGTGTGTGTATGCATATATTTTGAATAGCAATCAGAGGTGTGGAACAGATGTGAGTTCCTCCACCTACTAATTTTCTGATGATAATCTTGGGGAAAATTAATCCCAAATATTCATATACTAAATGTCTTTGTGGTGTCTTCAGGGTTGATCCCTAAATGATAATGGGATGAGACCATTGCTTTCTTCTCCCTGTCTATGGAGTATGGATCTCCATACCCAACTTATGCCACCTTCGAGCAAATCCTGCCCCAAAGCAAGCTTCATGTCCTGCCTAGTTTGAGTCTTGAATAGTGAGTACCAGTTAGATTTTTCCAGAACGGTCCCAGGCCTGCTTCACTGGAAACCCAGATATTAATATTTCTGTAATTAAAGTAAATGTATCATGGTCTGGAATAAGTGAGGTATGGCAGGCTAGCTCAGCAGGTAAAACACTTGACCTGCAAACCTGGCAATCTGAGTCAATCCACAGAATCCATGTAAAGGTGGAGAGATCTCACTCCACATAGTCCTCTAGCCTCTATATGTGCACTGCAGCATGCACACACACACACACACACACACACACACACACACACACACACACACACACAGCTCAACTCTTTCTCACACACACACATGCACACACATCATCACCATCATACCTCAACTCTCTTCCGCTCTCTCTCACACACATACCTCAACTCTCTCTCACACACACACATCATACCTCAACTTTCTCTCTCTCTCTCTTACACACACACACACACACACACACACACACACACACACACACACACACACACACACACGAGTGATAGTATGTAAATGACATGTATCCTTTGGACACATCATGAGCAGCTCAGCTTGTCCTAATTATCTGGGCTTTGGAATCAACCACCTGTAGAAATTCTATCCTTGTAGCAAATTCATTTTGCTCTCCAACCTTGAACAAATTGTAAACCTTCCCCAGCTCCCCAGCTCCCCAACTCCCCAGCTCCATGTAGCCTCCAGCAGAGCATCATGATTCCTTATTGTGGCATAAACTCCAAAGGGTAGTTATAAATCTCCATTCCAGCTGTCAGGTCTCAGCAAGGAGAGCAAAGATGTGGCTTTTCAAAGATGAGCTTAAAAACGTTCTCCCTCTCCCTCTCCTTCTCCCTTTCCCTGTCTCTCTCAGTGTGTGTGTGTGTGTGTGTGTGTGTGTGTGTGTGTGTGTGTGTGTGTGTGTCTGTGTGTCTGTGTGTGTGTTTGTGTGTGTACACAATTTTATGGTTCTGAATATTTTCAGAAATCAAAAATAACCTTGCAACTACTTGCTTGTCTAGTATTGCTTATATAGCTACTAATCGTTCTGTCTGCCCTGCTCTTTGGAATGTACACTAAGGTCTGTAAATTCTGATCCATCAGTAGCATGTATAGTAGATGATATACAGTAATTTGTTGGTTGAGGCAGGCTGGTCTCAGATTCTCAATCCTCTTGCCTTGGATCACTGGTGCTGGGGCTACACACACACTGCAATGGCACACTGACAGTGGGCTGTACACACACACTGCAATGGCACACTGACAGTGGGCTGTAGACACACATTGCAATGGCACACTGACAGTGGGCTGTACACACACACTGCAATGGCACACTGACAGTGATTTTAACTAAGCGAGATGAGACTTTGATTAGTGAGGACGGGGTGGAAGGCTATCTTTGTCCTATTTTTTACCTTGGTGGTAGGAAGGAAACTGCAAAGAATGAAGATTGTGTATCTCCACACTCTGAGTTCTGGCACAGATTCTAACACGGAGATTCATGCCCTGCTTACTTGCCTGGATCTGACCCAGCAGAGGCCAAAGCATGTCTTACCCCTCAGTGCCAGGCTGAGTCATGTGACCTGACCCTCACTAGTGCCAGGACCACTTCACCTAGTACCATCTGGAGAAGTAAGGGCAACATATAAATAAACCTAATTGGATTGAGAGGAATTAGGATAGGAAATAATTCCTATGAATTTGGATTAATGTCACTAAATATTTTTCAATGTAGGTTAACCCTCAAGTACAGCCAGCCAGGACTATATAGCGAGACCCTGTCTCAAAACCAAAAACAAATACATTGAGATTATAACAAATAAATTAAGATAATGTATAGGGGCTGGAGAGATGGCTCAGCAGTTAAGAGCACTGGCTGCTCTTTCAGTAGTTCTGGATCTGACTTCCCAGCTCCCTTGTGGTTAGTTGTTCACAATGATCCACAACTTCAATTCCAGAGATCCCAAGCCCTCTTCCAACTTCCCTGGGCATCAGGCACACACACAGTGTGCATCCATACAAGACATTTATACACATAAAATAAAATAAAAAATTAAATGGTAACTATAACATAAAACTTGCCATTTTATCTACTTTCTAGTTCATGGTTCAGTGACAGTGAATGTATTCATATGCTGAGTGACCCTCATCCTCCTGGCAACGGATAATGATGCATCTCTGTGCCTTTTTCATCCTATGAGATTGTCCCAATATGCAATTGGCTGTCCTTCTTCCCTTGGTCCCCAGTAACCACCACTCAACTTCCCATCACTGTGTGTGTGACTGGGCCACCTTCTCATATCAGTGGGATCGCACAGTACTTGTCTTTTTTCTTATTTTCCTTAGCATAGTGTCCTCAAGTCTCATCTATGTCATGGCATGTATCAAAATGTCCTTCCTTTCTAAGGATGTGTAATATCCTTTTAGAGCAGTTCTTCTCAACCTTCCTAATGCTGTGACCCTTTAATACATTTCCTCATGGTGTGGTAACTCCCAATCATAACATTGTTTTTGTTGCTACTTCATAACTGTAATTTTGCTACTGTTAGGACTCATAATGTATCTGATATGCAGGATATCTGATAAGTGACCCCTGTGAAAGATTGAGAACTCCTGTATTTATGTATGTATGTATGTATGTATATATGTATGTATGTATGTATGTATGTACTTGAAAGCAAACAAGGATAACCCTTTATTGGGAGCTGAGAACGGCACAACATAGTGCCCAACAGATGGAAACCACCTGATGGTCTGCACAGCATCTTCCAAGAAAGATACAGGTTCTCTACTAGCAGAAGTCAACTGGAAAATAGATTCTGTGGGGCAGCTTCATATCCTCCCAGGAAGAGAAACTCATTAACTTTTCTGAAGGCGGCCACAGGTCACTAGAGATAAAGCCCCTTGGGGTGCCTTTATAAAGAACATTCTGCTTAGATTTTTTTGAAGTCTTCATTTGTTACTTCTGTTCTGCATTCCCACGAGGCCACCAAGCTAGTTTCTGTATAGATTGTCTCCATGTCAACCCCAGAGAGGTCATCCTTGGCCATGATGAAGTCATCCAGGGTTACGTTATCAGTCAGTGTCATCCTGCTTGTGTGGACATGGAAGATATGATTCTTGGTCTTTTCATCAGGTGGGGGGAATTCCATCTTTCTGTCAATGAAGCCCAGTCTGTTAAATGCCGGATCCAAAGTTTCTATTCTGTTTGCAGCTATGATAACTTTTACATCTCCTCTCAAATCAAATCCACCCAACTGGTTCAACACTTCCAACACTGCTGAATTTCTCTCTTACCTCCATAGTTCTAATCTTTTGTCCCCAATGGTGTCAATTTCATCAATAAACACAATGGATGGTACATGTGCCCTACCAACTTGAAACAGTTCCCATATGAGTTTGGGCCCATCACCTAGGTACTTCTGAGTAAGTCCTGAACTGACCCCTTCAAGAAAGTGGCTGGAATTTGGTTTTCTACTGCTTTGACCAATAACATTTTACCTGTTCCTGGAGAATCACAGAGAATGACCCCCTTAGGGGGCTTTATCCCTATCTCTTCATAATGCTCAGCATGGGTAAAAGGAAGCTCCACACAGCCCTTAATTTCCTGGATTTGGTTGTCTAGTCCTCCCAATATCTGTGTAGATCTCCTGGTGGGTGGGGGTGGGACTTCATCATTGTGACCAGGGGATCTGTGGCATCCATTATTACCCCTATCTTGACATGCACCTTGTGGTTGACCAGGACTGAACAGCCTGTCTCTAGAAGATTCTTGTGTACAAATGATAGGATGCTGATGTAGTGCTCTGTGCTCATGGGTGTGGACACAATGGCATGACTCTCATCAATGATCTCTTCTGAGGTTCCAAGAGACTTGCCCCCGTCCCCCCCCCCCCCAGAGCATCCACTTTTGATCTTTCGTCCTCTTGCTTTTCTTCTAATGGTTTCATGTGTTCCTGGTGTCTAATGAATTCTTCCTCCACGAGAAGATAACCTTTTATTTTCTAACTGCAGTCATTTCAGGCTACTCTGGAGGTAGGGGCGTCACTAGTGGCAGTTTGCTGGCAGCATCTAGTCCCTTTTTTCCCTTCTTCTTTTTCCACACTCTATTTGGGATAGGAGGGTCATATTTCATTTTGTTGTCCTGTCATCCTTCTTGCCACCCCAAAGACCATTGGCACCATGGCCACTCCTCTGACTTTGACCCATCTTCTCTCTGTCATCCTAGCCAAGGACCTATGTTTTAGATAGATAACCTTCCTCCTACCCCAAGTGCTGGGTTTTGAACTCAGGGATCTTGGGCATGCTAACCAAGTCCTCTACTGCAGAACCAAATCTCTTCCTCCCCCCTCTCCTCCTCTTTCTCCCATCCTCCTCCTTCTTCATGCTAGGGATGAGGTCAGGGATATGACCCAGTGGGTAAAAGCATTTTCTTCATAAGCTTGATGACATAGAGAAGTGGTTTGTGGTAGCTTGCATTTGTAATCTCAGCATTCCTATGATGAGAAAGGGGGCAGAGATAGGAGAATCAGCCAGAAGCTCATGGACTAGTGTCTTAGCTACTTGTCTGTTACTGTGAGAAGGGTGAGTCCATGACCATCATGGTGGGAGCATAGCAAACGTCAGGCAGACATGGTAGCTATAAAGAACATTCTGCTTAGATTTTTTTGAAGTCTTCATTTGTTACTTCTGTTCTGCATTCCCATCCAAATCAGAAGCATCAGAAAGATCTGTGTAGGTCTCCCAGTGGGCAGGGGGCTCCATCACTGTTCCAATTAGCTCAATAGGCTTTTTGAGATGTCAAAGCCCACCCCCAGTGACACACTTCCTCCAACAAGACAAATAAAATTCACCTTCGCAGGTCACATGTCTTTTTGAGTAGCCTCACATTATTTTCTATAGCATCAATACGTTTCCTGCATTCTTCTCAGTGATGCACAAGGGTTCCGATCTCTCCAAATCTGTGTAAGTGTTTATAATTTCCTTTTTACTTGTTTAATGTTATTTTTGTAGTTCTGGTTATTAAACCCCAGGTTTCACACCAGGTGAGTAAAGCATGTTACCAACCGATGTATGTGGTAATATATCATTTATGATTAATAAAGATTGCCTGGATGATCAGAATGCAAAGCCAGCCATACTAGTTAGCTATAGAAGCTGGGTAGTGGTGGCATACAACTTTAATCCTAGGACTTAGGAAACAGAAGCAGATGAATCTCTGTGAGTTCAAGACCACCCAGGGCTACATGAGAGTGAATCCATCTAAAAGAGTAACAGAGCTCATGCCTTCAATCCCAGCACTAGAGAGGTATATAAGGAGTTCAGTGCAGTCTCTGAGAGAAGTCTAGGATTCTGAGGCTTGGTGGAGAGCAGTGCAGTCTGGAGATGCAATCTAAGGTTCAGTGGATCGCCCCTTTGGTCTGACCATTGGTAGAAATGAGAAATCTCTAGTGGCTGTCTGCTTTTCTTCTCTGATCTTCAGCTTGAACCTCCATATCTGTCTCTGGGTTTTTATTATTCATATTACAGGGGTATGCCCTCAGCCCCTAGTTTCCCCCAACATAGGTTTGATGGGAATCTCTCTAATAACCAGGAGTGTCGAACAGGTTTTACTGTGTTTATTAACCATGTATGCACTTTCATCAAAGAAATTTCTGTTAAATTCCTTTGCCCACTTTTTAAAAAGTAATTTTTTAGTTTACATACATTGGTATTTTGCCTGCATATATGTCTGTGTGAGGGTGTCGGATCCCCTGTAACAGGTGGAATGGACAGTAGTGAGCTGCCATGTGGGTTCTGGGAATTGAACCTGGGTCCTCTGGAAAAGCAGCCTGTACTCTTAACCACTGAGCCATCTCTTTAGCCCCTACATTGCCCGCTTTTTGTTGGGTTGATTGTTCCTGTTGTTGAATTGTTGGAATTATATTTTAAGTATTGACCCCTTATTGGATATGGCCAGAGGCCCCATAACAAAGGACCCTACACACAGCACTGTTTCCATAAAGCCATATTGCCTTGTAAAGGCATAACATCTTCATGTATGAAAGTATGTGCAGTGATGTTTGGCCAACAGTGGAATTTCCTAATACCACACATCTCAGAACATACCCACCTTATTGATACATGACTACATAAGATTTGTAAAACTTTTCTTCTGAAAACAAGTTTTTAGGTTGGAATATCTTAATTTTTTTCATTCCAGAAAATGTATCTTAAAACTGCTTTTTTTTTTTTCACACTGTCCTAAATCCATATAAGGCCCTAACCCCCAATGTGACTGAATTTGGAGACAGAATTGGCGAGAGTTGACAACAGTTACTGAGTCATAGGTCTGGTGTCTTTGTAAGAAGCATCAAGGATCCCAGAATTCCCTGTCTTCCATGTGAGAACCCAGGAAAAAAAGGTCTGGAGCAAGCCAGGAATAAGCTCAAAGCAGGAACCAGCAGGAGGCTACTTTGATCTGGAACCTGAGAAATAATTTCCTTTGTTAAGTCATGCAGTGTAAGGTTTTTGTTTTGTTTGTTTGTTTTTTAGAGAAGTTCAGGCAGATTACAGCAACAATCTGTACGTGGCTGGGGGATAATAGTCTGTATAGCCACTACTGTGCAAGCATGAAAACTGGAGTTAAAATCATGAGCACACAAATAAAAATTGAGTATGTTGTCCACATCATGGAATTGGGCCCTGCCTTCCTTGCTGAAGCTGGGGATGGAGACTAAAGGATCCTTGGATCTTATTGGCCACCTAACATAGCCAAATAGATAAACACCCAGTTTAGTGAGAGGTCCTGTCTCAAAACTAAAATAATGAGCATTGGCAGAAAACACCTGACATTGACCTCTGACCTCCATACACACATGTTCATGCACACTGGTAGTCATGCATATCATGCACACATACATACAAGAAAAAGCCTTACATGCTTGTGGGATAATTTAAAAAATATAAAAAGAAGCCAGGAGTGATTTCTCAACACCTCTAATCCCAGTATTCACTAGGCCAAAGCAGGAAGATTGTTGCAAGTTTGAGGCCAGCTCAGTCTATACAGTGAGTTTTGGGCTAGCTGGACTATAAAGTGAGATCTGATCTCTAATCAATTAATTAGTAAGTTAATAATTGAAGGAAGAGCAGCCAGCCACATATGGTGGCGCCTGACTGCAGTGTCAGCTTGGTGGGATGCTGAGGCAGAGGAATCTTATATATCTCACAGGCTTCTTTCTATGCATATAAACAATGTTTACAACCCACACCATATACACTGCTTTCTGTCCCTCTCTGGTGCTGGGTATGAAACCTAGGGCCTTTGCACCCTAGGCAAGCACTCCATTGCTGAGCCATTTCCCCATCCAGCCCAGACCATAGATGCTCTTCTGTAACCTTTTCTTAACAAAGAGTATGAATATACACAATTGTTTTTAAAAGCTGCAAAGTTCCCCTGGACAGGCATGTTACAATATACAATGTAAAAATGCATATTGTAGACATTATTGTATACAATATGCAATAAGCAGCCTCCTAGTGATAGACAACTGGATATCCTTTATATGTATTCATATCTTTGATGTTTGATTCATTCATGAAGACAACTTCCCAGAAGTTGAACTCATGGGCTAAAGGATATGCATATTTAAAATTTTGATAGCCAGTCTATTGCCAAATTACCTTGCAGAAAGGCTAAACCAATTTATCCTCATGCCATGTCTGAGAGTGCCCATCGCCCCACACCCTTGCCAAATTGGCATGCTTTCAACAGTGGTAAAAATAAGTTCTTGTCTGCCTTTGTCCTCTGAATCCTGCCAAAGTGCATGGTGCGAAGCTAAACGGGAGGAATATAAAGTTGACAGATGGAAGGGTATTTTGGTCACTGCAATGTTTTATCTGGAACACACCATTTTCCCCTCAAAGCAAATGTGACAGACAGGGCTTCTTCAGTTTTTAGCACAAGTTCTAGGAAATGGTATCCTAAGTGGATTAATTCCTTAAAGTCCGAGTGTCTCTGAGGGTGTAGAAATTACTCAAGCTAAGTATGCTCTGGGAGGATAGAGGATATATATGGCTGTGTATATGTGCTTCTTGTGTGCAGCAGTGTCTGGCTTCTTTGGTGACGAGGCATAGCATTTTATTCTGTAGCAGCCTCCACATCCCACTACAGCCTACTCAGCATTGACTGTTGGACTGAAGCAGAGGAGCATTTTTCTCAACTCCATTCTAAGTTTAAGGGTTTTTTTTTTTTTTAAGTTGAGCAATAGCTAGTTACATGTGTAATATGCATGATTTTCCAGACATTCAGGAGACTGAGCAAAAGGACCACTTGGGCCCAGGCTTCAGGGCCAGTTGAGGCAGCATGGCAGGAGCTTGTAAACTCAAAAACAAAGGCGACTACAACAAATGACCTATACTTCACAACCACTGTAAGGTTTTTCTTAGAATTTGACTGTGAATAACTTCAATATTCTAATATAACATTCCACCAAAAAACAGATGAAGGGGAAGAAAATTATATGATTAAACCCATTTGGGGGAAAAAACACAAACAAAACAGAAGAAAGTTTCCATTCAGCTATGTCACTCTTTGACCGTGTGGTCCAAAGCACATAATTTAGCTAAATGTGCTACTTTTCTCTGCTGACAACTTAGCAGAATTAAATCCACCCTGTTCCATAGAAATATTGGAAAGACAGGAGGTCCCAAGTGCTACAGTGAACTGAATTACACAGTTGTAAAAATATGTTTTTAGCTAACCTTTGTGCAGGAGAGAGTGTAGGGTTTTTTGTTTTTTGGTTTTTTTGTTTTTTCCAAATAAACTCTGTTAAATAGATCTACATTTGGCTATGGAAATTTTTCTCCTGTTGTGGCATTAGTATCAGTTAAAAGTATTTTGCAATGTTTCACCTTTACTGGTAATATTAATGAGCCATACATACCAAAAGCCAGAAAACGGGATAATTGTAAAATATGAACTGTGAACTGTACATTAATCCTCTTTATCTTCTCTCTTTTTAGCCACTTAATAAATTGAGTGCATCAAATTATTATAAACATGGTACTTGCAATGTTGGCAAAAGAACATAATAATATTTGTTTTACCTTGGCAGAAATAAAGACCACTCAAAATCCTACAGTAACAACATGAGCCGGGCTCTCCCCAGTCTATGTTATAATGTCCCTCCCCTCCTTTCCCTCCCTTTTCTCCCACCTCAATTTCTTTCTTCTCCATCTCTTCCCTTTCCTTTATTTCCGCTCCCTCTTCTTTTCCTGTCCCCTCTTTCTTTCCATCCTTTTCCAGTTAACAATGTGTATTGTCTCATTATTGTCTCAGCTCAGTGTACTCTCAGAATAGATGTCTTGAGGGTGGGGTCATATCTCTCTGCTTATCTCTCTCCTGGGGGAAAGTACACCTCTTGACTAACATGGGGGGGTGGGGACAGACAGTACTGTGTGACTTGTTCCTTCTTTCTCAGTTGGGAGACGGGAGGGCAGACACTGCTGTGGGACTCTGATCTTTCATGGTGGGCTATCTTTTAGATCTTACCTTGTGATAAGCTTGCCCTACAAATCCAGCTGAAGTTTGAGAAGGTTTATTTCAATTCAGGGACAAGTGTACAGAATTAATACTCAATAATTATCCACAGACAATGCCAAAATTCCCCAATAAGCCTTAGGAGTAATAGGTTAACTTCCTGGGGAAAATGTATAAACATAAAATTTCCTCCTGCCACTGGGAAGTGGTGGCACACACCTTTAATCCCAGCACTCAGGAGGCAGAGGAGGCATATTTCTGTAAGTTCAAGGCCAGCCTGGTCTACAGCATGAGTTCCAGGACATCCATGGCTACACAGAGAAACCCTGTCTCGGAAAAATAAAATTCATTCTGTCAATGCAAAGTCTACAGTTTTAGTAATGTTAACTATATTCACCTTGTTGTGAGAATTTTATGTCTTGCAAAACTGAAACCGTCTACCCATTTATCAGCAATTCCTCATTTTCTCTTTCCTCTAATCTCTAGTCTTCCTCTAGTCTCTAGTCTCAACACTTTAGATGCCTTATAAAGGTTGAACCGTGTTGTGTTTGTCCTTTTGTGCTGAGCTTATTTTGTGTAGCATAATGTCCTCAAGGTTTTTCCACATCTTACTTGCTGAATTTGGCTTTTTGACACAGATGAAGCTGCCATTTGAATTCTGACAGATCCCTGCTTCCTTTGTCCACTGAACCAAAACTGGATGAGATAGAGACTATAATCAGTTTTCATGTTCACAAGCACCATCAGACTAGGTAAAAGTGTGGGATGGTAGACATCTGTTTTCTGGTCTAACCAGGGTCAAATGAAAAAAATCAGAAATGAGAAAAAAGAAACTTTCTTTAAAGTATTATGACAGTAATGTGTAATAGTGAGAATGCTTAGTAAGGTGGTTTGAACAAGAATGGCCTGCATAGATCACATATTTGAATAATTTGTTACCAGGAAGTAGAACTGTTTGAAAAGATCAGAAGGATTAGGAGGTGTGGCCTTGTTGGAGGAAATGTCTCATAGGGGGTGGGCTTTAAAATTTCAAAGCCCATGCCAAACTCTCTCTCTCTCTCTCTCTCTCTCTCTCTCTCTCTCTCTCTCTCTCCTTCCTCCCTCTCTCTCTTACTCTCTTTGTCCGTGGATTAGGATTTAACTCCCACCTACTGCTCCAGCACCTCGATCCCCACCATGATGATGATAGACTAAACTTCTGAAACTGTAAGCAAGCCTCCAATTAAATGTTTTCTCTCATAAGAGTTGCCTTGGTCATGATGTCTCTTCATAGCAATAGAATGGTGTCTAAGACAGAAGTTGGTATCAGGAGTGGGGTATTATCGGACAGGCCTGACCATGCTGTTTGTTGAAGGAGTAGGGAAGACAAAAGGGGTTAGATGCTTTAAGCAGGGCTTACTGGGTCATCCTAGTATTAGCATGGAAGACAGTGGTGCTGAAGGCAATTCAGAATGGAGGCTGGGACAGCTCAAGTGGTTTCACAAGGAAAGAATTGTAGTAAGTGGCCTAAACACCATTCTAGTGATATTTTGGCAACTAATATGGCTGTTTTTTGCCCTTGTCCCAAAAGTCTGCCTGAGGCTAAACTGAAGAGTTTTTGGATTAATGGCATTGGCAGAGTCGATTTCAAGACAGCCTGGTATTGACTCTGACATGTGGTTATTAGTAATCACTACACAGATCTATAATGAAAAGGAACAAGCTAAGCAAGGAAAATTACAAAATGTACAGTTAGAGGAGAAAAGGAGCACCAGGAAATATAATATAGAAGACAGATGTTCCAATGATCAAGGAGATAAAAAATTTAAAGAAAACCCTAATGCTAAATGGAATGAAGGAAATAATGACATCAGGCCAAGTTCCCACCCAGCTAAACTTCCAATTTGTGAAAAGGAATTAAAGAAAAGCTTAAAGAGTGAAGGAAACCATCACAAACAGAAAGTTGGTAAGATGTAATTGAAGGAGGGGTTTAATTCCAGTCCTACCAATTAGCAGAACATGACAGCTTTGACCACATGGCTTTAACAACAAGGATACAAGAAAGAAATATGAATCTCCCTCCATGGCTAAGGAAAGCCACTGGTGTCAGACATATATATCAGGGGTGTCACCACATGGAGGCCCAGAAGGAACATTGTGCAAAGCTATGAAAATGAAACCTCAATTTAGTTGGAGACCCCAAGATGTTGGAGATGCCAGAGGTGTGGGATACCTGCTGAGGAAAACTGCAGAGGGGTGACTAAGGCACTGACATAACAGATCATAAACTCATGGCTAGGCAGAAAGGGGCTTGTTTTTTTTATAGGAAGGAGT
Source organism: Cricetulus griseus (assembly GCF_003668045.3). Lineage (NCBI taxonomy): Eukaryota > Metazoa > Chordata > Mammalia > Rodentia > Cricetidae > Cricetulus > Cricetulus griseus. The sequence continues at coordinate 322,237,987 of NC_048595.1, read as the reverse complement.
AGGGCAGGTGAGAAGAAGCCAGTGAAGACAACCCAGATGAGTGGGCAACTCAGGAAGCTAGTCGAGGAGTTTTCCTCTGAAGTCTGCCACTGGGACCTTTAAGGAAAGCTTTTTCCAGCTTCCAGTGTTTAAGCATGGTGGTCTGTTAGTTGGGACCTGGAGGAGGGAAAGGACCCTGACAGGTTTAATCAATCATTGAACTTTGTAGGTCAGTGGGAACAAAACACAAACATCCAGCACATTATTTTTGAAACAGTGGGAAATCAGAGTGTCTCTTAGCTGGTCATGGATAGATAAGGGGATCTCTGAAAGTTCACCCAAGAGAAATAGGAACACAACTTGAAACTGTTTTCTAGGAGCACAAGACTCAAATAAAGTTTAGCCTCATCACCAAACCCTTGGCCTCTCCACATGTTGATAGACATCTCCTTGTGGAAAACTCACCTCACTTTCTTTGAGTAGGACTGATGCCATTTTTTATTAACCCAGCCTTGACAATTCAAGTATCTTCTCTTTTGGTTAGTGTGAAGGACCCCCAAGCACCAATCACTCTGTCCTCTGATCCAATCTCATGGATGCTGGGAGAGACAACATTTTTTATCACTAGAACCAGCTATTTATGCCTGGATTAGTTCTGTCTCTAGACTTCTCAAGTATAAGAGTCAAGAAAATTTCACTTTCTTAATTACGGGATGGCTTTGTTTTGTTTACACTGACTAATTATGGTACCTAAAGCCTCAGTGGTTCATATAATTTTTTGTTTGGTTTGGTTTTTACTTTTTTTAAATCACATTTATTTATGTGGAGGGAAGAACATGTATGTCATGGAGGTCAGAGTTCAACAGAGCTCAGTTCTCCTGATCAGTACATCAGTATGTGCCTTTACCTGCAGAGCCATCTTCCCAACCCATTGTTTTGTTTTAATTATTATCATTACATTTTTAGTTATTGAGTATGTCTGAGTACATGCACATGCGTGGAGGTGAAAGTTGGTTCTCTCTTTCCATAAGACTTGGCAGCAAGCACCTTTCCCCTACTGAGCCCTCTCTCTAGCCCATGGCTCTGATGTTTGGGAGGCCCTGGATAACTCTGGTTATAACGATTCCAAGCATGTTTTTGTTCCAAGGCTGAGATACTCACTTCAGAATTCTGGCTGTATTTCAAGTTTGAGAAATTCCATCTGCCCTCCTTGAAAATTTTATTACAAGCACATTCCATATTCTTAGCTTTCTTCCTCCAGACTTCTGAACAGCATGGAATCTTTGGGATAATTTTCATTATTCAAAGGCAAAAAGAAAAATTAATCTAAACATAAATGTTCAAAAGAAGCGCTGCAGTTCTACTTTATATGTTACACTGGCTCTAAAGGAACATAAAGAACAGAAGGAATTGAGGAATGGCTCATTGCTAAAGAACACATTCTGCTCTTGCAGAGGATCTGGGTTTGATTTCCAGCACCTACAGCAGCTTACAACCATCTGTAACTATAGCTTCAGGGATCCAACATCATCTTCTGGCCTCCCAGGGTACCTGCATTTCTTTGCACTCACACAGACATACATGTATAAATAATCAATAAAATAAATCTTAAAGGGGGTTCTGGAGAGATGACTCAGTGGTTAAGAGCACTTACTGCTCTTCCTGTGGACCTAGGTTTGATTCTCAGCACCTACTCAGTGGCTCACAACCAGATGTAACTCCAGCCCCAGGAGATCCAACACCCTCTTCTGGCCTCTGCAGGTACTAGGCACACACATGGTACACAGACATTCATACAGCCAAAGCACCCATACACACAAAAAAATTTAAAATAATAGAAGCAATAGTTAATGTGAGTGCTCGTGGGCACACATGAAAAGACCATGCAAGAAATACCGTAGGATACAACACAAACTACAAAATTTCTGTCTGTATTTGACATATCCCTAACTTCACCAGGCATTTATTTAAATAACTAGATTGCTAAGTAATAAATATTCATGATGGAGGGTAGTAAAGCTCTTGCTTGGCAGGGGCAAGGCCCTGGGTTTTACACACACACACACACACACACACACACACACACACACACACACACACACTGCAGTTTCAACAACTAGTGCTCAACTTCAGTCCAAAAATATTATATGAGAAATTCTAGAAGTAAGTCACAAGCTTTCAAGGGTTGGTTGAAACAACATAATGGAATCTTGTGCCCTCCAGCTCCATCGACCTGGGGTTCCAGTCAGCCTTCAGTCTGGCATAGTCATGCTAAGCAATCAGTCACCTGTCCTTGTTAGTCACTCAGTGACTCTCTATCATCAGACCCAGTCTGTTATCTCAGTGCTGAGTTTGAACAACTCTTGCCTCATAACCTCACGATGTGTCATGATACCTGTGACATTCACTCACTGTATTCTGTTAGGTGGGCAGTCAATCAATACATACCATCTCAAGAAAATGAAAGGTGAGCACAGAATAAGATGCACAGAGAGAGGCACCACTGTCCCATAAGTTTATTACAGTATGTTGTTATAATTCTTCAATAATTATTGCTGTTCATCTCCTATCAGCTTTGATTAGTTTATAAGTCAAGCTCTATCATAGGTATGTATGTATGTTGGTTAACCTTAGTCATCAACTGAGGTTGACTGGATAGAGAGGTGTAGGAAACTTGAAAGACATGCTTCTTCAGTATGTGTCTGTGAGAATGTTTCCAGAGATGATTGGCATATGGTTTAGCAAATGGGAGTGAATGTGGGTTACACAGCTCAGTAGATTGAGGACTGGGACAGAACAAAAAGCCTCAGAGGGACTCACATACACATAAAGTAGTTGGGTTTTCTCAGATGTTGCTTTTGCTGCTGCCACCAGGGACATCAGACTAGTGTCTCTTCAGCTTTTCAGTGCAGACTGGTCAGTGATTCCCTGGGAGGCATCTCAGATTGGAGTTACATCTCTCACCTCTCTTGTTCTGAGGCTTCCAGCTTCCTGACCTGAGTGGATACTGGGTTCTGTGGCTTTCCAACAGGCAGAAGACCATGGAGAAACTATGCAGCCTCTGTACATGGAAGCCAATTTAATAAATCCCTTCTTTGTTTTGTTTTATTTTTGACACGTCTTCTTGTAGTCAAACAGACCCCAAACTGCTACAGAGCTGAGGATGGCTGTGAACTTCTTTCTGATCCTCCTGCCTCTATCTCCTAAATGCCAGGTTAGAGGCATGCACCACCACATGAGGCTAAATACATGAATAGAGTAGTGTGTTCTACTGTTTCCGTCCTTCTAGAGAACTCTCACTGATGGGCTCACTGAGCGAGGAAATCAAACATTATGCAATGGGACTGACATGATTTAGTTTCAGACACTCACTGAGGTATGAGAACCCTTACTTGGATGAAGGGAGACTAACTTAGTTGCTGATTTTCAAGAAATAATGTGAAACAACCTTTCTTCAACCTCCACAACTCATCTTGGAGTATCCTTTTATGTTCTGGGCCCTAAGGACACAGCAGTGAACAACGAAGACAACATGTCTAACCTAAAGAGCTTCTAGGGGATAAGGCACAGATACGAAATGACATCACATAACAAACAATGTTGAGGCCCTCAGAAGACCCAAACCCACATGGCAGGTGTGCCGTGGCAGCCTGTCCAGAAGGTCCCCCTAAATCAAGACTTCAACTCTATTCTCTGGGACACTGTGGTGGGTTTTTTGTTTTGTTTTGTTCTTCTTCTTGCAGCCTCTGCATTTTCCAATTTTCTACAAAGAGCTTCTGTTATTTTTTAATCAGGAAAAGAATTTATCAAGAGGAGAAAAACCTGACAGACTAGAAATGCAAATGCTTCAGTGTGAAGACGCTGGAGAGAGAGGTGTGAAGGCTGACCCTCTCAGGGCCATGGCCGCCTCCAGAAAAGAAAAGAAAGTCTCAGAATGCAAGCTCTTGTTTTTGTGACCTTCTGGTATATTCTGAATCAACCTGCTTTGTGGGTACAAGTACCTGTTTCCAGTCACTTCCAAGTATTCTGTGTGAGGTGAGCTCCATCCCCCACTCGCCAATTTCACACACACACACACACACACACACACACACACACACACACACACACACCTACCCTGACTCCTTTGTCCTTTCACCTGCAAAGATCACTGCTGTTCTCCTCACTGTAGTCACATAAGCCTTATTTACTCAACACAGGCCTTCCATAGCTTCTTCATTTCTATCAGTCACTTATCCACAAATGGATTTTAATTTTCTGACCTTAAAACTGTTTATATTTTTTTGCTCATTTTGTTACTATTTGTTGTCCCCCAAATGGTTTCATAAGAACTTTCTCTAGGCATTCTCCATTTCATTATTTACTTTGTCTGAATGTTCCCTGCGCTCTCCAGATAGCCTGGGAACACTAACCCCAATTCAGACACACTTTGGCCATAGATATTTTGATTAAAATGTTTTATTGGTTTTCTATGATTTAAGTTTTTAAATTTATTTTTATTTTATGATATGCATGTTTTGCCTGCATATGTTTGTGCACTATGTGTGCAGCACTAAAGAAGCCAAAATAGGGAGTCAGCTAACCCTGGAACTGAAGTTTCATATTGATGTTAGCCGAATGTGGGTGATTGGAACCAAATCCAGGTCGTCTGCAAATGCAGCAAGTGCTTGTAATCTTTCAGCTACATCCCCAACCCTCTGATGAAAATCCAATGATGATGGTGGCAGAGAATGAGAGCGCATCATAGAGACATACATGTATGCAGATTCCATGATGTAACCCATTATTCTGTGTGATAACCTAAAAAAAAATAATACAATGTAATGCTAGAATAGGCAGTTATATCATCTGACTTGTCTCATGATTTCTCCCAGGTAGAATTAACAAGGAGATTAAAAGGCAAAAAAGAAATAGTAGGAAGTTGTGAAAGTGTGAAGAAGTTGAGTGGTTTGAAGCCCAGTTGATTGATATTGGAGTAACCAGAGAGTTGGAAAAGTGTAACTAGAAAAGTCAAGGGGTGGGTTTTCAACATAGGATTTCTCTGTCTTGGAACTTACTCTGTAGACCAGGTCTCGAACTCACAGAGATCTGCCTGCCTCTGCCTCCCGAGTGCTGTGATTAAAGGTGTGGGCCACCACCACCCTGAGTAAAATAAATTTTTAAATGTAGGTATGTTTTGGGCACTGGCCTGAGAGGTGGATAGATTCCCAGCTTTGGCATCATCAGAGTGACCTTATACTGACTTTTCCTTTGTAAATGGATATGGGTTCTACTCCTCACCTGCCCCTCAGCAAATGCTTTGCTGGGCTCAGGGCTCCATGCCTGAACGTGGGAACCACCAAACCTGGATCTGAGCTAAGGAGTCAGCAGCCTTGTTCAGACTCACATGATCACAAGCCAGGAACGAGTCCTCAGATGACAGTCCACGAAGTCAGCTGTTGCCAGAAGGGAAAAAGGATTCTGAGCCGGCAAAACTACTATATGGCCGGCATCTCCAGCATTGCTCTTAGTTTCTTTACATGTAAAATAAAGGGGTTGGTATGGAAAGTTCAGTTTTCAGATGGGGAACACAGCTTTGTCTGAAGCAAGACTAGAGTTGCAGTCTTAGACGTAGGCTTTGTGGCGTCGGGGCAATTCCACGAGTTGCGACCAGGCGTTCACCCGCAGGTTCCTGAGTGATTTTCCTGCTTTTGTGAGTTGTCTGTATACACTTCCTGTGGAGAGACGATTTTATTAATAGCAGCAGACAATCTAAAGCAACACACTTCTTTGACCCATCACTGCTTTTGTCTTTGGAAAGGCTCAGTATGCTACATGGTTAAAAACAGTTTACTTTTCACTGTGCAGTGGTCAACATGAATTTAGCTTTGCTCAAATTGCACAGAACCTGGTTACTATGAACCGTTGCCCAAATGCAAGTTTTTCACATGTTTACTTATTCCACAGCTCTGAAGGATGGGATGCTATCAGAATAGGATACAAATTTCCTCTGAACATAATTTTACCCCAACAACTGTTTGTTCTCCAAACATCTACTAAAGGTACCACTATAACCATCATTTCATGATTTATTATGTATCTACCAAATGCCTATATTTACATTACCTTAGTAGATCCTACAATATATTCATGGTAGGTACCTTTTGGTGTTGGTTTGGGAGTCTTGACTTTCTAAAAAGATTTTATTTTTTTTTAACTCTGTGTGTTTGTGTGTACATGTATGCACATGTGGGTACAGGTGTCCTTGGAGGACAAAAGAAGAAGTTGAGCTGGAGTTACAATTAGTTGAGATCCACTGAAAATGGGTTCTGGGAAGTGAATTTGGGTCTTCTGCAAGAATAGCTGTTGGCAGTGGTTTGGATGAAAATGTCTCCCATAGGGTCAGCTATTCGAATACCTGGTCCCCAGTTGGTGGACCTGTTTGGGTAGATTTAGGATGTGTGGCCTTACTAGAGAAAGTGTGTCATGGGGGAGGGCTTTGAAATTTAAAAAGCTATGAGCCATTCCCTGTTTTTTTCTCTCTGATTCCTGCTTGTGATTCCAGATGTGAACTCTCCAGGTGTGGTGCTTGGTTGTGCCACACTTCCTACCATGATGGTGAAGGACTGTCTATCACCATAAGCCTAAAGAAATCCTTCCTTCTATAACTTGCCTTGGTCATGGTGTTTTGTCATAGCACAACAGAAAAGTAACAGATATACCACTGAATCATCTCTCCATCCCCAGCCTTCTTATTTGGGACAAGTTTTTATTCTATCCTAGGGTGCCCTCAAACTCATGACCTTCATCCCCTTTGTTTCCTGGGTTACAGGGATGTGTCACAATACCTGGCCCTATAGATACTAGTTTTCTGTGCATTTTGAATAAAGATCCTAAGTCCTAGAGATGATTCCTAAACTGTTCAAACTGACGTTGCACATTGCATAGTAACATTTATCCAGACTCCAAATCACTTGTAACCTATCTGCTATGCAAATGCAAGTACTATTTTTATGTGGTGATACTGTATAAGTAGTTTTTTATGATAAGGTACCATGGAAAGCACAGATAGTTGATTATTCAAGTAGTAATTCAGTCACATGTTTAACTCATATTTCTGACATTTTTAGGGCAATAGTGCTAAATAAAATATTTCCATGAGGTTAGAGAGATGATTAAAAGCACTGGCTGCTCTTGTAGAGGACCTGGGTTCAGTTCCTAGCACCATGGTGACTCAGAACTACCTGTAACTCCAGTTCCAGGGAATCCAATGCCTTCTTCTGATCTCTAAAGGTGCCAGGAGCACACATGACACACAGACATATATGCAGATGAAACGTTCATACACACAAAATAAATGAATCTTTTTGTTTGTTTTTTCAGCATAGTGTTTCTCTGTGTAACTGTGGCTGTCCTGGAACTCTCTCTGTAGACTAGGCTGGCCTCGAACTCACAGAGATCTGCCTCCTGAATGCTGGGGTTAAAGGCGTGTTCTACCACCATCCTGCCAAAATAAATGAATCTAAACAAAAAACGGAAACAACTCATAGAAAATAATCATTTTCTAGGGAGAGTTGATGCTTCTTTTTGAAACAGGACCCAGGTCTCTATTACTCCGTAAGGCATCCATTTGAAGGACATTGGATTTCCTAAGGTCAAAGAGAGAACTGTTTCCTTCTAGAGAATTTACAATTCATATTTGGCTCAAATAAATTAAATGTGGAATAGCTACTCACCCCTAACAAGCCTTTGGATCTAATGAGAAAAGAGGTGGGTGGCCAAGCATGTAGTCATTGCTGTTCATTTGTAATTGATTAAATAACTCCTTAGTTTCAGTTTATTCCATGGTCTTGGCCCTAAGTCATTATTTCACTTAGTTTTCAAATCTTATAAATAAACCTCTCCAAGTGTTAATAGCTGAGCCCTTCTGTTATTAGACCCTTAGCATCTTTGCAAGTAGGTGTTGAAGAACTCGTGGTCTATGTGTAAACTGGCATTTGCAGCTCACTTGGACTGAATTTGGAGCCACAAAATGGCATTAGCTTAAATAATAATTATACTATTCCACCAAGATTTTCTTTTTGAAGACAGAGTTTTGCTATGTAGCCCAGGCTGGCCTTGAACTTGTGATCTTCCTGCTTCAAGCTCCCTGGTGATGGGATTATAGGCATGTTTTACCAAGATTGCTGATTGTTCATGAGGTACAGCTAGTAGTCTGCTGGAACCAGTTTGGACAGGCTGGTGAAAGCTGATTAATAAACATTCAGGAATGTTGTGAGTGCACTGTAGCTTTGCTAACTTGACATCAGACACTGTGGCAGTATTACAGACACGATGGCAATGCTACAAATAAATCCCCAAGCCCCAACTCTTTCCATGCTTCCATTCTCCACACAGGTTTACCAGCATTCTCCTGGGCAGAGCCATGCTATTTAATGAGATGTAGGAAAGTGATTCCCAAAGATCAACAGCTTGTGTCTCCTCATGCCTAGAAGAAAGTGGCAGCCCTTGCAGCCTCTATCACTGTCTCAGGCATATGTGAGACATGGGATACCGATGTTTGGAGCTCGATTTTCATCTCTGAAGGTCAGAAGCTCTCTTTGGAGCGTCAGCTGCTGCTTGGCAATAGAAGGTTGGCATGGAACACTAAAATACCCTAAGGTCTGAGGCAAGGAGTGACTCATTCTCCCGGTCACAGGGGACATTCATTTCTCCACATGACAGGGTTTTCCTTCCGGGATCACCAATCACAGTGACTATGCTTAAGATTTTATAGTTATCAGATAGGAGAAAAGGAGGGGCTGCGAAATCAGATCTCTTGCAATTGAAATACCTGCGGATGTTCTCCACTGGATCAGGGCATTCTTTCTTCCCCTAATGTATTATGGAAACCCTGTCTCCTTTGCCTACCAGCCAGACCAGACCTGTTCTAACTGGTAGATTGCATCTTGCAGAGAATGCTCTGAGAACCGTGTTTGTTTATTTCATTTGTTTTCTGGAGATTTAAGGGCCTCTGTTTGATTTACCTGGAGCTAGCAAGATGTGTGACTCAGCCTATGAGTAATTCTGTTCTTTCACCTTTGTAGGTCAAGGTATAGAAATAAAATTAAAAGCTTGGAAAACAATCTAGTGGCTTCTGAGAAAACAGTAGATTTCTTCAGATTATTAGTATAAAGTGTTTATACTGAACCTGGTGAGATGTCCCCCAAACACACAGTCCATATCCTACTGCCAGGCCTAAATTCTTTCCTGAAAATCTCAGGAAAGAATGGAAGCCTAGGGCTGGGAAGCTGGCTCAGTGGTTAAGAGCACTAACTGCTCTCCCAGAGGACCCAATTCCCAGCACCCACATGGCAGCTCACAACTGTCTGTAACTCCAGTTCCAGGAGATCTGCACCGTCATATAGACATACAACGCAAGCAAAACACAATGCATATGAAAATACATGTCTTAAAAAAAAAAGGGGGGGGGCCCTTTCCGCCGACTGATTACACTGAGAGCCCTCATCCAGTGGCTGATGGAAGCAGAGACAGATATCCACAGATATACACTGAGCTGAAATTGGGAATTTAGTTAAAGAGAGGGAGGAATAAAGAGCGAAGGGGTCTGTACCAGGTTGGAGAAACCCACAGTAACAATTGGCCTGAACAAGGGAGAGCACATAGACCCCAGACGCTGTCAGGGAGGCCAGAGCAAAACTGATCCAGACCCCTGAACATGGATGTCAATAAGGAGGCCTCTGCACTCCAGGGAGCCTCTGGTGATGGATTAGTATTTTTCCCTGGTGCAAGAAGGGATTTTGAGAGCCCATCCCACGTGAACCGTTACACTCTGGGCCTGGACATATGGGGAAGGGCCCAGGACCAGCATAGTTAGATTTGGTGGACTTTGCAGAGCCCCTGTTGAGAGCCCTACCCTGCCTGGTAAATAAATAAAAGTAAAGTCATAAGTGGAAAAAAAAAGGAATGAAAGCTTTGCAGGCATCTTTATGAGGTGTGGAGACATGGAATTCAGGACCTTTAAAATTAACAATACCAAAAACAGAAACTCTCACTTGCAGCTCACAGTGGACTTTTAAATATTTTAATACTCAGGCCACACCACAGATCAATTAAATGAAAACTGAGGTGTGCAACTCAGATATTAGCTGGTTTATAAAGTTCTCCAGGTGAGACCCATCAACTTAAAACAGTACTCTTAGTTTTTTTGCCCTGTGTGATTTAGTTTATGTTTAGTCACTGTTCCTAATATATTCTGATTCTTCATTTCCTTAGTGTCTGCTTCCCCAGTTGTTTCTTTTAGGACTTTAAATAGACAGTGAATCATGCATTCAAAACAATAATCTGATTGAAGCAGGCTAGCCACCTCACACACCACAGCTATGATCTTGTCACAACCTCGTCACAATCTTGCTCAACAAAAATTCCCTTTTGATCCGACCTAATATTGAGAATACAGAGGTGGCAAAAAGTATTTAAACATCTTGGAGAACATAACTTGCTGAAGAAATTTCTAAAGAGCAATCTAAAGGTGTATCTTAAATTTTAATATGTATGTTTTTATGTATCCATCAACCCCCCTCTGAATAATTCACATTTAAAAACAACTGGATAAATATACAAAATATACATATACTACATTAATTCTTGTTAGATTTTAAATATCTTAATACATGAAAGCCTTGAAATGCCTGAAGCTATTCAAAAACTTCCAAAGTTCATGTTGACACACAGTATTTTACCTTGTGAGTTACTGCCAAGAGAAGTGTCAAGTATAATTATATTTATGCTAAACAGTAGCTCCATGTTTTTATGCATTTAAAAAGGTTGTATTCAAACTAACAGTAATTATATCTGAGGAGCAAAATAATAGTACAACAACAAAGTGAAACTTTATTCCTTCTATAGTTGGGTATTTGGGCTTTTAAGTGTACAAGTTCCTATAACAATATACATAATTTAAACTTGTTAAATTGCCTCTTACCCCTTTCTTATGTAAAGTGATGTCTAAGTTCTTTAGCACTACACTTAATATACACAGCAATTTGTCCCCAAGAGACTTTTGGCCAGTCTTTAAGAAATGTTTGTTGTTGGAGTTGAGTTTCAGCTTCAGCTTCCTAGGTGCACTTGCTGGAGCCCAAATGCTCTCACCACAGTTGCTGTCCTGTGTTTGACCTGTCGGAATGCCCTTTCTTTTGCCTGCAGTGCTCTTCCTGCACTCAGAAAATACAACCGAGTTTCACCGGAAGGGCATTGATATTACATTTTATAATATTCAATACACAAGATAAGACCATCAAAGAAAGGAATGAGTCACCGGCGTAAAGTCCAAGGCCCTGTCCAGTTTAGTGTTCTCCTTTATAATGAGACATACAGCATATCACGCTGGGCATTGTGGGGACTGAATGAGATGATTATGAAAAGCGCCCAGCTCAACAGCAGGGCATCATGACTCACAGTTCACAGAGTGTTACTATTATGACTTGGTTTTTTTTTTTTTAAGTTTATTAAGTCAACCTCTGGATATGTATGCCATATATTTTAGTGTCCTTCCCCAAAGTCTGTATAGTGGAACTAACACTTGTTGATGGTGATAGAATTATGAAATACACATACTAGTAGTTTTCAAAGGAATAATAAATCCCTTAGTTTAGACAATATTATGAATTTAAGGTAGCGAAGAGTGAAATATTAACATGGGATTATAATGTGAAAACACTCTCTGACAAAAAATTAATATGTAAAGTAATGTTGTTTCTTTAGTGAAATACAGAAAATAGCCTTAGTAACTCCTAGAATCTTACTTGCACAAGCACGGTTAATTCTCACAAGACACTAGACAAGAATAGTAATTTATTTACAGAAAACACCAGATGAATTTGGTTTAATATCTTTTTTGGATATAGCATTCTGCTTTCACAGAAGGCCCCATGTGTTCTAGAGTAGTAACATATGGGACTTCTTATGCTACTGAAGTGGCGTTCCCTCAGCAGTCCATGGCAAGACTGACCAAGTCTTGGTGTGTTTTGCTCCTTGTCTTGTTCTAGTTTAAAATCACCACTGGAGCTCAGCTTTGAAATTCCAGTAAAGCCACTGCCAGCCCAGTTAGAGCAGGTTCTGTTCTCACTTAATCTCACCGGACAGACGTGCTCTGTGTGGCATGGCCCGGTGCCACTGTGACAACTGGAATCACCTGATACAGTACATTGCCCTAGGAAGAAGAAAGTCAAATTGTTATTTCAACTTTGGAGACCTAACAAATATTTTTGCTGAACATGGCTGCTTATTTGGTTTGTATGTCCCGATAGTACTTCACAGTTTGACTTTGTCTCGCAATTCTGAACGCCAGCCCTAACTGAATCTGTTTTAGAAGGAATACTTCTTTGAAGTAAAAAAAAAAAAAAAAAAAAAAAAAACCTGACCAAAGTGTGATCCATTTAAAAAAATACATAGATGCCATGTATATTGTACTTAACTGTGTAAAGCATTTGGTGGGGAATGCCACTCGGTGGGAAATGCCACTCAGTTGGTAGAATGCTTGCCCTATCTATCATGCAGAAAGCCCTGGACTTGGTAATGAGCATTGCATAAACCAGGTGTGATGGCTCATGCCTAGAATCCTAGCACTCTGGAAGAAGGGGCACAATCAGAAGGTCCTCCTTGGCTACAATAATGAGTCCAAAATAATTAAATTGGTTTTATCAACTGTAAAGGGACTAATTCTGCACTGTCTTTGTCTCTGCCATCCCTGCCTCTATTGATCTCTTTGGTCCTGATGCTGAAGCCAGGACCACCTTGTACTGACTAAGTACAAGGGCCTTGTGAATGCTGCATCTCTGAGCTCTGTACCTTTGGACATAATTTTGCTAGAGAATCAAAGTTCCTGTCTCATCTTCTGGTTATCTACTCTCTCTCTCTCTCTCTCTCTCTCTCTCTCTCTCTCTCTCTCTCTCTCTCTCTCTCCCTGTGTGTGTGTGTGTGTGTTAAAGAGTGAGGCACTCTGTGGCTGAAAAGATGGCTCAGCAGTTAAGAGCACTGGTTGCTCTTCCAGAGGACTTGGGATATTCCTAGCACCCACATGGCAGGTCACAACTCCAGTTCCGGGGGCCCAACACCCTCTTCTAAACTAAATAGGCCACCAGGCACACACATGGCACACAGGCATACATGCAGGCAAATACTCATACACATAAAACAATCAAACTAATTCTATAGATAAGAACAAGGCACTCAAACTGACTAACTAAACTAACCAGTGTATGACACAGGCACAGTTACATTAAATTCCTAAAATATTAGAGAAAGGTAGATCTCCAGAACATTATAATAGCAGTGAACAAATCAGATTGTGGAATTATGTGTTTGGAGAATAGTTCTGTTCCAACACCCTGGATATTGGCATAAACAAGGAGGAAAGCATGGAAGACTGTTGACATCAGTAAACAGAGGATGAATACAGCGTTCAGTGTGGCAAGAGAAGAGGAAGTGGTTAGCTATGGCTTTAGAATCTCTTATAATTATTGTATTATGAATTATTATGAAAGCATGCTGTTGTCCACCCAACACATGCAGTGGGCCTTATAAATACTGGAAAATTGAATCTACAGGACATCTATTAGAATTAACAAAAGAATTTAATAGGATTGCTGAATTAAAAGCCAAAGCTCATTGTATTGCTAAACACCAGCAATGAAATACCATTTGCAATTAGCAACCCAAGCTACAAAATACCTGGGAAAGAATCTAACAAAAAATGTGTAAGACCTACTAGGAGATATAAAATTTTTAAGTCATTAAAGAAAAAAATGTATAGAGATAAATGGTCTTCTTATAGAAGAAAGTTCAGTATTAAAAAAAAATTATTCTCAGCTGTGTGTAATTGCAAATGCCTGTAATTCCAGGTGCAGGGAGGATCAGGTGTCCGTTCAAGGTCATCCTCACTGCATGGCAAGTTCCAGGATGGCCTGAGTTAAAGGAAATCCTGTCTCAAAAGCAAACAAACAAGGGGTGGAGTAACTGCTCAGCAGTTAAAGCTGCTGGCTGCTCTTCCAGAGAACCCAAGTCCACTGCCCAGCACCCACCATCAGGAAGCTCACAACTGCCTCTAACTCAAGCTCCAGGAGAGCCAACACCCTCTTCTGGCCCCATCAACACCTCTGCATACACATTGCACAAACATACATGCAGGCACACACATGAACATGAGTACAAATAAACACATCTTCAAAATAAAGCAAATAAAGTGCTAACTATCAGTTTTCACAAAGTTGATATATGAAATATAGTAATGAGGACAGTGTGCTGCTGGTAGATGGACAGACAAAACAAGAGACAGAACAGGAATTGAAGAAACAAGACAGCCTATGGAAACTTGATCTGTGACAGCCATAAATACGATGAAGAGAATTATATGCCCAGCCTAGGGTGGCCTGCATCTGGTGACTATTATAGCCTTGTAATACACCCTAAACATGGACATTAGTGTTCTTCATGGAGAGAGCTGAGGCTTTCATTGCGGTTGCATCACAGTTCCACTGGCCCCTCTCCAGTCCTGCTTACTCCCTTCCCCTTTGTTGCTGTTGATCTGAATGTGATTCCATGGTCAACTTTTGACCCATTCATCTCTGCACCAGGATCTACTTCCCTGGGGGAACTCAACTTGTAGGGGCATGAGGTGCTAGGAGCACAGTCATAAAAGCTAAGAGTATACCTTACAGCTCACAGTGCACACTTCAGTATATGTTCCAGAGAGATGTTCACACTCAGTTCAGCATGCGAATTCTCCTTGGGGGATGAGAGCTCATTAGGATATTAGGGCATATGGATTTTAGAAGCGCTGGCAAAAATAACCTCAAACAAGAACCAAGAACAGAGATTGGGCTTTTAAAACGAGAGGCTTACTTGTCTAGAAGCTAAATGAGGAGGGATGAGGGTGAGCCCAGTGAAGTTTGCCTGAGTCAAGGACAGTTGCTAATCTGTAGAGGGTAGTCTATGGTAGTCTCCGAAGCTGGAATATGGGGTAGGACCTGCAAGGGTGGTAAGTATTGTAGACCGTGATTCTCCAATCAAAACAGCTAGTGTCTTCAATCAGATCAGTTGTGCCCTGCCGAAAGACCCCATCACTATTGACATTCTATCATAGGTGGAAGTGGGGAGGGTTATTATACATTCACCTGAGATTCCATCACCTCCTCCCAGACATTCTGCCTAACTGTACTTGGTGGAAGGGGTTGTTGACTCTGGTGTTTCTAGAATATATAAGCTGGGAAAGCTAACTAAAATGGATTCTGTCTGTGTGGCTATGAGAAGCCATCATTCATGATGGATGAAAACTTTGCAGTGTGGTAGCTTTGGGGTCATCCATGCTCCTGTAAATAGCCCCACATCTATGCTTTGTAAGTAAGTCCAATAAACTCATTGGTTCCCAGGTTGAACTTTGATGAAATTATACATTGGTTTGTTGTTGGGACCTCATAACGGGTAAAAGTGTCCCCAGGGAAGGAATTCTTGAAACAACCAGGCAAGTCTTTTGGCTACCAGAGCAGGACTCACACAGGTAAGAGGATGGAATATTTGCACAGATAACAGAGGAACTAGAAAGCTGATTAAAACAGCTCACATTTGCTAGTCAGTGTGGTGTGTACCTGCAATCTCAGCATGTGAGAGGTTAAAGCAGAAGGATCAAGAATTTTGAGGTCAGGTAGCTGGAGAGATGGCTCCATTGTGAAAGAGCACTGGATGCTCTTCCAAAGGACCTGGGTTCAATTCCTAGCTCCAGCATGGTGCAAAAAACTGTGGTGATATCTAACTTGTCTGAAATAAAGCCTGTCTGAAGATCGGACAGGAAGTGAGATGGCTGGGTGGAAACAGGAAGAAGATGGCTGGGTGGAGAGAGCATATAAGCAGGAAGAAACAGGGACTTGCTCTCTTGTCTGCTGAGATGATAAGGTGGTAAGGTATGGCTGTGGCTTGCTCCTTCTCTATGATCTCTCAGCATTTTCCTCTATATCTGACTTTGGGTTTTTATTATTTAGACCAATTAAGAACTTCAATTCCAGGGGATCTGATGCTCTTTTCTTGCCTCCTCGGGCACTGCATGAATGTGATGCACGTAAACACATGCAGGCAAAACACCCATACATATTGGGAAAAAAAAAAAAAGAATTTGAAGCCAGCCTGAACTATATAGTGGGTTTTCGGCCAGTCTGAACTACATAGCAAGACCTTGTCTCAAATAATGATAATGATAATAATAATAATAATAATAATAATTAAGCCTTTTATAATTATGAACATCTTGGGGCTGGAAAGATGGCTCAGTGTTTAAGAACACTTGCTGCTCTTGCAGAGGACCTGGGTTCTGTTCCCAGCACCCACATAATGGCTCACAACTGTATGTAACTCCAGTTCCAGAGGATCCAGTACCTTTGTCTGACTTCTACAGGCCCCAGACATGCACATGTTATTCATACACACATTCAGGCAAAATCCCATACACATAAAATAAATGTAGTCCTTTTTGGTTTTGAGCCTAGCATTTTTAATGGCTGAGCCATCTCTCCAGCTCTAAAGAAATAAATAGAAAAAGAAGGAAGGAAGGAAGAAAGAAAGAAAGAAAGAAAAGACAGAAAGAAAAAAGAAAAAAGCAATTATTCAAGCTGATCCATTGGGAAGAAGAAGCCCAAGTGGATTCAAGCAGAGTCTAGCAGAAGCCCTTCAGGAAGGTAAACACAGAGGCAGAGCCTGTCCTTGGGAACTACATTCTCTCCTTTATGGTCATGTACTCTCATACCACACAAAACAACAAAATTGCTTTTAGTAAATGGCATTGGCAAGTAAGACCGGTGAGCCTGGAACAATCTCTAAACTTAGTTACCGGACTCTTACTTGATTGCTCAGTTTGGTGCTGGTCTCTAATAACCACAGTGTATGCTCCCATGCAGCTGTTGTTTCTGACAGCACTGTTGTCTTTGCATGCTAAAATGGTTAGTGTTATCCTTAAATGACTGCACCGAGTGCCACTCTGTCCAGATTAACAATGACATCTATGTCGGATCTCAGACAAACCGGTTTTGTACTCGCTGATCTAAAAGATTTCAATTAGCAATCCTATTCTGCCATTCTGTTCTGTGTACTCTGCCAGCAACACCCTATTTTTTATCTCCGAGCTGAAAGTGATGCAGGTAACAGACAAGGTCTGGTATCCTGAAAATGTTCAGTATGCTTTTGTTTTGAGTGCCGGCACCATCCTTGTGGGACACGTGATTAAGCCAATGAGCCTAAGGTCTCAGAGAACTCCCTTAATGCATTCATGGGTTTTCTGTGACTTCAGTGCTACTCCTTGGTATTGCTCTGGCTCCTTTCATGAAACAGGGCCTCACAATAATCCTCACCTGTAGTTTAACCCCACAGCTTACTTGGTCACTATTCCTGTTCCTGGGCCAGAGGAACCACAGACCCATGTTGCTCAGTGAAGTCTCTGCTGCCTTGGGGTAGTCCAGGAAAATATCCTTGCCTGGTCTTGTAGCTCCTCCCCACTTCATTTAGAGTCCAGATTTGATCACTCCCGTGTTTTGGGAAATGGAGCAAGCCCTTGTATCCAGTGGACAGGGAAGGACCACACGATGTGCTGCCATTGTGGCACCTCTGCCACTAGGGGAAATGCAAAGTTGCCCCTCTCTCTGTTTCACTTCCTGAAGGAAGACCAACTCAGATGTAAATTGGCCAAGGCACTTGGCCTACATAATATGTGTAGGATGGCGGTGAGGTATGAGAAAAAGAGAAATGAGTTTTAAAATACGTGGTTTTCCTAGGTGTGATGGCAGTCCAGTGCAATCCTAGTACTGGGGAGGTGGAGGCAGGAGGATAGCAAAATTTGAGGACCGCCTAAGCTGTTTTGTGAGATCTAGGCTAGCCCAGGAAACTTACCCAGACTGTTTTTCCAAAAAATGCTATTTTGTGCCCAGTTGTGGTGGTATCCCCTTAATTCCAGCATGCTGAAGGCAGAGGCAGGCACATCTCTGAGTTCAAGGCCAGCCTGGTCTACACGTGGAGTTCCAGGACAGCCAGGGCTACACAGTGAGACCCTGGCTCTCTCAACAACCCTTCCCCCCCACCCAAGTGCAGGTTTATGCTAGTAGTTTTCGAGTCTTAATATGTATATAGAAAGTCTATAAATGATGAATGAATGGTAGGTTCATTAGAAGTTTTACATATTGACTAGATCCACATAATTCCTACCCAGATTAAAATGAAACCAGACACTTCCCACATCCCTGAAAGTTCTCCTAGATCTTTCCCAGGTGGTGTCTAACACTCTGCCATCCTGGCCCCAGAGTTGCTACCTTCAATTATTGATGCCATTCTTCTGTTTTGCTGTTCTTGAACTGCGATCAAGGATTAATCATGCATATACTCTTTCCATGTCTCTCTTCTCTTTTTTGTCAACATGAAATTCACCAATATTGTGTTAGGATTTTTTTTTTCTGAGACAGGGTTTCTCTGTGTAGCTTTGGAGCCTGTCCTGGAATTCACTGTATAGACCAGGCTGGCCTCGAACTCACAGAGATCTGCCTGCCTCTGCTTCCCGAGTGCTGGGATAAAAGGCGAGTACCACCACTGCCTGGCTAAGATTTGTTTTTTTTTTTTTTAGTGCAGGATCCTGCTGCTTAGCCCAGGTGAGGCTTAAATGTCTGACCTGCATGCCCCAGTCTCTCACATACTGGGGTTACAGGTTTACAACAAATATACTCGACAAAAGTGTCACCCAGGCCGTCATTTGCCTCTCAGCATGTGTTACTCCAGCCAGCTTTTCTTTTAACTGATTGATTTTCCTTGATTTATCTCTCCTTGGCCCATCTCATCACTGGAATGAAGGAAGCAAGATTCAGTCTTTGACTTAAATGTAGAACATGATTTCAGGCTGGGTCTTAGGTCAGGAGAAATGTCTCTGTGACTCCCATATGATCTCGCCTAGCTGCATGAATTAAGAGTTCATGTTGGCTTTAGGACCAAAGATTAATAGTGACTTTCCTGGTGTTGCTGTCAGTACACAGGTGACTACAGAGCTTTCTGTTTTTCCTTCTACTGCCATTGTGTTCCATTTATCTTCTGGCATCTTGTTTGTTACATTCCTCCTCTGAACATGATACCTGCCTAGACAAGTTTCCGCCTGATCATATGATCTTCTGTGAAAGTCTAACTATAGATCCTGCTAATTCCTAATCAGTTCGCTGTTCTTACTCTTGAACAAAGAGCAAAGGAGTAGAGCTGATAGCGCAGATCTACAACTGTTCTTCAAAAGCAACTCCTGCCAGTGTGCTGTAGCATCCTTAGTTTGGACAATGAAATTGTGGGCTTCCAAGGATGCATTAGCTTCCTCACAGTGTTCTGTTCCATATGGTTAGTGATAGCCCCTTTCAAAGTGTTTAATCCCTTCCACCATTTGCATGGAAACATGGATAGCTACTATTAGCTTAGTGGTTCTCAGCCTGTGGGTTGTGACCCCTTTGGAGGGTTGAATGACCCTCACCTAAGACCACCTACACATCAGATATTTACATTATGACTCGTAAGAGCAGCAACATTACAGCCATGAAGTAGCAAAGAAAATAATGTTATGGTGGGGGTCAGCACACCATGAGGAACTGTATTAAGGGGTCGAAGCATTAGGATGGTTGAGAACCACTGGCCTAGTGGTTTCTATTTTGTAAGACTGAGTTTACGCTCTTTTAAGAAAAGGAAAGAGGGAAAGAACTAGACCGGATATTCCCTGTTGGGTTTGTCTTGTTGTTTGCAGTGCCGAGTGTCAAACCCTCAGCACTCTGTACTGAGCCACATTCCCAGCCCCCTAAGTTCCTCTTTAGCACTATCATCCTAGACTTCTCCCCTAATGGCCAGCTTTCTCTTCCTAGTGGACAGTCCACTGTTCATTTAATCATCTTCTTCAAGAAAGGTCTATGACTAGGAGAAAATGTATTACATGTTTCCAGTAAGACTCTACTTATGGCTGGATTTTGTGATTTCATGTCAAAGACTCCCGCCTGCTGCTTGGCACTTCACTCTTACCTGGCACCAACGTTGTCACAGGTGTTTTGGGAAGAACATGGCTCATGCTATCCAAGATTCTATTACCATCCATCTTCTGGGTTGGTTCAGCCTTTCTGGAGGAGTGCAGTGTCTCCACTCTCACTGACACTTGGTCTACATTCTCCCTGTGAACAGAAGCTTAGCAATGAATGACAACTGCCGTGTCAGCAAGAAGCGATGGCTTCTGGGAATTTAGCCAGTGAAGTTGACAGGACACATTCACCCTTTCCTCCTGCCTGGAATACCTACCTGCCTCTACTCTTCTCCTGGTAACCACTTTCCACTGGATTCATAGTCAGACACAAGGGAATGTAAGTTCTGGCATGAACACGAATTTCTTGGCCAGAGAGCCAAATGTAGTGAGTAGTTTAACAAAGATCTTCATTTTTCTTCAAGGGCTTAGAACGTCAGGAGTGAGTCATAAGAAAAACCTGACTTAATGTTACCCTTTTCAATCATTCATCACCACTTAACCACGTGGTCTGAGCACTGCTTATGCTCTGGGAGCTGGAAACACAAGAGTTAGTGAGAGAAAGGTCCTTTGACCAGGAGAGTGAGACAGACAACATGCTAGCTAACATTCAGGCAACTCAGCATGATGTCCTGGCTTCTACATTGGATAAATTTAGGATAGTGCTGGCAATATTGGTGTGAGGCAAGTGTACTTGGGGAATCCATAGACCACGTGGCTAGCAGTAACAAGTGTGTGGGAAATCCACAGAAGCAAAATTCTCTGTAACTGATATATTTGAGTGTGGTTTGAGAAGACTCTGAGACAGATTAATGTTTGTGATGTTTATAGGGAAAGGAGAATCAAGCAGAAGGGAAAGTTAAACTCATGCTCGCATGGCAGCTTCAGCCAATTCCCTGGGGTTCAGAGTCGAAATGCATTGCAGTGGTCTCACTTCAGGCTGGAATAGTCAAACCCGCTGTGGTTTCACCTCAGCCATCCTTGGATGTGGGCTGCTTCTGGAAGGATGTGTCTTTTACTGGGCTAAATTGGCTGGCCCATGAGCCTCAGAGATCTGCCTGTCTCTATTTTCCCAGTTATATCACACCTAGCTTTCTTTTGGGGTGTCAGTTCTGGGGCTTGAACTTAGATACTTGTAACTGAATAGTAAGTACTATAGCAATTGAGCCATCTCTCCAGCCCAGACCTCTTTCTAAGAAAGGAATGGTTACATTGGGGATTGGACTGGGGGCTGCAATCAGTTCTTAGTTGTACCTTCCCTATCTCCCATTCTAGAAGCCCCTGAACCCCAGCTAACATCTCTCCTGGATGGGGTGATTTACCAGGTGTCACAACACAGACTTCCTCCTAAAGGGCCTGAGCTCTTGGTCTCCACTATCCTTCTCAGGTTGGGGGCACTTCTCTAGTCTGTCTTCTTCAGTTTGCACGAGAATGACAAACAGTACCTACCCATGTAAGTCATCTAGGCTCCACAAGGGATTCTCACTTGCCCTCAGTCCTCTCAGTCTCCAGTGACTTGTGTTTTCACTGTGGCTCTGTTCTTGTGCCCAAGAACAGAGTGGGGTGGTGGATGACATTGGCTGACTGACATCAATTGGCTGAGTCATTTGTTTTGGTGCATCTTTCCTGGTGGGTGTTAATGGGTGACACAGGAATCTTCACACTTTGTGGACACTCTCACTCTCACGTGGCTATACACAAATATATGTGCTACTTAGTGAGATCAGGGCTTTCCACTTTAACTTCCACACATAATTCTCCAGACTTTCCTGATTTGTCTTCAGCCAACTTCCCTACAAAGACAGACATTGGTGGCAGCAGAATCAAGTGCCAAACTTCCTTCCAACAGTTTCAGGAAGGAAAAAAAAAAATCAAAAAAACAAACAAACAAAAAAACCAATTTCAGCTTATTTTCAAGAAAAAGTTTATAATTTATTTTCACCTGTCCTCAAATACTCTTAGACCTCTCTCCATGATATTATTATCTTTGCAGACTATCAGGCTGTGTCATCACTTTTGATTTGGGGATGCAGAACTTGCCAGGGCAGAGAAAATTTTACATCCTAAGGGTTAACATCTGTTAGAGGAATTGTGAGTGGAAAGTAAGCCCTTCTACGCTGTTCATATTTTCATATGAACTTTCGAGACATTCCAAAAACATTACGTATTAACTGAAGAAGAGTTTTGACAAACCACTCTCCCTTTTGTAGTGATGAGTCTTGAGCTCTCCCTGATAGTAAAAGATGAGAAGACGTTCTTATGCATCTGGTTTGCTGAGAGCAGGCCACCCAGCCCCTGTTGTATTTTAGTAGAGGACTTTTTTTGAAAAGTACAATGCAAGTGGTTTCTTAATAAAGGGTGTTATCAGGAAGACGTTCTCCAAGCAGTGAGCCCATGGTAGCTCCATGTCATTTAGTACCTTCCAAACTGCGGCATTCGGAGGAAAGTTAAAAGCAGGAAGCACTGTGACTTCTGAGTGTTTAAGGCCACCTCTCCCTGGTGATCTCATTCCTGTGTACAACTGAAAAATACTGACATTATAAGAAGACCCAGTCACCAGCATCTCAGCACTGTAATTAAACATATATCAAGGAGAAAAATTAATAAGGCCAAGTGTTCTTTGCTTTAATGAAAATATAAAGCACTGTCTGTATTCGTGCATTGTGTTCAAGACTGAAGGTGGCATAGTATGTTTATCTGTGGTACCAGCAGTTAAACCCAGGGGACCCAGCTTCCTAGTAAGTATTCTACCAGCTGCACCTCTACCCTGCATTCCCTAGCAGTATTTTTTTTTCCTTTTGTAAGAGAGCTTAATCTATTTGTTTTGCCTCCAACCTTCTTGTTTCTATCTGAAAAATCTCTTTTAACTCTTTCTTATCCTTTTGGTTCTGCTTCATATTCATAACAGTGGGGAGCAGAGCTAAGTCAAAGGAAATAGAAGGAACATTGAGATGGGGAGACCAATGCTTGGGATGGACATCTCTGTGTTTTCCTAAGTTCCATTGTGCATCAAATACTCTACCTGCTTTATACCCCTTCATTAGGAACTGTCATTAGAAGCAAAGTTTTAGTTCAAGAATTTGAGTCCAAGAAGATCTGTGAATGCAGTTATTTGAAACTTATCTCATTAGATACCACTGAATATAACTAGAATTATCCATTTCTCAAGTGAGAGCAAACAATTAAGCGCTTAACTCTGTCTTTAACTAAGCTTGATTAATGAGGAAAGATTTGCTAAGAAGAATTTCATCAATTAAATGAGTAAGAATGACAGGATTAGAAAATAACTTGAAATATCTGTGCAGGCAAAGATCATTAGTTTTGTAGCTATAAGGCTGGTGGGCGTCTTCCAACAGAGAGGTCAGGCTCCAACACATGGGCTTTCTAACTAATCTTAGCATCCAGGCACTGGTGGGATGTAAGAGAAGGCTCACTGCACCCCACGTGAAATGTTCTTTCAGAAACAATAGAAAATAAAAACAAAAATCTGAACTTGAATCTAATCAAGCTGTTAGAAACTTCCATTCATTAAAAAAGCAAACAAACCAACACCCCCCCAAAAAAAAACCTTAAAAAAAAAGACACAAAACAAAACCCACAGGAAATAGGGGCAAAGAGATTATTTTAAACCGTGGGCATTCTATAGGCAACTCGCCTGACTTCTGCAGTCAATCAATGGCAGGATGTGGCAAAAAGCAGCGATTGGTATTTGAGGCCCCCCCTATCTGATCACACAGATAGGAAAGACTGGCTTATTTAAACATCTGAGAACTTTATTTTACAGTGGATTTTATATGACACAGAGACATTATTGTTATGTTTTGTGTGTGTGTGTGAGGATGACATTGTAACTGTGGATTAAAATTCTTGTTTTTTTTTTAGAGATTCCTCAAATTTATAAGGTGAGAAGACGTAGTGTCAGGATCTAGTTTGGAAAAGATTGCCAATAAGAAAAAGTGGCAGCTGAAGCAAGTGTGGTGAAATCTGTATCCCTATATAACCATACTTACATGTAATTGCCATGAAGGGGGCAGCTATATGAAGGTCAACTACTAGTTTTGCTTCACTGTGTGTGCTTGGGATTTTTTTCTTTTTTATGATAAATATGCAGGAGTGGGAGAGAGTAGGAAGCAGCAAACAAAAGCACTGGGAACAGTGGGAGATCCAGCACCCAGGAAGTTGAGGCATCGAGGCATCGAGATCTCTAGTTTAAGACCAGCCTCAAAAACTGGGTGGGGGCACCAGGAAGATTGAGTTGGGGAGAAGAACAGAGGAGAGCAAGATAAGAAATACCTGATTAGAGGGAGCCATTATAGGTTTAAAGAGAATTCTGACACTAGGGAAATGTCCAGAGATCCACAAAGATGATCCCAACTAACAATCTAAGCAATAGTTGAGAGGCTACCTTAAATGCTTCTCTGATAATGAGATTGATGACTACCTCATATGCCTTCCTAGAGCCTTCATCCAGTAGCTGATGGAAGCAGAAGCAGACACCCATAACTAAACACTGAGCTGAACTCTGGAATCCAGTTGTAGAAAGGGAGGAGTGATGAGCAAAGGGGTCAAGACCAGGCTGTGGAAACCCACAGAAACAGCTGGCCTGAACAAGGGGGAGCTCATGGACCCCAGACTGACAGCTTGGAAACCAGCATAGGTCTGAACCTGGCCCCCTGAACGTGGGTGTCAGTTAGGAGGCCAGGGCAGTCTATGAGGTAATGGAACAACATTTATACCTAGTATGAATGGACATTGGGAGCCCATTCCCCATAGAGGGATATCTCTCAGCCTAGACACACAGGGGAGGGCCTAGGCCCTGCCCCAAATGATGTGACAGACTTTGATGATTCCCTAAAGAAGGCCTCACCCTTTCTATGGAGCAGAAGAGGGATAGGATGGGGGTGGGTGGGGGCCATGAGAGAATGGGAGGGGGAGGGAACTGAGATTGATATGTAAAATAAGATTGTTTCTAATTTAAATTAAAAAAGGAAGCATGAAGAATGAAAAAAATTAGTGAGGGCAAAAAGGTATTCTAGAATGACAAGATATGTAAACACCAAAGCATGCCTAGAATCCAAAGCTCTGGCTGCTTTTACTTCTTATAGGTATCCAGAAACTTAAATACCCTATTATGGAAGAAAGCCATTCAGTGAACAATGAATTGTGTGTGTGTGTGTGTGTGTGTGTGTGTGTGTGTGTGTGTGTGTGTGTGTGTATGTGTGTTTCTAGTTTCCTAAAAAAAAAAAAAAAAAAAAAAAAAAAAAAAAAACAGGCAATAAATCTAGTCTTTAGCAAAACAGCAAGGTTACTATATAGCCAGCATAGGTTCCTAGACAATCCACATGCAATTTATGAGATAAATGTTTTAATATTACTACATTTTAAGCCTCAAATGCCATCATTTATAGACAACAGTTTAAAAAAAGAAAAACAAGCAGCTAAAAATAACCATTAAGAATCATTGCCAACATAAACACAAAGTGTAGGGATATAACCTCAAACAGATGTCTCATTAGTCCACAGTAATCCTGCACATGGGGACTCAAATTCACCAAGCCAGACAAGAAAGAACTGGTTTGGTACCTAGTTGACGTTACAAAATGCCAGATCCCTGGGAATTAAAAGACCTGAGATCCATCCCTCCCTTGTTGCTGACGTAGTCCGTGACCTTGGGCATGTTCGTTCATTTCTCTTGGCCTCATTCCTGCTCATGTTGTCTGTGCCTAATTCTTTCCATCTACTTACCTTGGAAATGGTGAGGACAAATGAAAAAACACCAGTGAAATGCTATAAGGCACTCAGGAACAAAAATATTTTTTCAGGACTACAGTATATTACGTTCTTATTTTGACAGAGAACCCCATAAAGTTTCTGAATGGTGGATAACAAACCAACTTTAGAATCAGTAACAAACACTACGTGGATAACGTTTCCTAGCAAGGAACACTTTTTAATTACACTCAGATTTAATTCACCTTTAAACCTCACAGGTTTGCTGAAAAGGCTACATAAGCTGCAATTAAACAGAGAAGATTTGCAAAGCCTCAGCCCTTTACCCAAAGGTCTAGAATGAGGGGTTGGAAAGTCTGTATTCTCATTGGATGTGACTGTTATAGGTTCTGATTTTAATTGTGATAACCACCTGGGAGGAGAATAGGTTAAAATTAGTAATTGCTTTAATTTTAGTTCTTAAACAAAATTACTTTCTAATCTCCCATTGGGTAGGAACAGTGAAAAAAAAAAAAGAAATTAAAATGTGTAGAGAAGATTCCTGCTTCACCTAGAGTCACTAACAGACATGAAACATATCACAAATGCATTTTAATATGTCAACAATTCACTCTGAGTATTGGAATCTGACAAGGCACAAACAAATGGTTTTCAGTTTAAGTGGGAGAGATTTAAAAATAATTGGCTCCCCGCCCCCACACACCTTTTAGCTTCTGCTTCTTTAGTCCACAGTCAAGGATATCTAGGCAGTCAATCACTTGCCTAGAGCCTCCAATGCTTCCTCAGTGTTCAAGTCAGTCCTGCAGCCACATTGTAGCCTATTACAAATACCTTTTTCCTGTATCTTGAACTTGCAAATTTATTCTTTGCACTTGCTATTTCTTGCAATGTGATTATTCTTCTTCACCTCCCTCCTTCTTACCATTCGGGTCTCAGCTCAGATGTCCCTTCTTCAAAGAGGACTTCCCAGAGCCAGTATAGAAAGCAGTCCCCCCTCCCCCCACCCTCTATCAGGTCAGCCCATTATGACATCACAGCATTTATAACTTTCTGATCTTATCTCGTTGATGTCTTTGGTGGCTTGGAGTCTTTCTTTCTTTATTTTTTTCTGCCAGAGAGGCGTTGTTTCTTGTTTAACCCCTCTCCTGGCGTGTTTCTGTTAAAGTATTCCAAGTATTCAATCCATTTGTTCAAACCCTCTGTCTCTGCTTGTTCTCCAGAATGATCTTTGATGTTTTTTGTTTTCTGTTTTTTTAGAGTCTAATGTTGAAACCTCCAACGAAGCAGAGGGCTGAGACTGAGTCCCTTCCTGACAGAGTCCTTATCTTGGAGTTCTCAAGTCTGCTGGCTTGAGGCCCTGTCAGGGACAATAGATGCTTCTGTGGTGTTCAGGTCAGAAACATAGCCTCCTGGCTCATGGAAAGCTTGGCTTCCAGTGTAGACTGAAGACTAGCAGTTCTCCAGGCATCTTTCAGGATTCTAGTACTGGAGTGGAACCACTACAACATCCAGCCTCCTGGATTGAACAGCTACCAGATTCTCTGCCTTTCCAGTGTGAGGCAGCCATTGCGGACTACCCAGACTGCATCCTGTAAGGCACTCTATCAGTTTTGTCCCTTTAGAGTGTTCTGATTAATACCTGTGGTGTGCTAGACACTCTTTTCTCCCAAGGCTGCTTGCTACAAAGTCCTGAGAGATAGAGAAAGCTTCCTAAGCAGCCTGTCATTGTAAGGGACAAATTCTTCAGTAGAAGAGCTCCAAGGAAGATGGAAGGTTTTAGGCAAGAGGGCAGGCCATTAAATGCTAACAATTCCTTCTTAGAGAAAAAAGAGAGAGAAAGGTTCATTTTGCCTAGTTTAAAACTCATTTAGAGAATGAAATAGCTTCTGTCAGGACTGGGAGACAGCTCTGTAGGGGAAGCATTTGCTGTGCAAGCATGAGGACCCAAGTTCATTACCAGTGTAAAGGTGCAGTGGCACACACTTCTGATGGACAGGTCCTTGGACTCATGGATAGCCTGCCCAGCTTACCTGGCCAGTCCCAGGCTAGTGAAAGACCCTGTCTCAAAAACCAAAGTGAGTGGCATTTGAGGCATGGTACTAGAGGTACACACACACACACACACACACACACACACACACACACACACACATTTAAAAACAAACAAACAAAAAACACTGGATTATTTAAAATTCACAGACCTTTGACTGTTAAAGCCACAACACTGACTGTGGGATCAGGTCAACCTAGGCCATGAAAAATCAAAGTCTTGATATCCCCAATCTGGCACGGGCCTGAAGGTTTGTCTACTTGTTAATCCAGTCAGAGGAACTCAGGCTTTATTTGTAACCACTCTAGCAGCCAGGGAGCCTGTCACTTCTGCGACTTCATTCATTAATTCAGTCAATAGGAAATGAGAGCTTACTGGTTCCAGGGCTCTCCTGGGTCCTTTACAGGACCTTCAGGCTATCACCTTACTGAGGGATGTTAGAGCAAACAAAACACCGGGGAACCAGCAATCTAATAAGGGTGACAAAAATAAACAGAAAATGAAAATCCAGTGTGTAATAAACTCAGACAGGACTAAGTATGGGGTATTGTGGGAATGGAGGGGGACTTCTTACTCAGTCTAGAACAGACAGATGCTGATTTGAGTTTGCACTGAGATCCCAAACTGAGGACAATTGATAATAAAATCCGTTGATGCAGAGAACACTTGGTGTGTTCCAAGTGGTAAATGTGTCACAGTATATGCAAAGACCAGGAAATACCAGGGCCCACAGAAAGAAGCTCATTGTTGCTGCAGCCAGGCTGGGGGAAGGGACACTAGCAGAGGTGAAACTGTAGAAATAGGTAGAGAGAGCAGATCATGAATATCTATAAAGTCAAGTTGAGAAATTTGAACTTAATCCTGAGGGCAGTGGGCATCGTATGTTAACACGGAGAACAGCATGGTTAGGTTGTGGTTTAGAACAATCATCTAAGCTACTATGTGTAGACTGGATCTCTGGGGATAGAATGAAGGCAAGCAGGTGATTTTGAACTCTTGTCATGATTAAGGCAAGACATTAAAGTAGGGTGGACTATTAGTGGCAATGATGATGGAGAGAAATGGTTTGGAATCTGTTTAATGAGCAAAATGTGTAAGACTTGGCATTTGGATGAGGAGATGTTGAACAGGGATGGGTCCAAGATGACAGCTGGCACAGGTAGGAAACTAGGTAGGAAACTGAAGACTAGAGAAGGATATGGGAAGAAAATTAACACAGAACACACAAGGTTCTTATCATATGTAACTGGTAATTGGTCTTCCGGGGTTCAGGAAAGGAGTTTGGCAAAAGTTAGTGAGCTTCATGCTACTAGGACAAACTTGGTGACTAGACCCATGAGAGAAGATAAAATCTACTGAGCTTCAGGAAAAATCAGCCCATAAGTTCTTCATAGATGAACTGATTTCTTCAATAAGATCAACTAAAGAAAAATAGAAATTTGCTATCAATAAGATACACGTGGGGGCTGGAAAGATGGCTTAGCAGTTAAGAGCACTTGTTCCTCAACCATGAGGGTTTGAAACCCAGCAAACAAATAACAAGCCAAATTGCCCTTAAATGCCCGTAACTCCATCTTTGTGGGATCCAACACCCTTTTCTGGCCTCTGTGTATGCATACCTGTGTGTACCTGTATGCACAAGTATGCATAAACATAAAGATTTAAAAAAGGAAACGAAGCTGGGGGTTGGTGGCGCATGCCTTTAATCCCAGCAGTTGGGAGGCAGAGGCAGGCGGATCTCTGTGAGTTCGAGGCCAGCCTGGTCTCCAGAGCAAGTGCTAGGATAAGCTCCAAAGCTACACAGAGAAACCCTGTCTCCAAAAACCAAAATAAATAAATAAATAAATAAATAAATAAATAAATAAATAAGGAAAAGAAATGATGAAAGCCTTACACGGCACTCCATACCTGTAAATCCCAGCACTTGAGAAGTGGAGGCAGGGGGATCAGACATCTGAAGGCATCCTTGAATACATAGCCTGGGTTACATGAGACCCTGACTGGAAAAAGAGGAGGAAGGAGGAGGAGGAAGGAGAAAGAAGAAGAGGAAGAGGGAGTATCATTTTTGTTATTAGAATTTAGAATGTCCCCAAGCTGGCTCAAAATTGGAATAAACAAGTATGACCAATTGAGGGAATTCATGTTCATTTCTGGTTCTTCTAACAAGTGTAATTTATAAGAAGTGCTGTCAGAGGAGCAAATGCTGACTGTATGAATGATTTCTTTCAAAGTGATGCTTCTGTATCACCCCGGACTACAAGTGTAGATGTTTTCATCAAAACGTGGAAAACTGCAGTTGGCTTTGCTTTCTTGGAAATGACATTTTACAGACATTTAAGTTTTATACAAGAAGGCACTATGATTTGAGTAAGTACACTTAAAAAATCCCATGCTAAAGGATCGATCCCTGGATGTGCTATTGGGAGGCAGCAGAGCCTTTTGGATGTGGGACCTAGAAGAGGTTTTAGATTCCTGGAAGCATGCCCTTAAAGGGGATTGTGGGACACTGGTGTCTTCTCTTTATGTTGCTTCCTACGTGCCTTGAGGTCAGCAGCTTCCTGCATGATGTGCTGCAGCCATGATGTACTGCCTTGGCACAGGTTCAAGGGCAATTGGACCAAGTGACTATGGACTGAAACCTAAGAAACTCTTTCTAAAGTTTACCATAGGCTGGAGAGCTGACTGCTCTGGCTGCTTTTCCAGAGGACCCGAGCTCTATTCCCAGCACCCACATAATAGTTCACAACTACCCATAACTCCAATTCCAGGGGATGGACACCATTTCCTGGGCTCTGTGGGCATTGCGCATGCATGTGGTACACAGACATGCATGCAAACAAAACATCCATACACAGATGAAATAAAAATGAATACATTTTAAATAAAAAAGTTTATTATCTCAGATATTTTGTCGTCATAGTGGAAAGCTGACTAACATAGAGTTCTATAAAAAAAAAAACTAAACTGTTTTGTTTATTTACGGACTAAAGAAATAGAATGGGCCGGGTGGTGGTGGCACACGCCTTTAATCCCAGCACTCCAGAGGCAGAGGCAGGCAGATCTCTGTGAGTTCGAGACCAGCCTGGTCTACAAGAGCTAGTTCCAGGACAGGCTCCAAAGCCACAGAGAAACCCTGTTTTGGAAAAACAAAAACAAAAACAAAACCAGCATGTGTCAGCTCAGCTCATAGATTGAGGACCCAGGGACCTCAGTCATCTGGGACTGAAGCAAAACACACTAAATACACCATGCCTTCCCCCTCCCACCTTTCAACATGCCTATGTTTCAAGTTCATTAATCTTTGTTGGTTATGGGAAAAGTGCAATTCTTCTCCTTGTGAAAATATGAATGAAAAACAAATGAACAAACAAAAACTACAACCCATACCCTATTGACCTTAACATCTTACTCTTCAGCTGCTGCTTTTTCAAAAATTTATTTTCCCATTTTTTAAGTATGTGTGTGTGCATGAGTACCTTTGTGTGGGTAGGTGTAGGTATTAGCAGAGGCCAAAGGTATCAGTTCCCCTGGAGCTGGTGATTATAAACCTCAAGGCGTGGGTTCTGGGACTTAAACTCTGGTCCCCCTGGAAGAGCAGTGTGTGCTTTTCCAACTAGCCATCTCTCCAGTCCCTGTTACTTCCTTTTTAAATTCCATACCCATTCTTTTGTCCAAATGTATGTATTTGTGTATGTGAAAATTTAGGCAGGAGTCTTTCTCATCATAATGTATTTTAAATCATTCTGAACCTTAAATGTTGCTGGCTACATTTGTGTTTTTTTTAAAGAAAATATCATGCTATATACCCAAGCTGGCCCTGAGTTTTGGATCTTTCTGACTCAGCTTCCCAGATGCTGAGATTATCAATATGTGCACTCCCCAATCTGATAGCTGGAATACCAGTATGGAACTTATCCAGACCACAGGAACATGTGTTTCTGTGAGGAAACCTCAGAAATCTACAGTACCTCCTGTAGAAGCCCAGTATTTATCCCTAGAATAGGTGTGGACTTTGGGAGCCCATTCCATATAGAGGAATACTCCCTGAGCCAAGACACACGGGAGTGGGCCTAGGCCCTATCCCAAAGGATACGAAAGACTCTGATGACACCCTATGGAAGGCCTCACCATCCAGGGGGAGCAGAAAAGATATGTGACAGATAAGGTTTTAGTTGGGGGGGGGTTAGGGGAGGATGGGAAAAGGGAACTGGGATTGTCATGTAAAACAATCCTGTTTCTAATTCAAATAAAAAAAGTTGGAAAAAAATATGTGCCACTATGTTTGTCTGTTGATTGATTTAACTTTGTAATTCTTCCTTGAAAAGAAAAAGAAAAAAACAACTGTTTGGTCTCTTAGAAATGAAGAACTGTAATATATGATCTTATAGAAATTTTATTGTATATCACTTTATTCACAGGTAAAAGTCAGTGTGTTCTTACTAGTGTACAGCGCCGTGAACTGTGAAGAGGCTAGTGAGGAAGGTTTTATACAGAGGCAAAGCTTTCAGACAAAGAGTAGGGACAAATGAAGATGACTTTTGGGAAAACTTTTTAAAGTCTTAATCAAGTAACATTAAATAGTCACATGTCCTTGTGTTGCCTAAGTTTCCTATTTCTACTTTTCATTGGGACATAATGATCATACACATTTATGGGCTACAACAAGATGTTTTGATGCACACGTATATTGTATAATTAACAAGTCAATGTTATCAGCATGCTCCATTACCTTAAACATCACATCTTTTCAATGAAACATTCCTTTCTTCTTGCTATTTTGAAACACACAATGCATTATTGTTAACTCTCCTTGCCTGATAGATCAATAGTGCTCCAGAACTCATTCTCTCTACCCAACTGTAACATTGTGCCTGTTCCCTATCCTCTCCCCACCTCCCCCCCCCCAAGCCTCAGGCAACCACTATTCTCCTTTTGGCTTCCGTGAGTTCTCTCTCTCTCTCTCTCTCTCTCTCTCTCTCTCTCTCTCTCTCTCTCTCTCTCTCCTCTCTGTTGGTTTTGAGCTTCCAAGCATGAGTGAGATCGTGGTATTTGTGTTTCTGTATCTGGCTTGCTTCACTTCTCATGACGTTATTCTAGGCTTGCTAATGTCGTAAATGGTAGGCTTTGATCTTTTATGGCCAAATAGTATTCTACTGTTTATACATTTTACATTTTCTGTGTCCATTCATTTGACATTGAACTTAAATCTGAATCTTGGCTCCTGTGAATACAGCTGCAATAAAGTAGACATGCACATAGTTTTTAACGTATTGACTTGATTTCCTTTGGGTAACTCCCATTAGTGGGATTTCCAGATTTCACGACAGTCCTATTTTAAGGTGGTGTTTTGTTTTAACCTTCATACTGTTTTCTATAAAGGCAGTACTAGTTTACATTCCCTCCCACAGTATGGCAGTTCTCCACACTCTCGACAGCACATGGAGAGTCAACTGCTTTCAACAAGGTTGCTAAGAGCAACCGAGAAAACAATGGTCTTCTCAGTAAATGGTACCAGAAAGAAAAATTAATATGCATATGCAGAAGAATCAAATTAGGCCTCTGTCTTTTTTTAAAAAAAAATATTTTATGTGCATTGGTGTTTTACCTGCATGTATGTCTACATGAGAGTGTCAGATCTTAGAGTTACAAGCAGTTGTGAGCTGCCATGTGGGTGCTCAGGAATTGAACACAGGTCCTCTAGAAGAACAGTCAGTACTCTTAACCACTGAGCCATTTCGCCAGCCCCAGGCCCCTGACTTTTACCAAATACAAAAATCAAGCGGCTGGGGATGTCGCACAGCAGAGACATCAGTGTACATGGGGCCCTGAGTTTGAGCCTCAGCACACAAGGATCAGTTCCTAGTGGACTAGACTTAGACGTAAGACTTGGATCTGTGAAACAGTTCAGGACATGGGACACATTGAACTGGCAAGAACATTTTAGATAAGGCCTCAAAAGCACAGACAGTAGAAGCAGAATGACAGAAATGTGATTTCATTAAACTAAACAGCTCTTACATAGCAAAGGAAGCTGTCAACAGAGTGAATTCACCAAATGAGAGAAAAGCATTTGTTGAGAGCCAGTTTCTGGACAGAACTCAATAGCAGGAAGTACATAGTCCAACTTAAAGGTGGTCAAAAGACTCAGATGATATTCCTCAAAAGAAGACATACAAATGGCCAATGAGTATATAAGGTTCTCAGCATCCCGAGTCATCATGGAAATGCAAATCAGACCACAGTGTGTTATCACCTCATGCCAGGGAGGTTACTAGCCAACAGAATTTCCCAACATCAAAGCCAGCCTTTCTGCTGTGCCCTGAATACAAACATACCCTCAATCCAAAGGAAGCATCCTAATGCCTTCCTTCCTGGAATTCAGTAAGATAATGTCCATAAGCAAAGCTATATTAACATGATTTCATAAACTACTTTAATAAGATCCTCCTTTTCTATGATTCCTGTCAGGCCAGTCTCCATTACAAAGTAAGAAAATCTTGTTTTCCAACATACAATTAAATACAGTTTCTTTCTCCTGGGTGTAATTCTAATTGATTTCAATGTTCACTCATTCCAGGACCTGTGCTAACTTCTGGAGATATGATTATCAGAAAAAGTCAACAAACAAACAAACAAACAAAAAACAAAGTAAGCCAGGCAGGGGTGGGCACATGCCTTTAGTCCCAGCAATCAGGAGGCAGAGGCAGGAGGATCTCTTTGAGTTTGAGGCCAGCCTGGTCTACAAAGTGAATTCCAGAATAGCCAGGACTGTTTCACAGAGAAACCCTGTCTCAAAAACAAACAAACAAACAAACCCCAAACAACAATCCATAACAGTAGCAAAATTACAGTTATGAAGTAGCAAAAAAAAAATACCAAAGTAAATCAATGAAAAAACAGGTAGTCTTTCAACTTGATGTTGATGAAGTCAAGGATAAAATGTTAACATTTTAATTAAGTAATTATCCAGCAAATGTTGAATGAGGCACATGGTATGAAGTCGCAAACAGTACCAAAATGTATACAGAAGAATTCTGCCTCCAGCTGGAAGTCCTGCCTTTTAAAGTCTCCTTCCCATGTAATCACTATCAATCTCTTCTATCTTCTTCCAGAGATATGCCACCAACATAGAGTATGTTGAAGAACGGTGTCTCCATACTTCATAGGCAACTTTGATTCTTTCTTTAGAAATGTCAGTTGCTAAATACTTCCTTAGACTTATTGACAAAGCATCTAAAGACATGATACTTTAATAGTATATGGAGATATTTTTGTAAACATTGTAAAATTCTTTTCTAGAGAGTAGATATCATTTTACATTGAAGCAAGCTTTCCAGAAATTTTAGGCATCTTGATCTATGTGTTTCATAAACTCCCAAGAAAGTTACAATAAGACTAACTAATTCTGCTATTATCTCAAATCTCCTACCCCTTCTGTCCTAAACACATTTATTGCCACTAGTCAGGGAGAATCTTTTGCCATGCTCTTTTCTCTTCTCTCAATCCCAGCTGCATAGTGTGGAACAATCTTTCATTGTTTTGCTGAAAATCCTATTATCCTATTCTTCAAAACTTTTAAAGGCCAATCTCTTCCAAGTGATCAACTCTAAAGCACTCCAATCACTGGAGAAAATTCAGCATGACCTGAGAGTGCCATGGATTCTTTATCTCTGATTTATCCTCACCTCCATTCCAGCCTCAAGGCTGCCAACAACCCTCCTTCTAAGTTCTGTGGTTAAAGTGACAGCATATTATAGTGAATGTATGAACTGGCTTGTGTTGAATGGGAATTGAATTATATATATTATATTTTATTATACATGTTCATTACTGAGATATATATATATATATATATATATATATATATATATATTTAAAATGTCTTCCTATTTATATTTCCTACTTTCAAAAGAAGTAACTCTCACTTCCTCTTTGGCATGACAGATGTTCACTTAGAACACAATTTTACCATTGTCCTTCTTAAGTCCAGGTTATGCACCTTCGATTCCTTCAACTTTTCCTCAGACAACAAATTCTTCCTTAGTCTTTTGGCTAAGGTCAAACATATATGTGGTATATTTTCTAGATATATCTTCATGTTGATTGCCCTCAATTATAATCTGTCTTAATGAGATTCCTATAACCCAGTAATAGCCAAACCTCATTCCAAACACTTGAGGCCATAAGATGATGCAATCCAGAAATTTTAGGGATGGATCTTGCTGACAGGTGCTTTGGGGCAAATAGCAGCCACAGTTGAAAGCTACATCCCAAGCCAGGGTAGTCAAGGGGCAATCCAGATTGTGAGGTGGACAGGGGGACAATCCGAGGACAAGAAATGGTCCTGAAGAAGGTTTGAGACTGATGTCTTGGAACTGTAGAGATGGCTCAAGGGTAAGAGGATTTTCTGGGAAGCATGTGGACTGGAGTTTCATCCCCAACACACAGTTAAAAAGCTTCATGTAGACCTAGACCTAGAAACCTAGCACTGTTCAGGGCAGAGACACGAAGATGACTGCCCCACCCCATCCAAACTAGATAAAAGGTGAGCCCCGAGGAGAGGTCCTGTATCAGGGCAATAAAGTGGGCGAGTGATAGAGTGAGCATCTGACATCCTCTGGCCTGCACTAGGTAGGTGCACAGGCACACACAGTACACACATCCTTTTTAAAAAAGGATGTATTTTCTTGCTCTGTTCTGCCCACTTTCCCATTGTTCTTAATGGGGGGGGGCACAGATACAAGCAGCTGAATGGTTAACATTCAGTTTAACAGAATGTTATTCAGGGTTCAAAAAGTGAAAGCTGCTGTGATGGGTTAATAGGACGGTTGCTACTTTAATATGTTGACCAGTGTGACCCCAGGTAGCACTAGCTTTTTCAGTACGATAGCGTAGATGATAAGTAGTAACCAAAGCCATTAGCTGTCTTTCAGATGTGAATGATGACATACCAATATGCCTTCTTGTACTAGGGCAGCATACTTCTCTTACAGGTGGAAATGCTTATTATGACAATTAAAATTTATTTTATTTTCTGAGTATTTTGTCTAGTTTAGAAGTTAAAGAGTTCAAGGTTTTCTTGAACACACAGGGAGCTTGAGGCTATCCTGGGAGGAGAGGAGAGGAAGGGGAGGATGAAGAAGGAAGGGGGAGGGGGAGAAGAAAAGGAAGTTAAGTGCTTTAAAGACAGTCAGGCTTATAACCCAGTTCATCAAAATATGTATATACATTAAAACTTAATTGTAAAGAACTTGCAAATAAAAGAAAAACACAAACCAAAATTAACAAGACCCAAAGTCTATATACATCTCAGCAAACTTCTACGCAGTTAGAATATAAATATTTTCTTGAATAACCTTTTTAAAAGACCAATCACACTGGCATTGCCCTGAATTTAGGATTTGTTATTCATCATTCAACAAAGGCATGCCTCCCAGATACCAGGGTGCCATGGTGCACATCCAGTGAATGCCTTTGTCATCTTCATGAAATCCACTGGTGAGTTTGATTTGTAAACTATGCTTGAGAATATACTCTTAAGTACATCTCTTTCTCTGAATGGCTAAGTAGACAGAAATTACTCATGAAAATACAATGACTGCTACACCTGCTACAAATAGAATCACATGAACTAGAGCCTACCCTGCAGACATGGCTGCACATTGAGTAACTTTAGTTTTTCCTGCACTTTTCTGGAGACCGAGCCTAGAGTTTGCACATGCTCTGTTTCATGCTTTACTGCTGAGCTGTATCTGTGGCCCACAGCTGTTCCACTTTCTGTTAATTCCTCACTCTGATCAGGCGTGGTGTACATGACCTGTTGTCCCAGTTGTTTGTGAAGCAGAGGCAGGAGGTTAACTTGAACCCATGAAATCAAGGCCATCCTAGATAGCATTCAGAGACTCTATTTTAAAGAAACAAATACTTCACACCAAGCAGATAGCAGAGCTCAGGGCCCAGTCAGTACAACTAATAGAAAATAATGGAAAAACAAAAAAATAGAGTCAACATATCCTCCCAAAGAATATGCTTTTCTACCCTGTTGGGCTCCTTTTTTCCCCCTTTGGGGGGTGTGTGTGTGTGTGTGTGTGTGTGTGTGTGTGTGTGTGTGTGTGTGTGTGTGTGTGTTTGCATTTTGAGGCACAGCCTTACTGCATAGTTCTGGCTACCCTGGAACTCACGGATATCTACCTGCCTCTGCCTCTGCCTCCTGAATGCTGGGATTACCATGTCCAGCTTAATAACTATTTTTAATAATCCCAAAATGTAGATGACTTAATAATAGAGAAACTAATTGTGGCATATTAGTTCATTGAAACTGAGATAGCAACAAGAAAAGAACAAATTAGTTATATTTGGCAACTTGGATGAGTCTCACAAAAGAACGTCAAGGAAGAAAGCCACATATGAAATAGCACATGTTGTATTATTCTGCTTACATAAAATACAAAGCAGGCAAACGTCATCTGTACTGCTAATACGGTCTAGTGATTACTCCTGGAGGAAGTAGTGCCTGGAAGAAGAGATTTAACCTTTTTCTTTCTTTCTTTTCCGGTGCAGGTGCTTGCCCTTGGGCTCACTCATACTAGACAAATGTACTACCACTGACATTTGTCCCTAGCCTTGGTTTGTATCTTGTGTTACTTGTCTTCAGACTAGCAATTCATAAGCCCCTGGGGCTGTCATCATTCAAGCAACTGTTTCACAGAGGCCCAAACCAGAAATCCTGGCAGTCAGGCCCGAAACAGGAGGATATTCAGTGTTATCCTCAACTGCTTAATGAGTTTGAGGCCTGCTTGGGCTACATGACACCCTGTCTCAAAGCAAAAACCAAAGCCCAAGACTTTCCTGCTGAAAGACATTTTTAATCCATAAAATATATACGACATAGTCGTATATAAAATGAGCTAAAAACAACAGAAACATTATCAAATATATGCTTAAATTAGACATGATTACTCCTTGAATTCTTTAGTCATCACCTTTGTAACTTCCTCAGGCCCAGTAGGCTTCATGGGATTGGTTGCAAGGCCCAAGCGTCTGGCACCCTTTCTGTGAGCCCATCTGCCGTGGACTGAAAACAAGCATACACTCAGTTGCACAATGTGTATCAAGTCATGCAGTTCTATAAACAGAATACTTGATTTGCTCTTTAGTGGCCTGGATCTGGTGCCCGGAAGGTGATTATACAGTGTCCGGTATTTATATCAACCTCAATCACTCACTGTCTACCAACTGGCTCTAATAAGATGCTCCAAGGCTTATATTTAATTCCCATGAATTACTTGTTGATTATCTACACTGCAGATTATCTGCCATAAATTTTCTTTGTCCTGAGCTAGCTTCTTGTGCTCTTTTAGACTACTTTTCTTACCACCCAGCTGGTGTGTGCAGAGCTGCAAAGCCAAACTCATTTTGATATTGGTATAAATCAGAGGCTTTCAAGGGGGAAGGCATTTGGCAGTATCTGTCACAGTTATGGGAGGTGCTTTTATCATTTATTGACAGAAGTCAGAAACACTGGCTGCATCATTTACAAGATGCCCCCGTTATGAAAATTATCCAGTCCAAATTGTATAGAGTATTGAGTTGAGAAACCCTGATATAAATAAAGATAAAAAATATGGACAGGGATTGGTGGCACACACCTTTAATCCCAGTACTTGGAAGGCAAAGGCATGTGGATCTCTGTGAGTTCAAGGCTAGTCTGGTCTACAGAGTGAGTTCCAGGACAGGCTCCAAAGCAATACAGAGAAACCCTGTCTCGAAAATAAAAATAAAAAAGATTAAAAAGTAGGGAGGCAATTTACCTAGAAATACATGCCGTATGAGTTATCCTCACTGTTCCACAGCTGCCCTCCATTGACAAGGAGAATGGACATCATTACATGTGGGTTTATTCCATTCCATAGCAGCCCTCCATGGACAAGGAGACTGGATGTTACATGTGTGTTTATTAATCTCTGTTCATGTCTTTTAATGGTTATTCGAGGACACGTAACATTCAAATTAGGATGATATGGTTGCCTCCTTTTCAAATGGGGATGTGCTGGCCATTGTTGAGAGGTTGGAGCTTGGTCATGAGCAGTAGATGCCACTTAAAGAAGAGCTCTGAGTGTCTTGATGAGGGCGTGATCCAATGTCAGATCAATTGAACTGTAAGAGGGTCAAGCCTATGGGTTTTTTAAATTTTATTTCACCCAATTTTTATATATTCTATGTATGTATATGAAAGGTCTGTTTCATTATCCTCATTTGACTCTGATTAACTGAGTTACTTGCATGCTTGGTTCTGCATGACTGGACAAATTTTTGGCAGTCCTTTTTCGTCCTCATACTAAAAGCATGGTTAATTTTGTTTTTTTTGGGGGGGTTGTTGGTTTTTGAGATAGGGTCTCATGTTATCCAGGCCTACATTGAATTCACTCTGTAGCAGAGAGTGACCTTGAACATCTGACCCTCTTGCCTCTACCTCCCAGATGCTAGAAATATAGAGACATTCTACCACATTCAGCGACTTTAGTTAGCACTGGTAAGTTGTGGTTGGTTTTGTTTTGTTTTAATTTAACTTGAGAGAAGGCTCAGTGGTTAAGAGTGCCTACTGCTCTTGGAGGACTCAAATTCAGTGTTCAGCATCTACCTCTGGTAGCTCACAGCTGCCCAGCACTCCATGTCCAGGGCATCCAACACTGTCTTTTGTATTCTGAAGGGACCATATTCAGATGTACATACCCCCATACAGAACATATATATTTTATCTTAAAATTTTTTATTGTATGCATTTACTTATTTAATGTGTGTGTACATGCAAGTGCTATAGCCCCCATGTAGAGTTCAGAAAACAATTAAACGAGTCAGTTCTCTCTTTTACCACATGGGTCCTGGGGATCAAACTTAGGACATAGGGCATGGGGCAAGCGCCCTTACACAATGAGCATCTTGTTGGCCCCAATATTGTTGATGTTTAATTGTTTTTCACATTTCACATTTCTTTCAATAGCTTTTAGTGCTTCCAAATTTCCATTTGCTTTGACAGCTCTTGAAAGGGCATTCTTCATTTTAAGTGAATTTATTATGGCATTTTATTTAGGAAAATACCATCAGTGATCTGGCATGTTGTACAGCTCTGACTCAACATGAACCTTCAGCGTCTGAGGGATCGGCTCAAGTGGCTCAAAGAAACACACTCCTGTTAATTGTCCAACTAGGAACAAGACCACATGTGGGTCAGAATTCAAACTCTTACTGATGTCTAAGGGACTGTAGTGGTCCAGGATCTTTGCAGACACTGTAAACAAAACCAGAAGAGGCTAAAGGGCAAAATCCTTCCAGTGTTCAACTGGAACAAACTCCTAGGGAATGCAGAGTATAAGGAAGAAGTGTGGGAGCCAGGCGTTGGTGGCATACACCTTTAATCCCAGCACTTGGGAGGCAGAGGCAGGCGGATCTCTCTTGAGTTCGAGGCCAGCCTAGTCTCCAGAGCGAGTGCCAGGATAGGCTCTAAAAGCTACACAGAGAAACCCTGTCTCGAAAAACAACAACAACAAAACAACAAAAACAAACAAACAAACAAAAAAGGAAGAAGTATGGGTCCTGGAATCAGTTTCCTACTGACTACTAACACATTCCTATAGGCTTCCAAACATGGTAATGCATTGGGTATGCTTCTTAAACATGGCCATAATTCAAACCCCCATCTTCTCCTCTGGAGTTCAGGAAGATAATTGGTTGGCTTTTGAATCCAGCATATCCAGAAAGCTGTCGATTTCACCTTGGAAAACTGTGTTCAAAATGCACACTAGATTGCAACTTCATGTTAACTCCATCTCTAAACCAAACTAAAGGGGGATAGTTAATGTTATTTCACAAGACTGGAAATTTTATAACGAGAATAATTTGCACAAAAGCTCTATTAAGCAATTAAAAAACATAGCAGAAACTCAAAAGTTGAAAAGTAAACACAAGTGTCTTCTTGCGTAAACTCATAGCTGGAAAGTTAGCAAAGAATTTTTTTATAACCATGGGGATGGTGTGTAAAAATGTCCACACATGGCAGCATAGAGCTGCTGTGCTCAAACTCTGGCAAGCAAGGAGGTAAGGGCTAGTGATCTGGTGTCAAACAGACCGCAAGTCAAACTCTGATTTGCCCCATAGTAGTTAGGTGGTCTTTGACTAACTACATAAAACTTCCTTAGTCTTAGTTTTTTTCATATTCAAAAAGGAGAGAAAATAATGGGGTTACCTTTCTGAGATACTAGGTGATACAGTGTATGGAAAATGCTTGTGCAGGTCCTCAGTAAATATGTGTATATCCAATCTTTTTATTTACCTATTACTTTTTGGCTTCAGAGATGTACTGCAGGGCCTCACATACGCTAAGTAAGCAATCTACTGCTTATATTTATTTTTATTGTATATCAAGAAAGGAATAATGGTTTGGCCAAAGGACATGAGTGAAGATGGCAAGATCATGGCTCTTAATACAGTTCACTGAATACTAAGGTTGATCTATAATAAGAATACTCCTGTGTCAGTTTCCCATCACTGTGATGATACACAGGATAAGTCATTATAGGAGAAAGAAAGGGTTTACTTTGGCTCAGATCGTTGGAGGTATCAGTCCATGGTTAGTTGGCTCATTGCTTTTGGTCCATCATGATGGGCACGTGTGGCGCAGAAGGTACAGCTCATGGCAGCCAAGAAGCAAAAAAAAAAAAAAAAAAAAAAAAAAAAAAAAAAAAAAAAAAAAAAGGAAAGAAAAGAAAAGAAAGAAAAAGAAAAAAATTGAAAAAAAGATGGGGAAGAGCTCTAAATCTCCTTGGGGAGGGGGGTTGGAGAGGTGGCTCAGAGGTTAAGAGCACTGGCTGCTCTTCCAGAGGTCCTGAGTTCAATTCCCAGCAACCACATGGTGGCTCACAGCCATCTATAATGAGACCTGGTGCCTTCTTCTGGTGTGCAGGCAGAACGCTGCATATATAATAAATAAATAAATAAAAATAAATAAATGTTCCTTCACAGATACATCCAATGTCCTAACTTTTACCCCTAGGCCCACCTCTTAATGCTTCCACCATATTTCAATAGGACCATCGGCTTGTCGCTAAGCCTGTAACACACGGCTTTGAAGGGCTCAGCCAAGCTGTAGTACTCCAATATATATTATTTTTTGTCACAGGAAAGTACACATTTTCATTATAACTTTAACCATTGCATCTGTGTACATCAGTGACTGTAAGTACATTTACAGTGTTGTAAAAAACTATCACAAGCCTGATGGTGGTGGAACTGGCCCTGGGTCCTCTGCAAGAGCAGAGAGCACTCTTAACCCCTGAGCCATCTCTCAAGTCCCTGTTTCACCTTTTTCGTAAAAGGAAGCATGTTCTCTTTTAAAAGTCTCACTTAGAAAATATACCCGAAAATGAAAATTGAATAATCTAAGCAAATAGCATCAACATTTTGCTATACAGTTATAACAGACTTTCCGCTTACAAACACCTATGTATATGTGATTATAAATCTAATAAAAAATGTAGGTTCTCTATGTACATGTTGTTAATTATTTAATTAATTTTCTTTGCTAACCATTAGAAATTCTTTATTAAGCAAGTGTGATTCAATAAAATTGATAAAAGGCCACGGAGAACAATTGGAAAACAAGTTCTTGGGTTTAAAAGTCTTTGATGGGGAAGAAGTGAGGGGAGAAAAAAGCAACTAGTTTTTATAGAGATCGCTTTATCTGGACTAATTCTTCCTCAGCCTGCAACTACCAAAAGCCTAGCTCCACCCAATGACTAAAGTGTCTCAAGTGAACAGAAATAAATGAAAATCTTTTTTTGCTTGTTTGTTTTTTTGAGACAGGGTTTCTCTGTGCAACAGTCTTAGCTGTCCTGAAACTCAAACTCAGAGAGATCTGCTTGCCTCTGTGTGTGTGTCTGAGTGTGTGTGAGTGTGTGTGTATGTGTGAGTGGGGGGGGGGGGCAGGTACACAGGCCAATGTCAGGGTATCTCCATCAAATCCACAGCTCACAAATAAGGTTAGTCTTGCTCTGGGGATCCCCTGCCTCTGTCTTCTGA
Source organism: Cricetulus griseus (assembly GCF_003668045.3). NCBI lineage: Eukaryota > Metazoa > Chordata > Mammalia > Rodentia > Cricetidae > Cricetulus > Cricetulus griseus. The sequence goes on along the minus strand of NC_048595.1, from coordinate 322,194,116 downwards.
GGCTGGAGTTATAAGCAGGTCACCATGCCCACTGGACATTTATGTGGAATCAGGGGACCTAAAACTCCAGTCCTCACGCTTGCATGCAAGCGCCTTAACTGCAGAGTCATCTCCCTAGCTCCTAGGTTGCTGTTTCAAAAGCAACAGCATTTCCCTTATATGAAGTGTGAATGAATCATGCCAAAGCTTTTTAGAGAAAGCTAATGAAGCTTGAAATCCAATCTGTTTAAAAATATTTCTGAAGATTAAGCAAAACACACCAGATTTTGAGTCTAGAGTATTTCCTTGGCCTCAAAGAAACTTCAGATGTTCTTTTGAAACCTTAAAAGTCCTTAACTATGTTGTTAGACACTGTAATTCATTTGTAGTAAAAATTATGTGTCATTTTCCCCAAATCATAATGTGTGAATCACATAACACCTATACGTATTCAAGGAAATAAAATCTGTATATCAAACTACATGTTCCCGTGCCAGTGACAAAACTCAGTGGGTAAAGATTTTTATTGCCAAACTTCACAACCTAAGTAACACCCATCCCAGAACCCACATGGTGGAAGGAGAGAAAGGATCTCTACAAGCACTCTGTGACACATGTGCCCTTCCCCAAAATAAAACACAAGTTTTCTAAAACATGTCACATAAACAATGAGTTAGTTATAAACTATGATTACCAAATATTTAATTTTCCTTGCTACTATGATATCACTTAACAATAAAGCTGTGTCATAGGATTCCAGTACTTTACTGGTATAAATTGTTGGTCCTTCCAACAATTATATAGATTTCAGTGCCTTTGTTTTTCCTACTTAGCAAACTTTACTTACCTAGGGATCTTTATGGAGCTGAAATTAAAATTCACATATTTTGGCTTAATAGACTTAAGGATCCTATGTTCCAAATCAGCCAATTGTGATATATTTTAGAGCAAAACTTTGGAGGTTCAAAAGCTGTTGGCTTAATGATGAAATTGTGCTTTTTATGACACAAGTAAAAATAAAAACTCTCTGAGTATGGTGGTACACACCTTTAATCCCAGAACTTGGGAGGCAGAGGCAGACAGATCTCTGTGAGTTTGAAGCCAGCCTGGCCTACAATGCAAGTTCTAGGACAGCCAGAGTTACACAGAGAAACCCTGTCTCAAAAAACAAACAAAAACAAAAAAATTAGATAAAAATAAGAACAAAAATCGCAAACATACGAATCTAGAATGATACTGAATATTCTTCCCAGTTGCTGCAGAACAGCTTATAAATCATGTCCTGTATGAAAAGTCATTTCTGAAGATGGATGGCATTTTATTGAAATCAAGAATAGGCTTGATTTAAAGAATTTAAAGAATTAAAAAATAGGAGCATTGCAAATGTTTTCTTTATTTCATTCTTTGTGGAATACACTCTGGCAAAATAGAAGGCTTTCCAGAAATCATCTAACTGAGCAAGAAGCTCATTCTGCACAGAAGTGCTGTTGATGCCAATGGGAGATCCGTAAATGGAACAAATGTTGAACTTGACCCTGTAATGTTTAAACTGCAATCCTCCCCGATCTTGGCAGAGCCTGGTTTCCCACTGAAAGGAGCTGTGGTCTGTGCAGGGACTACACATCGGGTTAACAAGCTAGTTCTTCGCTTCCTTTGGAGCAACAGATGAGACACATAATAACTTCTTTCAGGGCTATTATATACTCTCAAGCACAAAACTTTAAATGAGGTGCTGTGAGCAATTAAAAGGTAGAGTCGGTGAATGGAAGTTTACTTTAGTAATGGTTTTTTGTTTGTTTGTTTGTTTGTTTTGGTATTTTTGAGACAGGGTTTCTCTGTGGCTTTGGAGGCTGTCCTGGAACTAGCTCTTGTAAACCAGGCTGGTCTCAAACTCACAGAGATCCGCCTGCCTCTGCCTCCTGAGTGCTGGGATTAAAGGCGTGCGCCACCAACGCCCAGCTTAGTAATGGTTTTTAAACTACCTTCTCCACTAGTGGCTGAGACCCATCAATGCGCCCTAAATACGTGACAGGAAAGGAGACCAAGGATAAAGTATCAGCTGAGCCTTGCTTATGCAACATTGCAGTCCAGCACAGTGATATTTGGTTTAATAAGGTGAAATTATTAAATAAATTTGAGATGAAACACACATTTTAAAACTGAAAGAGAGCTGGTGAGATGGCTCGGTGAGTGGGCAGAGCTATCTGCTGTACAAGTCTGGAGGCCTGTATTTGACCCCTGGAATCCACAATAAAACTAGATGGAAGATAACTGACTTCACAAAGTTGTCCTCTGACCTCCACATGTGCACTATAGCCTGTGTATCCTGCATTCCATCTATATCAGGCACACACAACAGTAATAAAAGAAAATGAGAGTCTTTATTTCAAGGTGAGCATGGTGGCTTATTTGTGCAATCCCAGTATTTATGAGGCTGAGGCAGGATCATGCCATGAACTTGAGGCCAGACTGGGCTATTATAGTCCCAGGCAGGTCTGGGCTATGGTATGCCCCTGTCTCAAAAGAACAAAAGCAAATCATACAAACAAAATAGGTAAACAACTGCAACAAGTTGGAATGACAAAGACAGTGTGTGTGTGTGTGTGTGTGTGTGTGTGTGTGTGTGTGTGTGTGTGTGTGTGGGGAAATCTGATCTTTGTTGTGGAATATTACATTAACTAGGCAAAGCTGTATTACATTTATTTATACTTCATTTGTTTTATGATGTAAAGGTGTGTTGCTTTGCCTGCCTAAGGCACCTGATTGGTCTAAAAAAAACTGAATGGCCAATACTTAGACAGTAGAGGAATAAGTGGAGCTGGCAGGCAGAAAGAATAAGGAGGAGGAGGAATCTAGGGGAGAGAAAGAGAAAGAGAGAGAGAGAGAGAGAGAGAGAGAGAGAGAGAGAGAGAGAGAGAAAGAGAGAGAGAACAGGAGAGAGAATGAGAGGGAGACACATGGGGCCAGACAAACAGACTTGGAGTAGTACATACAGAATGAAAGGTAAAAAGCCCTGAGGCAAAATACAGACAAAGAGAAACAGGTGAATATAAGCTACAGGAGCAAGTGGGATAAGCATAAGATAAGGCCAAGCATTCATAACTGATAAGTCTCTGTCATGATTTGGTAGCTGGTTGGTGAGAAAGCTGGCTACAGATCTCAGTTATGAGCTCCTACACTTAGTAATTGCTGCCACCCGAAATGAACATTATGTTCAGAGAGAAAAAGGCCTTGAATAACCATCTACCCAGTTCTACTGAGGCACTTGTATAACACTGTTAATAGGGTCTTATTTTTAGCTGTTTTGGGTGTAATGTTTTTGTCCTCCTTTGTACCCTCCATAAACTGCCTATCTACTACAATGCTTAAATATTGCCTTTAAATCAGAAAGAAAAGAAAGGGACCAGTTTTTGTTTAGAGGGAGTATATGAGAAAGGTGAAGATACAGAAAATATTTGAAAATAAAATTGAAACTCCTTTGCTTTCATTTAACAAATTATGAGTTATGCAAAAAAGAAAGAAAGCCAATCCTAAACCCAATGATTTAGAAGTGAAATGTTGGCTTCCTTTCAGTGTAGAAAACCTACTGGTACCAGAAGTAAAAGTAGTTGAAAGGCTACAAGTAGTTTAATAGCGGGTGCTCATGAGCTGATCCCTGGTCGATGGGCTCACATCCCAGCCCTGTAGTCTCCTAGCTACACAATCTTTTGTAGACAGGTTATCTATTAACTGGCATCATCACTTACTGTTCTAATAAAGATGCATTGAAGAAGAGAGTGGAGTAAAGGGCTTGGGAGAACTGTATAAAGGGCAGGCAGTACTGCTGTGTCAGCTGTAGATGCAAGTTAGATACTTCCTTAGGGGGCTGAGAGCGCTGGGAGCCATGAACCTGAAAGTCCAAGGACATTTTCAGAGAGGCCTTTTGTTTCTTTACCTCTCTACTCAGGAAGCTGTGGGTCTTGTCTCCTGGTGAAACCAGACAACTTAAGAACTATATGGCCTCTAGCAGTTTTCACTTTTAATGACCACAGAACTGTATGTGTGTATGAATGTATTTTGCTGGGAATGGAATCCAGGTATTGGTGCATGCTAGGCAAGTGTTTTACCAGTGAGTTATATTTGTAGCTTTGCTATGTTTTCTATTATAGATTAAGATGACTATACTTAGCTCGGTGGTAGTGGCTCACACCTTTGATCCTAGCACTTGGGAGGCAGAAGCAGACAGATCTCTGTGAATTTGAGGACAGCCTGGTCTATAGAGTAAGACTGCCAGGACTACATGGAGAAACGCTGTCTCAAAAAACCAAATAAATCTTTAAAAAAAATCATAGTGAGTTTGATAAACCCCTGGGCTACATGAGATCCCATTTCAAAATAAATAAGAATAAAGAGATTTTTACTTTACTCTCTCATTTTGGGTTTGCTCTAGTTTATTTTAAAATTTGTGGAATTTTTAAAAAGAATATATATATTCTTATATATAAAGCATATATATATTCTTATTATATAAAGATATATATAATATATTTATATATATATATATATATATAGTATATATGCACATGTTGCTTGTGCCTGGTAACTGCAGTGGTCAGAAGCAAGCATTAAATTCCCTGGAACTAGAGTTACAGGCAGTTGTAAGCTTCCATGTGGGTTCTGGGACCTGAATGTGGGTCCTCTAGAACAAACAGTGCTCTTAACTGCTGACCCATCTTCCCAGCCCCTTTAGGTTATTTTTAAAATAACATTAAGCTCTCCTTTGCTTTCTGTCAGGATCCAGGTGCTTTCTCTATGAGTTGTCTTTATGATAATTGGTAAGAAGCAAACACAGGGGTTTGTGGAGAGTGGAGAAGTCCACGTTAACAACAGAAGAGACTCTCCCCTTCCTCCTGAAGCCCTGCAGCAGCTCTCACACTTGTTTCCTTGGATTTTCTCACAGGCTCCTCCAGGACTCAAGGAATTGTGCTCTGCCAGCCTGGCAGAGAATTGTGAAGTTGTCTTCCTTCCAGGCTCAATCTCATCAGGACTACTGTCATGGAAGGCTGCTGTGTGATCAACTTTGTGATTTGCTAGAATTATTTGCCACCACCTCATCCTGTCCAGCCCTTATTTGGGAGCACCTCATATAGTTGTTTCTGTTGGGGATGGGCTCCAGGAATCTCTTGCAAATACCAAAGTTGCTAGGTGCTCAAGTCCCCTATATAATAGCAGAGTATTTGCATGTAACTTGGACACATCCTTACACATACTGTAAAATAAATCTAAGGTCACTTACAATGCATAAAAATGTGCACTCTATATAAATGGTTGTAGTGTATTGTTTAGGGAATGATAAGAAAAAAGTCTACAAATGTTCAATACAGATGTTGTGGTTTTTTTTGTTTTTTGTTTTCTCTGAGACTGGGTTTCTCTGTGTAAGAGCCCTGAATGTCCTGGAACTAGCTCTGTAGACCAGGCTGGCCTCCAGCTCACAGAGATCCACCTGCCTCTGCCTCCTGAGTGCTGGGATTAAAGGTGTGTGCCACCACCACCTCGCTGATATAGTGTTTTTCTTCCAGATATTTGCAGTCTGGGATTGGTTGAATCTGTGTGAAACTCATAGATACTGAGGACCACTGTATCTTAAAAATCATGTTTTCCAGTTTATAGTACTGAAATTTTGGTAAACTATGGAAAACCCATACCTTGAAGCCTTGTAATCTAGCCAGGTGAACATGCCCAAGCCTGACACTTTTGAGGCACCACTATCCAACTTCTTTACAGGTGTCATTCAGAGTGACACCAGAAAGACCCTACCTACATTCCGGGGCCAGGTTTAAAGCATTTTAACTCCAGTCTTCTTGTCATCAGGTTGAGTTACTTACCTTTGTGTGCATGTCAGAGGAATACCCTTTGATTGCAGCTGGGTGCAGTTCTTTTTGCTCGACAAAACTAAAAAGCTATAATTATTCCAACTACAGGACAAATAGCAGAAGCCAGTAAGGGGTTCAGTTATCCTAGGTTTAAATGGGACTGTTCCACCTGGAATTCTGGTTCCATTACTATGACTATTATTAATATTATTTTAGTGAGATATGATCTCATGTATCCCAGGGTGGCCTCAGACTTACTATTTGGCTAAGGATGATCTTGAACTTCTGATCCTCCTTCCTCTACTTCCTGAGTTCTTGAGTGCTAGGGTTACACACCCATTTATGGTATTACACAGCATCTCCAGCCTGCTAGACCTGCATTGGCTCTCTCTCTCTCTCTCTCTCTCTCTCTCTCTCTCTCTCTCCTCTCTCTCTCTCTCTCTCTCTCTCTCTCTCTCTCTCTCTCTCTCTCTCTCTCTCTGTGTGTGTATACCACCCATTTATGTCTTTTGTAAATTGTTCAGTTGGACTGTTATTCTCTTCTAGACTTAGAAGAGATTTTTATATATTACAGATATTAACTACTGTTTCTTATATTATCTTTTTGGTCTTAGTCTGCTATTTATCTTTCAACTTTGTTTATGGTGTCAAGAGATTGAAATTTTTGAGTAGTTGTATCTGTCAGACTTTTCTCTGGTGCTTGCTGGGTTGTTCTGTTTGGATTCCTCTGTAGTGGCAATGTGGTAGAATTTTCAATGTGGTGGCTCTTCCTCCCCCCTTTCTTTCCTCTTTCCACCTCTGCCTTTCTTCTTGTCCCCTGCACACTGGAGATTGAACCCAGGGCCTGGCCGACACTAGACAGGCACTCTCTACCCCTGAGCAACATCACCATCCTCACAGAACTGTGTTTCAATTCACTAATAGTGTGACTCGGGGACAGTGGTCAAACCTATGGGGTTTTCCACCTCTAAAATAGTTAAACTGGAAGGGAGATGACTTCTTCCTGATTATTTATTACAGACTCTAGTCTTAAGAGCTTCTTTCCCTTTATTTTTATTATTTTTTCTTTGTAATGTTCATGTTTATTTATTAATTCTTTTTTTTCTCTGTGGCTTTGGAGGCTGTCCTGGAACTAGCTCTTGTAGACCAGGCTGGTCTCGAACTCACAGAGATCCACCTGCCTCTGCCTCCCAAGTGCTGGGACTAAAGGCGTGTGCCACCACTGCCTGGCTTATTTATTAATTCTTTAAAAACTTTTTTAACATAGCAAAATAGAATATAAGATAAAACAAAAACCATCATATTGAGGTTGGACCAAACAAGCCAACAGAAAAATAAAAGAGACAGGATTTTTTCTGTGTAGCTCTGGCTGTCCTGAAACTCACTCTGTAGACCAGGCTGTCCTCAAACTCAGAGATCTGCCTGCCTCTGCCTCCCAAGTGCTGGGACTAAAGGTGTGTGCCACCACCAGCAGACTTAAGAGCTTATTTTCTTTTAAGTAGAACAGACATTCTTCATAAGACAAATATTTATTTGCTTATCAGTATTTTTAGAGTATAATATCTGTCTAGTGCCTAAATTACTAAGATTATTAAATTTTTGGTCTCTGGGTTTATAACTTGAATTTTTATATAAAACATGATGAGTTAATACCTTCTATAGGTGATAGACTTTCTTTAAAAAAAAAAAAAGGCATTGCATTTAATATAGAATTAAATTTTTCCATACTGTGTTAGTTGCTTTTAGTCACTGAGTCAAAATACTTGAGATAAACAACTTAAGGGATATAAGTCAACTTATTTTCCCTTGAAGATTTCAGTCTACGTCAGATGTCTCCATTGCTTTGGCCCTGAGGGCAGGTAAAGCATCAAGGCAGAGACATGTGATGGAGGAGAGCGGTCACCTCATGGTTGCTGGGAAGCTGAGACAGACAAGGAGGAGATCAGAGACTAGTATACCTCCTAAACTTACCCTCTTGGTGGCCTCGTGTTCACCCATTGGCATATTCCTCATGATCCATCACCTCTCAGAAGCCCATCATCTGACAACTACCCTTTTAACACATGAGCCTTCAAGGACGCTCTTTAGAGTCAGATCCTAACATGTACCATGTAACTGCCAAGTCAATGAACATTTGGCTTAACGCTATTTTAGATATGATGACAATGATAGTTTACTTACATAGTGTTTACACTATGCTTTAATGCCTACCATTTTATTGGGCACTTAAAATAATCATATAAGATAGAAAAATAGGGCCCATTTCCCCATTTTATAGGTCACACATGGGGAGATTAAGTGACTTTTCTATGGTTCTCAGCCAGTAAGTGCTGGTGCCAAACCCTGAACCTTTATTAGCTAGGTTACATTACTACAGCAGATGAAATAGAAATATCAGTTATCTGCAAGACAAAAGTGGCGAGAAGTCAGGAACATGGAATAAGAGCCATGGAAAAAGTGCTTCTAGCACTCAGCAGGCTACACAGAAGGACGGAAGGTTTGAGGCCAGCCTGAGCTACACAGAGAGACCCCCATCTAGAAAGGAAAAAAATACAAAAAAATATTATTTTACGTGTATAAACAAAGTATTTTAAAACTCTGAGAATGATTTCTTCTCCATATGTTTGCATTTACATGCAGAAATATAATAAAACATCTGGTAGAAGCAAAGTTGTAATTTTACTAATAGTCTGGTATGTTGTATAGCAGGAAAATGAAGGCTATATTATGTAAAGTTCTATGTAAGAAAACAAAAAAGCTTCCAAGGGGGAACCAAGAAAGCTAAAATATATGGCAGATGGGATGGTTGACATTAATTTGAAATAAAAATAAAGAGATTGGATTAGAGGAAACAGGAAAGAGATGTAACACTTCAAATTATGCTGCCATTTGGATCAGCAGTGCAGAAGGAAATTTGCGGGCTATTTCCAGAAAATAAATTTATCTGTAAGAGAAGAAATTAAGACTAATAAAGCATATCCAGAATTATTTTAGAAGACCCAATTGAGGAATATCATCTTCCAAATAATGACTAAACCAGCTTAAGATAAGATTTATCCAGTATTACAGAACTGATATGTTAGCTTTAGGCACTATGCAGAGATTTTACCCTTTCTGAGAAAGGAATGATACAAGGCTTAACTAGAAAATAGCTTTTTAAAAAAATTTAGCTGGCATTTTAGAGCAGGAAATTAAAACACTTACTGTACTTCAAATTATTTTTAATGTCTAGCCATCCATTTGCTATTTTGCTGGCATTTTTATGCTAAATAGTTCCTTTTAGAATAAATTGCTATAGGGATATAGACTTGACTAAGTATGGGGAGAGTAATTTTGTTACCTAAAGATTATTATAATTTGCCTCATAAGCCTGCATGGATGGGCAATATATATCAGTATTTAAATTTTTGTTGCTATAACACTGCTAAACTCTATCAAAGAAATGTATGCTGTACAGTTTAGGTTTCATGTTTGTCACCCTATATAATCATTTGCCTGCTTCCATTCTCAAATGCTGTTGCTTTGGCTGGTGTACTGTGGTGGTGGTGGTAGAAATGGTGGCAACACGGTACACGTTATCAGTTTGTTTTAAAGTCACCACTAACCCTAGCTAACACTCCTGAGTCTGCCAAGCAATGTGCAAAGCACTTGGCTAGCTATTCCACTCAGTACTGCCAATCGTCTATTGTGTAGCTGGTATCACAGTCCCCATTCTGAAGGGGACACTCACATTTTTGCTGGCAGCTATTGAGTAACTTGGCTCCAATCACCCAATAGCCATGTTTCTGATTCAGTTATGTTTCAGAAGCTACACATACAATGCTTAGGCTTTGTTTATAGTCTCCTCGTATTAAAAATATTCAAAAGATATCATAAATATAACCTTTGTAGCTCACAAATGGATAGGGTGTGTGTGGGGGGGGAGATTAACAAGTATACGTAACAGTCCCTCTTATCCACACTTTTGTTTTTCCCAGTTTCAGTTACCTGTGGTCAAACATGATCTGAAAATATTGTATGGGGAATTCTAGAAATGACCACTTCTTACATTTTCCACTGTGTGCTGTTCTGCTTTGTCCTGACAGGGATGTAAATCATTCTTTTGCTCAGTGTATTCCCATCATGTGAATTATCACCCATTAGTCACTGCAGTGTTACCACTGATCTGTCATGGTATCTCAGTGCCTGTGTTCAAGGAAAGCTTATGTATAGACCGTCGCTGTGTCGCATAATTTATCTCACTTTGTCTCATCACGTAGGCTTTATTTTTTGTTATTGTTTTTTTTGAGATAAGATGTCTTACATAGCCCTGACTGGCCTTAATCCTCTTGCTTTTGCCTGTGAGTTCTGGGGTTATAGGTGTGTTCTGCCACACTAGGCTATCATGTAGGAATTGTATCACCCTCCATCATCATAAGAATGTGTTACACATTTAGAAAGACTCCATTCACATAGCTTTAAAAAAATTGCATTTTATTTGTGTGCCTGGGCATGTGTACATGAGTGCCAAGAGGCCAGAGGACAACTTGTGAGAGGTGGTTTTCTCATGTGAGTCCTGGGGATTGAATGTGAGTCATCAATCTTGCTGGGTGACAGGCATTTTTACCCACGGAGCCATCTCACTGGGCCTCACATGATTTTATTGTTATATATATTGTTACAAATATCTTACTATTGTTGCTGATCCCTTAGTGTATTTAGTCTATAAATTAAACTTTCTTATCAGTATTTCTGTACAAGAAAAACAGTACACCCAAGGCTAGTACTGTATGCAGTCTTAGGCATTGATAGGATTCCAGGAATGTTTCTGTGCCTAAGAGGGAACTGCTGCACTGGTAGATAAACTCCAAAGCTTTTACAGAAACCTTTTCACCAATATTCTTTCCCTGTAATTCATAAAATATTACTAAACCTTTGTTGTTGTTGTTGTTATGGGAGAGGTAATTTTATTCCCAAAGTATCATTTAAAAATCACAGTAATGGTTCCTGTAGGTGTTGGAATGTCTCTTTTGAGTCATAGATTTGCTCCCTGACCTTGTGCCCTTGCTCTCTGTCAAGGGGCTAAGAGGGAAGTGGAAAGAGGGAAGTGAAGTCTCTACTAAAAAATGTGACATGGTACAATTTGACCCAGTTCTTTTGAATCGTCTCGACTTGTTTTTAATCTAATCCCTTGCTAGTCAGAAGGTTCATTCTCCTAAACACTACTGTGATTAAAAAAGAAAGGAAGGAAGGAAGGAAGGAAGGAAGGAAGGAAGGAAGGAAGGAAGGAAGGAAAACAAAGGAAAACAGAAAATTTTAGTTTTAGATGATTAATTCTTGGTCAAAGACTGAGAAGAGTGATCATTTCAAGCATCCCCTTGCACTCTGCCAAGGTCTCCTCCTCAGACATGAGACTTTGACAAAGGGTCTTTATAAAAATCAAACAGCCAGGCATACTGGTAGTACATGCCTTTAATCCCATCATCAGAGGTGGGCAGATCTCTGTGAGTTCGAGGCCAGCCTGATCTACAGATCAAGTTCCAGGGCAGCAAGGCTCCGAAGAGAAACCCTGTATTGAAAAACCAAAACTAAACCAAATCAAACAACCAGTGCCAGTGCCCTCTCTTTGGGGTATTTTTCTGGTGGGCTCTATAAGCATTTTCTGGAATGCTTGCTGTCATTTCAGTGAAGTGGCTTATTTCCATCAGGAGTGTTCTTTCTCCTCAGCCCTGGGTTTGGGAAAGGGAATCACAAAGAGCCATTCCCCATTTCTCAGAGAATCACAATGGGGTTGCTGAACTGCTGAACCACTACCAACAGCCATTAGTTTACTCTAGAAGCTGGTCTTGGAGGCCGCTGTATCATTAAGGAGTCACAGCAAGGCAGCCTTGCTAAAGATGGGGTTTAAGTCAGTCTTCCATTTAACCATAAATGAAAAGCTCAGTCCATCTTTAGTTCAAGGCCCTGTGAGAGGATTTTCAAAGAAAACTAATTCATAAAGCACAGAACAGGAATGCTTACAAGAAAGTCCAGATAGGAGATTTGGCTGTTTCTGAGTGTGCTGTTCAAGTTAGAACTAAACAGCGATGAACAGCAAAGATGAGTCATTTGTGATTACCAAATACTATTATATAGCTGCCATTCACAAATACAGAATTTCTGGGAAAGACTGTATAAGTGATAGTTAAAGAAACATTTGACCAAATAGCAAGTGTATTCTGATTTCATTCTTACAAGGCTTAGTGTTCTGGGGTTCAATTTGTAGGTTCACACATGCATGAACACATGGACTAGTTTAGAATACTTTCCTTAAAAACATTTTTTTTGAGCAATGTTATCATGGCTCTGTCTTGGCTATACAGGACATACTATCAAGTATGTCACTCTCCGGCTCATTCCTACAGTATAATCAGAATTTATTTAAGTCAAATGTGATGATTTCATTGCCTGTATTCCTCTATTCTCTCCATATTCTAAGAAGTGAGGCTCATTGTCCTCTATTTACTCATCACCAACATATGCTCTATTTTCTCCTTCCACTAAAGCTGCTTTAGAGAACAATCTGATGAATTAGGTATGAATGACTATTAGGGCTTAAAATATTACCCTTCTTGGATTATGGCTTTGCTCTAGAGAAATAAACCCGGAGGGAATAAATGCTACTGGCAGCATTGGAGGTGAGTTACAGTAACTTTTAGTTGCAGTGGTAGTCTGAATAGTCCCCTGTGGGAGTTTAAATTAACAAAAGGTTAGCACCAGGGCAGGTTTTAGCCTAGAGATTGGGCTTGTGTTATTTAGGCTGCAAGTCAGTTTATTTCAATCCATTGTACTACTCTCTCCCCGAATGGGGCTGGGCATATGTGCTAGGTAAATGTTCTACTATTGAGCTATATACAGATCCATATTTAACTGGGCCTTACATCTACCCAGGGGACGCAGTACTGGAATCCCAGTTCAGTGGAGTTCTCACCGGATAAAAGCTGCTTTATCCAGGATGCTCTAATGAGCTGCCCTTTCATCACAGCCTTTGCTGAGTTCTGATGTGATCAAACTCGAAACAAGAGGAGTAAAACAAAACTTTCTCATGTCAGTTGAAACAGTCTGTACAAATACAGTTTTGTTTTTTAAATATACAACGGTTAAAAGCCATGTTACTGTAAAATGGATAGCCACGTTGAAATAACTAGACTTGCCATGCTCAGGGCTACCAGTAAATGTTCTCATAGGCAGCACTGAGGCACTGGTACCACTGTCCATCTTCAACGTCTGTTCTATGCTAAGAAACCAACGCCGGTGTTAGTTCTAGCAGTTTTGGGTGTAGTTTCAATGCTTCCACTTCGATTCAAAACGCCTTGAATATCTTTGGAGTTATTCCAAGTATTTGTCTCTGGCGTGGAACTCACTTTAGTAAATAATTCTTTGGTGGACTTCGTGCACTCTTTCATTTGGATGCAAGCCAAAACTCATCTATAAGGCACACAGTTTTTTATTCAAACTTGGTGACGAACAATTTATCTCTGGGCTACAGACGGAAGAACTGAACCAGTGTCTTGAGGGACCCAGAGGCTAATTACCATCCCTGTGCATAGTTAATACAGCAGAGTGGGGGTGGACGATGGTTTGCCCAGAATCTATTCCATTCCCTCGGGTAAAACAAGGATGTTCTGTCTGCTAGCATACTTAAAGCAGTAACTGTAAAACGGCAATGTTATGGTTGAAGCTTTCGAAGCCATATGTGTTGACAGAATGCTTAAGTCTCTCTCTGCAATAAACGCAAACCCTGCCAGGCAGAACTACCAGGGCCAGTGAGACTTGCAAGCCCAAAAAGCGTAGGGGCTGGAAGGCTGCGCCGCGTTCGGAGCGCATCCAATGTTTCCTCTAACAAAGGCACCGTCTTGAGGCAATTTCGCGGGCCACGTCCCCCCTCCCAGCACCAGCTTTGTCTCCTCGCAGGGGCCCCAGTCGCGTCGCCCGCCGCTTGCAGCCAGCTCGGCCAGGCGTGGGAAGCTGCAGCGAGCAGCGGCGGTGGTTTCCTGCAACCTGAGCGTGCTATTAGAGGATGTCGGAGTGCTGCAGCTGAAAACAGATACCTGCTGCCTGTAAATCGGGGCTGCACTTGGACAACCTCTTTGCGCCAATTACGGCCGTACAAAGAAACTCGATCGGCCGGGGCGGCGGAGGCCTCGCGGGGTCGTGCGGAGCCGGCGGGCCGGGCCTCGCCTCGCCTGGGGGGTGGGGTGGCCTCCTGCCGCGCGCCCCCCGCCGCCGACGTCGGCCGCGTAGACCCCGTGCGCGCTGACTGGCTCGCGCCGGCCTTCGCCGGCTGTGGGCGGTTGGGGCGCCCCGCGGGAGACCGCTCCGCCCCGCCGCCGCCGCGCCGCCGCCGCCGCCGCCGCGCGCAGCCTCGGCCCCCTAGCCGCCGGGGCGGTGGCGCTGTTGCCGCCGCGGCCTGTGAAGCAGAAACTCCCTCCACCCCAGCCCGGCCCGGCCCGGGTCCGCCTCCTCCTTTCTCTCCTCCGCCTCGCCTCCCCTCTCCCGTTCGAGTGAAAGGTGGCGCGGCGGCGCGCGACGCAGCCTCGGTCCCCGGCGCGGGCCCGCGAGCTCCTGAGGAGACCGCGCCGCCGCGGCCGCGAGGGGGAAGAAGGACGGAGGAGAGCGCAGGGACGGCGGCGGGAAGACGAGAGCGCCGAGTGGCAGAGACAGCGCGGGACAGACGGACGGCCCGACGGACGGCTGCCTTCGAGCCTGCCTGCGCGGCCGGTCGGCTCCGGGCGGCGGCGGCCGGAGGGCGCAGGGCGCGCCGGCGCACTCGAGACAATACCCGCGCGCAGCGCGGGCTGGTGGGGGCGGCGGCCTAGCGCGGCCAGGCCCGGCGGAGCTCCGCGTCCTCGCCCCCGTGGGCCGCGCGTGGCCCCGCGGCTTCGGGGCGGGCGCCGTCCCCTCCCCCTCGGCGGCGCGCCGCCCCGGGGTTCCGGGTTCCCGGGGCACCGAGCTGGATCCTGCTTTTCACCCAGGCAGGAAGTGAGTTTCGCACGGCAATTCCGGGCGGTGTCACGAGTGAAAAGTTTTTTCCTTCGGCGGAGGACCTAGTTGGGGCCGGGAAACTCCTGACACAAGTGGCGAGCAGGAAGCCAGCCCGCACCCCAACCCCCACCGGAGCAGCCGCACTGCTGCTGCGGGAGGCAGCTCCACATCCGCCTCGCCCTCACGGGAGCCTCGGCGGGGTCCGCAGCCACGGAGGAAGAGCAGGAAACCATGTCAAGCCGAGCCTCGAGACGGCTGCCCTGAGACACCCCGAGAGGTAAATTTTTTTTTTTTTTAATGAAAAGCGTCGAGCAGCCGCCAAGTTCGTGGGGCCGGAAACGATACTTTTAGTCGGCTTCGCTTTGCCAGAGTTGCCTCACTTCTTGCTCTCGTGTCGGAGTGGCTTGGTGTTTCAGCAGCTGAATAGTATACAACTGGTTTTTTGGAATGTTTGCTTTGTTTTGTCCGATCTGCCGTCTGGATTCCTGTCTTTTAAAAGATGGGATTGTAAGAATGCGGTGGGACGAAAAGTTTTCAGCCATCGCAAGAAAGAGTGCCTTTGTTTGGCAGAAGGTCCAGAAGTTTTAGTGTTCCGGGACGTATACAATGTATATTAAGTTGCTGAGTCTGGCAACTTTTGTTTCGGAAGAAAGTTAAGTCTCTTGCTGCCGGGAGAGACTTGGTTCGCTCTTACTGAGATGGCTGCCGCATTTGTTTATGTTGGTGCAGATTGTTTTGGCTTTCGCGATAATCCTGCGGGGAGATGGTTCTGTTAGGACAGTTGCGTTTCTTTCGACTTTAGAACCATCTGCCTGCCATTCTCGGTTGATTTTTTTTTTTTTTTCCGTACGGCTAAGGCACTAGTTGTCGTAAGTAATGTACTCTTTTTAGTCATTAGCTTACACTGCTTGTTTGGTTACTCGATTGGAGACAACTAGCTGCTAGATTTTTCTTGAAACTGGTGTTCTAGGAAGCTGAAGGAGGTCGTGAAGATTATGAATAAAGATAGAGGAGGATGTGGATGGCTACAAAACAAAGCAAACCCCCAAACACCTACAAGTAGTTGATTGGTCAGGACTTGTATGCAGTTCCGATTCGGAGCATAGGAAAGGAAGAAGAAACGCTTGAGATTTTTCAGGGGAGTCACAGTGAGAAAAAGCGGCGCTGTTTTGCAATTGCATGGCCTTCATATTTTCGTGTTGGCCCATCTGTTTTTGTTTGGTTCTGCCTAATAAGTGAATAGGTACGGACTGTGCTAGTAGGAATTCGTGAAGCATGGAAGACATTCCACCAGTCGCTTCTGAACCAATGGGGGTCGTCTTCATGAGTAAAACTAGTTTTGGTAGCAGTAAACCCTAGTAGTTCGCCCTAGTGTACCTTTTTTAACTTCGTACCTTTTTAAGTTTAGGTCCCCCGCCCCCAAGTGCTTTTGTGGTAAAGGGAGGTAACAGATAATAGTGTATTTAAAAAAAAATAAAAATTATAGGTAGATGTAGCTTAAGGTTAAATTGATGTTTAATCAGATGCTACCAAAACAATCACCAGAAACCCGAGGAAAAAGAGTTGACTTCATTTGAAAGAGGAAAAGTAGGTTTTAAAGATCAGGACCAAATTAGTTCGCAGCTTGTTCTTGGCTGTTTCGCTTTTATTAAGTACATTTCAAAAGGAGAATAATTCCAGTATTTATATTGTTTTGTTACTAGGGCCTGTTCTCTGGAGTTTTTGTTTTCATTTTTATTTTATTGGTAAGATTTGTGAACCAACAAGTTATTCCTGTTAAAATTACGACTGCTTTATGAAGGAATTTAAAGTGAATAACTGGTGGGCTTTATGATTTGGGAACATATAATTAGGCAGCAAAAGAGGTTATTCTTGAGCATATGAAAGAGGGGAACAAAATAAATGACATTGAACTTCGGTTTCCTTTTATGGCTTCTGCTTGGCTTCAGAGCTGCAGCGCCTTAATAGAGCAAGTCTAGAGAAGGAACATTTCGCTGCGTTGATACTGTGTTGGTTGTGTAGGGAGGATTATGGCACTTGACAATGCCTACTCAACACCCCGCCCTTTAAAGGAGTAGTTCTGTTTTTCTTTTTTGGAGAGAGTAGTATGTTTAGGTTTTGACATTTTAAAAATGGGTGTTCCACCTTTGTGAATGTTTGTGAACCTTTGATCCTACCCCCCCCCCCATCAACAAGACATTTATTTTGCAGTTTACTGAAAGTTAGGTAAATTTAGCACTAAATTAACTAGTGAATATTAGGCTTTATACTGTTCTCAAACCAAAGATTTTTGAAGTCTTATTTAAAATGCAACAAAGGTTTGAAAAGGGATTTCTTTTTTAAAAGACAGTGATTTGAAGTCTTTCAGAATGGTCTCAAATTTTATATGTTTTCAGTATTGTGTAAGGAGGGAAGTTCCCTTCCTGGATTAAACTGTGAAGTAAAATAATTTACAGAGTGTTTGCCTGTATTGCATAGAAAGGCTTGTTAATGAAAATAATCTTTCAAAGCTCCACCTGATTCAGAATCAGGAGGCTTCCTTGCCACTTAAGAGCAACCTATTTTGAACGCCACATATATAAAATACTTAGCGAGGTTCAAGAATGGAAACAGTTTTTATTGTGTACTGTTTCCTAACCAAATGATAACGATAGAGGCATTTCTCATTTATTATTGGTAGTAAATCTATGAAATTTGGTTGTTTAAGACATTTTTTCTATTTTTGACCTTTTTTAAATTTTTGTTATAGTGAACACTTATCTGCCCAGAAGCATACTTTAAAATTTCAGAAAATGAGGTACTTATTTGAAATAACTATTTTATTTAATTTTTCTTTAATTAATGCTATTTGTTATCCTTTTTTCCATGTTTATCAATTATTTATTTTTGCCTTGCCTTTTTTCCCCCAAAGGTCCTTAGTTCATGCATATTAATCCTCAAAATGTTTGAAACATGAAACAGAAAAATTGATTTGATCAGTATGTTTAATTCTGATGTTTGCATTCCAACTTAGTGTGCATGGCAGTCAGTATCTTAATGCTTATTAGTATACTGTTCCATCAGTTTTCTTTGTCTACCTCAGTGTCTCTGTAGTTAGTTTTTTCAGGTTGCATATGTTCTTGTGTCTTGATCTATAATTGCATTGGTATTCTATCACACATTATTTTTGTCACTTCCAGTTTTGTTTCATTGAATGAAGGTCTTGATAAGCTTTCTGAATGATAGTGTAAGAATAGAAAATAACATCTAAAAGTAAACAGTAAAATAAAGCTCTACTAACATGGAATGTGTCTATGAATTTATGTATATATAGTATGTTTTAAGAAACCCTAGAAAAAAGCCGGGCGTTGGTGGCGCACACCTTTAATTCCACCGCTCGGGAGGCAGAGGCAGGCGGATCTCTGTGAGTTCGAGGCCAGCCTGGTCTCCAGAGCAAGTGCCAGGATAGGCTCCAAAGCTACACAGAGAAACCCTGTCTCAAAAAACCAAAAAAAAAAAAAAAAAAAAAAACCTAGAAAATAACAAAAATGTTATTTTTGTAATAAAAATAGGTATAATAAAGCCTGTGAAGTTTATTCCCTGGGACACCCTTATTCAGATTTTTGTGTGTAGTAAGCTATTTCTTTTTTTGTGCTAGAAGGATTAAGAAAGGCACGTTGACAACACCATGAAATTATGACTAATTAGTATTACTGTGTGAGAATGGGAAAATGGAAAGAAGACTAAATAACTTAGAAAGTACAGATGTTTCTGAACTTAATGAATCATTTGCATGCTGATAGACTGATCAGAGCTGGAACTAATCAAGAATGCATTCAGTACACCACCCCTACCGAGTATGATGGCTTAGCCTGGACCACCTTACCCATGCTCACAACACACTTACTATTCCTTCAGTTGGGCAAAATCATCTAACACAAAGCATAGCTTATAACAGTGTTTAGTATCTCATGTAAGTTATTGAGTACCTGTATCAAAAAACTCTGGCAACCCATTTCACTGTAGGGTATCCTTTATTCTCGTGACCCTTTTTTGTGGCTCCTGAGAAATATCAAACCTTGGATCACTGGTTGAAAAAGTGATCAAAATTTCAAGTAGTTTTTGCTGAGTGTGTATCGTACAGTGAAACAGCTATAAATTGAACCTTGATATTTCAGAGACCAATTGTATTCTGAACCACTTATTTTGGGACAGAATGCCTTTACATTTCATTTGCAGGTTGGAGGAGTCATTCTGTTGTAATGTTACTACATTATGAGAAATAGTAATAGTCCTAAGATTATATGGTGTTCCGATCTTAGAATCACCAATGCTTCTGTAAATTGAGAAGCCCTGAGAGTTTGGGTTTATGCCAACTATTGATTACTATTCTGTTAGAAATTAAAACAAAATTAAAAATAACAATAAGCCATTGCATGCTAACATTGTTTGAGAAAATAAAAAGTAATTATTTTCCAAAACAAATACAGTTGTGACATGGCACATGGAAAGAACATGGATTGTTCCAGTTCTTTCCATGGCTATTTAGGTCCCTTGCATAAAATGGCATAGTAGTTGTATGTAGCCTAGGCACATCTGCTGAGATACTTTAAAGCAACTCCAGATGACTTGTAATACTAAATACAGGGTAAATAGTAAATACTGTTAGGAAATAATGACAAGAAAGCAAAGTCTGTGTGTATTCAGTATGGATACAATTTTCCCCAAGTATTTTCAACATTGTTGAACCTAGGGATTTGGAGGACCGACTATAAAAGAGGGATGTTTTTGCACTTTTGCAAGTTACTTGTGTTAGGCTTAATGGCTGAAATCTCATATATCAGTTTCTTCCATCTGTTGCAATATGTTGTTTTGATTGAATTGTAGGAAGAAAATCTATCCCATACAGTTATGTTTCTAGGAAAGGGAGGACTGTTTTCAAACACTCTTTAGATACTTACAGGGAGAGTCTTGAGTTGAGGCTTAATCTTTCAGCTTGCTCCTTGGTTTTCAGTTCTTAATAAATTGTTTTTGCAATACAGTTTCTAAGAACTCTCCCCCTACCCTAGAGAAGTTGGCTTTTATTTTTCAGCTGTATTTTGGCCTACAAGTAATTTGGAAAAACTGAGGTATTACTTATTTTAATATTATTTTCTGTTTCTTATTTGAAATTATGTCTTTTTGTGCCTGGTAGATCTGTTGTTGTTGTTGTTGTTATTATTATTATTATTATTGGGTAAAGTTTTTATTAATGGCCTGCCTTGTACCTTATTAGTCATTTAAGCATGACCAATACTTGTTCTTGCTTTGGTAATTGCTTAGAGGAGGAGAGTTGTACTAACGTGTTTCAGCGTTAGGATATGTGTGTAGATCTTCTTGGCACAGGTGTTTCCTGTCCTTCAGGAGATGCCTTCCTATTTTCAGAACCCTGCTGGCTTGTCAGTTTCCCACAATATTGGAGCTTCAGCGCATTCATTTGACTGTAGCTTGTCTACAAGCTGACTTACTGCTCAGACACAGTTCTCCCAGTCCTTCTTGCTAAGAAAACTGTTTTTGGAGATACATTTTATGCTTATTTTCAGCATATGCCCCTCATGTATAGTAATAGCTATACTTGTTTATCCTTTGGCTGCTATAAAAAGTTCAAGACAGAGTTAATGCCTGTAACCACCGATAGTAACAAACCCTATACATTTTTGTTTGTTTTGTTTCTCGAAGAAGGGTTTCTCTGTGTAGCTTTGGAGCCTGTCCTGGAACTTGCTCTGTAGACCAGGCTGGTCTCGAACTCACAGTGATCCACCTGCCTCTGCCTCCGGAGTGCTGGGATTAAAGGCGTGCACCATCACTGCCTGGCTTCAAACCCTATAATTGCATGCCTTTTCTGTCTTAACTAAGCACTTGCCACATACTGTGGTTGTGACTTTATTTTTAAATTTAAAAATTTTAAGTGGTACATATTGGCTTTGAGGGCCTCTACCTGCTAAGCAGGTAGTCTACCATATAATGGTAGCACCTCCCACTCCCCCCATCCCGCCCCAGTGGCTGTGACCTTTGCTGTTAAGGTGGGATAGCAAACTAGTGTAAATTTCTTTACAATTTCACAGATAGAGGGAAGACTCCTTGTTGTTGATTTGGAGACAGGGTCTCTTGTAGCCTAGGCTATGAACTCACTGTGTAGCTGAGGTTGGCCTTGAACTTCTGATCCTCTGCCTCTAGTCTCAAAGTGCTTGGGATTATAGGTGTATACCGATACACCTGGTCATAAGATGGACTGATTCTTAATGTGGATTTTTAGCAATTTCTTATTTTTTTCTTTTATTATTGAGAACTTGTACTTTTTTACTGAAAAGGAAATGGCTTTTCTTTGACTTATTAGCATGTTTGCTTTTTGAGTTCATTGAGTAAAATAAGCTTTATGTGAACACAATCCCTGAAATACCTCTACAATGTATCTGATACCTCCCTAGATGGCTATTACTTAACTGACAGGCAGGGAGTGTATCCAGTAGAGATGCACTGGAAAGGGATAGTATGAGATTTTACTTAGAATTTTTATTTCCAGAATTTTTTATCAAGTAGTTTTAGACCATGGCTGACTTCAGATAACTGAAACTGTAGGCTGTAGAATTGGGTAACCTGGACCATTCATTACGTTGTGTTTGTTGTCACCTCCCCTCCCCAAACCTTGCTAGTTGAAGATTACCTTGTAGGTACATACTCTTCCCAGGTTTTAAAAATGGCTACAGACTTTTTGAAGGCTCTCCCTCTTGTGTGTGTGTGTGTGTGTGTGTGTGTGTGTGTGTGTGTGTGTGTAAGATAGGGTCTTATGTAGTCTAGATTGACCTCAAACTCTAGCCAAAGATGACCCTGAACTCCTGATTGATCCTTCTGCCTCTGTCTGCTGAGTGTTGTGATTACAGGCACATGTGCCATTGTTTGCTACCAGGACTGGTTTTATGTGGTAGTGGGAATCAAATTCAGAGCTTTGAGCATGTTCAGCAAATACTTCATCTGAATTATATCCCCAGTCCTTTTCTTAATTTTGGAGGCGATGACAGGACATAAAAGTTTAATCTATTTGTTCTTTAGCCTGTTTGACAATAAATGCCCTTCTGATGCCTTATCACTCTAAAATACCTCCATGTTTATTTCTTATAAAAAAGGATATTTTACATGACCACATTATGGCTATCATAGTTAGACTTTAACACGAACACTATCTTCCAGACCCTATCAGTAGTCTTTATGTGTTACAGTTGCTTGTCACTCTGCTCCTGCAATCTAGCACAATTTAGGCACTGATACATTTGAAAACTACAGACTTCATTATTTTGTAGAATATGCCTTTATTTTCAATTATCTGATATGTTTCATATTTAGTTCTTACATTGGATTTCATAATTAAATTGCTAGGATTAGTTCTTCAGCATCCTTGTCAGAGATTTACACTCTCCTGTGTTCTTATGTCATCAGGTGCCTTTTTTTTTTTTCAAGATCTCCCCCCATTTGTAATTAATAATTTGAAGATAGGTGTTTTGAAATGTAAATATTTTTATTAGATTTTTAATTTACTTACATCAAATTACTCATGATTTCCTGCTATATTCACAGGGCTATAATTCATTTTCATTAATTTTGAGGTTCATTATTTTTAATGTAGGGCTGGTAATTGAGCATGATAGGCCAGTCTACTCCCACTGAGCTGTGCTTCTATCCCTCATGTTGTTACTGAATTGGCTAGTGAGAACTTCTTCCAGTTGGCTTATTTTTTTATTTAATTAACTTAGAATACAACTATGCTTTTTAGATATTCTAAACTGATCTGCTACTTCCTTGGTTGTTAAAGATTTATCTGTGTATGTGGGAATGCATGAGCACATACAGGTCAAAAGTTGTCCTTGTTCAGTGTCCTACTCTACCATCCTCTACCTATTTATTCCTTTGAGACAGGTTTTCTCCCTGAAGCTGAAGATCATGGTTTGTTTCCTTCCTTCTATGCTGGAATCCAGCAAGCCTCCTGTGTCATGCCCCCAGGATGGGCTCACAGGCTTGTTCAGGATACCTGATTTGTTTTGTGGGTACAGGGATATGAACTCCAGGCCTCATTATTTGTGTAGCAAGTGCTTTTAATCATTGAGACATCTCTCCAGACCCTCTTTGGTTATTTTAAGAGGAAAGTGGTACTTAGGAACCAGAGTCTGGGTACTTACTTTATTGCTTTTAGGGTGCTGCTGCCCCAGGCCTCCCAGTGTGCAGAATCTTTTTATGAACACATATTTGTATTTGCATCTATGTGAGAAGACTATGAGTTTACAATAACACTAATTCTAATCTACACAGACTTTTCAATTTTTTTGTTGTTGTTGTTAGCTTTTTTAGAGAGGATTTCCCTGTAGGTTTTAGAGCCTGTCCTGGAACTCTCTTTGATGACCAGGCTGGCCTTGAACTCACAGAGATCCATCTGCCTCTGCCTCCCGAGTGCTGGGACTAAAGGCATGTACCACCACCGCCCAGCCAGACTTTTCATTTTTCGTTTCCTTTACTGGGGATCAGACTTGGGGCCTCTGTCATCTGTATCTCTAGTTTTGCTTTTGCTTTATATTTCAAAAAATGCCTTACTAAGTTGTCCAGGCTAGTCTTGAACTCGCTCTGTAGCAGAATTCTTGCCTCACCCTCCTCCAAGCCTCCCCCCTTCAGCAGTGAATTACAGACCTCTGTATCACTAGGACCTGCTCATTCTTGGCTGTCTGTCCAGTATCTGTAACATCTCTGACAGTGAAAAGTAGCCCCCCCCCTCTCTCTCTCACACACACACACACACACACACACACACACACACACAGAGAGAGAGAGAGAGAGAGAGAGAGAGAGAGAGAGAGAGAGAGAGAGAGAAATTGGCATTCTGAACTGGAAGTCCCTATAGGCCTTGTACATGATATGCTAAGTGATCTCTCTAAGCTATATCCATCCTGAGTTTGGTACTTTTACTGTTGCCCTTAGACTAGTTCCTTATAGAGGTAATTGTTATATTCAGTGTAAATGCAGTGATTTTGATACATCTATGCTTTTTCTTTGGGGAGGGGTGTTACTTGATGCAGGCATGTGTATGTGTTTGGGGAAGCCAGAGCAGGAAATCCAGTGTCTATTGTTCTCCACCTTTATTGACATGAGCTGGGGGGGTATGAACTAGAAATCCACCTTCTTGACTAGGCTGGCTGGTAAGGGAGCTTGTAGTGGCTGGCTGTGTGTGTGTGTCCCCATGCTGGGCATATGAACACATATGCTTGCAGAGCAAGTACTCAAGGAGCCTTTCCCTAATCCTTTGTGCCATGTCAAAATTCTATTGTTTATATCATCCCAAAGTTTGTTTTCAAACTACAGGTTAATTCTAAACTTTGGAGTGGAGGTGTTTACATTAGGATCTATATGAGAAACTTGTGATTTAAAAATGAATTTCTTTTTTGTCGCACTGTCATTTACCCTAGAATTAATAGGTCAGACTTTCCTATCCTTGGAGACTTTGGAGATGATTTGAGGTGCATACCAAGATAGCCCTTTGTTATTAGATCTGCTTTTGGGCTGAAAGAATCCCATGAGCTGTTTAGGTGCTCTGTGAACTCCATGAAATGTAGTTTATTGTTTTGGTGTACTATGTGTTGGGGGGGGGTTACACAGCTGTTTGATACGTCATAAGTAAGAGAAAGCCATTTCTAAACCAGAGACCATACTAGTCATCTTTTTTTTTTTTTTAAGGCAGAAAGCAAACAAGTAAACTTTGTTTTCTCTCTTTTAATACTTAGACATTTTGTTATTACTATTGGGGGGGGCGGGGGGTGCATACAAGTACCACAGTGAGCATGTAAAAGGCAGAGGACAACTTTTGGGAGTTGATTCTCACCTACCATGCAGACTCTGGCTTTGCAGCAAGAACTACCTGCTGAGCCTATTAACTCACCCATTAGCAGTCATCTTTAGTCTTTACTATTGTTCTTATTTTAGTTATTGGAATAGTTTCTAGTTTTATCAGTTTTACCTTAATTTGTTTTTTTTGTTTTGTTTTGTTTTGTTTTCAAGATAGATTTTTCTCTGTGTAGCCCTGGTTGTCCTGTATTCAATGAAAGTATCTTATCAACTGGGTTATATATCTGCAAACCTTCATAAGAAGATTTTATTACTGCCTGGGGGCTTCCATTAAACTTCCACTTGCCTTCTCTAGCATTGTCAGCTATAAAAATAAGCAAAAGGAAACTTACTAAACTCTGAATGTTTATAGAGAAACGAAGATCCTTGGGTTGATTCTTTTAATAGTTGGTTCCTTCTGTCTCTGTGTTTGAAGACATCCTCAGTTATCTGAGAAGGACCTCTTGAGCATTGTTACTGTACTGGTTCTTTTTCTCTCTTTGAAAACAACAAAACAGCAAAAACCCTAAAAACAGCAACAACAACAACAACAAAAAACAAAGCCACACCAACTGTCTATAAACATTTTCCTTGAACTGCTATTTCTTTTGATTAATAAAAAAGGAAGCTGTCAGCTCAGTGGAGGAAGTGAAGGTCTGGAGATAATTTAGTTTATCAGTAACATTAAGATTAGAAATATGAGTCCAGTTTTTCCAATTCTGTTGCCTTCACACTTATATTAGTATTTCTTTAAGTATGCTTGACAAGTCTGATTTCTTTAGACTAGTACTGTTTCCTAAAGATTTAAATTAATATTAGAGAAAACATGTTGGGGTTCACATAAGTTAGGGAATCCTGGATTAATACTCCCCCCCTTTGTGGCAAATGTCAATTTATCATAGATTATAGTTTTTAAATTTTAGCAATAGTTGGAACACAGTTCAATTTACAAGAACTGTTAGTATTAATATTTGAGGCAGTAAGTTCCACAGAAGTTTATCTTAAAGCAGTATGCAGATTTTTGTTTTTTCCAAATACACATATGCTTTCTGTGTTGTTTTAGGTTTGCAAAAAAATTGCCATTAGATGAAGTGTTGTTTTCCCATTTCCTATATTATTAGCATCTTATACTTATGTGGCATATTCCTTGCAATTGATGAGCTAATACTGATACATTATTACTAACCAGAGTTCATAGTTTATTTTAAACTTTGCTTTGTATGTTATACTGAGGTCTTTGACAAATATATGACAACTATGATCTGCCATTATTGCTAAGAATAGTATTCAGTGATGTGGCTTAAATGAAAGGAATGGCAGCATTGATATTAGGGATGGCAGTGAGGAATGCTAATACTCTGTGATAAGACAGTTATTTTACCTGAGATCCAGTTGTCTTGTACTGACTCTTATATGTGCATAATGTATTACCAATGTGAAAGTTCCTTGTAGTTTTGAAGACATACATATTTTATCTGGAAAGTTGAAATTAAACAGTAGCTTCTTTTATTTCTGAGAAGTAGGAAAATGATTACAGATCAAGTGAAAGATCCATTTAAAAACAATATCGATTAATCATTGAAATAGTCTTAGGTAGCTGAAGCTAGAATCATGATCCTGAGTGATGAGATTTTAGGCTTAGGGCCTGATGTCCTGCTGTGAAAGCTCAGTTTCTTTAACTACAACTGCTGTCAACTTCTAGATAATTTCTACTTGGTTCAACCCAAGAACTGTAGTTCCCACTGACACATCTTCCCAATATTTACAGAGCCTCCCAGCTCCCCAGGATTTTCCTCTTCAGTTTCCTTACTGTGTTAAAATACACATAAAATTCACTTTGATCTTCTCCTCCCCCAACAGTAGAAAGGAAAGTTTATCCAATCAATAGTGTAGATTAGAAAGGAATGCATTGTCAGGGTTGACAGCTGGCCACGTTAGTGAAGGTACTAAAGGGCTGATCTTTTGACTTTTTGAGAAAGTCTAATATAGCTAAGGCTATCTTTGGACTTGCTGTGTATCTGAGGGCTGACTTTGAATTCCTGGTCTTCCTGCTTCCACCTCTCAAGTGCTGGGATTACACGCATTCACCATCACTCGTGGCTTCATTATTTTAGTGTTTTACAGTTTTAGCATTACGTACATATTGTTGTATACGTGTTTCCACCATCCATCCATTTCTGATATTCCTTCTCTTATAAAATTGAAACTTATTAAAAGTGACTTTATGGTCACCCAGTCGCTGACAACTACTATTTTACTTTTTGCCTGTGTTATTTTTGATTATGTGATATGTATTTTAGGATAATGTCCTTAAGGTTTCTCTACAATATGCCTGATACTAGAATTTCCCTGACCATAACCAAGGCAATTTATAGAAGAAAGAATTTATTCAGGCTTACAGTTTGTGCTGGTTAGTTGTTGTTTTTGTCAACTTAACACAAGCTAGGGTCATTTGGGAAGAAGAAACCTCATTTAAGAATATGCCTCCATCAAATTGCCTGTAGGCAAGCCTCTGGGTACATACATTTTCTTGACTAAAGATTGATGTTGGAGTGTCCAGCCCACTGTGGGTAGTGCCACCCTTGGGGCAGGTGGTTCTGGTCTATATAAAAAAGCCAACTGAGCAAGGCAGTAAGCAGTGTTTTTTAATAGCTAAGGCAATTAGAGAAATACAAATAAAACAACTTAGATTTCATCTTACCCAAGTCAGAATAGTCATGAACAAAATAAATAAACAAACAAACAAACAAACAAACAAACCAACGAGGCCAAGGATTTGGGGAAAGGGGGGAACCTCATTTACTATCATTGGGATTGCAAACTGGTGCTGCCAATCTGAAAATCAGGTATGGAGAATTCTCAAAAAGCTAAAAATAAATCTATCATATATCCCAATTATACCATTGCTTGCCATTTGCCCAAAGGACTCCATACCCTACTTCACAGATACTTGCTGAGCCATGTTCATTGTCACTCTGTTTATAATAGCTAGGAAATGGTAACAACCTATGCCTGTCAACAAATGAATAGATAATAAAATGTGATACATATAAACAATGGAATGTGACTCAGCTATGAAAAAAAATAAAGTCACGACATTTACATGTAAATGGGTGGGGCTAGAAATATTATATTGAGTGAGGTAACCCAGACCCAGAAAGGCAAAGGCTACCTTTTCTCTCATCTGTAGTTCTTAGCCCGAAACTTTCAGATGTGAATACAGAACCTGGAGTAACCACAGAAACCAGGAAAGTAAAAAGAGATCATGGGAGATAATGGGTGGTGCTAGAAAGGGGAATAGCAGAACACAAATTATATGGAAATGGGAAAACCAGAGTGTGGGGGAAGTATTAGGAAGGAGGATGGAGGTCAGTACAGAAGGAAAAAAGGGAAGGAGGGACAAACAATACTAAGGATGTTTGAAAAAGATGTAAGTAATCATATCTTACACTTACCTAAAATTATATGTATTACATATACATGTTTATGTGTCTTAAATGAAGTTATTCCACTTGGGCTGGTAGTGCTCCCACCCAGAACCATAAACTGTCTAACAAGAACCACAGTACCAGGTATGAGAAACCTGATGGTGGTTTGAATGAGAATACACACCCCCTCCAGTCTTGGGCATGTGAACACTTGTCCCCAGTTAGTGTCACTTCTAGTTCACCCATTGATTAGTGTTGTGGTTGAGGTTTTCTACCCCTGTCACCATGCCCCTACTGTTTGTTGCTATTCCTTCTGCCACGATGGACTCTAAAAACCTTCTGGAATGGTCCATGTCTTGTTTGCTTTCTGTTGCAAGCTATCCCCCCCCACCCCCCGTGTGTGTGTGTGTGTGTGTGTGTGTGTGTGTGTGTATTTAAGAGTTCTGCTTAGGTCTTTCTGTAGTAATCCTAAATTGAGGTCTCTGATCCCCCACCCCCACTCCCACCCCATTAGAATGAGGTTTCAGGAATTAAGGGAAGTGCTCTTACCAGACTAGGAAAGATACACAATATTACCATGATGTAACTTTGTTTACTTGGTTAGGGTAGTATAGTTAGGGTGGATCTTAGTGAGTTCACGGTCAGCCTGTTCTACAAATCGAGTTCCAGGACAGCCAGGACTGTTTCACAGAGAAACCCTTGTGTGTGTGGGGCGGGGCGGGGGGGGGGGGGGCAGTCCACCTTCAGAAGCCAAATCGGACCAAGTAAGTTGGACCTACTGGAGAGAACTAAATGTTCAGGAAGAGATGTTTGGATACTTTGGAGATAATTCTTCATAAAGGTTTGCCCAATATGTTACCATACTTTTGTATGTTTTTTTCCTGTAGGACCACTTAAGTAGTTGGCATGTAAAAGAGACTATGGCATAGCAAGGAAGGCTTATATCATTAATCCAAAACCATAAATATGTTAGCAAAAGAAGTCAGTCAAATGTAGTCAGTTTGCGATTTTAAAATTTGATTTATATAATCTTTACTGAGTCCTGAGGTTTTTTTTTTTTTTTTTTTTTTGAAACAGGCTATCCATGTAATTCAAGCTTTCCTCCAGTTTGCTGAGACAGGTCTCTTGCTGGGACCATATTATAGGCTCTTAGATATGGCTAACCTGGCTGGCCAGCAGACTCAAGGGATCCCCTGTCTACTTCCTCATTACTGAGAATATAATCATGCACTACCATGTCTGGCTTTTTAGGTGGGTTCTGGGGATCTAAGTCAGATCCTTATGTCTGCAGGGTTGCACTTCACTGACTGAACTATTTCCTTCGCCTTTCTTTTCTTTTTCTTTTTTGGTTTTTCGAGACAGGGTTTCTCTGTATTGCTTTGGAAGCTGTCATGGAACTCGCTCTGGAGACCAGGCTAGCCTCGAACTCACAGAGATCCACCTGCCTCTGCCTCCTGAGTGCTGGGATTAAAGGCGTGCACCACCAACACCCAGCTCCTTCGCCTTTCTAGTTAAATGTTTTTTATTATTATTATTTTTCAGGTATGTGTGTGTACTACTGAGTGTATGTGACGGTCAAAGGACAATCGGTGGGAATTGGGTTCTCTACTTTGACCATGTATGTGTTTGGGATTGAACTCAGTTTATCAGGCTTGGCCTCAAGTACCTTTACCTGCTGAGCCATTTTGCCAGCCCAGTAAGTGGAGATTTCATCATGGTTGTGTGGCATACATATGCTGTTCCATGCCTTGTGATAATTCTCCTATGTTAGAAATTTTGGATGGCATATCACCAACATGTAATCTGTAGTTGTGAATGTGAATCTTCATTTATTTATATCTATTCTATCCTAATAAATAGAATCATGCTATATATACTCTTGTGCCTGGCTTCTTTCATTAAATAATGGTTTTGAGATTCATCTGTGTTTAGTCAATAATTCACTCTTTCTAACTGCTGAGTGGCAACTCCTCCAATTTGTTTATCCATCTTTTAATTAAACATTTGAATTCAGTCATTTAGGGACTATACAGCTGCTCCCAACATATTGCAAATGCATGTTTTCAATTCTCTTTGGCAGATGGGAGTGGAACTACTGTAGGTATATATTTAATTTTAGAAGGAGTGGGCATCAATTTTTTCAAGTTCTCTACAGGATACTAATATGCACCTTTAAAATACTTAATGACAGCCAGGCAGTGGTGGTGCAGCCTTTTATCACAGCACTTGGGAGGAAGAGGCAGGCAGATCTCTAAGCTTGAGGCCAGTCTGGTCTACAGAGTGAATTCCAGGACAGCCAGGGATATACACAGAATGTATGTCTACACATACACCCCCTCAAAAAAAAGCTTAATGACATTTTCTAAATGTGATCATGGTTACGTATGTGGCTATAATAATTAGTACTGCTGTTTATTCTATGTTCTAGTTAGTGGAATAGGTTACTCACCTGCCCCCTTTTTAACCTTGTATGGGGTTTGGAAGATTAAACTACCTATGACTTCATTTCAAATAAATAAAGTATATTAGTCAATATTCCATTGCTACCAAATGTCTAAGATTGGTACTTTTTAATTAAAGGTGATTTACTTAGCTCAAAAATAAGGTTGTCTGGCATGGGCACTGAGTTGGGGGGGGGGCTTGAGAGCGCTCGAACCCCTGTGTGGAGAGGTGCAGAGAGAGAGAGAGAGAGAGAGAGAGAGAGAGAGAGAGAGAGAGAGAGAACAGAGAGACAGGAGAGGCACATTATGTAGCTGAGAAGCAGACAGAGACAGAGAATTTCTCATCACTATGTAATCCAGATAGTATCAAACCTGTAATACTCCTGTCTCAGCCTCTTGAAGGTTGAGATTATAGGAATACTACCATAACACATGGCTCAGCTCATAATTTTGAATGCTGAAATCCAGGCACAAGAGTATATATAGCATGATTCTATTTATTAGGAAATATTAAAACCCAGCTCTCACATTAGATGTGAAGAGTGATTGCCTCTGAATAGTAGGGCTGTTAACTGGATGGAGGGTATAAGGGAACTTTTTAGGTAATGAAAATGTCCTGAAACCCCAATA
Organism: Cricetulus griseus; assembly: GCF_003668045.3. NCBI lineage: Eukaryota > Metazoa > Chordata > Mammalia > Rodentia > Cricetidae > Cricetulus > Cricetulus griseus. The sequence continues at coordinate 322,162,904 of NC_048595.1, read as the reverse complement.
TAATTGAATATACTCTAAGATATGTTCATTTCATTGTATAGCAGCTTCACCAAAAAAAAAAAAAATCCCCCAAAGAAAAACAAAACAAAACAAAAATGACAGGAGAAATGGCTCAGTGGGTAAAGTGTATTTGTCACCAAGCCTGACATCATGAATTTTATCCCTGCAAGTTTTACTTTGACCTGTGTGTCATGGCATGTGTTCTTCCACCAATAAATAAATGAATATAGTAAGAAGTTTTAGAAAATGAAACAAAAATATGCAGTCTAGATCCTGCATGCCAGAGATTCTGATCTGAATTATTTAGGGTGATAGCTTGGGTATTGGATTCTAATGTACAGTCGTAATTAGGAACTTAAGAGTTCAGCTGGGTGGTGGTGGACACCTTTAATACCAGCACTCAGGAGCCGGGAGTTTGGGGGATGGTGGGAATGTCTGTGAACTGGAGGCCAGCCTGTATTATTTTTCTTTTTTTAATTCTTTTTTTGGTCTTTCTTCTTTTGGGATTGGGGGCAACCTGCCACCCAGCTCGCAAATAAATCACACAGAGGCTTATTCTTTCTTATGAACGCCTGCCTGGCCTTAGCATGGCTTGTTTCTTAAATTATCCTGTCTACCTTTTGCCTTTGGGTTTTTATCTTTCCCTGTTTCTGTATACCTTTCTTTACTACTTATTCTGTGGCTTGCTGTGTAGCTGGGTGACTGGCCCCTGGAATCCTCTCTTTCTCTTTCTGTTTCTCTATCTTCTCCTGTTTACTCTCTCTGCCAGCCCCTCCTTTCTCCTGCCTAGCTATTGGCTATTCAGCTCTTTATTAGACCAATCAGATGTTTTAGACAGGCAAAGTAACAGACACAGCCTCCAGAGTTAAACAAATGCAGCATGAAAGAATGCAACACAATTTTGCATCATTAAACAAATGTAACACAACTTTAACTAATATTCTACAAGAAGTCTGGTCTACAGAGTAAGTTCCAGGACAGCAGGACAACACAGAGAAACTGTCTTGTAAAACAAAAAACAAAAACAAAAACAAACAAACAAAAAACAAAAAAAAAACCTGAGTTCAGTTGTAAGAATCATTGATCATTGGTTACAGATAACTTGCCTTTGGATGTAGTCCCATCAAGAGTGCAATTGCTACTATAGACAGTTTCTGTTCCACTTGGTCCTGGTCCTGCGGCTGTTTTGTCCCAAAATAAATGCACAGAGGCTTATTTAATTATTAACTGCTTGGCTGAGGGCTCAGGCTTCTTATTGGCTAGCTCTGTCTTAATTATTAACCCATTTCTACTAAACTATGTATTTCCATGTGGTCTTGGCTTACCAGAGAATGCCTGGCGTGCTATCTTCCTGATAGTTCATAGCATCTCCCTGGCAGCTCCTCTCTGCCTCCCTCTTCTCAGCATTCTAGTCTGGTAGCCCCGCCTATATTTCCTGCCTGGCTAGATCCTACCTGTCCATAGGTCAGAACACCTTTATTCATCAACCAATAAGAGAAAAATATATTTACAGCATACAGAGAGGGACATCCCGCATGATGCTACACTTGTAAATTGACACAGATATATGGTATATTGTCAACTAAACTACAGTTAGAAGAGACATTGCTATTTGTGATAAGATTTGATGTCAAAAGTTAGATAAATTTAAAAATTTTAAATTTTAAAACAAATCTTAATATTCTCTTAGTTTACTGGATATTTACAACTTATTAAATAAAATACTGTGCAAAAAGCAAAACAATCTACCCACTCCAAATACAAGCATTGTATTGACTCCTTCATGACAGGACAACAATTATCCCTGGCCTCTGACTAATGCATTTACTACCATATGTGTGAGAACCACTGTCAGATTTGGTGTTAATTACTCTGTCATTTCCTTATTCCGTAAGGAAGTGTACTTTTCCATTTGAGTTCAGTAATGTGTAAAGATGAGTTTTAGGAACCTTTGCTGGGGAGGGCACTTTAAAACTCTTAAAATTGTGTGTCTGTGCAGAGCAGTGGTTCTCTACTTTCCTAATGCTATGACCCTTTAATACAGTTCTTCATGTTATGGTGACTCCCAACCATATTCATTGCTACTTCATAACTATAATTTTGCTACTGTTATGAACCTTAATGTCAATATCTGTGTTTTCTGATGGTCTCAGGTGACCCTGTGAAAGGGTCATCTAACTCCACTGGTACATGGGTATGTGCATATTTTAGTGCAGATGCCCACAGAGTCCAGAAGAGAGTATCAGATTTCTTGGAGCTGGAGTTGTGGGCCATTAGATGACAGTGCTGGCAACTAAAATTGGCCCTCTGAAGAGCAGCAATTGCTCTTTAACCTCTGAGCCCAGGGGTACATGTCAATATTGAGAGCATCCAGCCAATTTGGTATTAGAGGTAATGGAGATAGATGAGTGGTGAGGTCTGTGAGTGTCAATGTTTTATTGTGTTGCAGAAAACTAATGATCTAGCATTTGACCAGGAAAGAGTTGTCAAACCAAGAAAGACAGCTTGTAAGTTACACGTATTTAAAATAATGCCTCAGTGAAATGCTAGAGAAATGACTAAAATACTGAGACAGGTCACTTATTTTTAAAGTCATGTGGAGGGAAGAACAGTTATTGTGTAAATGTATAATATCTCAAAAATGATACTGAAGAAACTCAACTGATCTTCCATTTGGATGAAAAATCAGTGACTTCCTTATTTGTATAAAATTTGTTTGATTAGAGCATAAATCCTGTTTTCTGAGTTAACAAAATAGCCAGCAAACCCTTAATATTATTAGAGCAGAAAGGAAAAGTATAAACAGTAATCCATCTAAGCAGAAAATAACCAATAGCAACACATTATTTAGTAAATATCTGCCAAATAATGACCTTAAATATAAATGGTTTTAACTCATCAACAGACACAGAGAATCTTACTGGGAAAGTGGAGAAATTAAGCTTCTAGGAAAAAAAAAAAACAACATGTCTATCTGTAAAACATCAGAGTTTAAAATACAGTTTACAGATGTAGTTGTGTGTTTCTATTTTGGGCAATATGTTTCTGGACAACTTAAAGCAAATATTAGAACTTAATGTGACTCAGGAAACAATACACTTGTTTGCTTTGATTCTGCTTAAGTTTCCATAACTTTCATGTACATACTACATGAAGGTATATTTATATGTAAGCATTTTATAAATGAAGGTGTTTCATACTCATAACTTTAGGTTTAATACTATAAATTATTTTTCTCCAATTTTAAGAATTTAGATTAGCTGATTTAACTAGGGGCTCATGCATTCCAGTTAAGCACTCTACTCCTGACCATACTCTTAAGTCTCCATTTTAGTAGTTTTCATCAAATTCTGTAATTTTTTTCAAAAACAATTCATACTGAGATTAAGAAGATAAACAATAATTTTTTGGAAGAGTTCTACCAAAAATGTGATTTAAAAATAAAATCAAATATATCTGTTTTGAAATTTTGTTACTAAATACAGTTTAACATAAACATTATTCACCTGTAAATAGCATAATATATATTTTTAAGAATTTTATGCAAAGATATTTTTAAAGCTTTTGGTTAAACTGTAGAAATGGTGGCAGCTTCCATTTACTGAGTTGATTCCCATTTCAGAGATGCCTATGTTAATACTACTCAGTTAATAAAGTTTTTTAGTAATGACAGTCAGTGCATATTAAAAACTGTTTCAGGGCCAGTAAGATGGCTCAGCAGATAAAAGTACTTTATGCAAACTCGATGACCTGAGTTTGATATTTTGAACCCATGGTGAAGGAGAGAACCAGTTCTTGAAAGTTAAAGTGAAAGGGGTGGGGTAAGATGGTAGAGATTAAAAAGAGCCTATTTTAGAAGATTATAAAAATACAAGTTATTGGGATGGATCAATATTAAAATTATTGTGATTCCATAAGACAGCCTAAAACAGTTCTTTATATGTTTGTGAATGCTCATGTGGAGCATGTGTTTGTCCAGGTGTGTACTCTTTCACGGACCTGTGAAGGCAAAAGTGTCTTCTGTCACTCTCTGCCTGTTCCTTTGCAGTAGGGTCTTTCCCTGGACCTGGAGCTCATTTTCCAGGCTAAAATGGAAATCTAGAAGCCACAGTAATTCTGGAGTTACAGGCATTCAGGGAACACCCAGCTTGATGCCTAGGAGATAGGATCAAAGTTCTGGTTTTCATGATTGCACAGTGGGCACTCTTTAACTGCTGAGCCAGCTCTGTTCTCTAACTCCTTTACTGATTTTTTTTATGTTCAATTTTGTGAAATGTATGCATATATATGCATTTGTATATATGTGGGTGTACATAGGTGCATGTGCATGTAGAGACCCAAGGATGACATCTCTAGTTTTAACTTTATAATTTCCCACCTTTTCCATTGAGATGAACAAGAAGGCTTGGCTAGATAGCCAGCTTGCTCCAGGGATCTCCTGTCTGTACTTTCTGAGCACTGAAATTAAAAGCTGGCTACAACACTCACTTGACATTTACAGGGGTTCTGGTACAAAGCTTAGGGTGTTGAGTCCTTCAGTGTGGACGGAAGGATAGAGACAGTGGTTTTCAAAGTAATTGACGATATTTACATTAGATTTTTCATGTATTTGAGGTTTTTTTTTTCCCTAAATTTAAGTTCAGAAGCTTTGGTATAAAGCTATCAATGTGACTAATGCTTTATAAGAAATAAGCAGAAGCTAGAAAAATGGGATTGTATGAAGGATGTAATTGGTCTTGTAGACGCTCAAAGCCTAGAAGGCAGTTAATTTCAGGAAGGCATTAGAATAAATAATTAGACAGTGTTCAGGAATTCAGGTGCATCTCTATGTTATACTTTAGTAAGAGTGTTCTGTGCAGCAACTTCTGAGGGAACTGGTTTTTTGTTTGTTTGTTTTTTGGTCTTAACATATTACGAACTATAAAATGATTGATATAACTTCTCTGGTTTGCAACAGTGTTACTGTTAGCTGTTGTACGGTGGATATGGGAAGCACCCTTTCAGATGGAAGAACAGCCTCAAAGCAGGGCTGATCTATTGAGTAGACTGCTTGTTATACATACCTACTTCTCAAACCACTTACTCTGCCTTAATAGTTTGACAAAGGCATGATATGGATTTGTGGTGACTATTTTTAAAGAAAGGAGAAATCACAGTGGAGTAAGAAGCTGTTCTAAAGAGGCCTTGTGTGTTTTCTTGAACACAGAGTGATGTTTCCATGGTTTATCCCTGCTGTATTAAAAGCTAGTACATTACCTTTTTCTAATATAGCTAACTGATACTCCATTGTATGGACATGTCATTTTGTCCACCATACCAGATAGTAACTGTGGATAGTAATGTTGTGGATCTGCCTGTTTTCCAACGTGCCTGTACTGTTTTTATATTACCTTCAGTAAAGTACAAGAGTTCTAGTTTCTCCACATCCTCCTTAACGTTTATTTCTGTCTTGATGATAATCCCTGTACTTGCATAATGGTGAGTTACTGAGGGTTTTGAGTTGTATTTTTCCTAATGATTAAAGATGCTAGTATCCCTATGTAATTTGGATTTTTGTTTACTTTTGGAGCAAAGCCTGTTAAGCCCTCCCCTCCCTCCCCTCCCCTCCCCTCCCCTCCCCTCCCCTCCCCTCCCCTCCCCCTCCCCTCCCCTCCCCATAGGAATTCTAATTACTGGTCAATATCCTTTTGTAGACAAGGATTACCTTGAATTTCTTTTTTTTTTAAGATTTATTTATTACATATACGACATTATGCTTCCCTATATGCCTGCAGGTCAGAAGAGGGCACCATATCTCATTACAGATGGTTGTGAGCCACCATGTGGTTACTGGGAATTGAACTCGGGACCTCTGGAAGAACAGCCAGTGCTCTTAACTTCTGAGCCATCTCTCCACCCCCAACCTTGAATTTCTAATCCACCTACTCCCATTTCCCAAATGTTGGGATCACAGGCATGTGCCACCATGTTCAGTTTATGTTGTGTTGAGAATTAAAACCAGGGCCTTAGGCTAGACAAATATTTTATTAATAGAGCTGTATTTCTGCCCATATTGTGAGTACTTGTTGTAGCTTTTTAAGAGTTTTTTTTTAATATAGATACAAATCCACTGTCTGATATATTAATTAAAGGTATTACTTTGATTCTGTGGGGATGTTTTTCAACTTTGTTGTAGTAATAATATTCTTTTAAATAATTGACAGTGTTTCTTGTGTTTTATTCTTGGAGGTTACACCAATGTTTAAGTTAGTTTCTTAACTGAGGATATAGTCCTGTTTCTAATTTACTAAAATTTTTGTCAGGAATGAATGTTGGTTTTTGCCTACATAGATGTGATTTGATGTTTAGGGAGAAAGTTCGTTTTCCTTCTTTTGTATCTAGTTTTGTGATTTACACAAAATCTGATCTACAGATAATAGTTTTCCATTCATCTTGTTGTTTCTTAGTTGTATTTTACTGTTGCTTCATATAATGTAGGGTTTTGTCTTAGTTAGCGTTTCTGTTGCTGTGAAGAGACACCATGACCACAGCAACTCTTATAAAGGAAAACATTTGATTGGGGTGGTTCTCTTACATTTCAGAGGTCCAGTGCATTAGCATCATGATAAGGAACAAGGTAACATGTAGGCAGACACAGTGCTGTGTTGTGGAATATTAGTTAAAGATATGTTACATTTTGTTATGCTGTGGAACATTTGTCTAATGATGCAAAGATGTGTTACAGTCTTTTATTCTTTTATGTTGCATTGGTTTAACTCTGTGAGGCTGTGTTACCTTGCCTGCCTAAAATACCTGATTGGTCTAATAAAGAGCTGAATGGCCAATAGCTAGGCAGGAGAGAGAAATAGGCAGGGCTGCTAGGCAGAGAGTAAACAGAAGAACCAGGAGAGGGAGGAGCGAAAAAAGGAGAGGAGGACTCCAGGGGTCAACCACCCAGACATATTAGCTGCAATGGAGTAAGAAATAAAAGAAAGACATATAGAATAGAGAAAGGTAAAAGCCCAGAGGCAAAGGTAGACAGGATAATTTAAGAGAACTGGCTAGAAACAAACAATAAGGCTGGACATTCATAAATAAGAATATGTCTCTGTGTATTTATTTGGAATCTGGGTGGCAGGCCCCCAAAGAGCAAAGAGTAAAAAAACAAAAACAAAACAATAATAGCAACAAAAAAACCCCCCACCAAGTACAGCACTGGCAAAGTAGCTGAGAGTCCTATATCTTGCAGACAACAGGAAAATAGGTCTGTGATATTGGACAGTATTCTGAGCATAGCAAACCTCAAAGCTTGCCCCCACAATGACATACTTCCTCGGACAATTGTGACCATACCTACTCCAACAAAGCCACACCTCCTAATAGTGCCACTCCTTATGAGATTATGAGGACCAGTTATATTCAAACTACCACAGGTTTAAAACAAAAAACAAGTAATGATAACTATAGGTTCTTCCTATGTTGCTCAGACTGGCTTGATCATCTGGCCTCAGATGATCCCCTTGGCTGTGTCTCTTGAGAGCTGGGATATGCATCAGGGCACTTATTTAATTAATTAATTTATTTAATTTGGAATACAAGGCCTCCCTGAATAATCCTGGTTGGCTTTGAACTTGACGTCCTCCTGCTTCAGCCTCTTTTTTTTTTTTTTTGAAGTATTCTTGAGTCTGCATGTTAAGTAGTTAATACCTGTTAACTTTGAAGATACCAGTTTCAAAGTTATAGTGAACTTGTAATGAAGCTATGCATATTTTAAAACATAACATAACCACTATTTGAATTTGGCAGTTTAATTTAGTCTGTACTGCTAAATGTCCATTCTCATTTCTGTTTTTACATTTTGTATCTTTGAGTCTTCTGAGAAATTATCTACCTTTTGAATTTGCAAGATATCCCAAGCTGGCTCAAACTCAAAATTTTCCTGCTTTGACCTCCCTGGGATTACAGGTACATGCTACCACTTCTTGCCCTACCCCCACCCCCAAAAGTATTGTGTGCATGTGTGTTTGGGAGAGTGTTGCTGGAGTAAGGATTCTACTCCTGATTTACATCTCTAGACCTTCTCTCTCTCTCTCTCTCTCTCTCTCTCTCTCTCTCTCTCTCTCTCTCTCAAATACTATATATATGCTTAGCAATATGTCAGTGGTTTGATTTTACCAATAAAGTCTAGGGAGCCAGATGCTGGGGTTTCAGAAAAACAACAACAACAAAAAATCAAATCAAAACTGTTAGCTCAGAGAGGCAGAGAAAGTACCCAGCTGACCTTCCTCCTCCACTGACATCCCAGAATCCCCTCCTTCTCTGCCATCTCAAACAAAACTCCTCAAACTGAATGTCCCCCCCCCCTTTTTTTTTCCTGAGTGTCGTCTCCATCCTCCTGACTTCCTCTCACTTTCTATGGATTTTTCTTAATAATCCGTGTTCACTTCCTGTCAACTGGTTGCTTGCTCTTTTTTTTTAAGTCTTTTAACTGGATTTTATTTTATCATATATTGGTAATTGATTTTTTTTCCAACTTTTTTTTATTTGAATTAGGAACAGGATTGTTTTACATGACAATCCCATTTCCCTTCTCCCACCCGTCCTCCCCTTGCTCTGACTTTTGACCTATGGTTGACTTTATTTAATCCTTTTACAATATTCTGTTAGACCCCCAGGAAAACTCAGGCCTCCAGGGTCCCAGCCCAGGACTGTGGTCACCCCAAACACCAGGCAGATTTGAAAACTTGCTGCAAACTGCATGAGGCTTTATTGTTATTTAACGAGCTAATCCCATGTTAGCTCGGGTCTTTCACCCACCCACCATGGTGGATGGCCAGCAAAGACAGCTCGAACTGGCTGCCGAGAGATCTTGTAGGGCAGCGTAAGGGGAGTGTCTAGGGGTACTCACAGGCTCAGGATTAGTGTGCCTCCAGGCTTGGAGGGCTTGCCCTGTGTTGATTGGCCAACTGGTTGTTATGGCCCATAGGCCCTCCCAGGGTGGTTGCTGTGCATTTGTCCATAAAGCACACTCAGAGCCGTAAAGCATAGCGCCACCAGCTAACTTCTGATTGGTTCCTTGCCACGAGGCAGGCATCTGACTTCTAGTGACTAGGACAAGGTCATGGCAAGCACGTGTTATTGTCATGGCTGCCGAAATGGGGAGATGGTCCCTTCAATTCAAGCAGGAAGCTCTTGGATTAAAGGTGTGTACTAGAGCTGAGCCACACCACAACGAGAAACAGGGTTTTCCAGTAAATATTGCAATCTCGGGGTTCATAGTGTGATCAAATATTCTGCAAACACACACACACACACACACACACACACACACACACACACACACACATTTTAAAAATTTTATTTTTGTGAGCATGGTGTCTGTGCTTATGTGGGTGGAAGGGTAGGAAGAGTTGTTCATGAGACCAGAGGAAGATGTTGGGCGTCCTGCTCTGTCACTCTGCCTTATTCTCTTGAGACAGGTCTTCAGCCAAGTTTAGAGCCTCAGTGATCCTCCTGTTTCCTGACCCGCAGCACCAGGGTTAGGGTGTGCATGGCCACTGGTCTTTCTTTGTATGTGGATGCTGGCCTCAGAACTCAGGTCCTCATGCTTGTGCAGTGTGCTTGTACCTACTGAAACTCTCTTAGAATTCCCCTTCTAGCCTTACTGTTTATAGTCTCCCATAGAAACCAGAATCATACATTAAGTTTTTTTTCTCTCTCTCTCCTCTTTCCCTTCTTTCTTCTCTCTTCTTTTGTCTTTCTAGTAGCACTGGGCATTAAATGTAGGGCTTCACATATGCTAGGCAAGTACTCTAAGCTATGTTCTTGGATCTTTTTAAAATTTTTGCTTTAGGTAGTACTGTTAATTTAACATCTTGACCCCATACTTGTTTTGTAGTCCAGGCAGGTCTTGAACTTGGGTTCTTCCTGCTTCTGTTTCCTGAGCACCTGAGCCTGTGCCTAGTACTCTTTCTGTTAATCATTTTAGTCCTCCTATTAAATGAGGTTATTGGGTGCAGAGTTAGATGTACAAGTTTAAGTTTAGAAAAGGACTCACTTTAGTGCAACTGGCATTGCTTGTGGTCTGCATTATATTCTCTTAGCTCACCCTTGACTTTTAGCCTTAGTCATAGGAATTGGCACTATGAAAAATCAGGCTTACCTGAGGCTGGACTTCTGTCTCAAACAGTCTTCTTTTTTTTTTTTTTTTTTTTTTTGCCTCAATGACTTCTTAACTGTGGGAGGCCTAGATAAGAAAGCAAGGAGGTGGCAGTAAGGAAGAGTTTTGTCTCCCACTGAGAGGAGCAGTGGATAAAAGCTTCTCATTCATTCTATAGATAGTTCTGAGTAGCCTTTTGTGTTTTTCTCAGCAGGTTAAAGGGGAACAAGCAGGCCTGTTCCATCATACGGAAGATCATTTCTTATATTGGGATTTGCTCTATCCCTGTCTTAATTTTTTTGCTCCTGCAGCTAATTTCTCTAACACTTACCTTTAATCATGTTCTAGCTTCAGCCAATTTGAGGGACAAGTTGGAACCTAAACAATGGTATAGTAAATACACTTATACTTGTATTTACTAGGTTTTGAAAATTTTCAATTAAATTACTTTTGACTTGTATACAAAAAGCACAGAGTTGTACATATTAAAGAATATTTCTTCTAGCTTCATAAGTACTTAGTATTTGGAAAATAGATAATACTTCAAAGATTGAAATTAAGTGACTACTCGGGATAGGTTTGAGTGTATGTAAAAGAGGACTAAGATTTGTGTTACTGTGTTAAGAGGTTGCTTTAAAGAGGATCAACAAGCAAAGGAGATTTTGGCATTCTCAGGTGTACTGACAGAATCAGGGTGTAGTGACAGAATCAGGGTGTGTGGACAGTTTTATTTGGAATGGCAGGACAAAATGTGATTTGAAGTTGGATTAAGAGCAGTTGGGGACTAGAGAGATGGCTCAGTGGCAAAGAGTGCTTCCTGTTGCTCAGTTCCCAAAACCCACATTGGGTGGCTCACAACTGCCTGTAATTCCAGCTGCCTGTAATCTAACACTCTCTTTGGGCCTATACAGGCATGTAGACACATGACATACATATACACATACATCTAAAAAATAAATCTTTTAAAAAAGTTTAATGGGAGAATGAATGAAGACAATAAATGTGGACAACTGGTTTGAGGGATTGTGCTGCAGAAGGGAACAGGATAAAGGTCTGATGATAACTGAACAGAGGCGTTTCCAAAGAGATTGTTTTTAAGATGGGAGGGAAAATATGTCAGATTATATAGCATATGGCCAAACTCTTTTTGTCCGTTATAGTTTAATTGGTGACTTAATTTAAATGTGATGCTCAAGCTCAAACTCAAGGTCTTGTAGATGCTAAGCCTAAGCTTTACACCTGAGCTAATTCTACTGGCTCTTTAAAAGTATGTCCAGTTGTCTCTGCGATGATAGTCTTAACAGTGCTCATGATTTTAATATAGCTATCTGGTTTTATTCTCACTGACTCTTCTTAAATCATGTTTGATGAATCTTGGAAGTGCAAACAGTTCTTAAAAATTACTAACAGAAACAAAGAAGATTAGGAATTACTTTGACATAGATTTAAACAGTAGAAAGTAAACTGAAGGTATTTACATAAAGAAGTTAATCCTGCCTCAGGATTCTGAAAACCCAGTCAACTCTGTGATAGGAACAGGTGAGATTTACCCACAGACCTTTTCTGTACTGTCCTCTCTCTCCAAGTTTGAGCTGTTTTTTTTTCTTTACTCCCATTTCTTTCTTAGGATTGTAGAGTGCTCTGATACAGCTCTTTAATAGTTAATTCTCTTTGAGATAGTCAATGTAGTAATTGTAGAATGAAAGACTTTAATTTGAGGGCATTTTGTGCCTTAAATTATGTCAGTCCTCCTAAATTGAGGTAGAGAATTCCACAGATTCTTCTACATTTGTCAGGTTTCCTCAGCAGAAGAGTAAGCCAGATAGTATTTCTTCCATTAGAATTTTTTTTTTTCTGTAAATTGAACTGTTTCATTTATATTGAAAATCTGTGTGGAGATTTTGACTTCTAATTAGGCTATAGGAAGATACAAAAGAGCTCTGGTTTATAATATCATTAAAACCCTAAAAAACAACAACAATAAAAAATTATAAATCACAAGTATAAGAAGTAGATCTAGCGAAAATCAGGGATGACTTAGTGGGTAAGAGCACTGGCTGCTCTTCCAGAGGACCTGGAAACTGAGCCCAGGGCCTCATGTATGATAAGCAAGCTTTGTCTTCCAGCAGTATACACCCCTCACTTTGGGTGAACTTTAGCCAGCTACTCATAAGATTCCATCCAAGGTTATTTTGTTCTGTCTTCCTTCCCTTCCCTTCCCTTCCCTTCCCTTCCCTTCCCTTCCCTTCCCTTCCCTTCCCTTCCCTTCCCTTCCCTCCCTTTTCCCTTTTTTCCCTTTTCCCTTTTCCCTTTTCCCCTTTCCCCTTTCCCCCTTTTCCCCTTCCCCCTTTTCCCCTTCCCCCTTTCCCCTTTTTTCCCTTTCCCCTTTTTTCCCTTTCCCCTTTCCCCTTTCCCCTTTCCCCTTTCCCCTTTTCCCTTTTCTCTCCCCTCCTCTCCCCTCCCCTCCCCCTCCCCTCTCTTTTCCTCCTCCTCACCGCCGCTGCAGAGATTTTGCTAGTGCAATCAATGTATGGAAGGCTACAAATATCCTATTTATAAAGTTTATAAGGGGCTGGAGAGATGGCTCAACAGTTAAGAGTGTGTTCTGCTTTTGCAGAGGACTGGGTTCTGTTTATAACACATACATGGGGCAGCTTACAAACACCTGTGATTTCAGTTCTTGGGAATTCAACACCCACTTGCATCTGTGGACACCTGCATGTATGTGCTACACATAAACTTACTCACACACTCACATATACTCAATAAAAAGTAAATAAATTAAAAGGGTCTTTCTCTTTCTTAAAAAATATAATTGGCCTCTCTTGTCTATAGAGTATGTATATATTTGAATGTGACACAGTGACACTCATTGCTTTGTACCACTAATTTGTGTTCATTTAACTAGATTTTTCTTCTTCCTCTCCTACCTCACTGGTGTTTATCTTTTGATGTATATTCTGTTCTGGCAAATGGTCATTTTTTTTTTTAATATCCTTTATTTGTGCCTTTCCAATAGAGGTGATTTTGTTGAGATACTCTGAGGTTGTTGTTTTTGACAGAATTTGTTAGCTCTGTCTACCTTGAAACAGTTTTCATGTTGCTTTTAGGCAATCACAATTTGGCCTGGAATGCAGTGTTCTCTTGTGTGAGTTGACCACACTTTGGAGTCCTTGGCTGGTTCTCGGTCTTCTTTCTTGACCTGTATAGTCTTACAGGGTTGTGGGATTCCGTTATTGGCCCTCTTTTCTGCCTGTCCTCATAGTCATCTCATTTTACTGTTTTAAGGAATGTAATTATAAGTAAATAACTTACAAATTTATATCCTCAGTGTGGGTCTTTTCTTCATATCTCTGAATGCCTGTATCCAGTTACCTGCTTTGGGTTGCATTCCTGTAACTTCAGGCTAGAATTTCTTTTTCTTTCTTTCTTTTTGGTTTTTCATGACAGGGTTTCTCTGTGTAGCTTTGGAGCCTGTCCTGGCACTCGCTCTGTAGACCAGGCTGGCCTTGAACTCACAGAGATCCGCCTGCCTCTGTGTCCTGAGTGCTGGGATTAAAGGCGTGTGGCCACCAACCCCCTGCCAGGCTGGAATTTCTAAACACAGGCATCTCATCCCTCTTACATCCAAGGATCGACGTGATCTTCAACATTTTAGATTACAGGCGCCTCCAGTTTCCCAGATTATACTGTTAGATCTGGACAAACACTGAATGACAAGATTTAATGATCATCTTTGTTAGCTATACACAAAGGTATTGTGTGTGAGTGGCATGCACTATATGAAGGTTAAGTAACTCAGTCCTAAACCATTTGCACAGAGATCAGTAGCTTTATATAATTAGAGTAATTGTAAAATTATGAAACATACTGTGGATATCTTCTGTTGGTCTTTTTTTTTTTTTTTTTTTTTTTCTCTTTGCAGTAAAAAATTTTTGATTGTACCCTCCATTGACCTTTTGTTCCTACTTCCCATTCTCTCTGGTCCTCTTCCTGTTCTTACCTAGTCTTCCTTTTTCTTTTTTGGGGGAGGTGTTTCGTTCTGTGCACATGCAGAGGTCAGAGGACCTTGTTTAAAATAGGGTCTCCTTGTAGCTGCTTATGTAGGCTAGGTGACTGAGGAGCTTCTGGGAATGTTCCACCTCTGCCTCCCGTCTACCCCATGGCGTGGGTAGTACAGCCACTTTTGCTACTGGATGTTCTTTACATGAGTTCTAGGGGTCTGAATACCCAATACCAGGCTCTTGCTGCAAAGTCTTTTACCCATCAAGCTGTTTCCCCACAACTTCCTTCCTTCCTTCCTTCCTTCCTTCCTTCCTTCCTTCCTTCCTTCCTTCCTTCTTTATTTGAGAATGTTTTGTTCTATGGTTATAGCTGACCACCTGCAACTTGCTATGTAGACCATAATGGAATTGAATTTGGGACTTTCCTTCCTTCCTCTGCCTCCTGAATCTGGGGATTACAGGCTTGAACCATCATGCTTGGCTTCCCTCTGTACTTTTATGTTTCTTTAATACTAAATTCTGTAGATGAAAGAAAACATGCAGTATTGGGGACTTACATTATCTTACCTATTCATGTTTGGCTGTATTTGGAATCTGATATTTGTTTAAGCAAATAGATTAGTTTCATGACATACTGAGAAATCTAGAAATAATATTAATTTAGCTACTAAGCTCATTTTGTCTTTCTATTTAATAACATTTATTGACAGACTTTATTCCTCATATTCATTGACTTGTGGTACTAAGATGATTTTTTTGCAACACTAGTCAACATGTGGTTTGGTTCAAGAATAGGAAAATGAAGGACTAAAACTTGTTTAGCCACAAAGTAGATCTCTGAATACTGTATAAGTCATTGATTTACTTATGTGCTCTTTCCTTTTCTACCTCTTTTGGTCTAGACAGCTCAACCCATTAGCGTTCTGAATAGTGAAGATTTCTTAAAGCAGGACTGCCGGACTGTGGTGGCACATGCCTTTAATCTCAGCACTCAGGAGGCAGAGGCAGGTGAATCTCTGTGAGTTTGAGACCAGCCTGGTCTACAAGAGCTACTTTCAGGACAGCCTTCAAAGCTACAGAGAAACTCTGTCTCGAACCCCCCCACCCCCACCCCCCAAAAAAGCAGGAATAAATCATTTAAGCAATTAACAGTATCCATCACATAGAACCTTGAAACTGCTGAATTGAAATATAGCTGGTGATTGGAATTTATTTGCATGGAGAAAATTTGTTATTTTTCAGTAAGCTCAATGACGTTTTAGTGAAAAGATAATTTGCTTTGCTTTGGTGTTTTGAGACAAGGGTACTGTATACTGACTGTATCCTTGGCTGACCTGTAACTCACTATGTAGACCAAATGTTGGTCTTGAACTTCAAACTCTGAGACCTATCTGCCTCTTCCACCTGAATGCTGGGATTAGGCATGTGCCATATCATGTAGGCATCCATATCACGTAGGCATTTGATTTTGATAGATAAAGGCTCTCAATAGTTTACAAATATATGAACAATTTCATTTCAGAAACTAGTCATTTATTTAGAAATAAGCAAATTTGTGTATGCAGGTATGACTGTGTATTTTTAAGAAGCTGGAGCAGTCTTGGTCCAGGAGGCTTTTGAGAAGGGAACTTCTTCCTATGACTGGGAATGAAGCCTTGTCTAAGCATCACCTGCAGCTGTAACTCTTAGCTCTAGAAGATACAAACTTGACAACAGGTTAAAATGCAGGGACCAAAAGTAAGATGACTGCCAGTGGTCCTAGAAGGTTAAGCATCCAGGACAAGCACAACCATTGGCTTTGAAAGTCAACTAGTCAGAGCCTCTTTTTGTTTCTTATTCCTTAAAATCACTTGACATTTGATGATGTTTTGGAGATACTGTTGTATATGTCTAGTTTATTTATATAGAAGCTGGAGTCTTACTTGGTTTGATACAGGCTCCATTTTGAACAGTGGTCAGCAAATCTAAGACTTAGTTTTTGAAGTACAGCTGCTGCAAATAAATTTAACTGTATTCATAGATTAAAAGTTCTTGGACTAGTACAGTTATTTTAATTGGTGAGTTCTAGGAATATTCTTTGAGCTGTATAAAGAAAAACAGATCAGTAGGCAGAAGGAAATAATTGTTCTCTTGTATCATGGGAGCAGAAAATCTTGAGTTTTATAAAATGCTAGGAGGCAAGAGAAGAGTCAAGATAAGAGATGTATTTAGATATGGCCACTTAGTGTGTACCAGTAGCCTAGTCATGTTCTGGAGTTCTCTTTGGCTGGCCAAAGCTGGTTACTTGAATGATTGCCTTTTGTGGTCTTTAGGAATACTAGGTATGCTGTCAGTAAAAAGAAAGAGCAGAAGGCCCAGTGTGAGTCCCTATTTGGGAGAGCTGCCCAGTCCACTACATTTGATGTGTTTGTTTGGTTTTGATTTTCAGTTTATGGTGGTCAGTATTTTAAAATTTCAATTTAGCTTTTGTTGCAAATTAGGAATTAGGAGAAATGTCCCTTAGTTATAAAGATATATTTTTATTGTTAATTTTTCTTTTCTTTTGCTTTTCATAGAATGTTGGCTCAATTAAGAAACATCAGGGAGATAAATTCAACCCAGTGGTAAGTAGATTTATTTATTTATTTATTTATTTATTTATTTATTTTTGTGATTTGATTTGGGACCCCCTCCTCCCCCCTCCCTTGGGGGAGAATTCATTATGTAAACCAGACTGACCTCAAAGAGACCTGTCTGCTTGAGCTGGGATTAAAGGCATGAACCACCATGCTTAGCTAGATTTAATTTTTGTTAGAAAGTTAGAAAGTTGTCAGTTTATTACACTCCATTTCTCAGTTGACTACTTTTCTTCCATTCTGATTAGAAGATTCTTAACTCCAGTATCACCTCTGGTTTATGTAGTAGCTTTTCCTAAAATTCTAATAGCAGTCCATCAATTTGATTGTGTATCACTTTGTATTCAGACTGGCTTGGTTGTCGCCTTGTGGGTAACTGTCTTGTATTATTATGTATGGGAAGATCTTGCTTTAGGTAATTTTACTCTTATTTTTCCTTTATACCCTCCTCTCAAGGATTAAGGTCCCTTTTAGTCTTTTAATTCAGTTAGCAGCTTCATTCCATACTGTAGTATGAATCCACGAGAGTCTAGTAAGGGGGACTTTTCAGTTTAACAATTACTTTATTCTAAATCACCTTGTACCTCAAGTGCCCTAAATCATACCCAAAATAAGTATGCTGTTTTCAGATTATATTCATTAGGTAATAACATTTCATGCCATTCATTCATTATATTCCTAAATCTGGAATGGTTGGTTGGAAATGAATTTTTTTTAAGCCATGTCATTCAAGTTCTTGCACACTCTTAAATTATATGTCCAGATATATTTGTTAATATATGGTTTGTGAGAATCATAATTTGAGTCACTACTATGAAGTAGTTCTCTGCAGCAGAACCTTCTATAATGGTAGAAACTTTTTGTAACTGTTTGATCCACTTTGATATCCCTAGTATGATGTGGCATTTGAGTGGAATAAGGAAATGGTATTTTAAATTTTATTTGATATAGTATTAAATTTAAATGGTACATGTATCTATTGGCTACCATACTGGACAGAACAGATAGCAGGTTCTTAAATGACCTCCGTATCAATTTAATTGAGAGACTTTGTATCTATTTTAGGGATTTAAATTTTTTAATTTAATGTAATTTCTTTATTGATTCTTTGGGAATTTCATGTCATGCACCCCAATTCCACTCATTTCCTAGTCTCTATATCTGCCCTTTAGCCTTGCAGCATTCCCCCCACCAAGAAAATTTTTTCAAAATTTCAAAACAAAACAAAAACTCACTTTGCTCTTGTTTTTCCCACCTCTCCAACACCTCTTTATTAGTGGCATTGGGAGCTGCAGTGTGTCATGCAGTATATTTTTGTTCTATCAGCTTTATTAGCTAATGCTTATTTCAGTGAGTCATTGGTCTGGTTCAAGGCTTCTGTGAGGGGCAGGACCAGCGCAGGGCAGGGCTGGCTCAGCGTGGCCCTAAGATTTCATCATACATGATTCTTATGGCCCTCTGTGATAACACAGATCACAGACATCAACACAGACCCTAACTTTTTTAGGGACACAGACACAGATGTGGCCCTCAGACATCAATATGGCCCCAGGTAGTGACCAAGGGCATAAACATAGCCTTTGACAGTAACAAGAACCATGGACATAGACAACATAGACCCTGGTTGCAGTAAGGCCATGGACCCAGACATGACCCTCAGTTGCATCTCTGGCCTGGATATCACTATTAACCAGGTAGCAGCACAGGCCACTCATAACCCTTAGACCCCAACATAGCTGCAGGTGGTGGCCCAGATCCTGGGCATCAGCATGGCCCTTGGTGGTAACAGGAACCACAGACATCAACACAAACCCTGGTGGCAACATGGGCCATGGATGTTAATCCATGGCCCATGACAGCAGCTCAGGTCTTGGAGGTCACCATGGCCCCAGGTGGCAACATAGGCTACCCAAGATTAGCATGGCACAGCTATACCATGGCTCTTAGACATCAATATGGCCTGAGGAGGCAGTCTAAACCCCTGTCATCCCCATAGCCTTTGGTGGTAACAGGAGCCAAGGACATCAACCCAGACCTTGGCTACAGTAGTCAGTGGACCTAGACATAGCCCTCAGCTGCAGCTTGGTACCAGATGTCATCATGACACCAGGTGGCAGTGCAGGCCACTTAGATTGGTAAGGCCTCTGCAGTGGCACGGCCTCTTGACACCTGCATGGCCACAGGTGGTAGCCCAGACACTGAGCATCCTTGTGGCCTTTGGTGGCAACATGGGCCACAGATGTCAACACAGACTCTGCCTGCCATAGGACCATGGAACAGACATGGCCCTTGGCAGCAGCCCAGGCCTGGACAAGTCACCCTGGCCCTGGTTGGCAAGCAGGCCACCAATATCATCCTGCTCCTCACCACCTTTGCTTTGACTGTTCTACCTCTTACCACAACAAAGGAACAGTTCCACTTATCTTTCTCTTCTGTTTCTCTACCACACATTTGCTTATCATGATGACACCCTCCTGCCCAGCACCACAAGGTACCAGGAGGGCCTGAGAATGTCTTCAGCCAGCCTAGGCCTTGAGGACCCAGACTGGCCTGTGGAAGACTTCCACCAGCCAGGATTCTAAAATTTATCTTAGTATATAACTGTATATTTAATCCCCCTTTAGCAGTTCTTTATTGAATGAACTGTTATTCCTGTTGGTAAAATGTACATACCTATAAGCATAGAAATGTTAGTAAGAATTCAGTGTGCTTTTTTTTTTTGTCTATTTCTTTTTAGACAAAGATTTTAGATGTAAACCTTCTGGGTATGTGATGCTGGGGTTCTAAATCAGAGTGAGTCTTGCATGGTTGATACAGTGCAAACACTTTACCTTTACACTGTACCTTCAGCCTCAGGTGAAAACATTTGATACTTGACCTACTAGGTTTTCTTAAAAATCTTTTAATGTAGTTTGTAAATAGACATCAATATGGGTTTTGAGGCTCTAGTTCAAATTTATATTACATGCTTTTACAAAAGTCTATTTTACAAGTCTGAGTTCTAAAAAAAGAAACACTACTGTGTTAAAGATCTTTCTCTAATTTCTGGCTGTTTCCTAGTTAAGAAACTCTGCTTCTCTATGGAAACAATAGGACATTCCCTGGAAAATTGTAATGAAGACAAAGAAAATAATTACATACTTTATCTAAAGAATTTCAGTATGGTGCCTAGTGATTCAGTAAAGTCAGAGTGTGAGAATGAGTGTAAGGGGAGTACTTAACCCTGTCTATGGTCAGACATTTAAGTACCATAAGTGGGAATAAGTGGGAAGTAGAACTATTAGTGTAGTGCCTTGCTGAGCCATATTGGATCCTGAGTCAAGGAAAAAAACAAAAACAAAAACAAAAAAAAAACACTGATTATGTCTTTATTTAAACATTGATGTTTTATTTAATAGATATTTTTTTAGCAATTAAAATATTTAAGGTACTTATCTTTTTGTTTTTTTTTGTACTTTCTTACATGTTGGGCCTGAGATCTTGGTGCTTGTTTCCTTGCCTAAGGCAAGAATTATATTTATGTACAAAGGTTTACTTACCCATTGGCAGTCATCCTCATTTTACTAAATTATTACTATGTTAGTTTAATGTTAGCCTACTTGGAATTTATACACAAGTTCTTAATAAAATTGGCCTTGAGAATTTTTATTAATTCAAAACTAGCCTTTTCTCTTGGTTAACTGAAAGACTGTATTTTAAATGAGTTGACTCACATGTGATCTTCAACAATTTAGAATCTTCAAGTCTTTCAAAAACTAGGCTAGTATTTGATTGACACAAAATTATACTTGAAGTAGATGGGAGTTTCCATGTAGGAGAATTATAGTATCATAGTTTGGGTTTTCATTGCTGTGAAGAGACATCTTATGACCATGGCAACGCTATAAAGAAAACATTTGAGTGGCTCAATTACAGTTTCAGAGGTTCAGGCCATGGTGATTATGATGGGGAGCATGGCAGTGTGCTGGCAGACATGGTGCTGGAACTGAGAGTGCTACGTCTTGTAGGCAACAGGAAGTCAATGGCAGTCATGCTGAGGGATGCTTGAGCAAAAGAGACCTCAAAGCCCACCCCACAGTGACACACATCTTCCAGTAAGGCCACACCTCCTAGTAATATCACCCCTTTGGGGGCCATTTTTTTTTTTTTCAAACCACCACACAGGAAAGTTAAATGGTGGTTGATGGTTAAGACCTGTGAAAAACATGAATGGTTACATCTTGGATTGTTTTGTAAAGTACTGGAGGTCTTGAGTTTGATATAAAGTCCAGTAGATATATAAGTGTAGATATTAAAGCAATCTTAAATATGCTCCATTGGGTGTGTGTGGTGGTGAGGAGGTATTTTGCCTGTGGATATTTAGTTGTGCTATACGGATGGTAATTTGTTGGAAAAGTTGTTTGTTGTATTGTATACAGTTTGATTTGTTTTTATCTATATGCTGCAGCTTTTAAAAAATGACTACAAAACGAAGTTTGTTTGTGCGGTTGGTGCCATGTCGCTGTCTACGAGGAGAAGAGGAAACGGTCACTACTCTAGATTATTCTCATTGCAGCTTGGAACAAGTTCCCAAAGAGATTTTCACCTTTGAAAAAACTTTAGAGGAGCTCTATTTAGATGCTAATCAGATTGAAGAGCTTCCCAAGGTACATTAATACTGTCAAGAATTACATTAGATAATTTCTGTTCATAGATGTTTACATTCTTAATATTGTTGTACACAAGTGTTTCCATTCACTGGCTTCATCTTACTATAAGCACAATTCAAAATGATAAAGATTTTTAAGCCTCTGTTTGAGTTATTTAAGTACTTGTGTGAATAACTTAAAATTTCATTTTTACTTGAAGCATTTTATAACCATCAAAATAGATAACATATCTATTCAACTTCTGGAGCCATTAGATTTAGTCAAAAAACTGAAATTTCACTGTCTAAGCCCTCTATATGCAGCATTATAATTGGGGCTAATTGTAGAATTTCAACTACCACATCATGCTTCTATGGTTCTATAAATTTTAGAGGTGGAACCCTGCTTCCCTCCATTTTGTCTGGAATTGATTTGGAGAACATGCATCTCTGAAATGTAATAACAACTGGAGGGGAAAGATTGCTGTGTTTTGTTGTTTTTTTTTTCTCAGATTACCACTGTACTAAATTTTTTTAGTATGCACTTACTTTCCTTTTATTACCTGTATTTGTTTTCATGTTTTATAAAAAAAAGCTGCAGTAGCTTTAAATTGTTTATTAGGGTTATAGCCATCTGAATGGCTATGTTTGTTTGTTTGTTTGTTTGAAGACAGGGTGTCACCTTGTAGACTAGACTGACCTCAACTCTGAGATCTGCCTGCCCTTGCCTTCCAAGGCCTGTGGTTAAAGGTGCATACCACAATGCCCTTTGAAGCTGTAAATGGAGACTTGAAATTAAGTGGCTTAAAAAACTGGTTAGAGCTGGGCATGGTGGTGCTTTAGGGAGGAAGATCTTTAGTTGAAGGCCAGTTTGAGCTACACAATGAGTTCTGCCTTGGCCTGGGTCATATGTGTAGTGAGACCTTGTTTCAAAACCAGCCACTTGCAGCCACCAAACAATATGTGTTATCAGAATTCTGAAAAATAAACTGTAATTTGGACTGAGATTTGGAAAATAAAATTACAGGTGACTTAGTTAAATAAGAATTTCTGATGAATAAGAAATAAATAGTGCAAATATGCAGTATGTAGGATATACTTATACTAAAATTATTTATTTAAAATTCAAATTTAATTGGGTATCCTATATTTAATCCAGCAACCCTAACTGTAATGTAACAGAAAATAAACAATGTTGTATATAGACCTTGTTTCATGAAGTAGTTGTTTTAGATTATTTGTATGTTTGTGAACATCCTGGATGACAGTATACAAAGGCTTTTAATTGTGATGACCAATATTAAAACCATTTGAAAGTCAATGCTATGCTAGGTAATTAATTTTTAGAATATTTTGAGACAGAATCTCACTTTGTAGTCTAGGATAGCTTCAAACTTCACTGCAATCCTACTGCCTCAGCTTCCCAGATCTGGGGATTATAGGCTTGAGCCACTAAGCCCAGTTTATTCTTGATAATTTTGTGGCGAAGTCTTTAACAGCTGTGGAAAAATGTTAAAGGTGAATTGTGAATCACACTTATGTGTGATTGTAGTATCATTTATAATTTACTGTTCATCATTACTGTGTACTCCCAACAAACCCATTACTATCCATGGCTAGTTCTCTGACAGATCCTAGGTTAGTCACGAATTAGGATCTCAGCCTAGAGGCATATATACAAGAGAAATGCTGACATGTACCTACCCCAGACCTAGCACTTCGTCATTTTTCACGGGATGTTCTTCAGTATAGCTTCCTTTTTGAAATAAGCTTGATTGAAAGACAAGCTCCAGAACTTACAATGTGGTATAATAGCTGCTTACTCTTTGACAGCTTCAACAGAGAATATAGCCAAAAATGTTTTATATATTGGTTCTCAGTGGGTGCAGGTTAAAAGTATAAATCAGTCTAAGTGATTCAAATTTATTCAGATCCATAATAACATAGTGAGAACAATGTGAGGCTTTTCCTAGTGTTAATGTAGGACTAACACAGTTAGCTTTAATATGGATATTTACTGTATAAAAAATATTTCACAGGATACCCAAAGAAATGTAAAAGATAATCAAAATCCTTTCCTTTTTCCCTAGCAACTTTTTAACTGTCAGTCTCTACATAAACTAAGTTTGCCTGACAATGATTTAACAACATTACCAGCATCCATTGCAAATCTCATTAATCTCAGGGAACTGGATGTCAGCAAAAATGGTAAGTCCTCCAGATTCTTGTCCTTTCAGATATTTCATTGTTAATATTTCTGTTTTTCAAATGTTTAAAAGTATATTAGCCTCATCTAGGATCTATTTTATATAAATATACATTTAAAATTTTTATAACCTGTTTTATGCCAAAAGCAATAAAATATGGTGTCATATTCTTGGCTTAGAATTCTTTATAGTTATAAGATCTGTGATACCTCAAAACAGCTGGAAAATAAGTAGATTTTAAATATATTACTATAGTCCATGTTGTATAATAGGCCACTTAGATGTATTCCTCTAAGTTTTTACTCTGATCAACATCTTAATCATCCTACTCCCTCACCCTGCTTTGAGTCTGCTAACTGTCGTTTGCTTTCTGCTTCTGTGAGCTTGCCCTTTTAATGTCCACTGTTGGAGATCACGAGATGTTCATCTTTTTATTCCTGATTTATTTTATTTAACATGATGTCCTTTAGTTCATCCATCCTATTACAAATGACTAGGTCTCCCTTTTTAATGGGTGAAGAGTGTTTCACTGTACATACGTACATACAGTGTTTTCTTATTGAGTCATTTATTCCTGGAAGTTTAGGTTGAGTCCACATCTTAGCTATTATGAATAATACTTCAGTACAGACCTTTGTTCTCTTATCCCTCAGAAGTTGTGTGGCTCGCAAACATTTTCTCCCACTCAGACAGCTATATTTTCATTGTATCCCTGGCTTGTTTGTTTTTTTACACAACTTTCTAGTTTTATGTAGGTTTATTTTTGTATTTATTGTCTTTTTGGTAATCATGTTTTTAGAAAACCATTGTGTTGGTGGCTTCTTTTTTTAAGCGATATATTCTTGTATGTGCATTGGTGTTTGGCTTGCATGTATGTCTGTGTGAGGGTGTCAGATCCTCTGGCACTGGAGTTACAGATAGTTGTGAGCTGCTATGTGGATGCTGGGAATTGAACCCAGGTTCTCTGGAAGAGCAGTCAGTGCTCTTAACCACTGAGCCATCTCCTCACCCCACTGCTGCTGCTGCTGCTTCTTAAGAAGCAGTTTTATAGTATCTGGTCTTGTACTTTGAATCCTTTGGTCTACACAGGGACATCTGCTTTCCCCAGTCCCACTGAAGAGACCCTCCTTTCCTTGTGATGTATATAGGTGGATTCTTCTTTATGCTGCCAACTCACAAAAAAAATTAAAGGAGACTTACTATAAATTATGAAAGCTCAGCCTTAGCTTAGGCTTGTTTCTAACTATCTCCTGTTACTTAAATTAACCCGTATTTTTTTATTAATTTACTTTTTACATTCCAACCCCAGTTCCCCCTCCCTCCTCTCCTCCCACTTCCCCCACTACCCCTTTCTGTGTTCTTCCACCCTCATCTCCATTTACATGTCCTGGTTATTCTGTGTCTGCCTGGCAACTCCACCTTCTTCTTCCCAGAGCTCTCTCCGTCCAGATGTCCCTCCTGCTTAGCTATTGGCCATTTAGCTTTTTATTAAACCAATCACAGTGACATATTTTTATGCAATGTAATCAAATATCTTGCCACAGATGTATTCTTGGTACCTTTGTTGAAATTAATTGACTATACAGGTGGATTATTTCTGGCCCTCTGTTCTGTTCCATTGGCATTTTTCTGTTACACCAGCACCTTATTGTTTCATTTTAGAGCTTGCAGGTGAGTTTTGAAGTTAACTGGTGTAAGGCCTGTAGCTTTGTTCTTTTTACTCAAGATTACTTTTGTTTCAGAATCTTTTGTGGTACTCCGGTAGGGTTATTTTCTTCTGTTTTTGTGAAAAATGTCATTAGAATTTTGATAGTACATTGAATCAACAGGACACTGGGTAGTTTGGACATTTTAACAGTTCTTTTCCTTCTATTCTGGAAACATGAGATAGTGAAAGACCCCCCCCCCACGGGGTGGGACCCCCGGGGTAACCACTTGGGAATGCTGCGACCCCAATCACCAGGCGGAGACAAGGATTGATGCAAACCGCAAGAGGCTTTATTGCAGTTGTTTAACGAGCTAACCCCATTAGCTTGGGCCTTTCATCCACCCACCATGGCAGATGGCCGGGGAAAAAGACCCAGAGAAACCCCAGGACAGAGATCTTACAGGACAGCATAAGAGGAGTGTCTAGGGGTATGCATAGGCTCAGGATTGGTGTGCCTCTAGGCTTGAAGGACTTGCCCTGTGTTGATTGGTCAACTGGTTGTTATGGCCTATAGGCCCTCCCAGGGTGGTTGCTATGCTCTGCACCTCATTGCTGTGCACTTGTCTGTAAAGTACACCAAGAGCTGTAAAGCATAGCACCACCAGCTAACTTCTGATTGGTTCCTTGCCATGAGGCAGGCATCTGACCTCCTAGTGATCAAGGCAAGGTCAGGCAAGCACATGTTAGGCTGTTATGGCTGCCAAAACAGGGAGCTGGTCCCTTCAGTATCTTTCTTTCCATTTATTTATAGTTCTAGTTTGTTTAATCAGAGTTTTGTTGTTTTCAGTGTAGTTCCTTTTTTGCTGCTGTTAGCTATTATAAATGGGATTTTGCTTTAAAAGAAAAATTTGGATGGATTATTGTTAGCATATAGAAATGCCACTGACTTTTATATGTTCCATTTTATTTGTTTTTGTTTTGTTTTGTTTTTTTGTTTTTTCAAGACAGGGCTTCTCTATGTGGCTTTGGAGCCTATCCTGGCACTCGCTCTGGAGACCAGGCTGGCCTCGAACTCATAGAGATCCTCCTGCTTCTGCCTCCCGAGTGCTGGGATTAAAGGCGTGCGCCACCAACACCCGGCTTATATGTTCCATTTTAATGCTGATCCTTTTTATTTCTTTCTGTTGCCTAATTGCTCTGGTTAGGACTTAATACAGCTATACATAGCTTAATGACCATATATTTACAAATTTCTCTGAGAAATACATCACAGCTAATTTTGTTTTGGTAAACATTATAGAATACAGTCTTTTCAAAACCATCTTTTATATTTTGAAATCATGTAATTTTTCCCCCTCCAGCTTCCTCTCATGTAACTCTCCCCTCAAATGCATGGCCTCTTTTTCTTAATTGTTCTTACCAAATTATAAATATTTGTATACATATAAAATATAAATACAAACATATGTTATTTGTATGTATATGATTTCAGGGCTGATCATTTAGTATTGGATAACCAATTTGGGGTACTGTTTCTTGGGGAAGACTATTTCTCCCACTCTCCATATTCCATAGTTGCCTATAGGCTTTTTGTGTATGTGTGTTTAGGGGAGGTGGTATTGAGAAAGGGTCACTTTATATAGATAGCCTTGGCTGTCCTGGAACTCATATGTAGACCAGGACACTATGGGTGTAGCTTCTCTGGTATTTGTAGGAGTCAGAATCTCACAGTAGGGGGAGGAGGGGAGGGAGAGGGAACTGGGATCTATATGTATAACAATCTTGTTTCTAATTTAAATTAAAAAATGGAGAAAAAAAAGAATCTCACAGTAAACTCACCGAGTCTCAGGTGCAGAAGTTGTGTTGTGGACCCAGTATCGGTCAGTACTGGGCACCACATGATCCCTTTTTCTCTACATTTTGACTGGTTGTGTTTTGCTGTAATGGTCTCTGTAGCAAAAAGAAGCTGCTTTTATGAGAGGTGAGGACTGTACTTATCTATAGGCATAAGGATAATTATTTAGAATGTGGTTTGAGATCATGCTGGTTTATTAAAGTGACAGGTGTAAGTTCTCCTTCAAGATCCATGACTCATCGAGTCCTGGGTAGGTGTCTGGCTTTCCATTATCAGGCATGATTTCCCTCCTGTTGAGTGGGTTTAAGTCCAATGAGAGAGTCCATAACACCAACTATCGAGTGTCACTGCTGCATCCTTAGGGTTATCTGCCATGCTGGTTGCTTATGTGGTCTCGATCTAATCAATCAGTGGTAGGCATGGAGTGCATGAGAATGTGGCTTGGGTTATAGTACAGTATATATTTCCTTAATAAGTAGGAAGGAGTTATTTTTACTGCTCTGACAAGATACCCGAGAAAATAATGTTGTAAGGAGTAAAGATTTTCATTGACTCATAGTTCTGCAGTTGGAGATGTGCATGGTTTATTGCTTCATTGCTCTCGTCTGGTGGCACATTTCATCAAACAAGAACACATGTTGGGGTCTGATCATCTCATGGCAGCCAGCAAGCAAATACAATGGAGAACTGGTGTCAAGAGTATTTCCTTCAGGCCTCTGCACACCAGGGAGCCTCTGGTAGTGGATTAGTATTTTTCCCTGCTGTAAGAAGGGACTTTGAGAGCCCAGCCCACGTGAAGGGGTACACTCTGCCCTGGACACATGGGGAAGGGCCCAGGCCCAGCACAGGAAGATTTGGTGGACTATGCAGAGCCCCCGCTGAGGGCCCTACCCTGCCTGGGGAGTGGTGGGTGGATGGGGTGGGGAGTAGGTTGGGGGTGGGGGAGGAGAAATGGGGGTTAGGGGAGGGAGAGGGAGAAGGGACTTACATGTGAAACAAGCTTGTTCCCTAACTTGAAGGTTTTCCTTCCACATTCTACTGAGGCATGCATAGATTCTCTGAATAATGAATTATTAACAAATAAGGAATTTTCTTAGCTTACTATACATAGCATAGAAGATAATATTTTTAATTTTAAATCAGAGAGTCAGGGAGAAAGAAACAGTGAGTGCTTAAAATTTTTAAATGAACATACATTTTATAATAAGCACTAAATAAATAGTTTTTAAATATTTTCAATGTTTGGGAAAAAATCTTTAGAAACAAATTCTATCAAATCAGTACAGCAGCATCCTCAAACAGTACATAATAATCACATCCTATTGCTATGGTTCCAAGATTACCTTGATGCTGTTAATTACATTGTTTTAAAGAATAAATCCATTTTAAGGCTTTGATTTATTCATTTATCTTAGGTTTAGGTGGAGTTTCTAGTGGTTGTGCTCTGCAGTATAGTAGATCTTAGCTGTATCTTACTGTTCTATTCCTGTGTGGAGACACCATGACCAAGGCAGCTTACAAAAAAAGCATTTAATTGAGGGTTAGCACAGTTGTAAAGGGTTAGTCTATGATGATCATTTGGGGAACTTGGAGACATGTAGGCAGGCATGGAGCAGTTGCTGAGACCTCCTGTTCCTCAGGTAGCAGGCAGAGAGAGCAACACTGGGCCTGCAGTGGGCTTTTGAAACCTCAAAGCCAACTCCCAGTGACATAATTCCTCCAAAAAGACCTCACCTTCTAATCCTTCTAACTGGGGACCAATTATTCAAACATACGATGTGCCTATGTGGGCCATTTGCATTCAAACCACTACAAGCTGTAAAGGTAATACTTTGTGCTGAGGAACAGCTCAGTCAGTAAAGTGCTTGCTACACAAACATGAAAACCTGCATTCTATCACCTGTGTAAACAAACCTGGCATTTAATCTCAACACTGGAGAGGTAGAGACATGGATCATGGTGCTCACTGACTAGCTTACCTAGTGGCAAGCTCCAGGTTCCAGAGGAGACTTTATCAGAAGCAAAAACAGCCAAAAAACAAGACAAAAAAATAAGGCAACCCACAACCATATCCACACCCAGAGTTGGGGCTGTTTTAATTTTTGCTATAGAATCATTTAAAATTATTGCCCAAGCTTAATGTTCCATCTTTAAAAGAAAATGTGTCTTAAATTGATTTGTAGTTTTTGTTGGATTGGATTCATTCATAGGATATCTTGCATTTTTTTGTTGTTTTGTGTTTGTTTTTTCAATTTTCATGCCCAGGGACTGGACCCAATAGTACAGCAGTTAAGAATACTTGCTGCTCTTCAACAGAACCTGAGTTCAGTTTCCAGCATCCATGTGGTTGTTCACAGCCATTCATATCCAGTTCCAGGGGATCTGATTCAATCATCTCCATGGGCACCAGGCACTCACATGGTGTACATACTTAAATGCAGGCCAAATGCTAATACACATAAAATAAAAAAAAAATTTAAAAATCATACCTAATAAAAATCCTTCTTAAGACTTGAAGAAATACTCTCGGATTCACCAGTTGTTAGTATTTTGCTACCCTTTTTATTGTGTTTATATATTTAAATACGTTCAGATAAAAGTATGTGTATTTATTGTTGCTTATCTAAAATTTGTTTCTGCTGAATCGTATCTAAATTTAAGATACAGATACCATGAATTTTACCTTTCAGTGCTGAAATACACATCTCCTAATTGTAAAATCAGCATCACTATCAAAAATTTGACATAATGCTTTTCATATTGCCCCTTTTTACTTCTTTAGCCCTTTTCTTTTTGTCCTCTCTGTCAAATTAAAGATCACACATAGTACTTAATAGTTGTGTCTCATTAGTCTAAAAACTTGAACAGTTTGTCTTTCATGTTATTATTTTTGAATAGCTCTGGACAGTTTTTCTTTTTCTTTTCTTTTTTTTATTTGTGATGGTTCTCCATTTATTTAGGTTAAATAAATAACTGCTGTGTGAAACTTTTTAAGAATGATATGGGGAAAATTTTTGTTTTGTTTCCTGGTTCTTGTAAAGCCAAGTATTGCTTGTTAAGTTTCAGAGTAAATGAACTTCATTTGTTCCTATCACAACTTTGCATATTATGGTAGATAATTCAGACCAAAGCATTGGAGAATTTGATTTTTATAAGTCATAAACTCTGCACTGCCATTACAAAGGTGCTCTGGGGATGCAGCTCAATTATAGAGTGCTTCTTCAGCATGCACAGGGTCCTTGGGCTAGATCCTCAGCACTCAATAAAATGGGTGTGTTAGGCACTGAAGCATCATTAAGCTAGTGTCCTTGACTTTGATACAACTTCATAAAAGCTGATATACTAATGTAGTCATGGCAGGCTAGTAGCCTGTAGAGAGTCTGTCTCAGCAGTTGTAGAGTTTTTTACTAATATCAAACACTTGCTTGAATAATTCTTAGAGCCCATGAGTATTTTTGAAGATTTACAAAAACATTTCAAGTAATTAAAATATTAGGGTAAGTGTTTAAACAGTATTTTCCCTTGAGAGTTGACATTAATACTGACAATAAACTCCTATAAGCTAGGTTAACTAAAAAATAATTGACCTCTTGTGCCTTTTCTATTTGATTACTCCCAATTTCCTTCCATTTTACTCATTTATATTTTTCTGATTTTTTACTTCATTTTTAAAATGTATTTTTATTTGTATATTTATTTTGAGTCAGGGTCTTGTATAGCCCAGACTGGCTTGGAGCTGACCATGTAGACCAACATGACATCAAGCATGTGACAGTCCTACCCTAACTCTTCCTTATGAGACCAGTGTCATACGTGTCTGGTACCATTATTGCTCTCTCCTTTTTATCTTTAACTGATACTTGACTGAAACTCCAGTTTACTGTTGGTGAATAAAGCTGAGGAAGAAATGAGACTGTGATAATGTCAGAGTTGTTACCTTGCTTAATAAATTCTAGTCTTGCTGGGCGTTGGTGGTGCACTCGCACACCTTTAATCCCAGCACTCGGGAGGCAGAGGTGGGTGGATCTCTGTGAGTTCGAGACCAGCCTGGTCTACAAGAGCTAGTTCCAGGACAGCCTCCAAAGCCACAGAGAAACCCTGTCTTGAAAAACCAAAAAAATAAAAAAATAAAAATAAATTCTAGTCTTTTTAATTTCTTGTGCTCATCATTGTAATTAACCAATTTTACATGCAGGGAGTAGAGGTGATTTTGATAAGCCTGCAATGTTTAACCCTAATGCATAACATATCTTTATAAGTCCACTTTATTAATGGTAAAACATGTATTTGGGGGTAAACTAATGTGGCTAGTTGTGAGGAATTTGAATTTGTTAGTTGGATTTCTGATTGTATGACATTATATGTAAATGAAAGGTTAGTGTGTATCCTAGTTTGCTGTAGTTATGATAAACAATATACCAAAAGCTACTTGGGAAGGAAATGGTTTCTTTTAGCTTACAGTTAGAGCCCATCATTGAAGGAAAGCAGTGCAGGAACTCGGGAAACTGGAGACAGAATTGAAGCAAAGGCTGTGGAAGATGGTTGTTTATTGGCTTGCTCCCCATGACTCACTCAGCCTGCTATCTTATACAACTCTGTGCAGGGGTGGCACTGCCCACAATAGGCTAGGCCCTCCCATATCAATTATTAACCAAGAAATGCCCCACAGACATGCCAGTAGGCCAATATTTTGGAGGCAGTATCTCAATTGTGAGGGCTCTTCCCAAATGACTTTACTTGATGAATACTAATGAATACATTAGGTTAAGTGAATATAGTATTTATTATCTCTTAAAGCTACTAAAATGTTATTTAGAGTTTACTTGACCACCATGATATATATAGATGTGTTTTATGTTCTGAGAAGAGTTTTTTTTTTTTTAACATTTGATCACAATCTTGAATAAGAAGCTCTAAACTTTTATATCTAAGATATAGTGTTCCTTTAGACTTTTATATCAGTTAAGCTTAATATTTGAATATCTTATGTTTAAGGTATTTAGGAGTGAGGTTGATAAAGTGCTTGCTCTGCAAACATGAGGACTGTCAGTTTGAACAGAACACATTTAAACTAGAAGTAGGAACTCATATAATTCAATTATTTGGGCTTTTAGCAAGCAAAACCCTGCACATGAGAGTTTAACTGAATCTCAGTATATTAAGACTTACAGGATTTGGGCTTTAGATTTCAGTTTACCTGGTTGTTTTAGGGAAGGTTTAAGTTTTCTTAAACTTAAAAAAGAGACAAAACTCTGTAGTGATATATTATTTATGATTTAATAAAACTTGCCTGAGGACTCAGAAAACAAAATCAACCTTGACAAGCTGTAGAGGTCAGGCAATGGTAGCACAACCTTTAATTACAGAACTCAGGAGACAAAGGCAGATGAATCTGAGTTCAAAGCCACCCACACAAGATTGAATCAGTCTAAAAGAGCAACAGAGCTCATGCCTTTAATCCCAGGACTCATCAGAGGTATTTGAGACAGGAACAGAGTCAGTATCAGGCATTCATTATTCATTCTCCAGCCACATTGAGTATTCTCCAGCCACACTGAGGAGAGGCAGCAGGATGAGCCCATTCAGCCTGAGATAGTGGTAAGAGCTAGTGGCCCGCTACTTTGCTTTTATGTTCTTCAGCTTGAAGTTTGAACCCCAATATCAGTCTTTGGGTCTTTTATTAATTTGTGTTACAAAACTCTCTTTAGAGAATTTCTCTAATGAAATGCTATCAGAAGTAATTCTATGATTGGCTATCTTAAACTTGTAGGACAGGCTACAATGAAGGTAAAGCTATCATTAATTAAGATACAGTAATGATGTCTTAACTGGAGTAAGGGATACTTGGTATTTCTTGGTTTGGACAAAAATCATTTCAGTTATATTTATAAGAACAGAGTAAGCTGACTCTGAATGTCATTGGCAGTGGGGCATGCTTGAACAGTGGGAATTCTATACAAGACCCCTGCTCCTGTGAAGCCATAGTTCTTCATTGTACCCCACAAAGGACCTTCATTCAGAACAAGCTAGTATATAGCAAGGGTAGAGTTTATTAAGAAGAGATTTTTTAACACAGACTTAAAGCATACTGATTAATAGAAAGAGAAGCATTCAAGATAGAATATACCCAAGTATGAATATGGACATCTCCAAACAGAGTCACACTTAACTGTATTAGCAGTTGTCATATTTATTTCAATAGCTTCTCAAGTTTTACCCAAAAAGGTTGCTAAGGAACCTTTTCTATCCCTTATTCTATTGTGTATTTGTGTGTGTGTGTGTGTGTGTGTGTGTGTGTGTGTGTGTGTGTGTGTGTGTGTGTGTGTGTGTGTTCATGTGCATGTGTAACAGAGATGTCAGATAATTTATTGCCACAGGGTCTCTTTCTGTAGCCTTGGTTGTCCTGGAATTCATTATGTAGACCAGGCTAGCCTAGAACTCTGCCTGCCTCTCTGCCCTCTGCCTCCTGGGAGTAAAGGTGTGCATACCACACTTGGGATCTGTCTTTCTTCTTTTTTGAAACACTGTCTCTAACTGAACCTGGAGGTTACTGATTTGGCTAGACTGGCTGGTCAACAAACCCTAGGGGCCTCTTATCTCCTCCTCCCCAGGATAGTATTAGAAGTGTTTGTAGTTTTGTTTTTCCCAAGACAGGGTTTCTCTGTATAGCCCTGGCTGTCCTGGAACTCATTTGTAGACCAGGCTGGCCTTGAACTCACAGAGATCTATGTGCCTCTGCCTCCCAACTACTGGGATTAAAAGCATGTATACAGCTCTTTTTTATGTTTTTGTGTGTTTTGAGAATCTGAACTCAGGACTTCATACTTACGTGATAAATGAACCATCTTTCCATTCTCCCCCTCCTCTTTGGTATGTGAGATCTCTAGGTGGTTTCTCAAGTGCTTTGGGTAGAACACTCTGATCAGGTAAAACTATGGGATAGAAAGGTTGCACGGGGTGTGTAAAACATGTGTTCTAAGTGGGTATGGTCACTCGTGCCTGTAATCCCAGCATTTGGAAAGCTGACAAACAAGGATTGCATGGTTTCTAAGCCAGTCTGGGCTTCACAGTGAATCCAGGACACATTCAACTACAGAGTGAGACTAGAACATCCTTAAACAAACAACACACACACACACACACACACACACACACACACACACACACACACACACGGGGGTGGGGGGCACATCTCTTTTACTATGAACGGAGTTTCTTGTGAGATTACAAGTTTCTTTTTAGGCTTATTGCTATGAAATAGCAATATTTCATAAGCAAATAGGCTTATTGCTTATTGGTTATACATGTTTAGGTCATAGGCATGTTTCATTGGTATTTTATTATTCTTAAAATGTCTTTATAAAAGGAATATTGACTATGTAGGTAACCATTACAGCATAATTTTGCTGGAACTTCTGACTCTGGACTGGTTATCTTAAATCTTGTTGATAGGAATGGCAGACTACAGCAGAGTAAAGGTTGTTATTGTCTAAATAAAAGCATTGAAAAGGGGATGTTTGGCATTTTGAGGAGTTTGGGTTCCTTTCCTTTGTCTGCTTAATTTTCTGTGTCTTTCTCTTCTGCCTCAGACTAGATAACACTTGTACTTTGAGGGTAAGTCTCTTTGGGAATATGACTTGAGAAAGTAGGGAAGTTTGCCATGTAGGTATCTGAATTAAGTGCGGCAGAAAGGGAAAATAGCTAGTGCATTATATACTAGAACCTTATAAAAAAGTTCTAGTATCCATAGCATGTGTGATAAACATGGGGAAAGAGTAGTGAAAACACAGTAATAAACTAAATGAGATTATATTAGGAATAAAGACAGAGGCTGAGATTTGGAGAAGTAGATAATGTAGGGGCTTATAGGCATTTGTATGAACATTGAGATTTAGGCTTAGGTATGTATATGAAGAGTCTGTGAGTATTTACATGGTTTGAGTTCTTGGATATAATAGTGGTAGAGATGGGTGTGGTCAGACTATGAATATCCATGGAAGTAGAATCAGTGTTTCATGGGTGGATTGCGTGTGATTGTGAAAGTTACAAATGACCTTGTTGATTTAATCATGCAACTGGAAAGACTAGATTGCTATCAGCTGAGATGGAGGAATTGGTAGGCACTGCGATTTCAACAGGCAACTCAGGAATAGTTTTCAATTAAATTACAAAATAACAGGTTTCTTTGTAATATTTTCATACATCTTTTTGTTTGGTTGATCCTCCTGCTTCTGAGATATCCTTCTATCTCCTTGCTCCTCCCTTTCCCTGCATGTATTCTATTGTCCACAGTATTTCCCCCTTCCATATTAATGTCTCATGTTCTATTGTCTTCTCCCCTTTCTAGGACCCCTTTCTAGTTTCTTGCCCTATGGCCATATTTACTTCCCCCTAGATGCACAGGTTTAACAGCTATAAAGTAGGACTTGGCAGGTTGTAGCAGCTCTTACTGGTAGAATATACTGAAGAGGAGAAAGCAGGAGGTTAACAAGTTAGAGGTCAGCCAGGCCATTTTGGGCTGGAGAGAGACTCATCGGTTAAACGTATTGGCTGCTCTTCCAAAGGACTTGGGCCAATGCTCACAACTACTTAAATTGCAGTCTCAGGGAATCTGATGCTCTTCTCTGGCCTCTAGACACTAGGCATGCATGTGGTATACAGATATACTTGCAGGGGAAAGAAACACCCACACACATAAAATAAGAACGCTTAAAGCTGGCATTCAAATACGAAAGAGAACAGATGGTGCTTGTCTTCCTGAGCCTGAGTTACATTACTTAATGTTTTCTGATTCTTCCCATTTCCTGCAGATTTTATAACTTCCTGTGTGTCTGAATATAATTTCTTTGTGTTTATATCTCATGTTGTCATTATCCACTCATTCATTTGCTGGTGAATATCTGGGCTGATTCTGTTTCCTTACTATTGTTAAAAGATCAGTGATAAGTATGGGTATGCAAGTGTCTCTGAGTATGATATAGCCCTTTGGGTATATGCCATGGAGTGTGCAGCCAGGTTGTATGGAAAAAAAAAAAAAACAATTGTTTTCAGTGTTTGGAGAAGCTTCCACATTGATTTCTGTAGTGACTATATCAGTGAATAAATTTATTATTCCTTTTTCCCCATACCCTCACCCACACTTATTTTTCTTTACTGTAGTCATTCTGACTGGAATGAGGTAGATCTCAAGGTAGTTGTAATGCACATTCTTTGGTGGCTATTTTGTATTTCCTTTGAGAACTGTCTGTTCAGTTCATTGACCTACTTACTTTTCAGATTGCAGGTTTGTGTATGTGTTTAATTTTTGCAATTCTTTATGTATTCTAGATATTAAACCCTCGTCTGAAGTGTAGCTGGCAAAGATTTTCTCTGCTATTTTAGGAATCTCAGGCTTTTTGTTTATTTGCTTGCTTGCTTTCTTGTTTGAGACACCAATGTCTCATCCAGTTACATGTTTGTTTTGGTTTTTGGTGTTTGGAGACAGGGTTTCTCTGTGAAGCCTAGCTATACTGAAACTAGTTTTTGTAGACCATGCTGGCCTTGACCTCGCAGAGATCCACCTGCCTCTGCCTCCTGAGTGCTGGGATTAAAGGTGTGTGCCACCATCTCCCGTCTTTATCCAGTTATTTGTAAGAATATAGAGTTAAGTCATAAAAACAGTTCTGGAGGTATACATTTGAAAGTTGTCACCATATTGATGATATGTAATGACCAAGATTACGTGCATTTACTAAGGTCCCATTAGCCTAGGGGGAAAGCCCAAAGAATGAGGCCTGGTTATACCTTACAACTTTAAGAGATCTGGAAGAGTAGGGACAAGGACAAAAGATAGTGAGAAAGAACTTTACTAGGGTAGGAAGTAACCAGTATGATAAAATCATTTTCTTTACTACATTGATGTGTGTGCATACATGAATGTGTACATGAGTGTCTGCCTGTCTCGTCTTGTCTTTGTACATATGTGCTCATGTGGAGGTCATAGGTTGAAGTCAGGTATCTTTCTTAGTTGCTCACCACCTTAGTTCTTTGAGACAAGGTCTTTAATTGAGCCTGGAACTGACTGAGCCTTTGGATTCTTCCTGTCCCCACTTTCCCAGAGCTGGAATTACAGGCATGTAGTTCCATGCCCAGCTCCTCTACACTAGTGCTTGAGATCCAGATTCACTTCCTCATTCTTGTACTGCCAGCACGTTACTGACT
Source organism: Cricetulus griseus (assembly GCF_003668045.3). Lineage (NCBI taxonomy): Eukaryota > Metazoa > Chordata > Mammalia > Rodentia > Cricetidae > Cricetulus > Cricetulus griseus. Next base: position 322,125,610 of record NC_048595.1, on the reverse strand, counting down.
GAGCCATCTCCCCAGCCCACTTACTACATTTTAACTTTTGATAAAGTCCTAGTATTTGTAGTTCATGTCTTTACTTTGTATTTGGAACATATTTGCTGAATAATAAAGATGACTTTGAATTTGAGGTACCTGAACAAAAAACAAAACAAAACAAAAAAACAGGAAGTATTTAAGTGTTAGGTTAAGTTCAGCCAGGGGTAGGAATTACAGATACTATAATTTGAAAACTAAAAGCTCTTTTACTTTATACATTTTGGTAGAATTTAGTACATTTTCTATTTTATTTCAGCATTACCAGTGGCTATATAGAATATTTTCATCATCCTATAAAGAATTCCTGTTCCCTTGCCTAGCATCTCCTAGGCTCTGGTGTTGTGTGACTTTTTCCTATGGAGACAGGGGCAAATATTTTTTTATTTCTCACCTTAGATAGGGCACCAAGGACAAACTAAGGATTATTCCAAGGCCTAGCATTCTGAGCCAGTGAGTTTACTGGAGCTGCTTATAGAAGTGTGGGTGCTTCTTGGGCAGCTAGTGCCAGCTCATGCAAGGCTCATAAACTGGTGTCCTGCCCAGTTGTAGGGATGCTCCACTGTAATCTCCTTCCCCAGATTGTTTACTTTTTATATGTAATCTTGGGCAGAAGCAGTGTGGCTCTAACAAAGTTTGGTGAGCCTTCTAAGTCTGTGAACTTCAGTTGGAAGTTTCAGTTTGGAGGAAATAGCTATACAGCACCAGGTAACCTCATACCTGCTTTGTTTCTGCAAAGATTTATTTATTGTGGATTTTTCAAATACATAAAACTATGATGTTCTTCAGGACTCATCCTTGTTGTACCACATATTGATATTCCATAGTGTGAGCATACTATCTTCTGTTCATTGTGCTTATGGATTCATTTGTTATTGATGGACACCTGGGCTCTTCTAAATAATGTATTCATGTACAACATGTACATGTATTCATGTACAACATTTTTTTGAATGTGCTCTTTTTTTTAAAAATTAGAAACAAGCTTCTTTGCTTTTGTTTTTGTTTTTGTTTTTCGAGACAGGGTTTCTCTGTGGCTTTGGAGGCTGTCCTGGAACTAGCTCTTGTAGACCAGGCTGGTCTCGAACTCACAGAGATCTGCCTGCCTCTGCCTCCTGAGTGCTGGGATTAAAGGCATACGCCACCAATGCCCGGCTACAAGCTTCTTTTACATGTCAATCTTAGTTCCCTCTCCTTCCCGTCCTCCCCTGTCCCCTCACCGATCCCTTATCCCAACCCCTTTCTGCTCCCCAGGGAGGGGACTTCCATGGGGGATATTCAAAGTCTGTCATATCATTTGGAGCAGGGCCTAGACCCTCCCCAGTGTGTCTTGGCTAAGAGATTATCCCTCTATGAGGAGAGGGCTCCCAAAGTCCATTTGTGTGCTAAGGGTAAATACTGATCTACTACCAGTGGCCCCATAGATTGTGCAGACCTCCAAACTGACTTCCTCCTTCAGGGGGGTCTGGAACAGTGCTATGCTGGTTTCCCAGCTATTAGTCTGGGGTCCATGAGCTCCCCCTTGTTCAGGTCAGCTGTTTCTGTGGGTTTCCCCAGCCTGGTCTTGACCCCTTTGTTCATCACTCCTCCCTCTTGAACATGCTCTTACATATATACCTAGTAGTGGAATTACTGGGTCAGTTGGAATTCTATATGTAACATTTTGAGGAACCGCCAAATTATTTTCCACAATTGGCTATGTGTTCTTAACAGCAATATAGATTCTCAGCATCCACATTGGAATTCATTGATTCATGTGCTACATTTAGTCAGCTCTCTCAAGATAGCTTCCTCCTCCTAGTTCCTCAGACATTCTTTTCTTTGGAACTCACAGAATCTACCTAACTCTGCCTTCCAAATGCTGGGATTTAAAGGCATGCCACTGCCCCGCCCTTCCTTTTCTTCTTGATAATTTTTATCATATTGGCATTTCTTTAACAGTTCTCTTAATAGGAAGGGGTTTTTGTTTTGTTTTGATGCTCCCATCATTAAATTTAAGTTGTATGCCTTTGTATTTTTCTCAATTGCCACATGATTAGGCTAACTGGTAACTGCTAACAATTTTAAACCATTTCATTTAGGAGGTACTCATCAGATTTAGTTACTCTTTGTTCTTCTGTAAGTATCTTGTAGGAGGAATCTTTTACAATATTATTATTATACTTTTAATCTACTAATTTTAGTATCTATTGGTTTTTTCTTTGATAATGCTGGGGATTAAACTCAGGACCTTGCATATGTTAAGCATACATTCTACCACACCCAGTTCATTTGTGAGTTTTGACCAAAATAATATGCTAGTTGTGGATTTTTTTTTAAGACTTTATTAAGTATACAGTCTTCTGCCTGCATATGCCCTACAGGCCAGAAGAGGGCACCAGATCTCATTCAAGGTGGTTGTGAGCCACCATGTGGTTGCCGGGAATTGAACTCAGGCTCTCTGGAAGAGCAGTCAGTGGCTCTTAACCTCTGAGCCATCTGTCTAGCCCTAGTTGTGGATTTTACATCATTCATTTTATCATGTGGAACTATGCACTTAGTGTTAGAGTAAGTTTGTTTGTTTCACTTTTTTCTTTACATAGAATCTTCTTGTGAAATTGATATGATCTTAAAATAGCTCTAAAGTGACAACCCTATTGGATAATTTTTGTGTTAATAAAGGAGACTATATAGAATTCATTTAGGGGAGTCTTTACAAAAGTTCCTAATTAATGTTCATTTAGAGTACGGTGATGCTAGTTCTTAAAAATTGGTTTGTAGTCTGGTGCCAATTCACAAATTATTTGTTCCTATAGTTTTGGTATAATAAGTTAAGGAAATGAGTATGTGCTTTGAATCTTTTAACAAAATTTGACATCATCACAATAATTTAAAGGCCTATTGCAAATATAGAGGTCTGTAACAGATTGGGAACTAAAAAGAAATCCTTTACCTCACTTGATCTGAAGAACATGTAGAAACCAAAATGTCCAGTAGGTCTCTTGAAACATATACATGACAGTGTGCAGAGATTACTTTGTATTGTCAGCGTTATTACTGGATTATGTGAAGTAAGAAGGCTTAAAAAGGGGGAGTAAAAACATGGGAAGATATGGGAAAATGTTTAAGAGTGGACAGTACTGCTTTAGGGAACATTTTAGGGTGTAACTTAGCAGTATTTTCCATCCCTTCCTCCTGTGGGTTTGTTTGAAGCTCTGTTCCTTTATATACATAGGGACCTGTCCAATCTGGAACTCACCATTTTAAAAGCAATTTTCTTTTTATCTGAGGAAAAGAATATAATGTTAAATGTTCTGCATTTTATGTCTTTTATCATTAACTAGTTTATAAAAAAAAAAGTACTGATTTCCAGAAGTGCCGAGAAAAGGCAGGGAAATCAAAGTGTTTAGCAGTTATAAAGAGACAAATGAAAGAAAGTTAAAAGGGGGAGAGAGATTGTTGTGGAAGTGGCCTGATTTGCATTACCTTCAGTTCCCCTTTAGTTGGCAATTAGTTTCTGAATCTCCACAGATTCACTTTTATTATTATTATTTTGGCCTTTGTAATACCCTTCTTCCCCAAGACTGACATATCTGTAATATATTCTATTAATTTGGTTGTTTGTTTTCTAGGAATTCAAGAATTTCCAGAAAATATTAAAAATTGTAAAGTTCTGACAATTGTGGAGGCCAGTGTAAACCCTATTTCTAAGTAAGTCTTTCAGATGATTTTGAAGCTGCTTCCTTGACTCTAACAGTTATAATTATAGAGCAGTGTTAGAGTGGAGATTGTTTACTTGGATGCTTTAAGAAAAATGTATTAATCTTAGTTATACAGAGAGATTTAGTGGTTTTTGTTTGTTGTGTGGGGTGTGTGTGCCTGTGTGGGTGTCTCGTGGGGAGGGGATAGTTAGTTTTGCCTGCATGGTATCTGTACCATATGTGTGCCTGGTCCCTGAGGAGTCCAGAAGAGGGCCTTGAATCCCCTGGAACTGAAGTAACAGATGGTTGTGAGCCACCTTTGGGTTCTGGGAATCAAATTGGATTCTTGGAAAAGCAGCCAGTGATCTTCAACTCTTAAGTCATCTTTCCTGCCCTATGGAGATTCAGTTTTAGACACCTTCTAATAATCTTTCTAACCGATACACTACAGATACAAAGTTTAGATCTAAAAGAGTGTGAGTGCTCTAGATCTCATACTCAAAGTTAAAAGTAAGACTAATATATGCTCATGACATGTAATCAGAAAGAGCACTTTCAAAACAAACTAATAGAAAACTGAAGAAAAATACAGTTGATTGGTTATATGACATACATGAAGTTATGTGTTCTTTTATGATAGTGATGTCTGTAAACAAAGTTGTTCTTGTACCAAACCTATTAATTTTGCAAAAGTTAAATGTTAATGATCCTAAAGGTAAATAGAATGAAGCACAGCTTAGTATAGCCATGTTATTGAAAGTATAACCAGAATACTTATTCCATGGCAAGTTTTATCAAAAATAGACTTACTTTACTTGGTATTGAAGGTGGGGGAATGTTGTGATAAGCAAGTCAAAGTCTGATATGTATTATGACATGGGATTTTATACTTGTAACAATCCAGGGCAAATATCTAAAGGTGAAATAGATATTCATTTGAGAATAGGTTGTACATCTGTTACTAGTTTCGTAAGCATATGTAAATAGAAGTGTAAAGAACACAAATTCTTATTTGGCTTTAATCTGTCATTCACCTGTTCAGCTTCTCCTTTGCTTGCAGCCTTAAGTATTTATAGACCAAAAGTTGAAATTGAAAGTAATATAAACCTAGTGGTTCTTAACTTTTGGATCTTTACTACTAGGTATATTCGACGTTTTTGGAGATTATGGTTTTCACAGTGGGCATGTGAGTGTGTGTGTGTGCATGCATGCATGAGAGAGTTTGTGAGTTTGTGTGAACTTGTGTTTGTGAGTTTGTGTGCATGCATGTGTGTGAGAGTGTTTGTATGGGTATGTGTATGAGTTTATGGTGTGTGCGTACGTGCGTGTGTGTACTGATGCTACTGGCTTCTAAATTTGTAGAGTCTGTTTGTAACTTAACATCCTACACTACCAATCCTCACAACAAAGACTCATTTATTTTGCTACATTATTAGTGTTTAGAAATTCTTTATATATTTCTTTTAGTTTATGTTGGATAATATACATTTGAAAGGTACCTTGAAGATCCATAGTTAAGTTCTACATATAATTCTGTTTGTGGTTCATTTTAAATGTGTCATTTTGTGCACATTTTATGATACTAATACAAATTTTATCTTCCTTTGTACAAAAACATGCAGTTACTAATTTTACAACAGGCAAGTTGTTAAAAAAAAGATGGCCTAATTTAAAGATCACTAATAAAAAGTAAAGAGGTATCTATTATTTGTTGAGAAGTTATCCCTATTATATAGATTCTGAGTGAAATTTTTGCCAAGAGTCTGACATTTAAATATGCACTTAATTCTTTTACATTTTATATAGGCTCCCTGATGGGTTTTCTCAGCTGCTAAACCTGACCCAGTTATATCTGAATGATGCTTTCCTTGAATTCTTACCAGCTAATTTTGGCAGGTAAATTATAGATTATTGTAAAGACATTTATATTGTTAGCTTATATAAAGTTCACACAACTGCAATGTACTTTAGTAATACTTATTAATTACATTTCATAACCTTTTCTTTTGTACTTATCTCCAAGCATTGCAATTCTGGTAGTTCCTTTGTATTATTTCCACTTGGATTTACTGTCCCAAATAAACAGTAAATGCAAATTTAAAAGGGAAAAAAATGTTCTTAAGGCTGCCAAAACCAGATGTTTTCATGGGAGCAGTGCCTCTGTATTTGAAATATTGAATGCTGTGTTAGCGTTTATTAGCAATTGATTTAGCAGTTTTCCCTGAAGAAATCAAAGTTCTTAAAAAGGGGGAAACTGTTTCTGAGGTCTCTCTTTGCCCACCCTCAAGTGTCAAGAGTGTTTTTCCTTCATAGTCCTTAGTGTTTCCTTATCTACTTATTTTCATAGATGTGCATTATTGACCTATAATCCTGGAGTGGTAAGCATAGAATTTGTTCCAGAATTGAAAAATCAGGGATAATCACTTTGTCCCTTTAAAAATGTATTAAAGTGGCTTACTTGGGGGCCAGTGAGAAGGCTCAGCAGGTAAAAGCACTTTCTGTGTAAGTCCTGCATTCTGTGCTGGACCACTGTAACCTATATAAAGGTGGGACGAAAGAACTGACTGTATAAAGTTGTCCTTTGACCTTTGCATGTGTGCTGTGGTACATGAACACATACGTGCACACACACAGACACACACAGAGAGAATTATACATACAGTAATAAGAAATAGAAATGTTTAAAAATTGTGCTTAGTTTTTTTTCTCTCTTGGCTTTGAGGAACAGAGTCTATTTGTTCTTGTTGTTTGTTTGGTTTTAATCAAGATGCTACTATGTAAACCCTTCTTCCCTGGAACTTTCTATGTAGACAAGGCTGACCTTGAACTCACAGTGATCCAGGCTCTGCCTCCAGAGTGCTGGAATGAAAGGCTGCACTGCCATGCCTAGCTCTATTAAAATTCTTTTTTTTTTTCTTCTTTCACATTTAACATTAAATGTATATTGTAGGTAAGTTAATGAAATTCCTTGTATTTGATTCTTTTTGTCTTGATTTGTTCTTTGTTTTACAGATTAACTAAACTCCAGATACTAGAACTTAGAGAAAACCAGTTGAAAATGTTGCCTAAGTAAGTCAGTGTGCTGCTCTTTTTAAACTCTTTTTAAAGAGTTTTAATTCTTAGGCCCTAAAACAGAGTTTATTTAAAATATGAGCATATGTTATTTTGAAAGACATGTTTTGATGTAACTCTTGGTATTAAATATAAAAATTATGGGTCTGTTGCCTTTCATTAAGGTTGTATGATAACACTGATTTCATCTTCCTTTGAACCACAATCTTATATGTGACACAGAAGTAAAAATACTAAGAAAATCTGAGTCTCAGATCAAGAGATTCTATATGAGAGAGAGCTCATGCACATCAGAGGATTTCATGAGCTCTTCATGTGAAGTTTTGTAACTACAGAACTTTATTGTATGGCTTTATAGTCTGCTGTAAAACTAGAACCGAGTGATTGATTCTCTAATATAAGCTAACACCAAGAAGAAATGGCTTCTTAAGAGCAAACAGTAATATAAGACTATTTAGAAGGCAAAACTTCTCATTCAAAATAGACTGTAGTCTTTGGTTGTTTACTGAACAAATATAGAACTTTGAATGCATCGCTTTATAGTAGTAGTTAACCTATGGTTAAATGTGATCTAGTGTCCATATTTAGAAGTAGAATTTCAGTGGAACATACCCACAATCATTGAATTTTCTCTAGTTGCTTTTGCTTTATGGTGGATAATAACTAATTTTAATGTATATTTTCTATTATACCCTTCACTGGTTAACGTGTACACATCATTTCTATATTACCCACACACACACACACACACACAAAATTATATGTCTTTGAAGACGGAGACTCTATTTTATTTTCATTACAAATGACTGTTAAGCCTATTGGTTGTCTCTATTATGTGAATGAAGTTTATGGTGGTACTATTAAGTATAACTGATTTATTTGGTACTGGTTTAGTTCAAAGCTTTACTGCGTATAAAGGGATGTTAAAAGGCTAAATAAAAATTGCTTATTGTAATAGCTAATGACAAAAAGCTATCTTTCTGTCTTTGTGACAAAATGCCTGAGTAAGAACTCTTGCTTTATTCAAGTATTTTATCACAGTAATGAGAACAGTAACTAATATAGACACTTCCCACCCAAAAGTGTTGACAGAAAACAGTCGTGCAGTTTCCTTTTATTGTTCATTCTCTCTCTCTCTCTCTCTCTCTCTCTCTCTCTCTCTCTCTCTCTCTCTCTTTTACACACGGGTGTGTGTTCGCTCATGCATCTTTGCATCCTACACTCCTTCCACTAGACCCCTTTTCTAAAGGTTTCACCACTTCTGAGCACACTACATGCTAGGGACCAAAACTACAAGATATGAGTCTGTAGGGGACAGAAGATGCAAGCTGTAGCCTATCTGATACCATAGATAATTCAATTAATTTTAACTCTTTAGAGATTCAGTCAGGTTATATAATGAATTTGTAAATGTATTTCTTTTTATTTTGAATCTATATGATTAAAATATTTGTAACTTTATGAGCTATAAATATAGAGGCCATAGTTTTAAATATTAAGATATTCATGTACATATAGATTATGTGACCAGGCTTGAAAATTTAAGAGCCGGAGTTGGTGGCTCGTGCCTTTAATCTCAGCATTCAGAGGCAGAGGCAGGCAGAGCTCTCTGAGATTGAGGCCAGCCTGGTCTACAGAATGAGTTCCAGGACAGCTAGGGCTGTTACACAGAGAAACAAAAGTGTGCGTGTATGGAGTGAGAGGGAGGGCGTCCTCCTTTTGGCAGCTGGGACCTGGGACTAGAACTAAGGTTGCCACACTTAGCAGCAAGTGTCTTTATCCACTGAGCAATCTTGCAGAGTCCAGACTTTTTGTGACTAAAACTGTGGGAAAACTTGTTTTACATACACAGTTAAGTGAAACTTAATATTACATAAAGGATTCTGAAGGGCACTGACAGGTTTTGAGGGGCGATCTAATTGCTCCTTGAATTAGGAAACATGTTCTTATTCTAGTTATGCATTTTCCCCCTGAGGTTTCTGAAGTGTACAAATAGAACCAAAGTTGCTAACAGCAACAGAGTTAAGTGGAGATTACTTGTACTAGATTTCCTGCTTTTGTCACATATCTGTCTTTATTACTTGCCATTCCTAAATCTGCTTTAAACTTTTTCTAGGATAGTGTCTGTAATTGAGCTTCTCTAATTCTCTGTTTTTCATTTTTGTACCCTGGACTGAAAGTAGTAGGTTCATTTTCTTCAAACAATCCTACTATTTATCATGTATCCTGATGCTACAAGGAAATTTCTGTCATGTTAGTTTTACAATGTCAGAACAAGAGTGTGTATCTGTGTTATTTCAGTTACCTCTCCTCACAGACCTCTTCACTTTTCATAAATCCCCACCTATTATAGTAGTTTAAAGATATGAACTTGATAACAGAGCATATCATTCTATACATTTGATAAAGACCCAGGAAATTCTTTGTGCTATTTTATAAAGAAAAGTAGAACTTGTAGGCTTTATAGACAAAGGTAGACATGAATAAGGCAATTAGAAGTAAAGGCCAGAGGATAGGCACTCAGTAAATCTTACATTAAGGTAATTTTGATAAAGATAAGTGTTGTGAAATGAATTAAAGAGGTGTTATGTTTATTAAATTAAAGAATGTTAAGAATTAAAGAATGCTATGGTTAAATGTTTGGATTGGAAAAAATTACTTTATTCAATTTAGGCCCATAATGTTGTTCCATTACAGCACAATGTGTATCCTTTTACTGAAAAGCTGAAAACATTTTAACGGAGTTTTACTTTTCATTTTTATATATTTGAATATTCAGAAAAGATAAAATTCTATAATCTTTCACCAAATTTTAAAATCCCTTTTTTGCTTGTTTGTTTCTTTTCGAGACAGAAATTCTCTGTGTAGCTTTGTAGACCAGCCTGGCCTCGAACTCACAAAGATCCTCCTGCTTCTGCCTCCCAAGTGCTGGAATTAAAGGCGTGCACCACCACCACCCAGCCAAAATCCCTTTGTTTTTTAAGCTTTCATTTCCAATATAACATTTGAATGTATTACACTAATGGTAGCTTGATATAAATTGTGTTATTTTGTCTTATGTTAGGAAGTCTTATTATGTAAAAAACACAGGTTTTTCTTATCTGGATAGTTGATAGTGCCTCTATATAAAAAGATGTCTCTAAGCAGTTCAAGAGCATAAATACACATTTGAATGAATTCACATTTTTTAAAAAGATTTTCTTGTAGAAATAAAATAGTGTAATTTCTTTCATTTTAGAAACTTTTTCTAGTTTATTTTTATTTTGTTTTTTAGATTTATTTATTTAATGTGTATGAGTGTTTTCTCTTGCATTTGCTTGGTGTCTCCAGAGGTCAGAAAAGAGCTACAGTAGCTCCCCTGGAACTAGAGTTAGATATGGTTGTGAGCCATCATGTGGGTGGTGGGAACTGACTATGGATTCTATGAACCAACCCCTCTGTTCCTTTTTTAATTTTATTTTTCTTAAAGAGAAGTATTGCCATTTGGGGGAAGTTGAACATGATGTGTTATTGCTTCTACTTAATTTTTTTCTTACTAGATTTACTCTTTTTATGTGAGTGTTTTGCCTGTATGTATGTACATATACCAAATGTATCTGCGGTGCTGGGCTGTTGAATCCCCTGGAATTGCAGTTGTGGATAGTTGTAGGTTTTGGGAACTGAACTCAATTCTTCTGTGTGAAGAGCAAGTGTTTGTAATGACCCAGCCATCTCTACAACCCCTATTGCTTTAACTTAAACTTAATATCTAATTCCACTTGTATTCTTAACAAACCCTTACTTTGACTTGTATTGATTCGGCTTGAACATGTGAGGAGCAATTCAACATTTGAAAATTACTTTCCAGAGTTACAGTTGTCTTGAGGTTTTACAAATGTATAAACAGCCCAGAAAAAAAGACTTCTTAAAATTGTGGTAGTAATGATTATGCCATCTGTCAAATAGTCTAATTATATAAATTTTTATTATATGAGATGCCAAAATTAAAGATACTAATTGACAGTTTATCTTATGTAGAAATTAAATATGACCTTTTTTGAAAATAGTATTTTGAAAAGTCCATATAGTATATAAGTATGTTTTAAACCATGAGATTTGAAAGTTTCTATATAATTTATGTTTTTATGTAGTTAATTCTTTGTTACTCCATTGTCAATAGAACCATGAATAGACTGACCCAGCTGGAAAGACTGGATTTGGGAAGTAATGAGTTCACAGAAGTGGTAAGTCCTTACCAGCCTCAATAAACATTAGTCTTGCATTTGTTCAGGGATACAATATGGAAATGGAAGTATTTTTCTTAAAAATTAGGAGAAACTGCACATGCTATTAAAGAAAATTCTTAACCTAAACTATCCAATCTGGTAAGTCTGATAGAAAAATTAACCAAAGGGAAATCTGACAAATGTTTAGACTAAATAGGAGATTATTTTGAGTTTGCATTGAGGTCTGTCAGTTGAGTTTGTTCTCTATATTCCAAGTGACTGTATTGCTGAATTTATAAGGAATGGAGTCAGTATGCAGTTTTTGTACTTAAGTACATTTTCAAAATTAGCTCAGAAAATAAGCCACATGTTTTTTTAAAGAGGTAGTCATTAACTGTGAACATCATATTTATTTATTTTATAGGGGTTCCTGTCCTTAGGTGATTATCCACCTCTGACCTTTACAAATAATCCCTTTATTTTTTTTTATTTTTATACTTAAAATTAGACCAACTTTAAATTAGAAACAAGCTTCTTTTACATGTCAATACCAGTTCCTCTCCCTCCCCTCCTCCCATGCCCCCACCAACCCCCTATTTCAACCCCTTTCTGCTCCCCAGGGAGGGTGAGACCTTCCATGGGGGATCTGAAAGTCTGTCATGTCTTTTGGAGCAGGTCCTAGACCCTTCCCAGTGTGTCTAAGCTGAGAGAGCATTCCTCTATGTGGAGTGGGCTCCCAAAGTCCATGCGTGTAGTAGGGATAAATACTGATCCACTACCAGAGGCCCCATAGATTGCCCAGACCTCCAAACTGACATCCTCGTTCCGGGGGTCTGAACATCATATTTAAAATTTTTGTTTACAAGTCTGTTGTTTAAAATTATGTCAGCTTTCAAATATAGTGTGTTAAGAATTTCTGTTGTGGACTGTATTCATTTCAACCTTAGTCAGTAGAATACTGTGGTATTTGAGGATACCTTACACCTTTTCTAAGTACTTTTTACATATTCTTTTTAAAAATTTTATTTTAACTTTTTATTTTGTATGTATGAGTATTTTCCCTTCATTTATTTCTGTGTACCACTTTTGTCCCTGGTGCCTGAGGAGGTTGAAAAAAGTGTTGGATCCCTTAGAACTGGAGTTATAGACAGTTGTGATCCAGCATGTTCTGGACATCAAACTCAGGTCCTCTGAAAGAGCAGCCAGTGCTCTTAACCACTGATCCATGTCTCCAGCTTCCTTTTTCACATTCTAATTTAAGATGATTTCTGATTAATTTCACTGTATTTGCCAAGTTTTACTTATTGTGAAAAAGTACATGCTTTGCTTCCTAAGTCATCTTTCATGTCCTTATCTTCCATTTTTAAATATAATAACTTTAATATCAGCAATGTGAGTCGTTTTACTAGTTTTGTGAATTTCTTTTTTGCTTTTTGTTTGTTTTTTGTTTTGAGACAGAGTGCTTCTGTATTGCTTTGGAGGTTGTCCTGGCACTCGCTCTGTAGACCAGGCTGGCCTTGAACTCACAGAGATCTGCCTGCCTCTGCCTCCTGAGTGCTGGGATAAAAGGCATGCTCGACTTTTTTTTTTTTTTTCATTAACCATAGAGTTTTATTAATTGGCAGGAGAAGGGGAGGGGAGAGAGAAATGGAAGAACAGAGCAGAGAGTAAGAGAGAAGAATTAGTGGTCGACCACCAGAAACAGAGAGCTAGTTTTGTGAATTCTATTAGCTTTCAAAATCATCTTTTTCCCACCAATTTTGATATGTTTTAGTATCACACATAAAAAAAAAAAAATAAAGCTTGACCAAGTGGTGATGGCGTATGCTTTTAATCCCAGCACCCAGGAGGCAGAGGCAGGCGAAATCTCTGTGAGTTCGAGGCCAGCCTGGTCTGCAGAGTGAGTTCACGGACGGCAAAAACTACACAGAGAAACCCTGTCTCGAAACACACACACACACACACACACACACACACTAAATCATATGTTGCCTTCTTTACTTTGCAGCTTTCCCCTAAGATTTTCTAAGGCTGTATCTATTGATAATGAACAAGAATGTTATATTATTATACACCTTTAAACAATGGGTCCTGTTTTATTTTATTTTATTTTTTTAATTATATAAATAGTTGACACAATTGGGTAATCCGGAGCTTTAACAAGTTTTTTCTTTTTTTTTTTTTTTTTGGTATTTCGAGACAGGGTTTCTCTGTGTAGCTTTGGAGCCTATCCTGGCACTCGCTCTGGAGACCAGGCTGGCCTCGAACTCACAGAGATCCGCCTGCCTCCGCCTCCCGAGTGCTGGGATTAAATGTGTACACCACTAACGCTTTAACAAGTCTTACATAATCTGCTTTTGTGGGATTTGATTTCTCTTTGGTAACACTGGTTCTCTTATAGAAGCACACACTGGTGGCTTGTCCCTCGCCTCTCTCCTTTAACGTTTTGATTAAAGAGTAGTACCTCGGAAATTCCTGGGCTTCTTTATCCAGATACAGATAGTTATATAAATTTCTTGAATTCTTCCCTTTCTGTCCAAACAGCCTGAAGTACTTGAACAACTAAGTGGATTGAAAGAGTTTTGGATGGATGGTAATAGACTGACTTTTATTCCAGGGGTATGTATGTGAAAATTTCAGTGGCTCTTCATTTATTACTGACTCTCCTTTTCAGTATTTGAAATGCACATTCAGAAGTTATTTTTAATCATTTAAATAGTGAATTTTTACTTAATTTGTTATTAAGCAGTTTGAAACAAATTATACTTTTTTAAAAACCATGTACACATTCTTGATTGAAATCTGAAAACTCCCATAACAAAATTTTGTTAAAAATGGTTTTTTAACTACTGAAGAACATATGCATTCTGTAATACCAATCAGATTTATGTTAACTTCAGTCTTTCCAGAAATAGTTACACTAAAATGATTTCTGCTTTATCTACTGAGAAGCTATGTGCTTCCATATCTAAAGAAGACATAAGAGTATCTCCATTCCATAGGAGATGATGAATATTTCCCTAAGAAAACTATCATTCTGTTTGGCAAAAGTAATCCACATCTTTATTATTAAATATGTCTGGTAGCATTTAATTATTAATTAAAACTTGGTATTATGCTTACTACCTAAATTTTAAAAATTATTTGAGCCAGGGCATAATGGTGCATGCCTTTAATCTCGGTGCTCAGGAGGCAGAGCAGATAGATGTCTAAATTCAAAGCCAGATTGATTAAATTCAAGGACAGCTTGATTGATCTACAGAATGAGTTCCAGAAAAGCCAGGGCTTCACAGAGAAACTCTGTATTGAAAACAAACAAAACAAAATTAATATAATAGTATTTTCTGTCTTTTACTTACAGTTTATTGGTAGTTTGAGACAGCTCACATATTTGGATGTTTCTAAAAATAATATTGAAATGGTTGAAGAAGGAATTTCAACATGTGAGAACCTCCAAGACTTCCTCTTATCAAGTAACTCCCTTCAGCAGCTGCCTGATACTATTGGTCTGTACTGTTTTCAAAACCAGTTCTTTTTAATTATTAAAGACTTCTTTTTTTACCCAAGACTTTCATAGAAATTCAGACTCCTCTTATTAATGTTTCGTTATACTAGCACATACAAAATTATGTGAAGTTTTCCAGATGTGCTCCATTGTACAATTTACTACTTTATTGTTGTTACTATTTTTATTTATCCTAAGGAAATTCTATTTTTATGACTTTAATAAATTCTTTACAAAGAAGCTAGCCTTTTCATTTTCTTAAGATTCCTAGCCCTTATTTGGAAACTGTTTTCAGTTACTTCACTATTGATTGATAGTTAAGACAACAGAGAAGGATTTTTAAAATTTTATGGCATTTCTACAATTCATGCTAAATCTGTTTTCAAGTTGCTGATTTGATAAAGTGTGAGACAGGTCAATTTCATGAAAAATCTAAAAGCTTAAATCTTCAAGGTTGATACTATAGAAAAACTAAATTATTTTACATCTTAGTTGAATTACATCAGTTTTAAAGCTAAGGTACATTTTAGGATTCTATTCTAATTTAATCAGTACTTTTAATATTGGAATTGAAATGTATTTATTTACATATACTATTTTGTTATGTAGTGACAAATAGCCTTCACACTGCTGTCTTTTTTTTTTCTTTTTAATTAATGTAACAAATTGTAGTTAATTCTCTATGCCATGACATTGTTTTTAAGAACAAGAAGTTACTGAAGTGAACAATGGAGATAAAATTTTATTTGGGGATTAGGCAGTAAACTAGTTACTATTCAGTAAGTTAAACAGTGAAGTGTGGGTGGGAGAGATAGTCAATACTTGTCTGTCAAGTATAAGGACTTGTTTGATTCCAAACACTAACGTTAAAAGCCAGCCTTAGTGGTGTGTGCACTTCTGTTCCCAGCATTGAGGAGGCAGATCCCTGGGACTTCCTAGCCTGCCAGCCTAATCTAAAAGATGAGCCCCAATCCTAGTATGAGACCTGCATCTAAAAACGAGGATGGTTCCTGTGGAGGGCCATCCAAGTTTTACCTTGGGCCTCCACAAGCACACTCATACAGCTGCACACTCACACATTCATGCATGCGCACGCGCACGCGCACACGCACACGCACACACACACACACACACACACACACGCACACACACGCACAAAGGTGAAGAGGGGAAAATAGACATGTTGGATGAGTAAGAATAGATGATGTTAGAGTGTAGTGTCTCTTGTAGGTAGGTTTATCGATAATGTTTTCTAATTCTTGTCAAATCTAATGTGCTTCACATAGACTTGCTTTCTAATTTAAGCTGAAAAAATGATTTATTATTTCTTCTCAATAGGTTCATTGAAAAATGTCACAACTCTTAAAATAGATGAAAACCAGTTAATGTATCTACCAGACTCAATAGGAGGGTGAGTTGTATATGAATGTGTAGACAAGGAAAATATTAGTGTTACCATGTATCTCAGCATGCATTTTAGATATTTACATAAGGAACACCTAAAGCAGATTCCATAAACATTAAAATAAGTAACTTGCATATAGTTTAGTTATTATAATGAAAATAGGTTCGTTTATTGTTGATAAAATTTAGCTTTATTAAATTTCATTGTTTGCTAAAGTTCATATTGCTTTATTCTTACACTTTTGGGTATAGTATAGATTTTTAAAACCTCGTGTTTCCATTTATAATAACAGGCTAAGGTCAATAGAAGAACTGGATTGCAGTTTCAATGAAATTGAAGCTTTGCCTTCATCAGTCGGACAGCTCACAAACATAAGAACATTTGCTGCAGATCACAATTTCTTGCAGCAGTTACCCCCAGAGGTACAGTATGTTACATTTATTTCAGATTTTTGTCTGCTTTTAAAACATATTCTTTAAGTATGTTGGGGTTTTATTTTATTTCTAAAAGTTTGTTAATCAATTTACATATTATCTGAATAGTAACAGGCTGTATAACTTTAAAGATGTTCCAAAACACTTTCCTTTTTAAAGGAAAGTTAATAATTTAAAAAGAATAGTTAAAGCTGGGTGGTGGTAGCACATTCTTTCAATCCCAGCAGAGACAGGAGGCAGAGACAGTCAGATCTTTTGAGTTTGAGGCCAGCCTGGGCTACAGAGTGAGTGCCAGGACAGCCAGAGCTACACAGAAACCCTGTCTTGAAAAAAAAAAAAAAACAACAACAAAAAAAGAATAGTTAGTTACTACAAAAGTATTATGCAGAGAATATTTTTCCAAACTTTCAAATATATTAATATTCTTTTGTTTATTAACCTATAGATCAGGTATGTGATCTCCAGTTTGTTTCTCTTTCAGATTGGAAACTGGAAAAATATAACTGTGCTGTTTCTCCATTCTAATAAACTAGAGACACTTCCAGAGGAAATGGGAGATATGCAAAAATTAAAAGTCATTAATTTAAGTGACAATAGGTTTGTAATTTTCATTTGGCTTATAGAACACATTGAATGAAGTTAAAGTTTGGTATGAAATGTCCTATGCTAGCTGGTGTTTATTTCTCTTCATATTTATTTCAGTTTTGTAATTGAAAGAATGAACAAACTTTATTTGATGTTACTTACCATATTGTGATTGTCATGGTTCATTTTGAACCAACATAGCTGTATAACCTTTATCCTATCGTTATTACATAACCTTTTAATTCCTATCATCCTGAATTCACTGCTGTTGAACAAAGCAACTTTTAAACCTAATCTTTGCTTGTGTTTTTCTGGGCAGAGATTCATTCACACAGCTTAGGCCACAAAAACCAAATTGCAGAGCAGATTGATTGCCCTCTAGGATTGCTAGACTGGAATAGTGACTGCTGGGGTGGGGAGACCAAGGCTGTTTAAACAACAGTTGTGAGATATTTTATATTTTATTTCATAGTACTTTACAAAATATGAAGACCATCCCTTTGGAATAGTACAGTAGGTGTTTCTGTTTTTGTTTTTGTTTTTTTTTTTTTGTTGTTTTTTTTTTTTTGGTTTTTCGAGACAGGGTTTCTCTGTGTAGCTTTGGAGCCTATCCTGGCACTCACTCTGGAGACCAGGCTGGCCTTGAACTCACAACGCCTGGCAGTGTTTCTGTTTTATGTAGAAGAAATTTGAAGCTCACATAGTTTTTTTTAAAGTAGAACTTTAAGTATAGTACACTGACTGACTTGTCCACAGTGTCCTAACAGCTGCATTTTATTTAAGAATTGTGTTTCTTCTCATAATTTCCCTTTCCAAAGGAGAACCCTAGATGCTCAAATGATATCTTCAAAGGTATGCCCGAAAGACTAGCTAGGCCTAAGATAGCAAGGATAAAGTAAAAATTTTAAGTAGGATCCTATTTTAATTTAGTATTCTAATAAGCATTTTTACCATTTTATTTTTTACATATTATCATCTTAAAATAGTAATGGCTCACTAAAATGCAGTACAATGAAGTGTTTTTAAAATAAATTTCCTACATTATTAGTTCTCTCTAAATATAAAAACAAAACAATTTTGTGAGTGAGTACTCAATGTGACCTTGCCTTTCTTTATGGCATGGACAATTTTTATTTTATTTTTTTTTGCAGAGTTTTTTTTTTTTCTGCTTATTTAAAAATAGAGAAGCTCATATTGGACAGGTTAGAATAAAGTTGTCATACATCTGGAGTGTTTTTATACTAACATTGGAGATTGCTTTTCAAGTCTTAAATTGTTGACAGTCCTCAGGAAATACAGCCTCCTTTGGGGCTGGTGCATATAATGTTTTGGGTTTTTTTTCTTTTTAATTATTATTTAGTAGATTATCCTTTTTCTTTTTATTTTTAAGTTTTATTTCTTTATCAGTGTATACAGTGGTCTGCCTACATGTATGCCTGCAGGTCAGAAGAGGGCACCAAATCTCATTATAGATGGTTGTGAGCCACCATGTAGTTGCAGGGAATTGAACTCAGGACCTCTAGAAGGGCAGCCAGTGCTCTTAACCTCTAAGCCATCTCTCCAGCCCGATTATGGTTTTTCTTATCTGCTGAATCAGTTGGCAAATTGTGTTTTTAAAACTAGATAATGGTTTTGTCCTTTATCCTATATAAAAGTGTGCATTTGACTTTGCTTTTTGTTTATCTTACCTGCATATACCAATATATAGCATTGTTCAGATGGTTTATGCTTTCATTTTAATTATTTTTGTGGTACTAGGAGGTAGTAAGATATGGTCCATGCTAGGTAAGTGTTCTATCAATGAGCAGTACTTCCAATGCAATCTTTTAGGCATTTGAAATATTCTAATTTTTGAGTATAATTTTTGTTTGTCTTTTTCCATTTAGGTTAAAGAATTTGCCTTTTAGCTTTACAAAGCTACAACAGTTGACTGCTATGTGGCTATCAGATAATCAGGTGGGCATTCTGACCTAGGAAATTTGGCTGGGATTCCAATTGTGTTGTTTAATTATACTCCTTAATTTATATAGTACCACTTAAGAACAGTTACACCTTGGTGTAAAAAATGTATTTTTGTATATATGAAGAAATACCTTACCATATTTAGAAACAATTTTTAACACAGATATAAATTTTGTTGTATTTTAGCAAGTTTCCAAACCTATTAAAATAAAGAAAAATCAGGAAATCAGACGCAGTTCCACTTAAAATCACATCATTACTACCATTGTCATTTCGTTTTTGAGTTCACATAAAATCTCTTCTCTCAGCAATTTTGGAAGATACAAGAGCTCTTGAGTTTATTCTTCTTATCAGTTTTGTGCACTTGAACCAGCATATCCCAGTTCACTCCCAGCCCAAGCCCCGGTTAATGTTTTAATCTCTTTTTCTGAGAGTTTTCCTCTTTTCATGACATCATGTGATAGTTATCTTTCTGTGTCAGTGTTATTTCAGTTAGCATAATGTATTCCAGATTTATTTATGTTGTTTCAAATCACAAGATGTCCTTTTCTTTAAAGGCTGACTTGTATTTCATTATGTTTTACACCATCCTCAGCCAGTTACTCGTTGATGGACACTTAGGTTGATTTTTTGCTTTCTTAAAGATAGATTTATTTTATGTTTTCCTGCATGTATGTATGTGTGCCTGGTGCCTGAGAAGGTCAGAAGAGGACATAGGACCCCTTAGGATTGGAGTTACAGGTGGTTGTAAGCTGCCATGTGGGAGCTGGGGACCAAACCCAGGTCCTTGGCAAGAGCTGTGAACCTCTGAACTGTCCTTCCATCCTCATTAGACTGGTTTCTTTTTGGTTTTTCGAGACAGGGTTTCTCTGTGGCTTTGGAGGCTGTCCTAGAACTAGCTCTTGTAGACCAGGCTGGTCTCGAACTCACAGAAATCTGCCTGCCTCTGCCTCCCGAGTGCTGGGACTCAAGGCATGCGCCACCACCGCCCAGCTAGACTGGTTTCTTATCTGGAATATTGAGAATAATGTTACAGGCTTTTAGTGATGTAAGTAAACAAAATGTGTAATAGTAGTAGAAAAAGGAAATAGTACTTCAATTATTATTAATTTTGAGACAGTCCTAAAGATCATAGGTGGAGTGATACTACTTTGCTCAGTTTTTTGATACAAGTACTTTCTTTTACTTGGAGTTTTGATGCAAGGTCTCATTATGTAGCCTTTGCTGGACTGGCACTTGGTATATAGGCCAGGCTGTTGTCGAATTCGTAGAGATGCTCCTCCCTCTGCCTCTGCCTCCTGCAAGCTGGGATTAAAGGTGTGCATCATTATGCCTGACCTGTGAATATAACTGCCTGCCCAGGTATAAAAGAAGGACAATCACAGGAAGGAGATCTTGGTTATTGAGAAGAGTGGTTTGAAATTAAATATTACTACATAGTCCAGAAAGGAGCCAATGAAAGAGTATTGAAAGATAAAGAAGTGAGCAGTTTTGGTGAGGTGACTAGCAAGTATGGTGAGAACAATAGATTTGGAGAGTTGCCTGCTGTCTTTACTTGGTTCTGCAGCTTACTTGATGGCTCTGCAACCTGCTTTTCAGGCCTGGTTCTTCTCTCAGTGGCTTACATAATGATGTTCCTGTTTTATTTTTTGTTAATTGTCCTTCAAATTACTTTCTATATCCTCATGATTTCTATCAGAATCTTTAACCTGGTATCTGTGCCTGAATCATACATATGGCCCAGTATTTGTCTAACATTGACCTTAGATATCTCATAATCAGCTCCCCCTAAAACAGCATACCATCTTTGTCCCAAATGTTTCCTGGAATCCTTAGCTCACTGAGAAATGTTTTATGGAGTCACAGACACACAGGAGTATAATCTAACTAACATCCCTTGTACTGCCAGTCCAGTGCATCACCAAGTCCTCAGGAATCTTGAATATGTTTCGTGTGCGTGCGTGCGTGTGTTTCATCATTTCATGTAGACTTGCTCTGTACAGTACAAAACCCAGTAGTGTCTCATGTAGTTAATCCAAAGACACATGCTTTTAATTAATTATATACTGAAGTTTTTGCTCTAGTGTGATCACTTAAATAATGTGAATTTTGCATCCATAATTTTTATTTTGGATTTTATGCTAAAAATTCTGATTTTTAAAGTAAGGTTAAATTGAATACATTATTGAAATTATCTTCATCTCTTTTGAGGCCTCTCCCCCAAGTTTTGCTCCTGAGATAAAGTCTTGGTATGTAGCCCAGACTGGCCTTGAACTCAAAAATCATCTTGTCTCGAGTATGTAGAGTGCTGCCATTTCAGGCATATACTACCATGCTCAGCTTCAACCCACACCCTAATAGTCGGATTCAGACCCAGAATACTAGCCAAGCACTAAACCATGTTTTTGCCAAAAAAAAAAAAAAAAAAAATTATAGCTACTAGACAATTAGAAATTGGACAGTACTGACTCAGATTGTTGATATAACTTTGTACTGGGTCTTTGCCTCTTGTTACTGCTTGCTCTTTCTAGCCCCATATCACCCTAATACTGTTATCACATGATCTCTCAATCTTAAACTTGCAGTATCCTTTGAAATAATGCTGATGTATTTTCTGCATAACATTACCCTTGAGGTCTCATTCATGCTGTAGCTATTTCTTTACCTCTTACACATTCATTCTTTCCACCAAATGAATTCTCGTTGACAACATTCTTTGCCCTACCTACCTATTCTTTTCCTCTCCTCACCTTAAATTTCTCAGAAATGCTATCGTGTCTGAGACAGTAGAAAGTGAATGTACCTATACTCTCTAGAGCCCTGCACCTTGTCAGCTTGTGATTGCATTCATTTTTGTAATAGCCAGTTTTGTTAGTTGTTTCATCATTCTTATATACTGCAGACTCCAGAAGTCAGTGTAGATACTTGTTTTGCTCTGTCTTCTGTGTTAGTGCTTACAGCTTCCATATAAAATATGTTAGTAAGTATTTAATGAATGAGTGGTTTTAGATTTCAGAAGAATACTAATAGTCTTACAGCAAGAGAACTTTATGAGTATCTGAAACTAAATGGAATTAAAGATCAGTAGTTAGGCATTCAAGGTACAGGGGAAACTTGAAAGACTTAATTTTTCTCTCTGTCCATGTACTCCATAAATAGTAATTACTATAATTTTTATAAAGTATAATTAATATGCCATTCAATACACTCATTTTAAAATATGTCAGTTTTGATATATGTAGTGGGTTGTTCAAAGGATAATAGCATAATACTTTCAGGAAAATTGGTTTTTAAAAATGTCCTAGATATGGGGCTGGAGAGATGACTCAGAGGTTAAGAGCACTGACTGCTCTTCCATAGGTCCTGAGTTCAATTCCCAGCAACCACATGGAGGCTCATAACCATCTATCATGAGATCTGGTGCCATTTTCTGGCATGCAGGCAAATATGTAGACAGTACTATATGTAATAAAAATAAGTAAATACATTTTTAAAATGTCCTAGATAATTTTGATATTGCCATTTAAAGGGAGACTGCTTTTTCACACACTAAGATACTACTGAGCCAAAAGCATATCTATGTTACTTATATTTTATATCTGTTGAATTACCTATGATTGTGGAAATATTTGGTATGAGAGAGGTGGGAATGCAGATTGAGTATCCCTTATCTGATATGCTTGGGATAAGATATTTTGGAGATTTTTAGATTTTCTTTTTTTGTTGTTGTTTTGGTTTTTAAGACAGGGTTTCCCTATTGAACAGCCCTGGCTGTCCTGGAACTATCGGTGTAGACCAGTCTGACCTCAGACTCACAGAGATCCACCTACCTCTGCCTCTCAGAATTTTCTTGCAATATTCATGAATAATGAGCTAGAAATCAAAATATAATTATAAACTTTATTAACATTTCATATATTACTTACATATCTTGAAAGTAATTTTATGTAGCATTTTAAATTAATTTTTTGTATTTTTGGCATAAACTTTCTCTTGAGGTCAAATGTGTCCTATGTTACTTGTGACAATCATGTCAGTGCTCATTGTTTTCAGATGTTGGAATATTTTGAAATTTTTAATTAACTGTGCTCCACGTTGAGATAATCATTATGGTGGTGGAGGGGATTGGTGAATAATAAGGAGGTTGAATTTAGAAAGCAGGATGAAATGCAGGCTTGGAAGTTTACATTTGAAGATAGACCAGGGTGAGCTTGTAGGACATTGTGAATACTGTCATCTCTGTCCTGGTTGTGGAAAACAGTGTCAGAGAAGAATCACACTGTTGTTTGAGAGTACAAGGAAGCAGATCTTTAGGAAAGGGTAGGGTTACCAATTCCATTATTTGAGGAAGTCAAGTAAATTGTCAGAATATTTGAAAATATAAGACAGTTTAGTTTTTAAACAGGTGAAGGTCACAAAATTTTTAAATATTTGGGAGTAAGATTTCAGGATAAAATTAGGTTTTCATAAGAGTCTGTCCAAAGAATGAACTAAAAGTTAATATAGTATAGAAGCCGGGTAATTCCTACCTACGTGGAGTCATTTAAGGCTCTTAGTGGTAGAATTTCAGGTGAGTATATCGAAAATAAGAGTCAGTTGTATTAGGAAAGAGATTGATACTATTTGCTAACTGTTAGAAGAAAGATACTAAGAAAAGAATGAAGTCTAAAATACCTGGAGGCTCCACCAAGTATCTTGGTACCATTGATGGAGATAGGAGAGAAGCAGTTTTCAACTTACTTTTCCTTAAAAAGCATTTTTGCAAAAGGAAATAATAGAGACAACAAAATAACATAAAATGGGGAAATGCTTTATAATCTTATTAGTAAAATCATTGTGTAGTAAATAATTTATAGGCTATAGATATTCTTGGCATGTTAAAATATTTTATAATTGTTTCAGTGATAATTAGTGCATATTGAATTTGCATTTTGTTAAAATTTACAAATGAATCTAAAGTTCAGTTTTTAGAATTCTATGTGGTTTCAAATGACTGCTCAAAGTACTATTTTGTGTATGTACAAATTTTTTTTATAACCTGCACCTTGATATTTTGTAAAAATGGTGGGGGGTTATTTGTAGGGATTGTTATTTCCTTTAGGCTTATTGAAAATTAACCATTTGTTTTCTTTCCCTAGTCCAAACCTCTGATACCTCTTCAAAAAGAAACTGATTCAGAGACTAAGAAAATGGTGCTTACTAACTACATGTTCCCTCAGCAACCCAGGACCGAAGATGGTAGGCATCAAAGACTTCTCTCCTTCCCCTTATTTAAGTGCCAACAGAATTTTTAGCTCCAAAACTTTTTTTACTTCATTGGGAGTTTGGAAAATTGAACAGAAAGTTTTCAGAAAATAGTTGAATAAGTAACATCTATGAGTTGAATTTAGAGGTGTGAAAATGTATTGTGCTTTCTATATTTGTTATATTGATAATGTTATCAATTGTAGCACTTCTTACTTCAAATTACACTTAACTAAATGTTAGGAATGCTTGTGAAGCATTGTGTGATTAGAAGTATTAAGCCAGGAAATGATTTGTTCTATTGCATATATGGAAACCGCACACTAGATCAAGGTCAGCTGTGAAACTACAATCTATAGTCTATAGTCACTACTGAATTTTTTCCTGTGTTTTGCCCAGCATACTGGTTACTAGTGTGTATTTGTGGATTATTGTGTTAAGACAGAGGACCAAACTTTTTTAGTATATGTGGTGGTGGTGATGATTGTGGTGGTTATAACATTTTAAAAATGTTTTATGTATGTATGCATCTTTCTGAAAACAGTAAAAATATCTATGGTCTGAAGTTACTTAGAAATTAACTCAGTATATAATGTTAAAGAAAAGTTTGAATTTATCGTTAGTCTTAACACATAAAATATTCCATGAAAGGGCTAGAGAAGTGGTGCAGTGGTTTAGAGCATTTTCTATTCTTCCAGAGGACCCAGATTCTATTCTCAGCATCCAGTTGGCAGCTTTTAATTGTCTGTAACTTCAGTTCTAGGGTATCTGATAACCCTCTGTGGGCCCCAAGCATGCATATAGTACACAGACATACATGCAGGTAGAAAACACACACATATAAAATATGCCATGGCAAGTTAAGTGGATAAGTTTCCATTTCCTCATCTTTAAATGACTCTAGCAGATCCATTTGAACCAGTCGTTACTTATGTACTGTCTGACTACTTCAAGTCTATAGTTGAATGCTAGCAACAGAAATATTTTATTATGTGGCCCTTTACTAAAATGGTATTTCTTTTTTTGTTTGTTTGTTTTTCGAGACAGGGTTTCTCTGTGGCTTTGGAGGTTGTCCTGGAACTAGCTCTTGTAGACCAGGCTGGTCTCGAACTCACAGAGATCCGCCTGCCTCTGCCTCCCAAGTGCTGGGATTAAAGGCATGCGCCACCACTGTCCGTTAAAATGGTATTTCAATCTGTGAATAGAACATGAGAATGAATGTTCACTTCTCTAAATTAAGAAATCATTTCATATTTTGCCTTACAAATGTTTTAAGTACCATACTAATATTCTTTACTACCATAAAGACAATTACTTGATCATATTGTGTAGCTGATAGTAGTTACGGGACTCTCTCACCTTACTGTGTTAGTCAAGCTTTCATATTGTTATGACTACAGAACCAGAGAAACAACAGAGGAAAGGTTTACTTAGTTTGTAGCTTCAGTGGTCTCATTTCATCTTCCTAAGAAGGTAGAATAGATCCAGAGTAGTTCCCCTCAAGGAGTAACAGAGAAGCAGAGGAAGAGGTTGGGGACCTGGCATTAACCACCCTCTACTCCCCCCAGCACACTCCTAGCCCTAAGGTTTTCCCAGACTCCCAGAACACTACCACTTAGAGACCAACTACTCAAAATGTGAACCTGTGGGAGACATTTCATATTTAGATCAGTACTTAGTACTGTTTGCTATTTTCACAAATCTTTAGAGATGAGGAAAGATGAACAATTGAGGTGAGTTCTGATGAATATAAGCAGACAAGCAAATGTTTTGTTGACATGGTCAAATATTTGCTGTCGTTCTCCATACTGCTTTATTGGTACCATAAGTAGTGTTTGCCCATTTATCTGTGCAGCCATGGCTGTCTTGGAACTAGCTATGTTGACCAGGCTGGCCTCATACTCAGAGATCTGCGAGCCTCTGCCTTCCCAGTGCTGGGATTAAAGGTGTGTGACACAACTGCCTGGCTATACTTAATTTCTAACATGAAGAATTTTTATTTACTTATGTTCTAGAGTTTCTGCTGCTGTAATAAAACATGATGACCAAAAGCAACTCGATGAGGGAAGGGTTTATTTCAGCTTACATTCAGTTCACCCTTCATTACTGAGGGAATTCAGAGCAGGAACTTGAGACATAAGCTGAAGCAGAGGCTGTGGAGGGATGTTGCCTATGGCTTGCCTCCTGATGGGCTTGTTTATCCTTTCTTACAGCATCCAGGACCACCAGCCCAGGGGTGGGACTGCCCACAGTGAGCAGTTACCAATCAAAAAATTTTTTTAAAAATGCACCATAATCTTATCTGGTGGGGACATTTTTAAGTTCCCCAAATGACTCTAGCTTGTGGCAAGTTGATACAAAACTAGTCAGCATAACATTTAGTAATATTTCAGTACTGATAATTTAAAAATAAGTATACTATTTTGTTATGGAAACAGTTCTACATTTTATAATTTTGGTAAATAATATGGTTGGAAGTGGATTTAAACACATGGAAAAGAGATGTATCTTTTAAATTTATTCTTAGAGCTTTAATAACAGACTTTTCAATGGAGTTATTTACATGTGACATATCAAAAACCTAACTTGGATTTTAACACAAAGTCTTTGCTATTCCTAAATAAGTGTTTCAAAAAATACCTATGAAACAATAACCTTATTGTTTCTTCTTACAAAGATGATAGTGTTCTGTTTGTCACATTGTAGGAATACAAGTTAAATGGGTTAAAGTTTTGATCTGTTTAGTTATTTCCAATCTTTTGTTTAAACCTGTCCTTAAAGTCATCAGTTTGAATGACTTTGAAAAAAGTTAAGTAATTTATACCTGTAACTTCTCATATTTACAACTATCTTCCAACATACACACTATGTCATCAGTTGCTTCAGGCTCGTTTTCAGAAAGGTTCCTGCTAGCCCTTCTCTAAGATGTCTAAACTGTGAGTGTTTGCAACCACAGGCATAAATGCCTTGATCTCTTCTTTTACTGTTTCCTATTTTAATGATTCAGATCCACCTGGCCTTCTTTGTTCAACCTTTATATCAACTTACTTTCTATTCTGATTCCTTCTTTTAAAGGATGATGTCTAGATAAGGAAGTGCTGTTCAAATTCTGACAAAAAAGAACAGTAGTAGTAGAATTATGCCACCATTGGTGTTATTTTTGCCATTTTTTTAAGGTAGAAGGGGCTGTATTATGGAAATTTGTAGTGCATGAATTCTTGGAGTTCATTTGCCCCTTAAAGTATCTCACCATAGGTACACATGAGTATAATGTACTCACATCTCAAATTGGAAACTATAGTGGATGAGGCTGCAGAATAGGATCAGCAGGTAAGAGAGCTTGCCCCCAAGTCTGATTACTTAAGTGTGATCCCTGTAATCCATTTGATGGGAGGAGATAACCAATTCTGCAAGCTGTTCTCCAGCCTTCATGTGTATACCATCATATTCACACACTATTGATAAAGCTAAGAGGAAGAAAACTACAGTAATGTTATCAGGAAGATGATGAATTTCCTTTGAACTTCAAGGAAATATCTTTTTTTTTTTTTTATCCTGGTACTTTTAAGAAGTAGATGAATCAGACAGTGAATATTACAGTTCAGTTTTAGTTTTATGGCAACTTGAAAGTGTGTTTCACATTGTTCACATTGAGCTTATTCTGATTTTTGTCAACCTACGAGACAGGTGCTACTAGAGTTCAGTAAAACCACTTGCCTTTCAGAATCTAAAGGTGGATAATGGTGAGGAATTACTCCTTTTGGAGAAAGAGTTTTGATATGTAGCCATGGCTGACCTAGAATTCTTCAAACTCATAGTGACTCACCTACATCTGCCTTCTGAGTGCTGGGATTGAAACTGTGTATTACCATGCTTGGCCTAGTGGAATTAGACTTAAGCAAGGAGAAAGGAATGCATGATAATTTTCCAAGTTACATCATATAGGTACCTATTGTGTACGTAATATTAATAATTAGGAAAACAACTTGGAGGGGGTAATGTCAGTCTGAGAATTTTTATCCGCGCTCCCCCCCCCCCCCCCCGCCATAGTAACATGTGGCTAAACAGTAATGTGAAAGAAGCTTGTTTCTGGTAGTTGAGAAAAGGACATTTGAAGGAAGTGGTAGTGTTTCATGAAATGGAAGAAAAAACTAGAGTGGTTTTGCAGGTTGGAAGAGAAAGATGGCTAAAAACCTGAGCAGGGCGTGACTTAATATTTAGAAGGAGGTACAGTGACTAAGGCAGGGACATTTTGAGTATGATCATGGTTATGAATCCCTTAAGTGATATGAAGATTAACATTGGGATTGAAGATACATAGGAACTATAAAATTACAGAGTAGGGTGGCATGATCAGACATTTGTATCATTCAAGATAGGGCAAGTCTTGAAAAAGATGGCCACTTGTAGTCAGATACTAGAGAGCTGAATGAATGCACCTCAGCATTCAGATTTGTTAGACTCTATGGTAAGGGTAGGAAATAATATTACCTAGTACCCTGAACCTTCAAAGGTAAGGGATTTATTCAAAATAGTAGGAAATGTAATTAACCAGTAGCTATTGAGAATGAGAACCATGATCAGAATTACAAACTCTGGGGTTCTGAATACATTCTTGTGTAAAATTGCTTCATTTGGAGGTTGGCTGGTGATTGCAGTTGGTACCCAAGGGCTGTCAACATGGCTCAATGATTCAGAGTACTTGCCAACCAAGCATGGTAATCAAAGCTTCATCCCCAGAATATGTATAAAGGTGGAAGGAGGAAAATAACCTACAAAATTACTTCCCAAGTACTTAATACAAATATATAGTTGCCACCAAAGTAATTACTTTTATTTTTTGGCCTTTGGTTTTTTGAGACAAGGTTTTTCTGTAGCTTTGGAGCCTGTCCTGGAACTTGCTCTGCAGATCATGCTGGCCTCGAACTCACAGATCCACCTGCCTCTGCCTCCTGAGTGTTGGGACTAAAAGCATGTGCCACCACCACCACCTGGCTCATTTTATTTTTTCACAAAATAGCTTACTCTGCCTTTAAACTCCTTTATCCCTTCATGCTTATTGAACTTTAACAGTAAAAAGAATTCTTAAAATTGGAAGATGTGGTAGCCTTACCGTTTTAACACAAAACCTGTGTATTTGTAGTGTTTAAATTAGGAGCTTCATGAATCCTTCTAGTAACAAAAACATAATCAGCTTCTTCGAAATAAAAATCGCAGTGGTCATGATAACAAAATCTTAAAACAAAAACCTATTTTTTATTCTGGGATTTGTTGCTGTTATACTGGACCAATTTTAGCTGCCACAGACTTGCTTTATAATGCAGATTATGGTCTAAGTGATAGTTTTCTGTGATTATTGTTTAGCCATATTTCTTTTATTTCTTCTAGTTATGTTCATATCAGATAATGAAAGTTTTAATCCTGCACTGTGGGAAGAACAGAGGAAACAGCGGGCCCAAGTGGCATTTGAATGTGATGAAGACAAAGATGAAAGAGAGGCACCCCCCAGGGTGAGTCTGTTAGTTTTTATTTCAGGTGTGCTGATTAAAGTTTGTACTGTATACTTATAATATGCCATTTGTGGCTACAAAGAAGTACTGGATTCATTGCATACCCTCAGAGCACTTACTAAAGCAAATTATTTCACTTATAAAAAAAATTTGAGAGAGGTATAAAACTGCCATTAGAAGGTACATTTTGAGGAGAGCTATAACTCACTGGTGGAAATCTTGTCTGTCATGTAAAGACCCAGAGTTTGGTCCCCAGCACTGGGAGAAAGAAAGGGAAAAACAAAACAGCTGAATTTGAAATATATATATATATATATGAGAGAACAGATTTTTTTTATAAATCTATTATCTATCTTTACTGCCGGTGACCAGATGTCCAGAAGTTCAGATGGATTATACATTAAGTTCTGAGATTGATGTTAGAAACATTAATACTTCATGTTTCTCTTATTTCTCTAGGAGGGAAACTTGAAGAGATATCCAACACCATACCCAGATGAACTTAAGAATATGGTCAAGACTGTTCAAACTATTGTACATAGATTAAAAGATGAAGAGACTAATGAAGAGTCTGGGAGAGATATGAAACATGAAGATCAGGAAGTTGCAAATAAGGATATGGGTGTGAAGGTTAGAAACTCAACTCCAAGTAATGATGTAAAGTGTGTGAAATTATCTAAAAATTGAGACAATTAATATGATGATCTGAATTATGTATTACTTAATTTGTAGTTTTGTTCTCAGATGGTTAATTTTGAATTTCCCAGCTGCTCGTCTTCTGGTTCTCTGGCTACAGAATGTCCAGTTTATCAGATAGTGTTAAGTTGGCCTTGAAAATGTCATTACTTGAACAAATAACAAGATAAAATGATTGTCAGAGAGTTCTTCTAGAAATACTCTTCCCTCCCATTTTGATGATACTGATCCACTTTATTCTAATTTTCGATTAATTGCTATTGCAGATATTTGACATTTCCTTGAAATGTTTCAAAACTTCTCAGTGCTACGGTGGCCAGATCAAAGTTTTGTTATACCATTAGAGTCACAGTGCATTCTACAGCAGGCAAAAATGATTTATTTATTAACTCACTTGACACCAGTCCTTTAGAGGAAAAGTAACTTTGTAACTTTTGCTAAATTATGTACTTTAATATAATCATGTCTCTCTATAGGCCATCTACCCCCCCAAATGGGCATTTTATATTTGAGTCTAGTTTTACATGTTCACAGTTTCTTTTTGTTGTTGTTCTTTTTTTGTTTTTCGAGACAGGATTTCTCTTTGAAACAGCCCCCATTGTCCTGGAACTCACTCTGTAGACCATGCTGGCCTCGAACTTAGAGAGATCTGCCTACCTACCTCTGCCTCCTGAGTGTTAGGACTAAAGGTGTGTGCCACCACTACTTGGCTACAGTTTCTTTAATATTAATTTAGAATTGAAAATTGATGAATTACTTAAATTTTATATAATACTTAATATAAAAACAAACACAGAACATATAATATGAGGACTTTATCTTTTATTTAGACTTCAGAAAGTACTACAATGAAAAGCCAACTGGATGAAAGAGAAAAATACATGAATTCTGTACAGAAGATGAGTGAACCTGAACCTGAGACCAGCCCTGGTAATTTGCCAGTGATTTCGAATAGGAAAGTGTCTGAGGACCTGAAACATATTGTTAACCATGATGATGTTTTTGAGGTATGACTTCATCCTGACAGTCATGAGAGTTTCCAATTTATTATTTCATTGTTGTGATCCATAGAAGCCTAATAGTATGATTGCAGAAAATATTGCAATCCTTGAAATTTTTCACACTGCTAAAATATCACTCATCACTTTAAACTTAAAATTTTTGTTATTTGTGAGTAAATGACTAGTAGGTAATTTAGATTATGATGTTACATAAAATGGATAATTACAATTACTTTTCATTTATTTATTTTTTTGTGGTGATGGGTATTAAACTCAAGTTCATTGTTCATAACAGGCCCATGGTCTACCTGTCATCTACATCCCCAGACTTTGCTTTTATTTCTGTAACATCAAAATGAAAAGTTAAAGATGTAGATCAGTGGTAGAGCACTGTCCTAGTTTAAATACAGCACTGGAATCCATCCCTAGCTCTGTGTAGAAAACAAACAGAACAACAACAGAAAATGGGTTATGGCTATACTCAATCATTTAGCTTATGTAAGTATTCATCATTGGATATGTTACTCTTGTTCCGTGTCTGAGAACAGAGATACAATTTCTCATATTGAATAAGTAAAAGCAATAGATCTTTCTTTTTAAAAGGCTTTATTGAAAGATATCTCAAACCCTACACAACTTAGTGATTCAAAGTATATATAATCCAGCAGCTTAAACAATTTACAAAGTTGTAAAGCCATTCCACAGTTAATTGCAGAATATTTTTATAACCTCAGAAGGAAAAAGTAATCTCATACTTTTTGTTCCCTCAACTCTAAGCAACTAATACCTGTTTTGCCTGCATAGATTGCTTATTCTTGATATTTTGCATAAATGAAATCACACACTTAATTTTTTTTTTAATACTGGCAAGTGCCCACTGAGCCATCTCACTGGCCTAATATGTGGTCTTTTGCTTAGCATATTGTCTTGAATTTCATTCTCTGATAATCTCTGAAGTACTACATATTATTCTTATGGCTGAATAATACTCAATTGAATGTGTATGTGTCAAGTGTAAATGAGATTGCTAAACATACATGGAACTCCAAACTTTTTGAGACTAGATCTCAGTTTGTAGCCCCAGATGGTCTGGAGCTCACTGTGTAGCCCACGTCAGTATCCCTCTTATATTAGCCTCTTGCATGCTGGCTTTATGGGTGTGAATTACCTTGCCTAGCTGGGACTCCATAGTGTCATAACTCCAGTTATAGAGGCTTCAACACCCTTATCTGGCCTTCATGGGTATTGCACACACATGATACACAGATATACATACAGGCAAAACATCCAAAACACAATAAAATATACAGTAAAAACAAATAAATATATATTTAAAGATATGAATAGAAATTGGCAAACTATTTTATTAAAATAGACAGTATTTTTGTGTGCCAACAGGAGCTGCCATGTAGGTGCTGGAAAACTAACCTGTGTCCTCTGCAAGAGCAACAAGTGCTCTTAATTGCTGAGCCATCTCCACAATTCGTACCTTTATAATGGCACTTATGAAGATATAAAAATCCTTAGTATTGTTTATTTTTCTTTTTTAGGGGAACAAGTTTTGTAAAGAATTTGCTTTAGTTTCATCTTAGTCCCTAGGAATGATTTAACTGGCAGGAGATCTGATTTCATGCACACCATCTGATATTAAAATCTTTCTATTAATAGTTGTTGGCAAGTCATGTTCTTTGCTGACCCTACTCAGTAGTAGGTAATCTGTGGCATATTGGTTGTAATAAACATGGACAGTAACAATCAAAACAAATACAAATTTTTTAGTTCACGTTGATAGCAGTCCATCGTAGAAGATATCTTAGAAGCTTGGTCTACTTAAGAGACTAAACTTGTCAATTAGTGAGAGACTCTGTTGAGGGACTACTCTGTAAATTGAAGTTTTCAAAGACAGGACTGTATTTTGATAATTTTTGTTTACCTCAAACCTCACATATCTCTGGCACATAGTAACTATTAATATAGCTCCAAAAATGTACAGTAAACATTTTTAATATATTGTTAATACCTGCTATAGTTTCATTGCTGTAATTGAAAAAGTTAAGTCATGCAGATTTTTGTCAACTATTACCATTAAAAAGCAGTTTTGTACATGTTCCTAGTAATATACTTTGTTTTCCCTGTGATGTTTTTATGGTATATTTACTAATTTAAAAAGTCCAAAATTTAATTTTTATATTTCCCCCTTTTTCTTTAAACTAGGAATCTGAAGAACTTTCTTCTGATGAAGAAATGAAAATGGCAGAGATGCGACCCCCATTAATTGAAACCTCAATTAACCAGCCCAAAGTTGTAGCACTTAGTAATAACAAAAAAGGTTAGATATTGAAGGGGAAAGTATTAAGACTAGAAATGGCCTAAATACCATGTATTAATTCTGTGGGAGTAAATTTTATTGAATATCACATTTTTGAAACATTTTGAAAACAACATTTAAAACTGCTGTTCCAGCTGGGCAGTATCGGTGCACACCTTTAGTCCCAGCACTCGGGAGGCAGAGGCAGGCAGAACTCTGTGAGTTCGAGACCAGCCTGGTCTACAAGAGCTAGTTCCAAGACAACCTCCAAAGCCACAGAGAAACCCTGTCTCAAAATACCAAAACCAAAAACAAACAAAAAAACCCTGCTGTTCCAAAATGTTCTTATTTACCATTTTTAAAGAAATCAGTAGGTCCTCCCTTCCCTCATGCAGACTTTTTGTAAAGGCATAGACATTAAAAGGATATAATTATTGATTATAATTCAATTTCTGTTGTTTATCTTCTAATTATGTTATCCTTGTGTGCTTAATTTTATCATATATACATGACAAATTTGAATTGCAATGAGGATATGAAGGATTTTGCATAAAATACATAGTATAGTACCTGATATATACTAGATGCATATTGTTTTCTTATCTAGTCCCGAATGGTATTAATCCCTCCTCTCCAGTTGTTGTCATAAGAACACCTATCTTGTCATACACGCTTCTTAAGCTAGTGCCTGACTAGCTTTGCATTATTTCTATCAAATTTTTATTACCCAGACTGTTGCCATCATAGCAATAATGATACTCCACTGTGGTTTATAATGGCATTTAGAAACTATTGAGTACTTTACCAATTGCTCAGGTACTACCGTGCTGAACAGCTGGCTGCCGTAATAGCCCATAATAAGAACTTAAAAGACAATATAATGGTAATTTTATAAATTAAGAAACCAAGACTCAAGTACCATGCTTGTAAGAACAACAAACATGCCTTTAATTCATATGCTGCTCTATGACTATGTCTGGATATACTAGTTCCTTGATTTGCTTGGAATTGAGTTTTTCAAAAAGAGCTTTTTTATGATTGTATTCAAAACTAATTTTTACATTTCTGATTTAATGGAATGTAAATACTAGGTTTTGGTTTTGGTTTTCATTGTTAGGTAAGCAACCACCTCACATATTGAAAGATTACCACTTTATAAGCAGTTCTTTGAGATTGGAGAAATACAGAGGATCTGTGGCTGGTTCCTAGTACTCACATTGGGTGGCTCACTTTGTAACTTCAGCTCCAGGGAAAATGATACTTCTGGCCTTTGTGGATATTTCATTCAAATGCACATACACGCATAGACATACATATAAAAATAAATCTTTAAACATTTAAACGAAATAAGGGAGCTGACCTTTGAAAATCCTTGATTTTGTTTATGTATTATTATATTGCTCAATTTTATTATCAAAATAGATTGAAAAAAATCCATGTGTATATGACATAATTTCTTATACAGATAAACTGTAGGAAGGTTATGAACAATTAAGTGTATTTTTTTTATTATAAGTTCTTAAAATAGAACATTCACCAAAATGAATTGGTAGCCTTTGAAAATTGTTCATCATTTTGTCAGTAAGCTAAATTAAATCTTAGGTACCCTTAACTTTGATCGTATTAAAAAAATGATATCACAACTTTAAAATTCTTTTAATTTATTTATATATTTAGGTTTTAATTTTCAGAGATGTCTCTAATTATCTACTATCACCTTGTACATGGAATCAATACAAAAGCTTGCCATAAATTCTTAATGAATTTATTATCGCTCTTAAATATTTTGTTTTTGTTTCAGATGATGCAAAGGATACAGATTCTTTATCAGATGAAGTCACACACAATAGCAATCAGAATAACAGCAATTGTTCTTCTCCATCTCGGATGTCTGATTCAGTTTCTCTTAATACTGACAGTAGTCAAGATACCTCACTCTGTTCTCCAGTGAAACAAACTCTTATTGATAGTAACTCCAAAATCAGGTTTGTGAACATTTTAATAAGATTTTTTACTATAAAATGAATAGAAATAATGGTACAAATAATAAATATAGGACTATGCATAAACATTTTCATAAATATTATACAAATGGCTTAGGCAATATATTTCTTTCATTTTGAAATTGATTGAGTAGTGGTTATACAGTTCTGTTTTAGTTGAAAAACAACAAAATAGAGTAGATTCTTAATCTCTAGGTGAAATGAACAAACATAAATATTTCTGGGAGTTATATTAACAGCCAATTTGAGGAAGTTCAGATTGAGTTATTTTTATCCTTAGAAATCATGTAAATTACATTCTGTTTGCTTTGACCAAAAGCAGCTTATGGAAGAAATAGTGTATTTGGCTTACAGTTTCAGAGGGAGAGTCTATAATGGTGAGGGAGGCAGGGCAGCAGGCACCTGGCATAGGAAGCTGAGTGATCACACACCTCCAACATGTCACATGCAGAAAGCAGAGAGAGCAAACTGAAAGTAAGGTGGGGCTATAAATTCTCAAGCCTACTCTTAGTGGTGTACTCCCTCCAGCAATGCTCCATTCCCTGCCCCCCACAGGTTCATACCCATATCATAATATAAAATGCATTTAGATCAATATTAAAAGTTCTCATGGTCTTTAACAATCTTAACACTGTTCAAAAGTCTGGAGTCTCTTCTGAGACTCAACAGAGTCTCTTAACTATGACCTCCCAACATATAAGATTAAAAAACAAAAACAAAACTATACTTCCAGCATACTATGGCATGAAATACATAATAGCATTCCAAAAGGGAGGAATGAGGACAGAGTGAAGGAATACTGAACCAAAGCAAGACCAAAACCCAGCAAAGCAAACTCCAAATCCTACAGCTCCACATCCAATGTCAAGTTCTGCCCACTTAGGTTTGTGACCTGTGCATACATCTCTCTCTTTGTGTACATTTCTCTGTAATCAGCTCTTGGCAAATGTGTCATAAATCTGGTCTCTTAACAGTTTGGAGTTTCTGCTGCAACCCAGGCTTTTCTTTCAATGTTTCATGCAATGGCCTATCATGGCACTTTCACAGCAGCTCAAGCCTTGACAGATTTGGCCTTTCCCCAGTGACTCTCTGAAACCATATAGGAAGAATCCATGGCCACCCCACTCTTAGATTTTCATGCATGGATGACATTGGCAAGTTAAAATGACAGCTTGAGATGGGCCCTTGTTACCTCACCCCACATTGGTAGCATCTTTTATATGGTTACACAATTGCTTTTTTAGAGCAGGAAACCTCTTAGGCTCTTTTCATAAGTTGGAAACTTTAGCTGAGTGTGGTCTTGCCCTGAAGATACCCTTCTCATCTGACCTTAATAGTGATATCTATAGAACAATTACATTACCTTTTCTAGCACTTATATTGGCTGTAATATTAAATTTCCTAGTGTTCTGTTCTTTCCAAACTGTATATTTTTCATTTCTTTTGTTCTATTTGCCATTTTCATTATAGATTTGTATAAAGAGTAATCAATAGTAACTATACTAAAGACTCAACATTATACTGCCTTGAAATTTTGTGCCCCAAAGAAATTAGTTCATTACTTTTTTTGTTGTTGTTTCATACAGTCTCACCACATAGCCCTGTCTAGCCTTGAACTCACAGATATCCTCTTGCCTAGCCTTCCATGTACTGGAATAAAGAGTGTACATAGCCACAACTGGTTATTATGTACTTTAGCATCAGACAAGTTCTTAAGACAGAGAGGCATCCAAATTCTTTGCCAACATATCAACAAATGGCCTATAGCACAGTTGCTAAGATAGTTCTTGCTTCCATCAAACCTCTTAAGTAGGACCTCTCCCATCTCAGTACCCTCAGCACTGCTGTCTCTAGGTTTCTCCTATAATGACCTGTAAACTCTGCTTAAATTTTAGTACAACCTTCAACAGTTTTCCACATTCCTCCAAAAACAACCTGTTGAGATTCTTTACATCAATGACCCTACTCCATAGTGCCAACTTCTATCTTAGCTTCTTTTTTTCATGATAAAATACCATGACCAAACTTGATGTATAGGAAAAAGAGTTTATTTGTGTTTATGGTTCCTAAAGGAGAGCCAGCCTTTGGTCTACAGAGCTAAGCTACACAGAGAAACCTTGTCTTGAAGGAAAAATAAAAAGGAGAGGAAGAGGAAAGAAACTTGGTTGTCAGAGTAAGATTCAACTGTGGATTCAGTCTGTTGGCTAGAAATTCTGCTTGAGGGAAATATTTAGGCTGCTACCAAAGCAAATGCTGGTTTTACAGCTATTTTAAACCATGACTAGAGTTATACCATTCTTGAGTTGCAGACTTATTTAAGTAAAAACTGTTACTGTAAAAAGAATACTAATTTCTGCCTGAGTATAAGTTCAGATATTATATAACGCTTGATTTTATGCCATAGGCTTAGTAAAATACCATTTTTATAATCCCTTACATGTTAAAAAAAATTCTTAATTTGTTGACTTATAAAACTTTCCTAATGTTATTGTTGGAAAGTAGCATGGTATAAGTCATCCTTTTATATAACAAAGCGCATTAAGAGAGGAGTATAGCAATACCTTTTGTATACTTTTAAAATAATGAACTGTAATTTTCGTGTAGTGCAAAGGACTAGATATATTTGTTCTGTACCACCAAGTAGAAATAAGATATTTTCTGTAGTTTTAGAATGACACATTTATGAAATATTTGCCAAATACATTGTGCCACAGAGTAGTGATTATGTAGTTTCTCTTTTGATCCCTTTATGAACTTATTTTTTGATGCAGTTATTTGTTTTCGTTTAACTTAATTGTTTATATTTTTGGATTTAATGACCACTTGTTAAGAATGGGAGCCTATTATCAATGCCATTAATGTAAAGCTTCAGAGTTACTTACAAATTGTCCTGTGCCATTTACTTAATCATTCAAGTTACTGTCTGAATCTCAATGTAGCTTTCCCACCTTGAACCATTTAAATTTTAGCACATTTTGAAACGACACAGAAGACACACCATTTCGTTATTGGTCTTAGCTTAGTCCTGATAACCCATTTTATAACAAGTTAGATTGAATATGTTGATGAAAATTAGTCTTTAGGCAGTTTTCCTGTGTCGAGGCAGTTGCTTCCAACTGACATGGAGACTCAGTATTAATTCTAATTAACAAAATGCTTGGCCAATAGCTCAAGCTTGTTACTAGCTAGTTCTTACATTTTAAATTCACCTGTATTTCTTATCTACCCTCTGCCATGTAGCACATGGCTTGTACCTCATTTTCTGCATGTGCTGCTTCCTCTGCTTTTGCTAGCGTCTCCTCTGACTCCATACCTCTTCCTCCCAGAATACTTAGTTTAGTTGTCCTGCCCTACTTCCTGCCTGCCTATGGGCCAGTCAGCTTTTTATTAAACCAATTTGAATAACAAATCTTTACATTATACAAAAGGATTATTTCACAGCATTGATCTTGATGTTATTGATAACCATTAGCCGTTTTACTTCTTTCTCTAACTTAATATAAATCTCTGCTACTTGACTAAGATTTTTATTTAATTTTAATTGATATAAAAACACAAAACTTGTACATATCGGTAGGTTATAGTATGTTTTGATACTTGTATATTATAATTAAGGTCTTTATTTGGAGCCCCATCAATTCTTTTAACTTGTGTTATCTACATATCAAATAGTTATTAATGATGCTCTGTTACCTAGAGAACTTGTCTTTATTACATTGTCATAAAATTACTGTATTTTAGGCAAGAAGATGAAAATTTTAACAGACTTTTACAAAATGGAGATATTTTAAACAATTCACCAGAAGAAAAATTCAAAGTTAATGATAAAAAGGATTTTAAGTTGCCTGAGTATGATTTGAGTATTGAAGAGCGATTAGTTCTGATTGAAAAAGATGACTCAAAAGCTGAATCTGATGAATCTCACCAGTTAGACCATATCAACATGAATCTTAATAAACTTGTGACAAATAATACGTTCCAGCCAGAAATAATGGAAAGATCAAAGACACAGGATATAGTGCTTGGAAAAGGCTTTTTAAATTTTCATTCTAAAAGTGAAGCTCAGCATACAGAAAATGGAAATAAGTATCCGAATTTGGAATCCATAAACAAGATAAATGGTCTTTCTGAGGAATTTCCACAGTCTTCTGGTAGGATTGAACCACAGAACTCCACTTCTTCTGCTGATGTGGGTATTTCTAAAAGCATTGATGATCTCTCCCCTCAGAGAAGTGGTCCAGTTGGATCTGTTGTGAAATCTCATAGTATAACTAACATGGAAACTGGAGGCTTGAAGATCTATGACATCCTTAGTGATGATGGCCCTCAGCTGCCAAGTGCAGCGGTTAAAATCGCATCTGCCGTGGATGGGAAAAACATAGTGAGGAGCAAGTCTGCCACACTGCTGTATGACCAGCCACTGCAGGTGTTCACTGCCTCTTCCTCATCCTCTGATTTAATGTCAGCTACAAAGGCCGTTTTCAAGTTTGATTCAAATCATAACCCTGAGGATCCAGATTTAATAAGAGCCCCTACAGTAGCCGGCCTGCAGTCTACACCTCAACTATATGGTCCTCTGCAGTATAATGTCCAATACAGTGGCAGTGCTGCAGCCAAAGACACTTTGTGGCACCCTAAACAGAATTCACAAATAGATCCTGTCAGTTGTCCTCCTCAGCGCCTTCCTAGATCAGAGAGCGCAGAAAATCACAGTTACATGAAGCATTCTGCTAATATGAATTTCTCTAACCATAACAATGTGAGGGCCAATACTACATACCATTTACATCAGAGACTTGCTCCAGCCAGACATGGAGAAATGTGGGCTGTCTCCCCAAATGACCGGCTGGTTCCAACAGTAACTCGGACTCCAGTTCAGCGACAGAGTAGTGTGTCTTCAACAGCTTCTATAACTCTCGGTGATCCTGGTCTCACGAGGCGTACTCAGATTTCTGAAGGAGATTATTTATCATACAGAGAATTACATTCAGTGGGAAGAACACCAGTGATGTCAGGATCGCAGAGACCTCTTTCTGCACGGGCATACAGCATTGATGGCCCAAATACTTCAAGGCCTCAGAGTGCCCGCCCCTCTATTAGTGAAATACCAGAGAGAACTATGTCAGTTAGTGATTTCAATTACTCACGGACTAGTCCTTCAAAAAGACCAAATGCAAGGGTTGGTTCTGAACATTCTTTATTAGATCCTCCAGGAAAAAGCAAAGTTCCTCATGACTGGCGAGAACAAGTACTTCGACATATTGAGGCCAAAAAGTTAGAAAAGGTAATTGAACGTGAGTTTTTTTCTTTTTTAAATTCTTTATGAATTTATTTATTTTCCTTTGAAATGATTCATAAGACAATCTGAATTATTATCTACCTACAATCTCGGCGTTTTTCCCTGTTGCTGGTAACAGAGTTCTGTAACTATAAATTTAAGCCAGGACAGGTGAGATGGTTGTGTAGGCTACTTTCTTATTCCTCAAAGTTTCTGATGGTCATGTAATCTCCTTATGCCTGTGTGTCTCTTTTAGCCTTTACACACATACTAGATAACAGTACATATACACAGTCATGTTCAGTGTTTTTTGAACTGATTATTATGTAAACATTGTAAGAAAGTACCAGTTTACTGTATAATTGCTAAAATCACAAAGTATATTTCCAAGTGTAGATATTGCATCAAAAAACTTTTTCTCCAGTCTATATTAAATGAACTAACATCATCACTGACACAGATGACTCTGGCATGGCATTTATTCTTGACTTTGTTGGATTGCATTTCTAATGTGCTTGAACAACTTAGTTGAGTGTTTTTGTGGCTATGGTGCAACTTGGAAATGTTGGTAAAATAACTAATGCTTGTATTCATCTCATAACCCTATTTGTAAATCTGTGTCTTTTGAAAGGGTACATTGTTATTTGGCCCAAATGTATAAAATACAATCTTTAAACCAGGTATGGTATCATACAACTGTAACTGCAGTACTTAGGTGGCTGCAGGAGATGACCAGTTTGAAGCCAGCCTGAACTACATAGGGAGACTTTGTTTCTCCTTCCCTCTTCCACCCAAAGATTTTTTTGTTAAGACTCATCTATATATATATATATATATATATATATATATATATATATATGGATTTTATCTTAAAAATTGCCATTTCTCTACTTTATTAAATACATAATGTATCTTAAATATAGCCGAACATACCTAATCTGTTGTTTCTAAATTCCTTAAAATGCACAAAGTATGATTACTACCTTTTCTCCAATTTATTAAATCTCAGCCTGTAATTGTTAGTTTTGTAGCTAACTTCTGTCAGCTGTAGCTACTTCATCTTCATCTTTTCTGTTTGCTATAACTCTAACACACTGTTGAGGCTATTTGAATTTGTGTTCATATTATTGGGAATTTGAACATTTCTTTATTATTTATTTAAAAGTTTGTTTTACATGCTAACCAGTTCCCCATCCCCCATCCTTTCCCCTCATACAACCCCCACCTGCTCCTCAGTAAGGGTAGGGTCTCCCATGGGGAGTCAACAAAGTCTGACATAACAAGATGAGACAGGACCAAGCCCCTCTCCCCTATATCTAGGCTGAGAAAGGTCTCTCTCCATAGGGAATGGGCTTCAGAAAGTCAGTTCATGCACTAGGGATAAATCCTGGTCCCACTGCCAGTGGCCCCATACACTGCCCAAGTCACAGAACTGTCACCCATATTCAGAGGGCCTAGTTCGGTCCTATGCACGTTCCCCAACTATCAGTCTAGAGTCCTTGAGTTCACCTGTAAACAACCCAGATGCTCCTCACCTGAAGAATAGATAAAGAAAATGTGGTACATTTACACAGTGGATGGAGTATTACTCAATGGTAAAAAGCAATGACATCTTGAAATTTGCAGGCAAATGGAGGAACTAGAAAAAAACATCCTGAGTGAGATAACCCAGACCCAGAAAGACAAACATGCTATGCACTCACTCATAAGTGGATACTAGATGTAAAGAAAAGGATAACCAGGATACAATCCATAACCCCTGAGAAGCTATTTATTAAAGAGAACACTGAGAGAGACATGTATGAATGCCCCTGGGAAGGGAAATAGATAAGATCTACTGAGCAAACTGTATGGTTGAGTTGGGGGGAGGGACAGAGAGGGAGAACAAAGAAAGAAATCTTGATAGAGGGAACCATTATGGTGTTTGGGAGAAATCTAGTACTAGGGAAACTCCCAGAAATCCACAAAGATGACCCCAGCTAAGGCTCCTAGCAATAGTGGAGAGGGCGCCTGAACTGGCCTTCCCTGTAATCAGATTGATGACCACCCTAAAAATTGTCATCACAGAACCTTCATCCAGTAACTGATGGAAGCAGATACAGAGATCCACAGCTAAGCACTGGGCAGTCAAAGAGAGGGAGGAGAAATTCAATGAAAATTTCTTAAGCTGAGATGAGGAGGAACATGATTCTAGTTTATAATAAACTAGTGTTGCACATGTAGAAGTGGATTTTAGAAGAAAAAACTATTGTCAAAGGGGCCATTGCAGAGACTTGGGTGAGAATGAATGAAGTGTTTATCAATAGGATTGAGATACAGGAATGAATTCAAGAGACTTTTGAAGTAGACAACCACAAAGTTTGCATCTAACTGAATTTTCCTGTAATTAGTCACTGTGGATAAGGGACAAAACTTGAGGGTTTGTGATTTGCATAAGTGGCTCTTGGGAATTCCATTATTACCAGAGATAAAGGAGGGGCTGCTGGTACAGAAGAAGGTTTTTACTTGGTGTAGTTTATATCATAAGTGGCTTATTCTCCCACTATTCTGTTTGATACAGATGTGTGTGAACTTCCGTAAATATGAAGCAAGTAGCATCTAGCTCATTGTTGAATGTGCCTTTTAGCTATTTTTGTTTTCCATTGCATAAAATATGTATTTAGAAATTTGATACACATTTTCTTGGAAAATATATGACAGTTGTTTTATAGTTGTATCCTGAAAGTCAACAGTTAATTCAGTGGATTAATGAAATAGAAGAATTGTGAAAAAGGAGACTGGAAGACTGAATTCAGATCCATAGCTGACCAAAAGGAAGGAGAGAGAGGGAGAGTAAAAGTTTTCTCATTAGCTGTGCACCTCTGTAATCTTAGGCACTTGGTGGGGTGGAGACAGTAGTAATCCAAGGTCTGCCTGGAGCTACATGATACCCTGCCTCAAAAGTGAACAGTTTTTCTCAAGTAGGAATGCTGAGAACAGGGAGAGACAAAAGCTTCACCTTGGCTGAATTGGGGATTTATTTATTTTTGAGAAAATCAGATAGCGTGTGGGTTGAGTTACAGAAACAGAATGTCCTAACAAGTTTACTACTGCTGACACAGTACTGGGAGGCATAGTACAGTTGTCTCTGTGTAAAATAGTTCTAAATTTTCACATAACCTTAAGATACTCTTATCACCACATGAACAAAATTTTTTGAGATTATTATATGTATAATGATAATCACCTATATCCTCACTAACCTAAAATGTTTTTTAGTCTTGAAAGAAAGAATTACAAAATCAACTTTTTTGTTTTTTTTTAATCATAATAGTTTTAAGAATAGAGTTTTTCAAGCATTGTGATACAGTGTAGAGATTTGGCAAGCTGTAACTTACTTTGCTTTCTGTTAATTGAATTTGATGTGATAATAGGGCATGCAATTATTTCTAGCCTTTATTATAATACAAAGATGTACTTTATTTTCTTGTGTTCAGAAATGTTCTAAAGCATTAAATAAAATTCTGAAAGTTGCCTTTATTATTTGTAGAAATGACTTTATGCTGTAGTCTGGTTTTCATTAGATGTGAGAATAGTAGCATACGTGTAGGCAATATAAGTACTTCATAATGATGCTGCCAATTAGCTACTTGAATAGCAACAAGATTTAGACTGTAAACTTCAAAGAATTGGTTCAAGATGTTGGAGGACAGTAAAGGGCCCAGTCCCTTCTTTGCACAGTTGTGCATGTGCACATACATACACACATGCATAATTCAAGGGAGCAGAGGAGGCA
Organism: Cricetulus griseus; assembly: GCF_003668045.3. Taxonomy (NCBI): domain Eukaryota; kingdom Metazoa; phylum Chordata; class Mammalia; order Rodentia; family Cricetidae; genus Cricetulus; species Cricetulus griseus. The sequence goes on along the minus strand of NC_048595.1, from coordinate 322,080,917 downwards.
GCTCAGGAAAATGCTTCTTTTACCTTTTGAGATGTTAGAATTTTTTGCTTTACACAGTAGATAATAGTTTATTAAAGCATATGTGTTTGTGGCCTTTTAGTTATAACCATTAAAAAAACTGAACTAGGAATTCAAATACATAAAACAGATTTTACTTTGAAGATTTTGCTACTAATTTAGTTAAACTAACAAGGAAATTTTGAAAAGGAATTAAGCTGAGTGGTAGTGGTGCACATCTTTAGTCCCAGCACTCTGGAGGGAGCACTCAGTGAGTTCAAGGCCAGACAAACTGTTTTCTTTCAGAGTTGAATTATCACTGCTATCAGTATTTGCTGATATTTCTACCGTATAAAAAAATCAGATGTGGCCGGCATTGGTGGTGCACGCCTTTAATCCCAGCACTCGAGTAAAGGCAGGTGTATCTCTATGAGTTCAAGGCCAGCCTGGTCTCCAGAGCGACTGCCAGGATAGGCTCCATAGATACACAGAGAAACCCTGTCTCGAAAAAACAAAAAACAAAAAAAAACAAAAATCAGATGTGAAGTACTCCAAACCATATTATTTTTAATACAAAGTGGTAACTGTCTCATTTACTTGTTCTTGTTAGATGATAGGCATCCATCTAGGACAATGGTTCTCAACCTGTGGTTATAACCTCTTAGGGGTTGTATATCAACTATTTACATTATTATTCATAACAATAGCAAAATTACAGTTATGAGTTAGCAATGAAAATAATTTTATGGTTGGGGCTCACCACAATATGAGGAACTGTATTAAAGGGTCACAGCATTAGGAAGGTTGAGAAGCACTCTTCTAGGGTCTGGCTAACACTGGAGTATGTACTCAGCCCTGTTTTCTTGCTGTTAGGTAACCATCTGCAATATTGAACAACAGTGCCTAGGACATTGTGCTTAGTATTTAATCAAGTTAACATGTTAAAAATCAATACCTTAGAATCCACAAAATAACTAAGGAATAGTAATTTATATATCTTTTTTCCTTTTGTAAGTCTGTTGTTTCTTGGTATTATCAACTTCAAAATCTAGAGAAGGTGTATATTTTCCTAAGAGTAATATATAAATGCTTGTTATTTCATTTCTCTATTTTAATAACTGTCCATGCTTGAAATGTGGTTTCCCTATTTTAACCATCAAGCCCCATCCACACTGAGAAACAACAGCCAATAATAAGTCTAGGAACAATTAAAAAAACATGTATATTTATTAAGGTGCATCTTTAGTACTTGGGCCAAATACAAGGGTCTTCATGAAAACCCCTAATGTAGGATACTGTCTTTGGGCCACCACTAACTCCAAAATGCAGTAACATTTTATTTGAGTGGAAGATTTTTGTTAATACATGCTTTTTCTAGAATTGTTTTTGATAATTATAGAATGACAGACACTCTACAGAGGACTCAAGTTTTGTTCCCAGCATGTATGTCAAGTGGCTCACAAACTTTCATATAACTGCAACTCCAGATGGCCTGATGCCCTCTTCTGGTCTCCATGGGCACTCATATACTGGGTATACATACATGTGTGCACAGACACATGTACATAAATAAAAATAATAAAATATTTTTAAAAGTTATATCCTACAATTTATATATTTTTCAAAATGTGGAAAATAAGTTTTTGAAAGAATGACAATGACTGATAACCAGGTATTTATCACAAAGGCATTTTGCTATAGTGTGTATGTGTAAATGTCACTATTATTTAATAAGAGAATTCCTGTCGAATTAAATAGATCCTTTAGAAATTTATTTGACTTAAATTTACTGGTTGCTGGTAAATTCATCTGGTGGTGAGAAATCTGCTTATATACAACTTTATATAAATATACATACACTGTACTTCTTTGGTTCTTAAGCATGTGATTAAACATTATGATTATGTGTTCTTTATTTGTATGTGTGTCGTTATATAGCTGTATGTATCAGTCTCTTCCCATCTCTGAATTCACTGTTGCATGATACTTATTCGTGGTATGGGTGGGGTTACTTGTAAGTATATCTGTGTACATAACGTGTCTTGTGGAATTTGCATGCTACACTAATCTTCTGTCAATCTACTCTTTCTTTATTCAGAGTATGCTGTCAAGGTCCTTTAATTCCACTCTTACTGCTGTAAGCAGCTCTCACTATGGCAGCTCTAGGGATCTGCATGGCAGCCAGGGTAGCCTTGCCCTGAGTGTTGCAGACGGAAGAGGTTCTGGTGGGCACATTTTTCGAGTGAGTACCTACAGTAGGCTAGTACTTTTAGCACACACATAAGAAAACTCAGATCCTAAGAGTTTTGACATTTTAGGGGGAAAGATTCTGTAAGTTAGAAATCTTTTTATTTTCTGGGTTCTTTATGGCTTAGTTCTACAACTTCTGTCTCCAATTTCTTTGGTCATAAGTTAATGATTTAGCCAGGTGTTATTTATAAGTCTAATAATTAAGAATCAGATAATAACACTGTGTGTATCAAAGTTTAATCCTATTTCACTGAATGTGACTAAACTTGAGACTGGAGAAGTTGTAAAAGTATCAGCAGAAAGGAAACATCCAGATCTTCATTAAACACATTTCATCATGGTTATAGGTGGTAAATGATTTACTATCTAGTAAAAGCTTAAGAGTAAGTTTAAGGACTGCTAAGAATGACCAAAACAAGTCTGTTGTGGCTCTGTAAGGACTTAGAGTGGTAACACAGCCTCTAAATAAATGTCCCCTTCTGCCCCAAAAGACCGTTCTCTGCAACCTTATTTTATTCCTTCTGGTAGTTTATTTCCATTTTGACTCTTTGGTTGTTCTAGGTTCTTCATTTGTTCCTCAGACCTATTCCACCTTTATCCCTGGCTCTTCTCTGTTATGTTCTAGACCAGGGGCAGTTTCCTGGGTTCAGTTTGCTGTGGTTGGCTCTGAACTGGCCTTGCCCTGTGCTCTGCTATCTGCCATTACTTAGTGTCTGTGCTATGTAGCAACAGTGTCATCGAGCTTCTTAGTTTAGAAGAAGAAAATAGTGGTGACTGCTGAGCCAGTTAACTTGGGAGTCTTTGCTACTCATGGTATTCTAGATCAGTTGTTCTTCCCAAATTTGTTATAACAATAATATTTTGCCCTTGTTTTTCTTAGACTTAAAGTCTATACAGTCTTTGAATTTTAGTTTTTCATTCCCGGTATGCTTGCTCTTTTTTTTTAAAGAATGTATAAGCATAGTTGTCTGTTCAGGCTTCTAAGTTTCTAGCTTTGAGTTATGTTGATGATCACATATTCTAAAAGTATATCACAAGAAGACAAGAAAAATGAAATACATACTGTTAGTAGACAAAATCAGATCAAATTACACCAAAAAATGTTAAGCCACGCTTTGAACTAGCAGCTAGCGAGATAGGATAGGGCTGTTGCAAATATTATTTTTTAAGATTAAATTACAAGTCCTTAAAATTGTATGTGTTCCATGGTATATTATAATGGAGTGTATTTTGAGTTAGTTTTCAATATGAAATTTACATTTCTTTGCTGCTAAGCATATACTGTTTTGAAAGATTGAAAGTAACAGTAAAACAATACAATTTATTCTCTAAATTAGGTATGCTTACAACTAACTTATGGTGAAATATAAGTTTTATTCCCACCATATTTATAATAATAATCAGGAATAATGACATTTAGCCTTTTTCCTCTAAGATTATCATTAAGTTAAACTGAATGAGCAAATATTTAACGTATGGAGATATGAATTAGTTAATTTTAAAAGTGTTTCTTTAAAATAGTGCCTTTAAAATATTGAGCCAATATTAATGTGACAGAATTGCAGCACAGCAAATTTTATACAGTAGGTTTATTGGTTTGAGATGATTGTAATTAAGGGGAGTTTTGGAAAGTGAGATCAAAGAAATACCAGTTCATTTTCTTTTAATAAAAAAAAACCACTTTCTTTAGTGCTTAACAATAATATATTAGTTGCTTTTAAAATGGTAGAGAATTAGTTTTAACCACTGTCTACAGTTACTACAGTTATTATGAGTGTAAATGAAACTGAAAGGAAAGAACACAAAATGGTATATATTATAAAGATTAACAATGTCATTATGAATTTTTTTACACATTACAGGAACAAATGTCTTGCCATGTACCTTTGAAGGAAGCTAAAGGAACTGACTTGAGTTTTCCTCATTCTGCAACCTAGCAGTATTTCTTTTAGTCTTTTTTTCATGCATCATCATCGTTTTGTTTCACATCTTAAAGTATATTATTTGTTTACTTTTTTTCCTTCCTCATTTGAAGCATCCCCAGACATCCAGTCCAGGAGATTCTTGCCAAGATGATAGATTGATTTCAGGAGAGCAGAACTACTCACCAGGTGCACTTAGTCACAAAGATCTTCCAGACAGCTTGATGAAAGTAGGTGCTCACAGCAAGTAAACAAAGCAGTGTCTCTGAGTTTACTATGGTTTTCAGTGTTTGAATTTGAAATCTCATGTGTACTCTGAAAGTATTTTGTAAGGCCTTTCTTGTTTTTATTATGTAGGATTATTTTTAAATGATTCATAAATACAAGATAGAATTTGACTCTGTTTCTCAGTTTATTCAATGATTTTTTTCACACTAGAGAATCAATTTATAGTTCCACCTGCTTATTTTAGCATTTGAATCAAGGACTTTTTGGCATTCCTTATAATAAACCTATTTGGAGAGTTAGACAATGACTTTGCCTTAATTGTGCATTCTAGAATATTTTACTGTTAATTAAAAACATTTGAAAATATAGAATTAGAAATCATCTTGAGAGACCTTTTTATATAGTAGAAGAGGTGATCCTTGTATTTTTTTTAGCATTTTGTAGGAAAAAACTTAACAGATTTATTTGTGCCAGTGCCAGAGGTAATTCCTACTCTCTCTCAGCTATTTTTGTTTTAACCAATTACATGCCTCTAATGTAACCAGATATAATAATTATGAGTCATATTTATTATCTACAACTTGTAAGTTGCTCTTGAGGGTAGGCATCCAGCCATCTAATATGTAATCATACATGCTTATTTATTTTATCCCTTTCCTTTCAATTCAAAGCTATCATTGAGTTTCTTTTTCTTTTTAACATGCACCTTACAGCTTAGTTTGTAACCCTTCTTTGTTTCACAAGGCATTGGCTAAACATAACGTAATACAGTTCTTATGTTTATGACAGGTGTCAGCAGCTTTTAAGAATAGGATAGGCTCAATGTGGTAGCGTATGGCTGTGTCTTAGCACTTGAAACCCAAGGCTGGAAGATCAAGAGTTTGAAGCCAGATGGGTCAGGGAGGGTGAAGCAAGAAAGATGGTTCAGTGGATAAAGGCACCTGTCCTTGAGTCTGCCATTATGAGGTCAATCTTTGGAACCTACACAATGGAAAGAGAACAGACTCCAGAAAGTTGCTCTCTGACCTTTACATATGTCATGGCATGCATACACCTACTTTCTAGAGAATAGTTTTCTTCCTAAACATCAAACCTTATTGTATCTTTAGCAGGATGCAAGTTCACAGCGTACAGTTATGAAACTTTTGCCAAACTTCTATTTTTGGATAATTTTTAGGGAAATTCTGAGGTTTTTTTGCTAATTTCCTTGAGGACAGAAATTCTCCTCTGTTAACCAACAATGGAATTTAAATGATTGAATAATGAAAGCATTTATTTCCTCTTCTATGTACAAGTCTTTTTACATGTGAACATTTATAATATGAATGTAGCCTCTTTTTAGCTAGATTCCTTATAGAATAGAATAAGCTATTTACTACAAAAGTAACCCTAAATCTAAAATTCAGGTTCCATTTCTTAATAAATGGGAGGTACGTCCTTAGTAGCAAATTAATAATCTCAAAGTGGATTAAAAATCCACTTTGCAGTGGAGTTTTTTTTTGGGGGGGGTGGGAAATAAAGTAGAGCCTCATTGTTTTAATTCTTGTGTTTTTAAATATTCCTTAGAATTAATGTTTATAGAGAGCTTGAAAATTACTGATAATGCACACATAGTAAAGAATCAATAACTTAATTTCTATGTAGATAGCTGAATTGACTTGTTACTTCTGAAAAGGAAGAAATCCAAGTTAGAAAATATACTAAAATTTAAAAAAAGCTACACTCCTGAATTAGTTTTTTTCTCGAGGAAAAACAATTTACATACACCTTTTATGCATGTTTGTTATGATTTGGTATGAGAAAAGGATACTCTTCTAATAGGCTAACATAAGCTTGAGTTTTTTTGGTTTTGGGGGTTTTTTTTGTTTTTTTTTTTTTTGTTTGTTTGTTTTTTGGTTTTTTGGTTTTTGGTTTTTTGAGACAGGGTTTCTCTGTGTAGCTTTGGAGCCTATCCTGGCTCTCACTCTGGAGACCAGACTGGAAGCTTGAGTTTTTTTTAGCATACAAAATGTTGTTTTATGTATATCAGTAGTTAAACTTTTTCAATATACGCGTTTCCTACTTTTAACATTGATAAGTGTAACATTAATATCTAACAGAAAAGCAATTAATTTAAAATATAGATGAGGCCATCATTCAAAGTTGTGATAGATCCAATCAGTAAATATTCAAGCAAGTTTAGAATTAAGACATTAATAACTTTGTTTCTCTTGGAAGGTTTAAAATTAGAGGAATATAGTGAATAACTCAGTATTTAATGGTATATAATATTAAAACTCTGGTGCATTTGTATTGCTCCAAGATGAATATACAAGTACTTGTAATAAGACATTATTACAGTCGTTTTTAAGATAATTCATGTCTTTCTTAGATGCCTTTGAGTAATGGACAGATGGGCCAGCCTCTCAGGCCTCAGGCAAATTATAGTCAAATACATCATCCCCCTCAGGCATCTGTGGCAAGGCATCCCTCTAGAGAACAACTCATTGATTATTTGATGCTGAAAGTGGCCCACCAGCCTCCATATACACATCCCCATTGTTCTCCTAGACAAGGCTATGAGCTGGCAAAGCAAGAGGTAAGAATTATCAAGACTGAAATATGAAATTAAAGTTTCCATATATTCTTATAGGTTAATAGCAATATATCCATACAGAATTTTAACAGTAGTTTTTACCATTTTGTTTTAAGTTTATGAAGTTTAGTTTTCTAAAGTGTTAAAACTTTGTACTTTTTAACTTGCCTTTATGATCATGTAACATTGGGGGTGTGGTTTTTTTAATTCTAAGGCAGCTGCTTGTCCAAAATAGATTGATGGTGCTCCAGCAGACTTTCTTTTAAGACAGAATAGTAGAGCATTAAAATGAAGTGGTCCTGTTCTACACCAATCTCAGCTTTTAGATTTGGAAATTCAGCTATATTCTCCAGGCCATGTTGAGAGTTTGATCTTTAAGATGTGTATAGATAACAATTTCACACACCTTAATGATTTGTTTATGAAGTGATAACATTGAAGCCCTCAGTGTTGATCACATTTTGTTTTGATGGAGTCTGTGGTAAACAGAAGCATCCTGTAACAGAAATTTAGCTTCTATAACCTTGTGCGCCAGCACCTTGAAGGCTGAGTCTGGAGGGTGGTGTATTCAAGATTGGATGCACCAGACAATCCAGGCTCTCCTGGGCTGTTGTGAAAGCTTGTGTTTATTAAAAAAAAAAAAAAAAAAAAAAAAAAAACTTAGGAGCTAAAGGCAGGAGGATCTCTTGAGTTCAAGCCCACCTGGGTCTACAGAGCAGATTCCAGGCCAGCCAGGGCTCCATGGTGAGACCCTGTCTCAAGAAAAGAAACTGTTTCTTCATCTCTTATTTTACAGTAGTTTGTGATTTTAAAATCCTTACTCTCCTGAAACATATAAACAGAAGGAATGAGAGTTGATTTCCTAAAACCAGCTCTGAATGTTAAGTATCTTATGACACAAGACAGTAGGCAAAGACAGCATGTAATTTAAGTGAAATTAAATGAAAACTGGTGGAAATAAGCATACGTGTTCTGAAGGTATGCACCATGCTGTTAAAATCATGCTGACTAAAAAGTAAGATAGAGCCAATGTCAGTTGATTGACTAGTCATAAATAAAGTCAGGAGCCACACTGTTTAATCCCAACTGTGCCTTTAACTCACTAACTCATTAACATTAATGATGTTCTGTGTTGTCATGTCACCTCATCTATCTAAATGTTTAGTTCTGATGAATCCTTGCATATTCTGCTTGAACTTAATTCACCAGTATTTAAGTATAGATGATAGTCTATAAATTTTCTGGCATAGTAATATTTCCTTTGTTTTCATATTAAATCAGATTCGAGTAAGAGTAGAAAAGGATCCAGAACTTGGATTTAGCATATCAGGAGGTGTCGGGGGTAGAGGAAACCCTTTCAGGCCTGATGATGATGTAAGTTTTTTTGTTTTTTTGTTTTTTTTTTTATGTTCCTCAGCACTCATAAGGTCTCTTTTATCAATCTCATACTTACTAGGTGAAAATGTAATGTAAATCTATGGGGCTCTCATCCCTTTTCCTTATTACCTTAGTTTGTTTGTTTGTTTTTTAAATTTGCTTATTGCATGTTGTTTGAAGGGAAGAATTATCCAAAAATGTGAATATTGATGATATTACCAAGTGATTTTTAGTTTTGGTACTGCTTCTCCAAAAGTTTGTAGAAGTGATTTCATTGCATTGCTAAAGTCAGAATTACTAAAGGGAGAAATTATATTGACCTGTCAGAGGGTACTCCAGTCAGGAGACAGCTCTCACCATGTTCAAGTATTTGCATGCTATTGAAAACGGTTTCCCTTGATCCTGAGTCATGCTCTCAATTTGTAGTTTGGCCTTAAATAATTTATTTTTTGTGATTGCTCATTAAAGGGTATATTTGTAACAAGGGTACAGCCTGAAGGACCAGCATCAAAATTACTACAGCCAGGTGATAAAATTATTCAGGTAATTAAATCAACCTTTTTATTATTTTCTTTCATTTTATAATAATTTTATTTTATAGTACTTTCTAATGTTTTAGAATTTTAAATATTTCTGCTTTATACTTGGAAAATCATGCTTATATGTTTGATAGGTCATTTTGTTTTAAATTTTGAAATGTTAATTTTTAATAATTTAGAGGTGAGTTGTCATATCAAATAGTAAAATTTCAAAATCTGAGAAACTACTTTAGTATTTCCACTCCCTAAGTTACATCAGTAACTTACTTTATTTATCTAAGTACATGCAGTGTGGCATTGCCTTAGTACACAAGGATAGTTTACTTCCTCCCTCCTACTTTATTGTTAGTTCCGATAATAGGAAGTAACCTTCAAACCAAAAATGATAGAGCTGTTGAGTAGCTGAAAGTGCAGACCACCTCAGATGGTATCCTTGCTCAGCCCTTCTTAATGTTAACTCAGTGCCTGTTTTCAGCAGTACATACACTTAAGATTGGAGTGATTCAAAGGATGGCATGTGAATTCATGGTGATTTTAAATGTTTTGATTTTTAAATAATTTCAAACTCAGAAAACTATATGACAAAGGTGATCACACTTTGCCACTTTATCTTTAGTATTCACTTTATTGTATAACAGGCTTTCTTTTGGGCCGCCAGCCAGCTTCCAAATCATGACATGAAAACACATGTGCTATATTTCATGAGTGTAGAGGTCCAAGAACACCTTGAAGCTACCAGTTTTCTCCTTCTGGGTTGTTGGTCCCCAGACTCAAATTCAGGGCTTCCAACATGGAGTCAAATGGCCTTATTCTCTGAACCATCTCATCAGCCAGTGGTGTTCTTTTTTCTGACAGGTTGTGAACTGTTTGTCAAAAATTTACAACTAGAAATGCAAATGTATTTCTAAGATTTTTTTTCCCCCTTTCTTCTAGGCTAATGGCTACAGTTTTATCAACATTGAACATGGACAAGCAGTGTCCTTGTTAAAAACTTTCCAGAACACAGTAGAACTCATCATTGTACGAGAAGTTTCTTCATAAGCACTATAGACAAAAAAAAAAAAAAAAAACAAGGAAGATTTATTGAAAGACACTTGCAGGGGAAATGACTATTTTGCTTATTTTTATATATAAAGAAGAACTCAGACAGTTGGCTTGGAACTTGTACATTACTGAAATAATGGAGCTTGTGGTTAGAGGGGAAGAACCACTGTACAGAAGATAAAAGAGACTGTTGAATTCATATATGAAATTTGTTGTTAGGTTTTTAAACTTAGCAAATCAAGGCTACAAAAACAAAATTATGTTGTTTTTGTATAGATTGTAGGTTTATTTTTGGATTTCATACACATGACTGACTGTACGCAAGGCAATAGTTAGCCTTGATTGTAGCCCAGAGACAGATGGCAGAGCTATCTATCTCACAGCTTTTGTGCCCTTATTTTTCTCCAACTGGTATTAATGTTTTTTCTGCCGAACTACTTTTTTCCATGTGGGTAAGAGATTTGAAATGTTGGCTTTTGCTATGTGCATACTGAAGAGTGGCTAGATGAAGTTGGTGCTGGTGGGTTCACTTTCCGAGGCCAGATTAAAACATTATTTCCTATAAAATCTGAGGCTAACAGTGAAAAAAAAAGTTATCTGATAATGTATTTTTATTAATAGAATAATGCAATAAAATACATGACGTCTTTTTAAAAGACAATAATTGCATTTTATGAGCTCTGCAAGATCAATTATTGTCATAGCTGTTGACTATACATTTGCTACTGGTGATTCAATTTTTAATTTTTTTAGTTACTGAAGTTTTTAACTCTAATGTAGATGCATGTCCACACATTTCCCTTACTACAAAGTTCCCTGATATTTTTTCTTTAGCAAATGGTGGTACTTGCAATCTAATTTTTATAATTAGTTTCCATCATAATCTAATTTATAATTTTTTTAAGAAGCAAATGAAACTAAAAGGCCAGTTTTAAGATTGTATATGTTGCCTGTAATACAAAGTTTCAGAAGGTTTAGGAAAGCCTCTTGATTTTGTTCGGCCTGGCATTGCCTTTGTAAAGTGAAAGGAAACGTGGAGTGCGCATGGAGCTAGGAAACCAAAGCAAGTCTGTGAGACTGGCACAGTGATAGAGAATTGCTGTGGAGTTATAGAGCAAAGGGATGGTCCTCGAGGCCTACCAGTGTGTTAAGTGTGCAGATAAAGGGCTGTTCCTACAGATACATTCAATGTGAACTCCACACTTCAGAGTCGTTAAAGGGTTTCTAAATGTGTCGGTGTAATAGTGTTTTACCACCAATTGCCTTTGTTCCCAGTTACTGTAACAAATATTTGATGATGGAAGTTATTAATTTTGTTTATATCCAGATCATTAATTTTATTTGCTTTTGATGTATGTAATCAAATAAAATTTGAATGACATGCAGGGGTAAGAAGTAATGCATGGTTATTTGGACCAGAGGAAAGTGCCATAGAAGACCAGCAACTGTTTTTAGTTGAAGCTAGTCTGGAAACTTTTGTTAGAACAATATTCTGTTCCTGAATTCATTTTTTAATTTCTGAGATGCATAATTTGGGTATTTCTAATGTATTATGCTTTTTTCTTAAACCTTGACTTAGTTGAGATCTTTAGAGGACTAGCTCAAACACCACCTGCATTATTTTTACAAAATGAGTTGGAAACATTTCCATTCCTAGTCAGAATAGTCAGCACTTTTAAAAATATCTGAGCTCAAATATTGCACTCCTTTCAAGTTGTTATAAATTGGGTATTGTACTGTATAGTTTTAATAATCTTGATTGAAACCCTTTAACAACTCTTTGTAAATTTTAACTCATTTTAGTTGGTTTTTCAGTACTATTTACATAGGAATTGATTTTTATGAATATAGTAGAAGAAATGTGCTGTATTTTGATAAAATTCACTTGTATGTGTTGTAATCTCTAAAACAAAGAATGACAGCTTCTTTAATATGTCTCAGTGTTCCCTTTATTGACTTCACATTTTCACAGTCACTTTTAATTAAGCATAATTAAAGTAAATATAATTACATATTTCTCAATGATCTTACCTTAAACCAGAATTGTTGATTATAATTTTGCAAAAGGAATTAAGGGTACAGATGTTATATGCACTATTATTTTAGTCCACTGTGGTTCCTTTTAATTTTGGTATATTCTTGAAAGCTAGATAAGAAAGTTTTTTGCCAAAGTTTGAAATAACATACAATGTAGAGTAAAAGTAAAAAAAAAAAAATTTAAATCGTAAAATTTTGTACTTAAACTAATACCCAAAGTTTTCTTACAGAATATAGGGGGTGGATCGAGACTTAGAATTACTCTTTGTGAGTATTACAATGTTTGAATAATAATCTGTATCTTGTGAATAAATGCAGAAGCCATTTTTAGTTTATATTGATTATTACATTGTTGTAACAGCCATCCTCAAAGCTGACTTTGGCCACTACTGTGCAGCAGGTTTTGAAAACCCGAACTACCTTGTTTGTAGTAACTGTTTAAATGTGGTACTCCAATTATTAGAAAATTGTACCAGTCAGGATGATCATTGAGGACTGAGGAGACATTTATTCTGGAAGGTACTTTCCACATGAGATGAGAACCTTGGTATGGGTCTCTAGGACCCACATGAAATGCCTAAGCGTGGCAGCATATGCCTGTAATTCCAGCACCGAGGGGACAGGAGTTCCCTGAAGCATCCTGACCAGCCAGTTTAGCAGAATCTGAATTTCAGGTTCAGTGAGAGACCCTGTCTCAAAAAATAAAAGCATAAATGTAAAGTGAAGAGCTATTGAGAAGATACCCAGGATCAGACTCCAGCCTGTACACATATGTGCATGCACACTTGCATACATAAACATGTACGAACAGCATTGTATTCTGGGTTTTGTTTAAACTTGGTTCCTCTGCTTATTGGAGTGTTGAGAAAGTGTCAATACCAAACGCCTTATTAGCTACCTTCTCCTGGTTGTAACACAGCTCAAGGGCTTATTTTGGCTCCACATTTAAGGGTCATTACAGAAATTCTTAGCTGAAGCTTGAGGCAGTCATCACACTGCTTCTGCAGTCCAGAAGCAGAAAGAATTGAATGCTGGCATTCAGCTTACTTTATACTTTTTTTCCAGTACAGAACCTTACCCTGTGGACTGTGCCCAACCCTCCAGGGTTGTGTCTTCCCTCCCTAGTTTAATCCTTCTGGAATCCTCAAAGAAACACCTAGGGGTCATTCTGAATCCAGCCAAGTTGGCAATAGGGATATTTGCCTGTCACAGTGTCCATTAAGGTTTAGCATTTTGGAAATTTCTTATTCTTTTTTGGACATTTTTTTCCCCTTTTTCCTATCTGAAGTTTAAAGACAAAATTACAGGAGTTTCCTACAAGTTTCAAATACTGGCATAGGAGTACTTGAGACAAGAGTTCTGTTATGTAACCCAGTAAATCTGCAAAATCAGTATGTAGCAAGAACTATGAATCGTCCTGCCTCAGCTTTCCTAATGTTGACATTACTGGCTTGTATCTCAATGCCTGAATTTCTTATTTTAGACATAAACATCTCCCAGTCCACAATATGGTCACCATTATGTTGATAGTATCTTGTTTTTTGTTTTTTGTTTTTTTAAGGATTTAACATGCATATGATCAAATCTTATTTATGCTTCTTTATTCTTTCTTTCTTTCTTTCTTTCTTTCTTTTTTTTTTTCCCTCTTGTTTTTTCGAGGCAGTGTTTCTCTGTGGCTTTGGAGCCTGTACTGGCACTCACTCTGTAGACCAGGCTGGTCTGGAACTCACAGAAATCCTCCTGCCTCTGTCTCCCAAGTGCTGGGATTAAAGGGGTGCGCCACCACCACCCGGCTGCTTCTTAATTCTTAATAAAAATCCTCATGCCTGAGTCACAAAGCTCTTCTTGCATGTTTACTTCTGTTAGCAGTATGGATTTTTCTTTACCATTTAGACCCTTAATCCATCTCATGTTTATCACTGGGTGTTGGGTCAGGTGGAGATCCAGCTACATGGTCTCTCTGCATCCACTATACAAGAATACTTTTAAACATTTAATTTTATATGTATTGGTGTTTTTCCTGCACATATGCCTATGTGCCATATGTGTGCCATATGGAGACAGAATAGGGCATTGGATCTCCTACCACTAGAGTTAGAGATGGTTGTGAGCCACCATATAAATGCTAGGAATTGAACCCAGGCCCCATGGAAGAGTAACCAGTGTTCATAACCTCTGAAGCATCTCTCCAGTCCCAACCCTACTTCTTAGATTATCTGCAATGTAAATTTTATCACCTATCAAGTTCCTGTATGTACAGAACTTTCTGTCTTATATGTCCTAGAAAAGTTGTAAAGTTTATAGTGAATACCTATCTGGGCTCCCTAAATAACTTACTGTGTTGCCTGCTTTTATGTATCATGTAAAACCTGCATACTTCTTAATATTTCATACCAGCCTTTCTCCTCAAGCTTCAGCATCTGTCAGAGTCACCTGCCCAGGACCCAGGAATTTACATCTGTAGTGAGTTCTTGGGAGCTATGGATGCTTACAGTCTGGGACTGCCAGACTTCACTGCCTTAAGGGTAATAACAAGTTTTTGCTCCTGTTTTTTGTGTTTTGTTTTGTCTTGTCTTCCCTGTGTTTATTTCATGGTAAGTTTTTGACGTTTCATTTTCTAGTTATGACAAATTTATCCTTCTGAAAGTGGCTAAAATCAGACGAAATATAAAATAGTGATATTTCCAGTACTGAACATAGGACAGACAGTGAAGAATAGTGATGCTAGGGATGGGAAGTAGAGAGGATGGCCTACAATTATCCCTAAATTACTACCTTGAGAAAATGTTTAGATTGTGGAGCAGAAAGGAGGAACCTAGGCAAAACTTTTTTGAATGAAACTTTTAAGAGTTGTATCTTCGAAGTGTCTTTTGGGCATGCCTGCACTTTTTGGTAGCCCTATGAGAGTATAGACAGACTTAGCAGCTCCTTTTGGGACTGTTGCTTAACTTAGAGGTAGATATTCGAAGTTCCTTAAATTATACTGTAGATGAAATTTCTGTCCCACCCTGTCCTGCTGCCCTTTAGTCCCAAATCAACACACAGAGGCTTATATTAATCATGAACTGTTTGGCTGATGGCTCAGGCTTCTATTGGCTAGCTCTCTTAATTATTATCCCATTTCTATTAAACTATGTATTGCCATGAGACTGTGGCTTACCCATAATGCTCCAGCATGTTATTCCTTCTGTGGCCACGTGGCATCTCCCTTGCGACTCTCTCTCCCTTCCTCTTCCCAACATTCTCCTAGTCTTGTAGTCCCTCCTATACTTCTGCATGGCTACATCTTGCCTGTTCATTGTCCGAAACAGCTTGTTATTCATCAACCAATAAGAGAAACATATTGGCAACTGCATCACTTAAAAACATTTAAGGAGAAGATACATTAGTTCTCTATTTATTTTTGTTATTTTAAACCATCTTACTGTGTAGTTATGGCTAGTATGGAACTCATTGCAGTCCTTCGTCAGTCTCCCAAGAAATGGAATTACAGGCATATACAACTATGCCCAACTATTGGCATTTTAAGGTCTATGTATTCAGGAAAGAACAGAAATGATTGGATATAAATAACTTTTTGTTCCGCTTACGAGAGAAGGACTCTCTTTAACCCAGGTTATTCTAGAACTCATTGTGATGCCCAGACTGGCCTTGAACTCCTGGCAGCTCTCCTGTCTTAGGTTGCTGAGTTCTGGAATTATAGATATGCCAACAAAACTGGTGAATAGGGTCAGGTAATAGAAAACTCAGAAGTGTTCAAGTTTGATATCTGTCACAGCATCTAACAGATTTTGTTTAAATTGAATATGATCCAATAGTGTTACTAACTCCCCATAATCTTAGGATAAGAGTATATATGTGAATATAGGAAGTCCAAATAACTAAAAAAAAAAAAAAAACAAAAAAAAAAAAAACTTAAAAGCACCAACACCAAAACATGTAATATAGAATTACAAAGAGATTATGAAGTCAGTTGGCAGACTGCTTGCCTATGATGCAGAGGCTGAGTTCAATCCCTACCTCCTCATAAACTGGGCATGGTGACACATGAGGATAAGAGTTCAAAGTCATTCTCTGTCATATAGAAAATTGGGAGTCCAGCCTGGGTTATATAACATCTGTCACCAAAATAATGATGAGGAAAATAAACCATTGTAGCCAGGCATGGTGTTACATACCCTTAATCTCAGCACTGGGGAGGCAGAGACATGCAGATCTGAATTCAAGGCCAGCTTGGTCTACAAAATTCCACGACAGCCAACGCCACACAGAGAACCCTGTCTCAAAACAAGAAAACGCATTGTTATGTATAAGGCATCTGTTATTAGACAATCATAAGGTTTCTCAGTGAAAAACTGCTCTTCAAAAATGAAGTTGAAATTAAAATTTCCCCAGATAAAAGGTTAAAGTGTATCACTACTAAACCTATCCTCAAAGAGATGCTCAACAGAATTCAAAAAAATTCTTAAAGCAAAATAATCAAACAACAACACAAAACCAAATTAAAATACTGAACTCAATATAGGTAAGTGTACAGGTAAATATAGAATTGTGTCATAATATAGGCATGTAAGTCATTTGCAAATGAGGCCAAGAATTTTTCGAGACAGGGTTTTTCTGTGTAGCTTTGTAACCTGTCCTGGAACTCACTCTGTTGACCAGGCTGGCCTCTAACTTACAGAGATCTGCCTGTCTCTGCTTCCTGAGTACTGCGATTAAAGTCATGCACCACCACCACCCTGTGAGGCAAAGAGTTTTAAAGTTAATATAAGGCCATGTTAATATATAAGTGAGGAAGGTAATTTGTAGCAAAACATTGAAGTGCAGAAGTATACAGGAGTAAGATTATTTATGGTTGAAGTTATTAATTAAAAGTAGATTGCTATAACTTTAAGGTCTTTAGGTAATTGCAATGATAATTATAAAGAAAACTGTATCAATGGAAAATGATAAGGGGACCAACACATTCCATACACACAAAAGGAATGGAAACAGTACAAAAGAAGGCAGTAAAGATCAAAACTTCCACAACTCACAAAATGTCAAATTGATAACATCCTTCCCTGATTCAGTGACTAATGAATCAAAAACCAATAAAAATGCATATATTGGTTGAATTTGTGTTTTTAAAACAGGATATAACTGTATGTTGTCTACAAGAGGTTTGAGACCTTAGAGTATGGTATGCTGTTGTTGATATTTTTTTGGGGGGGGGTATTTTGAGAAAGGGTTTCTCTGTGTAGCTTTGGAGCCTATCCTGGCACTCGCTCTAGAGACCAGGCTGGCCTCAAACTCACAGAGATCCGCCCGCCTCTACCTCCTGAGTGCTGGGATTAAAGGTGTGCACCACCAATGCCCGGCTGTTAATGAAAATGTTAAATGATATAACCATTATGGAGGTAAAAAACTTCCCAGGCCTGGTGGTTGTCTCATTTACTTTTCTATTGCTATAGCAAAACACTATGGTCAAAGCAACTTTAAGAAGAAAATATTTAATTTAATATATTAATTAATATTCAGAGGGTTAGAGTCCATGACCATCACCAGGAGCATGGCAACAGGCAGGCCTGGTGCTGAGCATTATCTGAGACATCATATCTAGAAATGTCCTCAAGGTGGTAGCAGGGATGGGGGCTCAATTTGGAATATCATGGACTTCTAAAACTCAAAACCCATCCCCTAGTTACACACCTCCTGCAACAAGGCCAGGGCTTCCAAATCTTTCCCAAACAGTCCTATTGTTCTACCAACAGACATCCAAATATCTGAGCCTATGGGAGCCATTCTCATTTTAATCAACACATTCCACTACTGGCCCCCATAGGATTGCAGATTTATATCAATGCAAAATGCATTTAGTCCAACTTCAAAAGTCCAATTTAGGAAGTCTTCTGAGACTCTAAGCAATCTCTTAGTTGTAAATAAAATAAAAAAGCAAATTGCATACTTCCAACATACAGTGACACAGAATATATGTTACTTTTCAAAAGGGACGAAAGGTGGCATAATGAAGTAGTACTGGGCCAAAGCAAGACTGAAACTCAGCCAGCAAACTCCAAGTCCTGTAGCTTTGTGTCTGCTGTCAAAGGCCTTAGATGGCTCTGCCCTTCCAGCTTTGCTGACTGGATTGGTTCCCTTCCCTGTGTGCAGCTCTTCCTGGCAGAAATCCCACAGCTCTGATATCTCCAACACAATCTAGTCTCATTTTCACACCTCACAGTGACCTCTCTGGTCCTCCATTCAGTAACTTCCTGTCATTCACCTGGCTTCAGCAGCTTCCCTTAACCACGGAGAAAGATCCCAGAACCTCTTAATTTCTATGTCCTTCATGACTGTAAAGCCAGAGCCATGTGACTAAAGCTTCCAAGTTCTGCTGCCTGCTTAGGGTGGAAACAGGCCCCATTTGAATTACATTTGCATCCAGAACACCCCCCTAGAAAGGGTGTGTGATGAACAAGGATTAGTGACAACACGCAAAGGGTTGAAGGGCTTCTTGTTTTGTTTTCTCTTGAGTAAATTGGTAACCCTGCACTTCAGAAAGATGACTACAGTAAGTAAAGTGGTGGGAAGCCCCGTGCTGGGGTTCAAAGCCTAACTTGGCTGCTGCAGCAATCCAGCTAAAGTACAGAGTAGGGAGATTGGAGAGAGGGATCTGTACCCAGCCTAGTCGGGTAAGGTGTGCACAGTGATAGGGAACAAGCAGGGAAGGTTGGGTAGAGGTGTTGTGCATTGAAATCAGGAATAAGAAATGTGTGTTGGGCTTGCTTATAACATTTAGACATGTTGACCAGGTGCTTGGGGGTGAGAGGAAGGAATGGGACATAGATAGCAATTCACAGGCCTGTGACCTGGATGTGAGGAGACAGTCCTCACCATACATTTTCTGAACCCTGAACTTTCCCATTCTTTGCTTTTTAAATTTTATGCAGAGCAGTGGTGGCACATGCCTTTAATCACAGCAGAGGCAGGTGGATCTCAGAGTTTGAGGTCAGCCTGATCTACAGAGTTGAGTTCCAGGCTGTTACACAGAGAAACCTGCCTTGAAAAACCAAAAAATAAAAAAAATTAAGGCCAGGCTGGACTACATAATAAGAATTTTAAAAATTGCCACATGCTCTGGTGTCACTCTCACATTGCCGTGTGTACTATTTAGTCTCTGAAGGGTATTGGAGAGTCCTTTTATGTCTACTCTGACACAGGGTGTGCATTATTAGGTTTTTGGTGCTCTCTGAAGGACTTTGTTTCCCTACAAGGGATTTTTATACTTCACCTCTGTAGTCAGGGCCAAAGGGAAGGACAGAGGTAGAGGGAGAGAAAAGAGAAGAGAAGAGAGGCCATACCAGACATATAGCATAAGCTTTTAGGCCATTGTAAGGATGACTAGAATATAAAAGGAAGTGATAAATAGAAGGACAGGAAGAAGAGCTGTGGGCTTTCACAAAGAGCCCCATACTAACTTGCTTTCAAGACAAGATTTGTTATATGCATGCTAAAGTACTCAGCTGCTGCATTCAGTACAATTTGTGAATGAATGAACAACTTATGCACGTGCTCTCGAGCACACTATCATAGGCAACACCAATGTGTTCACGAGAGTGGTGTTTCTAGGCAGGAACTAGTGAATTCATTGGAAACTGACATGAGCAAATCACAAAGTGAATCCTAAATTGGCTGGATGGCTCCACAGGTTACAAAAGAGCTGTTCTTGGCTTCAGAAAAAGTAGTTAAGATGTCTCCTGACTGGCAGACTCAGGGTGACACTTCTTTAATTGCTTGAGGTATTTTAAGCACCGTATGCTAGAGCACTAGGTATTTCCCCGCTGCCAACAGTCAGGCTTGCCTAATGGCTGCCAAGAATCCCATCTGTTCCCCACCCTCAGTTTGCTCACAACTCAGTACCATGTTCATTATTTTTAGGAACAAAGGCAAAAAGATCCCTGCTTTAATTACACTATTTTTTTTTATTTTAAAATGAATTGGATTTAACTGGCTGTATGTGTTTCATGCATTGTTTGTTGATCAGTGAGGCAGCGCACGTATGTCAGGGCATAGAACTTCCCTGTCTAAATATTTTTGATGCCCCTGGTACTACATTGAGAAATGTATACAGTTGTGATTTCTTTTCTTTCACCCTTATTATTTGCACTATGCCTTGGATGTGTTGCTAACAAGCTAAGACTTTTCATTTATCAAGCATTTGTTTGCATTATACATTGGTTGGGTAGTGGTAGCCCATGCCTTTAATTCCAGCACTTGGGAGGTAGAGGCAGGTGGATCTCTGTAACGTCCAGACCAGCCTGGTCTACAAAGTGAGTTCTAGGACACCCAGAACTGTTACACAGAGAAACCCTGTCTCAAAAAAAAAAAAAAAAAAAAATTGGCAGGGAGATAGTGCAGGTGGTAGGTTTACCTTGCAAGAACAAGGACTGGAGTTTGATCCCCAGAAACCACATTTTAAAAACAAAAGGTACGTTGGTTGTCTTAGGGTTTCTATTGCTGTGAAGAGATACCATGACCATGCAACTCTTATAAAGGAAAACATTTAATGGGTTGGTGACGTCCATTAATATCTTGGTATGCAGGCAGACACAGTGCTGGGAAGGTAGCTGAGAGTTCTACATCTTGTTCCACAGGAAGTGAACTGAGATACTGGTTGTGGCTTGAGTATATTTGAGAACTCAAAGCCCATCTCTACAGTGACACACCTACTCCAACAAAGCCCTATCTCCTAATAGTGCTACTTCCTTTGAACTTATGGGAGCCAAATACATTCAAACTACCACATTTTACACCCTGGCCTCCATAAGCTTGTAACCATATCATAATGCAAAATGGATTTAGAACAACTTCAAAGTCCCCATAGACTGTCACAGTCTCAACAACATTTTAAAGTTCAAAGTCTCTTCTGAAATTCATGTAATCTCCCAACTGTAATCCCCTATAAAATAAAATTTAAAAATACCACATACTTTCAACATATAATAGCACAGGATAAACATTACCATTCCAAATGTAGGGAAGGGAGTATAGTAAGGAAATACTGGACCAAAGTAAGACAAAAACCAGCTGGGCAAACTCCAAACTCTGTATCTCCATGTCTGATATCAAATCGCACTTCAACTCACCAATTCCTTCAGCTTTGCTGACTGCAACACACTTCTTTCTCTTAAGCTAACAGGTTCCACTCCCTGTTAGCAGCTTTCCTCTGTAGGTATTCCACAGCTCTGGCATCTACAACATCTTGGAGTCTTGAAGGCAGTCCAGGCTTCAACATTACATCTTCACACAATGGCCTCTGTAGGCCTTTTAGGGACACCCTTGACTCATGCCTGGCCTCAGTGGCTTTCTTCAGTCATGGAGGGAGATTCCATAGCCCCTTTCTTCTATCCTTGACTCAAATGCCAGAACCACGTGAAAGCTGCCCAGTTCTGCTTTCTGGGGCTGGAACATGGCCCTCTTGCTCAATTGCATCTTAACCATGTTTCTATTATCCGTGGTTTCCTACACTGCCTAAACTTGGTTGTTCTGGAATTTGCTCTAGACCAGGCTGGCCTTGAACTCAGCGATTTACCAGCCTCTGTCTTCCCAGTGCTGAGACTAAAGGTGTACACCACTATACCTGGCTCTAAAGTTTTCTTTACTTCCTTTTCACAGGTTGGAAATTTAGTTAGGTAGGATCTTGGCCTGAGGTTACCACTCCCTTTAGCCCATTTCTTAATCTGATTATCTTCTTGAACACAGGATTGAGCTCAATCCCATTTCTTGGTGCTCCTTTTTTCCTCGGATTGCTCCTTTTCATTAAATCTTCATAAGTAGATGAACACCAGTAACCACATGACAAAATCTATACTAGGCTGTTATGAGATTTCCTCTGCCCATGGAATTAATCCAAATCTCTTCACTTTAGCCACAGGCAGACTCTTTGGACAAGGGCAAAAAAAAAACAGCCACTTTCTTCGACAGTGTATCACAAGAACAGTCCCTAGGCAACATACTAGAATTCTTCTCTGAAACCTCTTGAGCCAGCCCCGGCAGCTCAAATCATTCTCAGCACCATTGTCTTCTATGCTTCTACTAGTGTGGCCCACTGAGCAATGCTTAAAGCATTCCACTATTTTCCTAACCCAAAATACCAAAGTCAAAATTCCTCCAAACAAAAACATGGTCAGGCCTATCACAACAATACACTGAAAGTGAAAGGTTCAGGCTTTGACGCTGATCGGCTCTACCTCTTTAAGAGACAGACCCTGCCCCCTGACAACAGTCAGGGCATGCACAAGAAAACGTGCTATGTCATCTCCACATCACCCGCCATGCATGAGCACTCTGGGCATGCATGGAACCTCAGTGCGCATGCTCAGTCTTCCCTTTAAAAGCTCTAACTTTCCTGCTTCACTCTCTCTCTGCTTCCTCTCTTTACACTGCTTCTCTACTCTCTCTCTCTCTCTGTTTCTTCTTGGCTCTCTCTCACCTAAGCACTCTCTCTGCCCCTCTATGGCAACCGGCTATGGCGGTCAGCCATTACCCCTGTTCCTCTTCTCTCAGTCTCCCTACTCTGCCGGGCCGTATAATAAACTAGTCAACATGTCTCATCTTAAAACTTTCTCTTTTCCTCCTTTTTAAATAAAAACATAACAGAAAGACCCCAGGCCCCTAAGGGCCACAGGATCCCGAGGAGCCCCTGAGACTCAGAAACCAAACCAAGAGCTGCAAAAGCAAGAGAGAGTTTATTGAGCGAATGCGCATTCAGATGTCAGCAATACTGGGAAAGCTGCACACCCTAGCAAGGGTTACAGGCTCCTTTTATAGGGGAAAATTGTAAATCAGCATACATGCATGGGGTACAAAATGATTGATTACAAAGTATGGTTTCATATTAATGAGGTCACCCAGGTGTGGCCTGGTTTTCTACAAAGGAAAAACCACAGAATGTACTCTGGAAGGTCCTTGATTGTCTGTTGGCCAGCCAGGTGTGACCCAAAGAGGGTTGCTTTGGCAATTGCCCCCGTCTAGAATGTGCCCGGAGTTGGGGCCAATTTCCTTGTAATGGGCCAAGGCCTGTGGGAAACTTTTATCTTTGCGTCCTAAAATCTTTCAATACCAGTCCCTGATACCAAATTCTATCTTAGGGTTTCTATTGCTGTGATGAGACACCATGGCCAACAACTCTTATAAAGGAAAACATTTAATTGGGCAGCTTACAGTTTAGAGGTTCAGTTCATTATCATGGTGGGACAATGGTTTCATGCAAGCAGATATGGTGCTGGAGCTGAGAGTTCTACATCTTGATTGGCAGGCAACAGGAAGTGAAGTGAAATGCTAGGTGTGACTTGAGCATATATGAGACCTCAAAGCCTGTCTTCACAGTAACACTCTTCCTCCAACAAGCCCATAGCTACTACAGCAAAGCCACGCCTCCCTATAGTGCCATTCCCTATTAACTTATGGGGGCCAATTACATTGAAACTATCAAAGGGGTGAATACTTCTAATCTTAGTGCTGGAAAAAACAAAAACAAATTCAAAAGAAGGGGGAGAGAGAGACAGGCAGGTCCCCTGAACTCACTGACCAGCCATCGTGAACCTGTGAGAAACTGTCTCAAAAGCAAATTCCAAAAGATAGACTATGCCTGAGGAATGATACCTGGTTTGTCCTGGACTCCATATTCACATGTACACACATGCACAAATACATTGGGAAAAGTCAATCTGTTGAAACTCTTAAAAGAGAGAAGGATTCCACTGAATTAGTACATTAGGAAAATATAACATTTGACCTCACTAATGACCAGTTATTTTGCTCAGTAACAAAACAAAACAAAAAACAAAAAACAAAAACCTTCATTCTGAAAAATCTTAAGAATTTATAAAATAATATTCTATATATTTGAAACTAGACAAATTTTAAATCTAGTGTTGTCTAGATTGTTTTAAATTCTACCAAGTATAAAAGAGATGAGGTGAGATACACATTAGATTTTTGGTTTGTTTTCTTTTTAAACTTTGCAGTTCTGGGGATCGAACCTAGGATATGCTCAACAAGCAGTCTGCCATCTACCATTGAGCTACACAAGTAGCCTAGAACATTGACTTTTGAATTGGCTATAACCAGAAGAAAGAAAAAAAAGGGATTTCTGGCTGGGCGTTGGTGGCGCACACCTTTAATCCCAGCACTCCGGAGGCAGAGGCAGAGGCAGAGGCTGGCAGATCTCTGTGAGTTTGAGGTCAGTCTGATCTACAGAGTGAGTGCCAGGATAGGCTCCGAAGCTACCCTGTCTCAAAAAATCAAAAAAAAAAAAAAAAAAAAAAAAAAAAAAAAAAAAGGATTTCTGTAGCCTCTGAATCTTACATGGTAGTACTATATTTTAAAACTCCCAAACTGGTGCCCTCACAAATAGAAAATGAGATTAATTATGAAACAAAACAGATATTTGGTCTATTTACAAAATTCTAAGTAGAAATTAGGGAAGCGAAATGGCAGTGTAGAACAATGCTTGTGAGACAAACAAGGTCAAGCGGAAACAGCATTTTGGATGGCATATACATGACACAGCATACCTGTGGAGGACAAGGGACAGACAGCCTTAGGTCTGTCCTTACCTTCTACCTTGAGACAGATTTCCTCTTGCTGTTCATTGTTGTGTGCGTCAGGCTGACTGGCCCTTGAGCTTCCCAGAAGATTCTCTTGTTTGTCTCCCATGTCACCAGAGTGGCTGTTGGATCGTAGATGCATGTTTCTGAGCCAGCTTTATGTGAGCTCTGGAAATCCAAGCCCAGGTCCCAAGCACTTTATCCACAGAGGAATCTCACCAGCCCCAAAACAACATTTTATACAAGCATAGGCTCACGGTGGTTCATTCTCTCTCCCTCCCTCTCCCCCTCCCCCTTTTCCCTCACCCACAGGTTCTTGTTATAGACTCCAGACTAGCTTCAAACTCCTGATCCTCCTGCTTCAGGCTCCCAAATGCTGGGATTACAAGTGTGCACCATCATTCTGGGCTCCGGGACTTTTCTAAATGCCATGCTTTCTAAATTTTGAGGAAAAGAAGTCATCTGAAATCAGTCATTCTTGAATATGATAGCAGATAATTACCTCCCATCAACCACAAGGGAAGTTAATATTTTTAAACACATACACATTCACAGCATGCATGTAAAGATCAGAGAACTTTTTCTCCTTCCAACCTTCTACCATAAGGTTTGCCAATATCGAGCTTACCTTGTTGAGCATGGCAGCTGGGGCCTTTACCCACTGAGTTATCCTGCTGGCCTCAGCAGGAAAGTTTAGATGCAGACCTTGTGTATAACTCAAAACCAAATACAATATTGAAAAAGCTTGAAGTACACCTCTGAATTCATTACACCTGCAAGTTATTTTTCATACTAAATGGTTTCATTTGGTTTTGCCAGTCTTCTATTTTTACTTTTGTCAGCAGGCAAGTCCATATATCTATTATGGAATTTAGATTCCATAACACGACACCACAAACACTCTCTGTGATGCATAAGGTGACCTTCAGTCTCTTACAGTCTAATTGGAAGCCTGAGGGGGTTTTGCCATCTGTCGTGAAGTTGTTTCTCCCTAGATTTCCATGAGATCCAGAACCTACTGATGGTTAAGGGTAAAATGCTATGGGAAACTTCTAAATAGAAAAAGGTAATTCAGTTTGATTTAATCATATTTCCATGGGAATCTATAACACAGCCAGATGCTAAACTATGTACCAAACTCTAAAAAGGCCCAAGTTAACAGCTTTTGTGTTGGGGTAAAATTCAGCACTCTTATGTCTCTTGACACTGGGGTCAGCCTGTGTGCAGAGTAACCATGACCTTCACAGGTATGGTGAGAACATGGACTCTACTTTCATGTCAAGAATGAGAGAGACAGAGAGACAGAGACAGACCACTTTCTGGGGAATAGTTGTGAAGGTGTTTTCTTACCTTTCATTGTGGTAGATGATTTTCAAATGTAACAAACTCTAACAAAATATTTTCCAACAAATTTACTAAAATTAGTTAAGATACACTCATGAAAGGGGAAATTACTAATATTAGAGTTCCTTGACACTGAGGACTCTTGAGGTCAAAGAGTTAACTTACTTACTCTTGTGTTATTTCTTGAAAGGATTAAATAATAATGTTAAATAGGGGGTGTCTTTGAGCAAGGTTTATCTCCTCAAGGACCATGTTTCTAGGGCTGGAGAGATTGCTCAGCAGCTGAGTGGGCTTGAGGAAGACCCCGGCTCAGTTGCCAGCATCTGTATCAGTGACCCACAACTGCCTGTAACTCCAGCTCTAGGGGATATGATGCAATATCCGGGTTTCCTTGAGCCCCTGCACACAAGTGGCATACACTCACTCACACATGTATGCATGAACAAAAAGTTTTGAAGGCATATTACTATCCTGGCACCCTCTGGTAGGAATTAATGAAATTATGTACAAGTTCTCAGTCTATGCTGTACAATACCATAGCTGGAAGCTGCATGTGACAGTTGAACATTGAAATGTGACTAGTGTGATCTGGAGAGATGGTTCCGCAGTTAAGAGCACTGGCTGCTCTTCCAAAGGTCCTGAGTTCAATTCCCAGAAACCAAATGGTGGCTCACAGCCATCTGTAATGAGATCTGGTGCCCTCTTCTGGCTTGCAGGTATACATGCAGGCAGAATACTGTCTATATAATAAATAAATCAAAGGAGGAGGAGGAGGAAGAGGAGGAGAAGGAGGAGGAGGAGGAGGAGGAAAAGAAATGTGACTAGTGCAAGAAACTACATTTTAAAATTACATTCAGTATGGATTTGAATTACATTCAGAACTAATTTGAATTTAAATAGTCACATGTGGCCAGTGGTAACTATATTAGATGATACAGATCTCATGAACAGGAGAGTTCTCCCAAACACTGAGCCTGATTGGAAAAATGCTGTATGTTGATTTAAATGACAATGGTCCTCATATGTATCATGAAAAATAAAAGACCCAGAGCCTGATGTTGAGGTTCAAGCTTCAAGCTGAAGATCAGACCTCTAAGCAAAGCAGCCAAGCCAGTAGATCTTACTTCTACCCCACTGAAATGGCAATCCTGTCTCCACAAATCCTCAGAGGCAAAAGGCTCTGAATTCCTGTCTCTTCCTCCTTATATTCCTTTCTCCACCCAGTCATATCCTCATGTCTCCACCTCCCTAGTGCTGGGATTAAAGGAGTGTGATCCCAGATGCTGAGACCACCTTTGTGTGAGCTATTTCTTTTAGGACTGGATCAATTTCATGTAGTCAGTGTGACCTTGAACTAACAGAGATCCATCTACCTCTTAATCCTGAGTCCTGGGATTAAAGTTGTGTATCACTGTTGCCTGATCTCTATAGCTTGAGGCTGGCTTTGCTTTCCATATCCTCAGGCAAGCCTTAATCAATCATATACAATATATCACCACACTCATAGACTCACATTTTTGAATGTTTGGTTGCAGTTGGTGGAACTGTTTGGGGAGGATTAAGAGGTGTGGCAGAGGTATGTCACTGGGCGTGGGCTTTGAGGTTTTAAATGTCCACGCCATTCCCAGTTAGTTCTCTATTTCTGCCTGGTGGGCATTGTCTCAAGGTGTGAGCTCTCAGCTACTGCTCTGGCACCATGTCTGCCTGTCTGCTACCATGCTCCTCTCCATGATGGTCATGGACTCATCCTCTGAAACTGTAAGCAATCTCAAATTACATGCATTCTTATGTAAGTTGCTTTGATCATGGTGTGTCTTCATAGCAATAGAAACATAACTAAAACATACCATGTGTCTTTCTGAAACAGAGTTTTAGGATGTAGCTTGTACTTCTTTATATTTAAATTGGCATGTGGCCAACTCAAATACTTGTCATTAAGTATATGGTGTACATGCTGATGGATTTGAGGGAGGGAGAAAATGAATTGGTCTCTCTGGCAAGCAACTTTCATTCAAGTTGTTGGAAACAGGTTACTAAAGAAGTGCAGTAGAGGGGAAGCTGTGCGTTGAGCTGATGGTCAAAAAGCAAAGATGATAAGGAGTCCCTGATGGATCTGAGGGTGTCAGGGACCATGACAAATGTAGGAACATGCACACATGCATATACGTACACACATATAAACACAAACACAGAGGAAGAGAGAGAGAGACACAGACAGACAGACAGACACACACACACACACACACACACACACACACACAAAGAGAGAGAGAGAGAGAGAGAGAGAGAGAGAGAGAGAGAGAGAGAGAGAGAGAGAGAGAATGTCATATGAAGACAGGAGATGCTGTCAGAGGTTGCCACAAGTCAAGGAACCACCAGAAGGGAGGTTTGAGACCTGAAACAGTTCCTTCTTTGGTGCCATTACAGGCAACATGGTGTGGCTGGCACTTTGCTCTCATACTCTACACCCCAGAACTGTGAGACAACAAATTTCTGTCCCTTAAACTGTGTGATTCATAACACTTCATTACAGCAACCTGATACAGCACCCCAATCCAATGGAGCAGCGCTAGGAAAGCAAGGCCAAAACACAAGGAAGGGTGTTCACTGAAGTTCCATTTTATAATTGTCTACCTCGGGAAACTAAAGAAAAAAAATGAGACAAGCTTCACCTGCGCATGAACATTTACTTTACAGATCATTTTTACCCTTGAAATCAAAAGCTGAAGCTGTATTCGTTCTACAGTCAGACTGAAGCACTTCTGTTTAAAGGTCTTCATGGGTTATTCTCTAGCATGCGGAAGCATACACAGATATAACTAATGATAAATATTTGTAAGCTGATAGATGAGATAGGGACAGGCCAATTTAAACATAGAGAAAAATATTCTGCTTTTGTTTTTTAAAAAGTTATTATAAATCAAGAATAAATGCTTCCTGGCCATCCTAAATCAATTAGATGAACATTTTTCTTTTCTAAGCTTGCCTCCCTAGAATAAAATATTTAAATCAGTAATAACATCCCCAATTCTATGCATAGTCATAGGAAAAAATATGAGAAGAGTACTGTTTCTCATGTAACAGCTTTTGGGGAGAGAATTCCTGTGCAGAAGCCAGGATGGGAGTTAGACTTGCAACAGTGTTCCTTGAGATAGGATGGCAGCCCAAGGTCCAGCGTCATCCTCCAGTTATCACTGCAATGGAAGAGATTAGTGTATAAGAAGCACCATGTCTCATGCCTGAAAGCCATGTTCTTACCAATGAAGACTCACCAGCCCCAGGTAGTCTTCTCTTCAGAAACAAGGGATGTCAGACTTTTCCTTTGTGTCCATTTAGCAGTTCCAGGTACTAATCGACACATAGGAATGAGTTAAGAACAATGAGTTTTGGGTGACCTCAGGTCTCGTACTGTGTTAGGGTTTTCTAGACTGACAGGTTGGCTTCCAGGATATTGTCTGGGTGGTCTAACAGTGACTGTCTTTACATTGAGTACCTGGTAGCTGCTCATTGCCAGGAATGCTTCAGTGGTCCCAGTCTGGCACTGAAAGCCCAGAGGATACCTGGAGAGTCATTGGTCCTCAGTGCACTTAGAAGGTGGAAAGAGCTGTCTCTGAGATCCTTAAAGGGTGATACCAGCAATGGATGTGGCAGCAGATCATGGGAGCAACAGAGTAGGTGGGCTGGACAGCAAGATGCAAAGGCAAGAAGACCAAAAACAGAAAAAGAAGGAGAAAAAAACTGTTCTGTTGATCCCCCTGCTATCTGGGCCGCCAGAATGAGCCACCCTTATTCAGGGTGAGTCTTCCTTTCAGCAAATGTAATCCAAAAATCCCTCCTACATATGCATAGAGGTTAGTTTAGTCTAGACTATCCCTCTCAGGTATGATCAAAAGCTTTTCTAATGGATCTTGTCTAATAGATCCTGTCAAGTTGACAATATTTCTCATCACACCTCTGTAGTAAAACACCACTGGACAAGAAGTATGCCATAGCATGGCATACTGGAGTAGTTAGCAGCCTGATAAGGCTGGAGAATCGTATGTTCTGCAGATGAGGTTTGAAGGATATAGATACAACCTGGGAACTGGCAAGGGCAAAGGGCAGCGGGCTTCACATGGGGAACAGGAAATAATAGTAGATCTCTTCGGGGATGTTTTATGTGTTAACAACATGGGCTATATAGAGGAGATGACTAGGGGGTGACTAAGTATTGAAATTTGGCTTGGGGTACAGGTCTGGTTGATTTGAGGTGTTGGTAGAAATGTCAAAATTAAAGACAAATAGGAGCAGGTAAAAAGGAAAATAAAATGTGGGCCAACACAAGGACAGAGATAGAAAAAAGAAAAAAGGAAAGAGAAGAGGGGAAGGGAAGGAGAAGGAGGGGAGGAAAATGCTAAGACCGTGAGAGCAGAAAACAATTACAGTTCCCAGAAAATGTCTGATGTTGTCTGAAAAGAGAGGTTAGAGTGGAGTGTGGGACATTCCTTTATTCCTTTTGTGACACAGTGGAAGTTCAAGCCCAGCATTAAAGAAGAGGGAAAACTGGGGTCCACATATTGGAAATACTGGGGACTCTGAGAAAATTGAAAACTGCCTATTACAAACACCAGGAAAGCCTATACAAAACATCAAAAATGATAAGTGCATACCTAAGATCCTCCCATCCCTCTGTTCCCTCTGTCCCTCCCATACACACACAGGAAATAACAATGAACAACTTCTAGGAATAAAACAGGAACCTGGAGCTGGAGAGGAAATTGGGATTCACACTGCATTTGACTAAGCGCTTGTTTAAGAGGCTGTGACTCCAATATCCAGATTTAGGAAATCAACAGTTTTGAGGGAGGAAATAAAATAAGAAATTCAGAGATAAGCTCATCATAGTGAAACTTCAGAAAAGCTGAAGATGAAGATAAAAATCCTAAAAATTGCTTTTTAAAAAGTTACCTTCATAGCCGAGCGGTGGTGGCACACACCTTTAATCCCAGCACTCAGGAAGAAGAGGCAGGTGGATCTCTGTGAGTTTGAGGCCAGCCTGGTCTACAGAACGAGTTCCAGGACAGCCAGAACTGCTACACAGAGAAACCCCGTCATGAAAGACAAAACAAAAGTTACCTTCAAAGGGGCCATGGTTTAATGTACAGCTGACTTTTTTTTTATTAAATCAAAACAACACCGAGTTGAGTTATGGCAAGGCTGACACAAGACAGAAGGAAGAACCCACAGAGCCACAAGAAACAAACTGTCACTATATAGAGAAGGACAGGTGAGTCTCAAATGCATTATACCAGATTGTAAGCAGTCTCAGCATGTTATGCACTACGTGGTTTCATTTCCATGACATCCTAGAGAAGATGGACCTGCAGAGATGGGAACCTGATGAGAGGAGGTCAAGGATTAGAGAGGCAAGTAGAATTTAACTACAGGTGGGTGCATGACAGAATATTCTGGGTGATGGAGATACGTTGCATACTTTTTGGAATGGTAGCTCCATCAAACTCCTCATTTGTCAAAACTTTTTGATGTCTATTCTAAAAAGACAAAGGCATTATAAGAAAACTATTGATGAGTATCATTATTGACACAGATGTGAAAAGCTCCAACAAAAATACTAGCAAG
Organism: Cricetulus griseus; assembly: GCF_003668045.3. NCBI lineage: Eukaryota > Metazoa > Chordata > Mammalia > Rodentia > Cricetidae > Cricetulus > Cricetulus griseus. Next base: position 322,049,395 of record NC_048595.1, on the reverse strand, counting down.
TTGAACCCAGAAGCATAATCAAAGGATAATAATCATAAACTACCCTTGTATTCCTGGAATACTATCATGCTTAATCTAGAAAAATCATTTGACAAAACCCAACATAATTTTATGGTTTCTGTGCTTCATCTTTCCATTATTATTTTATAGGTGTAAAGTCACCCACCTAGCTCTGTCTATGTAGCAAGTTCTGGCCGGCTGCTACAATCAGGTATATAGCTCCAGAAGTGAGATTCCCTTGGGATTCAATGTCCTGCTACATCTGGTCAGGGAAAAACATTTTCCTACCTGGACAGGATTCTGACTTGGAGGAACTCCTTTACAGTTTCACAGATGGCAGCTTCACTTCATTGACTCTTCACCCATGCACATATACCAAATGTTTGCACCTGCAGCACTGAGCTCGATTGTCATGGCAACAACACACTACCAGGTTACCTCATTATGATTTAAATGAACTAAGGTCTGTACATGACTAATTGATCTTACTCATCCCTATCTTGGGTCATACGTGACAGCAGCAGCCATGTATTTATTTCAGGAACAAAGAGGTTTCTCTTTCTGGCATTTAGTCTGACTGTTGGCTCACTGCCTTTTCAACATTGGTGACCTTACAGGAAGATATCTTTTGCATATGAAGAACTCTAAGTAAAGACTTTCTAGGATGGGGAGAGATCCATGGAGAAATAGGGCCATTTATACAATAGGTTAAAATCACACCCAATACCAGCCCTTCCTTAAAGTAAGTTGATGACAGGCACAAGGTATATGCCAGCATTTTTAAAGAAAAAGAGTAAAATAACCAGCAATAAGGGGAAAATGACATTTAAAAGTCTAAGTTGTATCTTCAAAGATTTTTAAAACTGGAGTGTCCATAAAGAACAGAGCAGTAGAGAATTGCTTGCTTCTTGCTCTGAATTCAGCTGGACCCATGCAAAGACCTTGGCCTTTGCTTTCTACAGTGAGCTCTTGCCTTTAGATATCTGTACCTCTATTTTGTATTCAGTATAAGTTTATCAGATATCATGACTACTTGCCGTTGTTTGGATATGGTTGAAGGGTGTCCCCCAAAAGTTAAAGTTCTTGAAGGTCCCCACTGTGGTAATATTGAGGTGGTAGAGGGTCTAATTAAGACTAATTAATTAGGTCATGGGCCTGCACTTCTCTAAAGGAACTAATGCTAGTTTTGAGAAGTGGATAAAGTCACATGAGAATGGGTGGATATAAGGTGAGTTGGCTGTCTCCATTTTCTCTCTTGATTCTGTCTTATCATTTGACACATGTTCCAGCTCTGATGCCAACAGCATGAGGCCTTCATCAGAGCTGAAACATGAGCTAGTACCATGTTCTTGATCTTCCAAAATCGTGAGCTATATAAGCCTCTTTTTTTCTATAAAGTACACTGTGTTAAGTATGTAAGTTGCAGCAGCACAAAACAGACAAAGTCATTACTGAAGCTGTTTTCAAGAGAGTTCAACATGAAGACACTGGTGCTTATGAAGTCAGTGTAAAGGGACTGGAGAGAAGCCTCAGTAGTTAAGAGCACTGGCTGCTCCTCCGGAGGGCCCAGGTTCAAGTTCCAGCACCTACATGGCAACTATCTGTAATTCCTGTCCCAGGGGATCTGACACCCTCTTCTGGCTTCTAAGGGTACCAGGCATGTATCTGATGCACAGATATACTTGCAAGCAAAACACCCCTACATGGAAAATAAAATTTAAAAAATTTAAAAAACAGTGTAAGGCCAGATGACACATCTATTGGAATGACTCTCGGAACATTATTTTTAGAAAATTAACCTACTTAAGGAAATTTATTTTCTGTCATGATTGGTAGTGAGCTATTGGATTTGGAAGTTGCTCTTGTAGGTTATGGTTCAGGAATTACATTGTCTTATCTGTGAGTCAGTATCTAAGTTGCTATGGGCACTGTTACAAACAGGTTATTTACATATGCATATGCTTCTACACACGAACAGTCGTGTGTGTGTGTGTGTGTGTGTGTGTGTGTGTGTGTGTGTGTGTGTGTGTGTGTGTGTGTACACTGTAATGATCAGGGATTGGAATCTGCTGCCAGAGCATTTGTAGAGCCGTTCGTTCTGCATCTGTTACACGTATGTTGATAACAACGAGTGCTCTGTGCCCAATTTCCTAGCAACCTGGAAACACAGCACTTGAGATGTTAATGCAGCTGCATACACAAACAGCATTGTGGTTCCACAGTTGCAATCGTGCTGTTCACAGCAGCAGTGGGAAAATACAGGCACACAGGGCATCTTCACCTCCACTTCCGCATCTGATACCGTTCCTTCTCCATGTCCTCTCCATTCTTTTCTCCCTCATCCCCCCACTATTTGGAATTGAAGCAAAGGCCTGGTGCACACTTGCTGGGTATTCCACCACTGATCTATACCCCCAGTTATAATGATTTTTCAATTAGTCATATGAATCAGGAATGCTGCTTCTAGGCACTTAGCCAAGAAAAATAAAAATATGTCCACATATGACATCTTGTCATCATTGTTCTTAAATACTGAAAGTGGATATTATACAATACGAACATAGTTTCAATTAAAAAAATACTAATTATTATGTGTGTGTGTGTGTTTGTGTGTGTGTTTGTGTGTGTGTGTGTGTGTGTGTGTGTGTGTGATGTGCAGGGGGGCGAGAGACACACACTCGTGCCACTGTGTATGTGTGGAAGTAAGAGAGCAACTTTATACACTCAGTTTCTCCTTTCACCTTTCTGTAGTTCCAGAGGCAAAACTCAAGTCATCAGGATTGAAGAGCAAGTGTTTATATACATGGAGCAGCTCCTTGTCCCTCCGTATATGTATGCTGTAAGAGTACATGAATTTACTTAATTTACATGAATTTTACATGAATACTTAAAATGGTAATCTAATAAAAGTGGTGGTCACTGGAGGCTGTAGAGATTGCTCAGTGGTTAGGAGCACTTGCTGCTCTTTCAGAGAAATGGAATTTGGTTTCTGACCTCCATGGCAGGCTGCTTACCGACTACCTGTAAATTCAGCTCTAGGGGACCCAACATCCCCTTCTGGTCTCCACATGTATCTGCATGTAAGTGCACATACGTGCATATAGACATCTACAAAACAAATTTAAAAATAAATCATTAAAAGATGAATTCTTTGAAGAGTTAATTGAATATAAGGGATATAGGGTAGTCTTGAACACTGAATGTGTTGCATATGTTTTTCTGGGAGGATGTTACAAGAAAAATAAAGGAAATCCAAGTTAGAAAAAAACACAGAGCAGAAAAAATATACATTTTGAAAAACAAATGAGATTGCTGACATTCTTTGTGAAATAGTGGAATAAAGAAAGAAGATAAAGGTTAAGAGCACTGGCTGTTCTTCCAGAGGTCTTGAGTTCAATTCCCAGTAACCACATGGTGGCTCACAGCTATCTATAATGAGATCTGGTGCCCTCTTCTGGCCTGGAGAGAGAGAGAGAGAGAGAGAGAGAGAGAGAGAGAGAGAGAGAGAGAGAGAGAGAGAGAGAGAGAGAGAGAGAGAATATGATATAAGGCTGGAGATATGGCTCAGCCATTAAAGGCTCAGCTGTTAGAGGCTAGACTCACCACCAAAAATAGAAGAAATGAAGAATGTTACACCATTATAGTTCTTTCAAAGAGAAAAATCATATAGGACTGTACTTGGTGCATGCCTGTAATCCTGGCAGTCCTGGCAACTCAGAAGATTTCAGTTTGAGGTCAGCTTGGGTTACATAGGGCGATCCTATCTAAAAAAGTAAAATGAGCCAGGCAGTGTTGGCACATGCCTTTAATCCCAGCATTCGAGAGGCAGAGGAGACTGGATCTCTGTGAGTTTGAGGCTAGCATGATCTACAGAGTGAGTTCTAGGACATCCAGGACTACACAGAGAAACCATGTCTTGAAAAAACAAAACAAACAAACAAAAAAGGGAAAATGAACAAACATAAAATGGTATTATGAAAAACTTCAGATTAGCCAGGTGGTGGTGGCACACACCTTTAGTCCCAGCACTCAGGAGGCAGAGGCAGACAAATCTCTGTGAGTTCGAGACCAGCCTGGTCTACAAGAGCGAGTGCCAGGACAGCCTCCAAAGCCACAAAGAACTCCCCCCCCAAAAAAAAAGGAAAAGAAAAGAAAAACTTTTCAAAACAAAGCTTGTTCAAATACTCATGTCTGGGTCTTCTATTTTATTTACCAGATCCTAATATCTGCTTTTATTCCAGAAAGATATTGTTTTTATTACTATAGCTCTATAGTAGATCTTGAAGCCTAGAATATTAATAATGCCAGTATTATTATTTTTGCTCAGGATTGCTTTGCCTATCTGTGCTCTTTTCTGGTTTTAGAATATTTTTCTATTTCTTTGAAGAATATTGTATGTATTTTGACTGAGGTTGCATTGAATCTGTAAATTATTTTAGGTAAAATGGTCATTTTCACCATATTAATTCTACCAATCCATGAACACAGATGTCTTTCTTTCCATTTTTAGTGTCTTTCTTGATTTCTTCAGAGATTTGAAATTTTCAGTGTCTTTCACCTCTTTGGTTAGTTCACTCAAGAAACTTTATGTCTTAGATGCTATTGTAAATGGCAGTGTGTCCATGATCTCCCTCTCAGTGTGTTTGTTGGTGGCATCAAGAAAGGCTACTGATTTTTGGAAGTTGACTTTGTACCCTGCTACTTTGCTGAAACTGATTTTTTTTGTTTTTTTTTTTTTCAAGAAGTTTTCTGGTGAACTTTTTGGGATTTTTTAAAATTTATAATAGCCTATCATCTACAAATAGGCATTGTTTGACTTATCTTCCTATTTGTACCTTTTAATTTCCTTCTCTGACTTATTGCTCCAGCTAGTGCTTCCAGCACTGTATTAAGTAGGAGTGGGGATGGTGGACAGCCCTGTTTTATTACCAATTTTAATGGGATTGCTTTGAGTTTTTTCCTCTTAGGATAATGTTGGCTATGAGTTTGTCATATATAGCCTTTATTATATCGAGGTATGTTCCCTGCAGTTCTACTCTCTTTATCTGTTATTACCTGATATTTGACAAAAGAAAAAAATATATGGGAGGAAAGACACCATCTTCCACAAATGGTACTGTGAAAACTGCATGTCCATATGCAGAAGAATTAAAACAGACCTGCGTCTGTATCACCTTGCACAAACCTTAGCACCAAGTGGATCAAAGACCTCTACTTGAAACGTAAATTGCTAAAACTGCTAGAAGAAAACAGGCAGATATAGGTGTGAGAAAGGACTTCCTGAATAGGACTCGGTTGCCCAAGAATTAAGATCAACAATTGACAAATGGGACTTTGTAAAACTAAAAGGCTTTGTACACCTAAGGAAACAAGAAAATCTAGTGGATAAGAAACCCACAGAAAAGCCGGCCTTTGGTTGCGCACACCTTTAATCCCAGCAATTCAGGCGGATCTCTGTGAGTTTGAGGCCAGCCTGGTCTACAGAGCGAGTTCCAGGACAACCTCCAAACCTCCAAAGCCACACAGAAACTCTGTCTCAAAAACCAAAAAACAAACAAGCAAACCAAAAAGAAAAGAAAAAAAAAGAAACCCACAAAAGGAGGAAAATCAACTGTACATCTGGCAGAAGATTAAGATCTAGAATCTAGGATTAAGAACAACAACAACAACAAAAAATCAAGGAAACAGAAACTTCTGCCTCCTGAGTGCTGGAATTAAAGGCATGCACCACCTCCTGGCTTCATCCAGCAGGGAGTCCTAGTATTTGAGTTCCAGCAGAGTCCCAGCATGGAGTCCCAGCATTAGCCCCAGAGTCCCTGTGCTGGAGTCCCAGTGTTAGCACTAAGTCTCAACACTGGAGTCCCAATACTGAGTAGGCTGAAGGAGAGGATCTAGAGTTGAAGACCAGTTTGTGTTATTTATCAAGATCCCAACTTCAAAAAAGGCAAAACAGGACCAGAGATGCTCGTTGGTTAAGAGCATTGGCTGCTCTTGTAGAGAAGTAGTGTTCATTTCCCAGAAACCTTATGGCAGCTCGCAAACATCCAGTTCCAAGAGATTCAATGGACCACTCTGTCCCCCTCCCCGGAGGGGGGCGGATGGGGCACACATGTAGTGCACAAACATACATGCAGGCAAGTATACATAAAATAGTAATAAAACATTCTAAAAAGCAATACAAAACAATACACACCCACAGGCAGAGAAAAGGACCTATCAAGTACGTGGAAGACCCATCTCACTTGATACAGAGATCCTTCACCAAAGCTAGCATGTGTTTTGTGTAAGTCAATACATGCATATATAGGAGGCTTTTATTTTATTTGCCTTATTAAACTTTTTTGAACACTATATTTTGATTACTTTCTATTCTCTCCCGGATCCTCCCTACTTCCCTACTCACCCAACTTCATGTTTTCCCCTCTCTCAAATAAAAAACAAAAATCAAAACGAACAATAATGCGAAAAAGCACAGACTCCTTTCTGTGTTGGCTACCTACTCCTGGCCATGGGTCCTGCCTTGGATTGTGGCTGATCTACCCAGTGTCACTCTCCTGAAGAAAACTCATTTTCCCTTTGCCAGCAGAAACAGTGAGGTTTCTAAGGAAATCACATCATATAAAGGTCCTCTTGTAAACTGAAAATCATTTTTGGGGTGCAGCTCAGTGGTAGAGTACTTGCTTAACATGAGAGAGGGCCTGAGTTCATTACCAAGCACTTGGAGAAGAGGGGTGACTTCCAGTATTCTTAATTTATATACTTACTAAATTACATTGTTTTTGTTCCTTTGCATTTTAGGTAAACACAATACACCTGAATTAAACTGAAATGTTTTAAAACTAGGCATCTTCTGTGTGATGATTAATTACAATTTAATGAGATATGGAATGACCTGGGACACAGGCCTCTTGGTATGCCTGTGGAGGATTCATGGCTAGGCTAACTCTGTGGGCAGCAGCATTCCCTGGGCTGGGATCCTAGACTGTATAAAAAGGAGGAAGTGAACTGAACAAAAGAACTCATCCCTCTCTGCTTCTGTACTGCAGGTGTAAGGAGACCTGCTGCTCACACACCTGCTGGTGTGATATCCTGACGATTGTGGACCGTAGCCTGGACTTGTGAACTGAAATACATTCTTCCTTCAAGTTTATTTGTGAAGAGTATTTTGTCACAGCAGCAGGAAAACAAAGCACTTTGTCATTGGCTTATGTTTTTATTTTGATTGTTGTCTTGGGGAGTGAATGCAACTCTGGCCTCTGGGGACATGTGGCATGTATGTGTTATAGCCATACGTGCAGGCAAATACCATATAAACCAAATCTTAAAAAGAATTACCCTTGGGACAGACTTGAAAGCTTCTTGAATTCTCAGTGTCTCATACATTCATGGGCAATGACTGAACACATGACTGCTTTGAAGTGTGTTTGCTATTCCTCAATCCATTTCTCTACTAGACTATGAAGGCAGAGGGGTAAATCCAAGAAGCAAGTTGACACATTAAAATAAGAATTTTATTTTTTAAGATTTATATTTATTATTTTTAAGTGCATGTATGTGTGTAGGTTTGTGCATGTGAGAACAAGGCCCACAAAGACCAGAGGGGTTGGACTGCCTGCAGCTGGAGTTACAGGAGATTATGAGCTGTCTGACCAGGGTGCTGGGTATTTAACTCAGGTCTTCTGAAAGAGCAGTGCACACTCTTAACTGCTAAGCCATCTCTCCAGCCTCCAAAGTAAGAATTTTAAATAACTACAGAGAGACATTAATGGTCACATGCTGGGGCTGGAGAGATGGCTCAGCGGTTAAGAGCACTGACTGCTCTTCCAGAGGTCCTGAGTTCAATTCCCAGCAACCACATGGTGGCTCACAACCACCTTGAACGAGATCTGGTGCCCTCTGCTGGCCTGCAGGCAGAATGCTGTATACATAATAAAGTCTAAAAAAAAAATGGTCACATACTGTAAAGGATACAAATTTAGTTGCTTTTCCAATTCACCCTTGATTTTCAGCACTGTGAAGATGAATGTTTGATGGCGCAATATTAAACACTGCCAACAGAGGGTGCTAGAGAATCAGTATGTCAGGAAAGGACACCACCCCCCTCCTGTCCCCCAATTCTGGTGGGCTCTTTCTTGGGCACTCCTTGTGTAATGTATGGTTTTATCAGAAACTGCAGTGTACACAGTTATACACCACCATGCTTTAACAGCATGGCCAGTGTCTTTAGTCTAGGGTCCTATAGACCTATACAGCATGCCACCCAAGGAAAGAAGTCTTGAGCAACATTATCAACCAGCTTGACCTCAGTGACAGGATGGCTAGTTTGGGTTCTCAACATGACACACTTGGGAAGAGGGAGCCTTAATTGGGAGCCTTACTTCAATCAAACTGAAACTGTGGGCATGCCTATAAGTATTTTCTTTATTGCTGATAAGGGAGGGCCCAGCCCACTGTGGGTGGTACCATCCCTGGGCCGGTGTGCTTGGGGTGTGTAAGAAGTGTAGCTGAACCATGAGCCTGTGAACAGCCAAAGTGCATGTGGTTCCTGTCTGCTCCTGCTTGAATTCCGGCTCTGACTTGCTTTGGTAATGCACTGTGACCTATAAGTTTTTAAGTCAAATAAACCCTTTCCTCCCCAAGTTACTTATGGTCATGGTGTTTGTCACAGCAATGGAAGAGCAAACTAGGATAGTGGCCTGACTCTGACTGCAGGATACACATTCTTCTCAAGTGCACAAAGAACCTTTTTCATGGTAAGATGTGTGCCAAGTCAGAAAACCCGTGTGGGTGAGTTTAAATACTGGCAAACTGCAAGTTCAAGTGGAATATACAAGTAAACCTTGTATGTCATTTGAAAACTCAAGCAATAATACAGTGAGTGGTTTGCTGGAGACAACTACTTTACCTGTGCAGAAGTTCTTGCTTTTCTTTGTTTTACATTGATAATTAAAAACAACAACAACAACAACAAAAAATCCCAAAACAACAACAATGTGGCCAGGTCCACGGCAGCATTCACCTTTAATCCCAGGGGCTTTGGAGACAGGTAGATCTCTACAAATTCGAGGTCAGTCTGGTATAAATAGTGACTTCTAGGCTAGAAAGACTACATAGTGAGACCCTGTCTCACAAAACAAAACAAACATAAAGATATATGGTGCATTTAATAAATTCAATGTTGTACTCCTTTACAAGTAACTTATTGTACATTTACAATTAGGCTAGGAGGTGGTGCTAAACGCCTTTAATCCCAGCACTCGAGAGGCAGAGGCAGGAACATCTCTGTAAGTTTGTTCGAGGCCAGCCTGGTCTACAAAGTGAATTCCAGGACAGCAAAGGCTACACAGAGAAACCCCCGTTTCAAAAAAAAAATTTTTTTTGAGTGAGTAGATAGAGGTGAAGAATTTAAAATACAGAACTCAGAGTTTAGAAACACTGCCTTGCTTCCTGATTAGGTTCAGCCCTTTAACTTACCATTATATCCATCCATCTATTGGCAGGATCTCATGTAGTTCTCCCAATCTAGCCTTAACTTGCTTTGTAGTCATGGATGACATCCTGCCTCAACCTCCCCAGTGCTGAGATTTACAGGTATATGGCAGTTTCAGGTCTATGGGCTCAACACTGGGTTTTACACACATAACTACACCCTCAGCCCTACTGTTGCTTTTAGACCATCAGTACAAATGTTAGTATGAAAAGGGCAACGATGTCTTAATAATAGTGTATGTTTTGATATTTGGGCCCACAGAAATGACTCATTAACCACGCACCTTGGATATAGCTCCTCAGGTTGAATACTATTGTGTCTTTTTAAGGTGCAAGTTCTATGTGGACAGCAGGTGCCTTTGTCTAACAGTGTAAACGTTAAGGCCTGCTAGTGAGTAAATTGTGTATTATAAGCAATGACAGCAGAGTCTTTCATTTACTCATTTACTTTAAATCCAATCAGAACCTCCATACTTGCTGTGGAAATTTCCAAGAATTCTCACAATCAGGATTCACGTCATTTTTAAAAACGGGTTAAGTGGGGCAGCAGCTTGTGTTTAATTAATAAAGTTGTAGTTGGTCAGGTATTTATTTATACCGTCCAGACAGACGTTATTGCCCTTTCCCCAAGGCAGCTCAGGCCTCTTTGATTCCTCCGCTGTTTTCCGAGCCGACCAGAAAGAGCCGGGCTTCCTAAGTGATGGAGTCTGAGGGTACAACCTCCGCCCCTCGGCCCGCAGCAAACACCTCTGAAGACACACTGAAGCGCAGCTGCTGCCACCGCTGCCCAGGCCCCAAGGTTGAGGCAGAGGGGACCCGCGGGAGCCGCCGCGTTGCCACGGCGACACTTCCGGCCGGCGCGCGCAGCCCCCAGAGCAGGAGAGTTGCGAGAAGGGCGGCTAGACGTGCCCGGCGCCGCGAATTAGCCCGCGGGAGCGCGCTCACGGCCGCGCGTCTGCGCTTCCCAGGCTCCGTCGCTGACGCGTCGTGGACGTTGGGGAGCGGGAAGGCAGCGGCAGCGGGGCCGGGATGAACAGCGGCGGCGGCTTCGGTTTGGGCTTAGGCTTCGGCCTCTTCCCCACGGCGGTGATTCAGGTGACGAACCTCTCGTCGGCAGTGACCAGCGAGCAGATGCGGACGCTCTTTTCCTTCCTAGGCGATATCGAGGAGCTGCGGCTCTACCCCCCAGAGTGAGTGCTGGAGCCCGGCGGGGGGAGGGGCGCGCCGCCATCGAGACCTCGGGCGCGGAGGCATGGGGAGCGCGGGCGTCACGTGACCGCGCGCTTACCTAGGCGGCCATGTTTGATGAGGGCACCGGGCGGGTTACCCGGCTCTCCCGGTTGCGGTTTTGTAGATTAACCTCTACGCGCGCAGTGCCTGCGAAGGACTTAGGAGTGGCTTCCCCTTTCGAGCCTCCGGGACTGTGGTTAACGTCCGGGCATCGAATTGGGTGACCCCAGCCTTTAGGTCCCCCCATCCTCCCCCCCGAACTTAAGATGGCCGCAGGTGGGCCCGCAGCAACCCTCATGGCAAATGCTCGTAACGTTTTTGCACTGGGAGAAATCGTGGAGAACGCCTGCAACGGGCGGGACCTCTAGGTTTTAGTCTCAGGGTGCTAGTTCTGCCGCGTTTATGACAGCATGGAATCTGGGCTGTTTTTGTTCCCCGGGGTGATCGTAGACATTTGCCTTTTTTTTTTGGTTTTCCTAATCGAGCACGTATCTACGATCTTAAAAGATCACGTCAATACCTCCTTTTGGCAGCAGCCTGAATTTTTCCTCCTAGAAGATCACACTGTCTCAAACCTTTCAAAAAGTATAAGTCAGTGCAGAATTATCGCTACTGCGTATATGTGTTTAAAAATCCAGCCCTCATTTTTTTTTTTTTTTTTTTTTTTTTTGGTTTTTTTTTTCGAGACAGGGTTTCTCTGTGTAACTTTGGAGCCTATCCTGGCACTCGCTCTGGAGACCAGGCTGGCCCTTGAACTCACAGAGATCCGCCTGCCTCTGCCTCCCGAGTGCTGGGATTAAAGGCGTGTGCCACCAACGCCTGGCTCTCAATTAGTATTTTTATGTGGAGATCACTTCCCAGGTAGCATACTTGAACTGGTAAATTACCTTATGCAATGTTAACTAATCAAATAATTCGTAATGGTTTTCCTGTTCCTAACATTCTCACACTTATAAACTTTAAGAAAAAATAACAGAATTTTGTTCTTTATGTTAAAATAACTTGAAGGAATAGGGAAGTTGTTACCCACGGTTTTTTAGCAAAAGAATTCGGCTTATTTCATAGTGATGCATGTAGAACATTTTTCTATCTACTATCTGGAAGTATTGGAACCACTGCACATTGATGGCTTATGCATTTGGATATTTAAAATTAACTCGTTTTTTTCTTGGAAATATTTTGTGCATCCAGAAAAGTTGAAATAATACATTGAATGCCCATCAATATTCTCTTCACTTGCATTCATTGATTTGTTGGAACAGTTAATAAAATTTCATTTGTTCTTCCTGCGCGTGGTGGCGCTGGCCTTTGCCTTTAATCCCAGCACTGGTGAGGCAGAGGCTGGCGGATCTCTGAGTTCAGGCACAGCTTAGTGTACACAGTAAGTTACAGAACAGCCAGGGAAACCCTGTCTTGAAAAAAAAAAAAAAAACAAAAGAACAAACAACCAAAAAAGAAAATTCATTTGTTCTAATTGTGGGGTGGTCCTCCCACCTTTATATAGTGTTATCTTCAGGGACCACATGATACTTAGTTATTTCCAGTCTAGACAGGCCCACTCTCACTTTAAAAAAAGTATTTCATGAAGTTGACATTTTATGAGGTAGTTTATCGTGTAGAACAACATATAGTCTGAGTGTATACATCATGCTGAGATTCAAGCAGTCTTTTTTTGTTTTGTTTTTTGAGACAGGGTTTCTCTGTGGCTTTTGAGGCTGTCCTGGAACTAGCTCTTGTAGTCCAGGCTGGTCTCGAACTCACAGAGATCCGCCTGCCTCTACCTCCCAAGTGCTGGGACTAAAGGCGTGCGCCACCACCGCCTGGCCAAGCAGTATACTTTTGACAATACTGCATAAGTGCATGCATAAGGTTTGATTTAACCATGACATTAAAATTTGTGCTATCTTTTTTTTAGCATTTGAAGGCGCTTTCAGCTGTCCTTTAAGTACTCAACTTTTAGTAGTTCAGTGTTGGGGTGGGGGGTTATATTCTGGAAGAGTTGAAAGCCAATCAGTAAAATACTCTGCCCTTGAACAATTGCAAATTAACTTTGGGACAGTAGAGTATCCGAAGAAATATATCATAGGATATTCTTCATTCCTTGTTTGTATGGTTGAAACTTGCCTGTTACTAATTGACAATTTCAAAGATGCATCTTGAAGAGTCTAGTTTCTTGTCTTTTTCAGGGCTGACCTGAATGTACCCACTTTTTTCCCTCTTGAGAAAATGTTATTTGGGATTTAAAGGTCAAAGGGAATAAAAAGCTTGGCTATTTGTGTTAAAATAGAGTCAGTATGTCACAAAGTAATTCCTTTGGCAAAGTTGTTGCCAGACAAAAACTTTTACCTAGTTTTCCTAAGTGCAGGAATGCAGCCTCATTCTGGTTTTGCAGCTGGGTCCTTCAGGATATACTTGTAGTTTGGGGCTGAAATATTTTAAATTGTAGTCAGTATGTTTGTCAAAGATAATGATAGTTGTTTTGATTGTCATATAAGCATTGTTTTGCAATTAATACTTAGTTGAGTAGTTATTTGCTTTAAAAGTGGAAAAACATTTCTTCAGTGAAATGTGAAAATATGTCTACATTGGGCATCTTCCTTTTTTTGCTCTCCACCTTATTTTTGAAAATAGTCAGTTACTGACCCTGAAGCTCTTACAGACTGGCTTAGCTGGCTCACTCTAGGGATCTGCTTGTCTCCATTCCTTGGTGCCGAAGATGCATAACTACCACACCCTGCTTTTAATGTGAGTGCCAGGATCCTACAGATCCTACTTGCTTGGGTGGCAAGTGCTTTACCCACTGAGCTGTCTCCTCAGGGGCCAGTTCATTTTAATTTTTAAACACTAAGTATTCATGTAAACATGCCAGTAACATGGCTCGGTAGGTAAAAAGGCTTGCCTCTTAAGCCTGATACCTTGAGTTTAGCCATAGAACCACTATGGAACGAGAGAGTTCAGCTCCTGAAAGTTGTCCTCTCTACAGTTCCACCCATGTGCACACACTTGCACAAATAGTACAGAAAATTAAACAAGGATTTATGGAGACATTCATGGAATATGTTAAGAATATTTGTCACTCTTTTTGTGTTGCCAGATAATTAAATATCCAGAATTACTGTACAACTTTTTGCACAATAGTTCAATTCTCATAGTCCATGAAAAACTATTTATACAAATTGCTTTTTGCAGTAAATTTTTCATTTTGATACAATATTCATACAGAAAAATGAACATCATGGTGTGCAGCTCAATGAATTTTTACAGAGTTTAAACAGCAGTGTAGCAAGCACACAGATGGGGAAGGAGCTGCACCCTAAAAGTTCCACTCTGCACTCCTTCAGTTGACTAGCCCTCTCCACCCCCCCACCCCCAGGGTAATTCTTTGATCAGGGAGATTTTCACCTGCAGTTTTTCTTGCTTGCTTTGGTTTCCTACTTCCCTGGTTTTCAAAGTTCAAAGAACCAAAGTAAAAGTCTGTAACCACTTAAAGTAACTTAGTTAATTTAAAGAAATAACATGTGCTGTGTCTGTTATTTTTGTTGTCATGGCAAAACACCTGAGGTCCTCAAGCTGGGAGTTACTTTGGCTCAGGATTTCAGAGGTTTCAGTCTGTGCTGACTGGCTCTGATGATTCAGCCTATGGCCAGGCTGAAAGCAATAGAGGCTAGACTCCAGGAAGACCAGGGACAAGATAAAAACCTTAAAGCTACAGCCTGGTGCTCTGGGCAGCCCCAGCTTCCTATAGTGCATTCACCTGTGTAACCTCAATAACACTAGCAGCCAAGGACCCAGCCTTCACATCCGGGCCCTTTTTGGGGCTACATCATAACCTAACCATAGCAACCATTTTATATAGAATGGAGAAGAAGAAATAAAGTCGGTGATCTTAACATCAACCCATCAAACTCCTTCCATTAGCATGTTTTTTCTTTTGGTTCCCTATATGTGCTTATTATAATACAGTGTAATCAAAGGATTCATACACCGTGATTATAAGCTTCTTTTACTTAATCTGTAATAAGCATTTTGCATATTGCTGTGCTTTAAAGTAACATTTAAAGATACATGCTGTGTTGGGTGTTTTTAAAATTCTGTCATATGTTGGTCTTCATTTTAATATTTAATTACAAATGAATGAGTTTAAGCTCTGCATTTGGAAGTGTTTGATTGTCAGCAGTGTTTGGTAGGTCTGTAGGCAATGTCAGAAGTTCATAAGGAAAGGCTTAGAATTGAGCCATCCAAAGTACTATTGGAGTCCTTAGATAAATGTTATGTTGGGTAATAATTTCATGCATAAAACTATTTGTCCAAGCTTTGGATTATGTGATTTTGATAGAACCTCTAAAGCAGTGGTTTTCAACCTGTGGGTTGTGACCCCTTTTGAGGATCACATGACCTTTTCACAGGGATTGCTTAAGACCATTGGAAAACATAGATATTTACATTATAATTCATAACAGTAGCAAAATTATAGCTATAAGGTAGCAACAAAAATAATTTTATGGTTGGGGTCTCAGCATCAGGAAGGGTAAGAACTATATACCTTACATGTACTACATACCTTACATGTATGTACCATGATAGTGCTTTTCAGAATAGACCACTTATAAATCAGTTCCCCGGTTTCCCATGTAGTTTCTTTATAAATTTGACTGGTTTACTATGCCCATGAATAATAAATTTAAAGTGAAGTGGATTTTAACTAGAGATAATCTAGGATGTGCTTTTCATTTTCAGTAGTGACTATCTAGGTTTGCAGTTTTTCACAAAAGGGTCTGGCAACTTAGGAAATGTAGCTCTAATGAAAGCTTATCAGACTCTTATTAGAGAGAGGGCTAAATGTATTCCTGTTGAAATTCTTAGGGCTTTAGTAGGCTTTTGACTTGCTTTAGCTGGGAAGGACAGAGTGTTACCAGTCTCACATAAGTGCTGGCATTGTCTATTTATAAAGATCTTTGCTAAATTAACAAAGTCTGTGATGACCATAGAGCAGCGAGGCCTCCTGGGTCCAGGGAATCAGAAAGTAGCAGCAATCAGAGTGACTCTGCCCTTTTCTCTCAAGAGGATGTTTGTTTTTGTGTATCTTTTTTGTTTCTTTGTGGACTTTCCAGAAAGAATCTGATTGTTTTGAGTTCATTTACTTGGTCAAGCCTGCCACCCAAATTAGGTGGTGTTGGTCTGCCAGTGAAATGAACTCTTTGTGGCAAGTAACTAATCATTTGTGGCTAGAGAAACTTAGAGGATGTGTTGGGAGGTTTGCATAAATTGTACTATTAGGGCTGGAGAGATGGCTCAGAGGTTAAGAGCACTGGCTACTCCAGAGGTCTTCGGTTCAATTCCTGGCAACTGCATGATGGCTCACAACCATCTGTAATGAGATCTGGTGCCCTCTTCTGGCCTGCAGGGATACATGCAGACAGAACACTGCATGCATAATAAATAAATAAATATTTAAAAAATTGTACTAATAATGCCTGCGCTGAAGCTGCATATGATGCTCAATGAGGGTGCTTGTGGCCTGTGGTATCTTTAGATGCTTTACAGAGGACTTGAAGAAACTTGAGTCTTGAAGGAAAATGGAGTTAGTTTAAAGGAGAGGGGGGGAGGGGAAATCTGATTTCCTAAGTGAAGCAGCATGTACAGAGCCCCTATGTTCAGAAGATGTGTTCTAGGACTCATATGTATGTGTGAAGTTTTGGAGATCACACACACACACACCACACACACACACACAATGAAGCAGTAACACAAAAGTGGATCCAAGGAATTTAATCTTAAGGGATGTGATGAAATTTAGGGTCTAAGAATCACACTGGCACTTTTGTGGAAGATGGTTAACAAGGGATTAAAGTTAGACAAAGAGTGATTGATTAGGAAACTATAGATAATCTGGGTGAGCATTGCTGAGGTCCTAACTAAGCCATCAATAGTGAGAATGAGGAAAGACTTAGTATACTGTGTATTTGGGAGATGATCTCAGGATTTATTGACGGTTTGTATGAGGAAGTTGGAAAGGTCGAGATCAGGAGTGACTCAGGATCAGCATTCCAAGTCCTAGTTGACAAGAGATCATTTCTTAACCCGTCTTGGTAGTTCTCTTTAAGACTGGCTTCACTGAGGGGCTCCGTGATGCTGGTGGCTGTGGCAGAGGAAAAGGGCTAAACCGTGGCTCTCAGGGCTTCTGCAGAATCGAGATGTTAGTTCTGTTGATATTTAATCCACCAAAGCAAATGATTTGGATGCAATTGAGTTCATGAAGCAGAAAAGTGGAATTTTACTGTGCACTTAAAAGAGCATTGGAAATTTTGGTGAATAGTATCAATTACTGCCATAGTAGTGACTGCCAGCTAGCAGACTGGAGAAATGTGACTTTTACTTTTAACTAAATAGAAAATACAGGATACAGGGTGGGGCTGGGAAGAAGGGAAGGTAGTGAATGGGTTATGAACTTACTGAGGTAAGGGTACATCAAAGTGTAGTTAATATTCAGCAGGCAGGCTCTTGGATCTGGTTGTTCCCATGATCTCAGTTGGAGATTTGGCAATATAAGGGTGGTGGCTTAAATCTGAATGGGACTATATTTATTTATGTGACACTATGTAAAAGCCTTTGGTTTAGACAATTGCTGAGGAGGGGTTTTTGGTGAGGGCTACTGTGAGTTGGTGAACTTAGGCAGGGGGTATGGTGGGGGAGTAAATTGAGTCAAATAGGAAAGAATTAGTATTTTTAAAAACTTAAGTGGCTCCAACACATATTTATAACATTGACTTATGTTCTAAACACAAATAAATTTTATTACAGTATTTGACTATGTATATAGGTCTTTTTGCCATGTCCAAGGCTGCTTAAGAAAGAAACCTGGCTTACGGTTCCAGGGATACAGTTCATCATGGAGGAAAAGCTATGACAGCAGGAGCAGGAGGCAGATAGCTGGTCACATTAAGTCCACTGTGAGGAAGCAGAGTCCTCAATACTGTGTTCACCTGGCTTTCTCCTTTTTATGTTTTATAGGACCTTAGTCCAAGGAATGTTGTCACTTCAACTCCTCTAATCTAGATAATATTGCATAGAACTGTCTCTTTCCCTTGTGGATCAAGTCAGTTTGACTATCAATGTTAACCATCACAGGTTGATAGTGTAACTCTAACCATTTAATGCTATTCTACATTGTTTTAAAGATGGATTTGTTGCTATATATGAAGGATTACAGAAAACAAATTTAGTAATAAATGATTGTCAAGGGGGCGTTGAAAGATGGCTCAGTGGTTAAACCACATACTAGTGTTAGGTTCCCAGTACCCTCTTAGGCAGCTCACTTGTGACTCCAGTTCCAGCCTTCTTCTGGACTTCACGCCCACCAGCATTCATAATGTGCACACACACACTTAAAATAAAAAAAAAAAAAACTTTTTTAAAAAGGTGACTTTGTAATTGCTAGTTAGTCAGTGTTTTAATGAGAAATAGTATAGATAACAACATAGTGTCCATGAAGGTAGTGATTTTTTTTTTTAATATAATGAGGTAAGATCATATTATAGACAGATTTTTTTCATGCTGGTTCTCTTTTACTATAGATCTGTCTAGATTGTGTTGAATCAAATGAACTAGTGTCTAATGTTTTGCAAAATAAACTATATAACATGTTTGAAAAAAACATTTTGTTTTTGTCCCCCAAAACACATTTCTCTGTAGCCTAAAGCCATCTGGTATATGCAAAAAAAAAACTCATTTAATTACATATTATTGATTGTATGATTATTATGAAGTTTTCAGTGATTTCTTTTTCATTGTTGGCAGTGAACCCAGGGCCTCCCATGGTACCACTAGCTTTGGTTTTAGCTCTGCTTTTAGTGATATAAATGATGGATAGTCAATCAGTTAGGGTAGGGAGAAGCTACAATTTGAAGTCTTGAACTGGAGCTTCTGTAAAGTAATTTTGCCTGAGAACATGGTTTCCCAATGTCACTCAAGGACTGATTAACTTTATATTTCACTCATCAGGTTTTATCAGACAAGTCAGTATTAAATGACTAAAATTTGTTGTTTTGTGTGTTAATCGTCTTTAACAGTGAAAATTACCTAAGTCTGGTATAAGAAAGAAATTTCAAATGAAAATGATAAAACCATGCAAATGTTTATTAATCCATTTGTTTTCTTTTTATCTTGCAGCAACACACCTCTTGCTTTTTCCTCCAAAGTATGTTATATTAAGTTTCGTGACCCATCAAGTGTTGGTGTGGCCCAGCATCTAACTAACACGGTTTTTATTGACAGAGCTCTGATAGTAGTTCCTTGTGCAGAAGGTTGGTATCTCATGGTTTTTCTTATTGTTTTAGTATCTGTCCTGTCTGTTTGGCTTTCCTAGAAATTGGCCAGTACTCTATGTGTGAGTCTGTTTGTGCACACTCACATTTGTGTGTGTGAAAACGAGAATGAAATTTGGAGAAGAAAAAACACCTGATAGAAAATTACACGGAAGTGGTTAGTTCATTACTTATGGATATTTGAAATTTTACAACTGAATGTTTAGGAAGTTTATCAAATATTTGCCTTTTATAGTTGGCTTTGGCTTTTCTGTAGCCAATTTGCAGATTGTAAGCTTTTTGAAGTTTAAAAACTTAAGTTGGTATGGAAAAGTATTTAAAATGCATATGTAAATATATTCATGGGACAGTTAAGAGTTTCCCAAGTAAAGCACATTCAGCCATATTGGGGTTATGATATTTTTATATTCATTTGAAATTTACTCGGTTTATTCTTTCAAATATCCTCTTAAGGTAGTTTCTCTCAATTGTTGCAAGACTATAATTTCATAGTGTAATTTTTGCTATACACCCAGAACTTTTTTTGATTGGCTTTTATTGGGGAGGGTAGCTTGAAAGCAATTGTTACAGCCTCCATCAAGGAGTGATGTCAAAGGTGGGAGCAGGGCCAAAGGCCTTCTAGATATCTGTTAAATTTTATGTCTTGAATTGCTTTAAGAGCTAATTATTATTTTTAAAAATTGTTTTTTTAGAGTCATTCATATGTAATTGGCTTCTGATTTTGACTGTTTTAATGTACAATTAACTTAGAGTACTGAAAAATATGCTGAAAACAATTCAGTGGGCTTTTTATATGTAATTTTAAAAACTTATAGTTAGTAGCTTAACATTAAAATCACTTAGTGCATCAGGAATTTGCTGCACTTTGGGAATTTTATGCTTGTTTCAAAATGCCTGTTTTGGAATGTTAAGAGCTATAAGATACAGCTCC
This sequence comes from Cricetulus griseus, assembly GCF_003668045.3. Classification (NCBI taxonomy): domain Eukaryota; kingdom Metazoa; phylum Chordata; class Mammalia; order Rodentia; family Cricetidae; genus Cricetulus; species Cricetulus griseus. The sequence continues at coordinate 322,029,421 of NC_048595.1, read as the reverse complement.
TCCCAGACTAGTAATTTTGAAATTCCAGAACAGGAAGTTCTGGCTTCCTTTTTTCCCCCCAGATAAATTTGAAAGCATATTTCTTGTGTTTCAGGGGTTAGGAGTAGAGAGGGAAAATGGATTAAGTAACTAATTTGCCAAGTAGAGTCTTACCTGGCACTCTTAATTTAAGAGCACAGTGAGCCCCAAGTTGGGGAATAAGGTGATAGAGGAAGAGGTATTAATTCTACAAAGTTACATGCCCTGAAACTGCACAGGAAATATTCCAGTAGGTTTCTTACCTGGAAATACCAGAAGATTATAGTGTAGACTTTTATCATTTCTGATTTTGAATGGAGAGTTTTAAATCATTGTTGGAACCTTGCTGTAATTCCATACAATCAGAGATGCTCTGATTTGTAAGGAATGTTCAAGGTTATGAGCACATGGAAATCTCTTTTGTAGTTTGTTTTACTTGGTAGAAATTATAAAAACACAATCAGTTATAACTGCTTAGATATTTTTAAAGCTATCATTTTGTGAGAAAATTTTTACCATTTTTGGGCATGCAACTTTACTGCATTATTGTACTTCCACATTTATAACTAGTATCAGGAAGAAAATGATACACATTTTTTTATTAGTTTTGTCAAATACAAGTGATGAATTTCACAGCTGTTAAGCCTGACTATGCACTGCCAACAAAGAAATAATGCGTTGTTATATTAAGAAAGAGAGAAGAGTAAGAGAAGCAAATGAAGGAAGGGAAGTCTCTAGTGGAGAAGTTGGGAGAGAGGAGGTGTGCCGTGCAGTGTGTGCCCTGTGCACTTGACTCACTGTATGCCTCCACACTAGGGAAGCAGCATGTGGTGTAAATGAGAACATTTCACCAGATTTTTCAGTTTCTTTCAGTTTGCTGGGTTTTAGTTCAGACAGCAATGTGAGAAGAGGGTGCAAAAGTGGTGTTGATACCAATTGAGCATGAACTATTATTAATACAACATGCCACTTTGGATAAAAATATACTTTCCTTATGCTTGTCTAAATATGACCCCTTTTTGTTGTTGCGTGCATTTCAGATTTCTTTTTATAAATGTTAACACTTAGAAAAAATAAGATCAACATAGCAGGTGTGAACCTAATCATCAGTCATAACTTTATGTCCACATTTTCTGGTAGATGGATTTTGACTATTAATTTGGTTTTGTATGTTTTCTCTATGTGATATTTGTGCATTATTAGATGACTAGACTGGCCAAGGCAGACCTGTTACACTTGCCTGAGTCAGGCATTGTTTGCCATGCCACTAAACCTGCCGCCAAGTGAAACCTTCATTGGGGAAATGAGATCGGAGTCTGAACCGCAGAAGATGGACGCCCTGTCTCTGTTTTTATTGTTTTACTTTAATTTCATTTCTTTTTATTTTGTCCCTTTTTTTTTGTTTTGTTTTGTTTTTGTTTTGTTAAATCTCTCTCACTTTTAACTTGTGAGCTGGTTTTCCAGTTCTTTGTAAATGGTATTCCATTAAGAATTCATAACATGTTGCAAATTTATGGGGGAATGATTAACAGAGCTGAACCTTGAGATGAACTATATTGCCATGCAGTAAGTTAGAGTGCAGTGCTGGGAAGATGGTTGGTGCCTTTTAATTGGTGTTTGTGGGTTGAGGGACATTTTGATCTTCAAACATTAAGACATTTTGATCTTCAAACATTAAAACATTTACACTAGAATTGTAGGAACATTTTCTGATGGGCTCAGTGCTTATTATTTTTTCCCCAAGTCTACATCTCTCATAAAACCAACTGATGGCTTCTAATTTTTATCCTTCCCCTACAACTGTAGGCATGTAAAACCATCAAGGAAAATTAAGTACATTTCTTTTAACAATCTGAAGGTAGGGGGAGGCCTTCGTCTTTTATTAGCTTGGTCCTAAGAAGCCTTTTGTTGCCTCCATGGGGAATGGATATTGGAGAAGACTGTTGGTTATTTATTTGCATGAATGTTTTTTTTGTTTGCTTGAATTTTTTTGCTGAGAATTCTTTAGAGGCTACTAGCTTTTTAAGTGGATTTTGAAGTCAGGACTCACAGTGTGAGAGATGTTTGCCTCAGTTTCCTTTGAAGTGTAGTTTGGGGAAAATGCTAAATGCTCACGTGTTTTATACTTCTATACTCTGAGTTTTAGAGGATAAATTTTATTTTGGAAATAAAGCAATGGAAGTTTTCTTAAGGTATCTTTAATAGAATAAGACCAAAATAATACTGAGCTTATAGTTACTGATTTTTTAGTTTATTGGCATGAATGGTAGGGAGAATCTCATAGCCTGCTGGTATTTAAGGTAGAACTGAGGCTTCATAGTACTAAGTAATGAGCTTGGCTCATGTCGAATACCTTACTGTCTGTGTAACCTCTATATTGTATGGATAGCTGGGTTTGGTTATTGACAAGCAATATTAAATTTGGTACACTACTAGATTGGAACTCTTTTAGGTGCATAAATTAGAGTACTGGAAGCATAGAGTGCACACCTCAGGACTGCAGTTACTCATCAGAGGTGTTCAGGTTTTAAACCTTAAAAAATACTATATATTTCTAGTAGATAAAATGAATGTGATAATTAATATGAATAGTATAGTATATATATGGGCATATATAGATGTATAGTAATAGTGGTAACTAGTAGTTCATTGTTAGTTGATATCTTCTGTAAGGCCTACCTTGTTATCATTCTGCATGTTAAGAAATTTGTTCTCCAGATTTAAAGTAATAACTTCGTTTTTGAAATTAGTTAAATTTAGATGCTGTAAAATTAGAAAGTATACATTTGCCAAAGCCACTAAACTGTAATTCTAATTTTCTTTCTATAGATAAGCTATAACCATTATTTAAAGTTTTAAATTCCATCTTGAGTTCCATCCATGCTTAGAGGTCTTTCCAGAAGTTTAGACATTCTTTCTTACATCTGGTTGTTTTAAATAGGATTATACCACTGAAACCAGGCAGAATGCTTTTGAAAATTTTCACACATATTTCAGTTTGTGTGATTTTTTTTTAAAGTACAGTTTTAACACACTCTTAATAATAGGAATGATTATTTATATATGCAATCAAGTTTGAGAAATATACCAGTTTTTGCAAAAAGATAGGGTAAAATATGAGTTTTAGTCTGTCAACTTTTTCAATTCAGAAACTAAATATGGGAGATCATGAAGTTACAAGTAAATTTTTCATTTTTTTTTTTAAGTTGCAGGCATTTTTCTTCACTTCTAAAGTGATTTTAGTATTACTCCTGTTAGAAAATTACAGGCTTCATAAGAAAAGCATTTTTTTAAAGTTTTAGTTAACTATTATTCAGCTAAGTATACATAAATTGCATCTGAAAGTTAGTATTTTAAGTTTCCTGAGACTGGGGAAATGTTGTTCAGCCCCATGAATTTTTTGGGATTGGATTCTTTTTAGGTATTACGGATGTTGGTGAGGTGCCTTATTGATGAATGGGTATGGACTTTTTTTAATCGAAGCTGATGCATGTTCTAGTTTTCTGTTTTCTTCTGTTTATCTGCAGTTGAGTGGAGTCTTGGAGGGTTGTCAGAATTGTCTGCTCACAGTAGGTAGCTACAGTAACAGGCTAGAAGAGACACGCATTATGGAACAGATTTCAATTCGCACATATTTGTTTTTTTCTTTTTCTTTTTTCTTTTTTTTGACTAATTTGGTTATTTGCCATTTCTGGGGATTAAACTTTAAAAAATGTTCTTCTTTTCTGTATCTGATGTTCTGTGTGCTATTAGTGACGCAGCCAACACGAACGGTTGTCATGTGTAACACAACTTTCGATCACCGCGAAAACAGCGTCCTGGGAAAGCGTCCATGCTTGATATCGTTTGGTTCATGAACATTAAGTTTCCAGTACAGGTGACCCATAGCTCAAAGTGTTAAATAATTGTCTACATTATTCAGTTTTTAAAATAATGTTCCATTAATGAGATTGCTAGTCTTTGAAGTTTTGCTCACTTTTATTTTTCCTAATAGAGCAGGATAAAAGGAAAGACTACTTTTGTTCTTATTTGTTTCTTTGTATGGATCTGATAGATAGATTCATTTATTATTATTATTTTTTAAGTGCAAGGGTAATTGTAAAATCATAGTGTAAAGTTGCTGTGGTGTTTCTGCTCTCCATAATATTTGGAACTTGCCTCTGCAGGTAAAATCCCAGAGGAAGCCAAAGCCCTTTCTTTACTGGCTCCTGCTCCAACCATGACAAGCCTGGTGCCTGGTGCAGGATTGCTTCCCATTCCGACTTCCAGCCCTCTGACGGCAGTGAGTAGTGTAAGTCCTCCCAGTGGGTAAGCACTGACCTGTGCAAACTCGTGAGGAAGGAGGAAGAAGTTAATTTCACTTTGTTTTGGTGGCAACCATCCAAAGTCCATGCTTAAAAATTTATCCCACGTCATCTTACTTGAGTTTGTTTGGGGCATTACTCTGAAATAATTGGGAACTTGTTTAGATTTCAGAATTCAAATAGGATTATTTATTAGAAAAATTAGTTATGGAAACTTGGTGCTTTAGATAGCACAGACTTGGAGGTGCTAATCACTTCCCAGGTCAGGAGGACCGGAAGGACTAAATCATTAAAAAGGGAGATGAACATTAGTCATGGAAAGAAAGTGTTTCAGAGAAGTGGTTACCTGATGACTGAGAAGATGAAACAAGGTGTGACAAAAACGTGAAATTCTTTTCTCTGTAGAATTAAACGATAATTAATATCTTGTGATTTCTTAGTAAAAGAATGTTGTAACCATGATTGGGCTTTTGTTTCAGTACTTATGCTGCAAATGAATGTGATTGCAGTTTGTTTAGTGCCATATTCTTTGAAAATTTTTTTTTTTTTTAGTATGTGATTTTGCTCTTTAGTTCCCATACACAGTGTTTTTTTAAAAAGCTCAGACCTGGGCCAGGCGTGGTGACGCACGGGCAGAGGCAAGCGGATCTCTGAGTTTGAGACCAGCCTGGTCTACAAGAGCTAGTTCCAGGACAGCCTCCAAAAGCCACAGAGAAACCCTGTCTCGAAAAACCAAAAAAAAAAAAAAAAAAAAAAAAAAGCTCAGACCTTAGTGATTGAAAATGCTTCTGAGTTGTTTTGCTGACTAAGTATTCAGTATTAGCATGTGTTGACTGAGGGACCACCTGACAGAAAGGCACATAGTTCTGTGCTGAATATTTGATGGACAGAGGTATTGTTACTACAGGCTTTCAGAAACCTTTTTACTACAGTGTACAACAATACTGCTTATGGGAATCACAGAATGCAACTACCTTGAACATTGAAAGTTAGTTTTCATTTTTAGTATCAGTTTAAAGATAGTTAAAAACATTGTTGTATTAAAAACTAGTGTGATCTCAAATAATTCAGATACATGTAGCTTAAAGCAAGGAGTCCTTTTACTCTTCCCATTTATGTTGAGTTGATCTACTGGTAGCAGTATTAAAAAACAATGCTTTGGCCACTAATGAAAACTGTGCCTTATGGTTTACTTTTGTCTTTTATAGCTTGGTGTTTCACTTAGCAGTTTGGGAGCCATACCAGCAGCAGCACTAGACCCCAATATTACAACACTTGGAGAGATCCCACAGCCACCACTTATGGGAAATGTGGACCCTTCCAAAATTGATGAGATTCGGAGGACAGTCTATGTTGGAAATTTGAATTCACAGGTAACTAAGAAGAAACCGAGTGGCAGTAGTTGCTTATTCTTTCTTCTTAAAAATTCTGTTGAAGTATTATTTACTTATTTTAAAATTTATTTTTATTAGCATATTTTGTATAATGAGTTTCATTATAATGTTTTCATGCATGCATATTATTTTGATCATATTCATTTTCCCTACTACTCTCTTGTGATTCCCCCACCCCCATGAGCCTCTTCTCTCCTCCCAGCTAGTCCCCCTTCTATAGAACTCTGATGCGTTTCTTGTGACCCAGGAAGTGTAATCACGATCTTAGAGGAGCATAGGTAATGGGCTATTGACAGGAGCATGGGAACCTTGCCAGTGGCCCCATCACTAAAGAAAATGCACTCCCTTCTCCCTGCAAAAATTAACTGCTTTATTTACCTGATTTTAAAAAGAAAAAAAAAAGAATATGTTGTATTAAAGTATCAATCTGCTTCCTCAGACGACGACAGCTGATCAACTGCTTGAATTTTTTAAACAAGTTGGAGAAGTGAAGTTTGTTCGGATGGCAGGTGATGAGACTCAGCCAACTCGGTTTGCTTTTGTGGAATTTGCAGACCAAAATTCTGTACCAAGGGCCCTTGCTTTTAATGGAGTTATGTTTGGAGACAGGCCACTGAAGTAAGAAATCTTCAACAAAGAAATTTTAATGATTTTGGAAAAGTGGGTTTTTAAAAAAATAGTTACTGGCAATTTGTGGAAAGGAAGAGACTGTTAAGTATAAGTGAAATGCATGACACTGTAGCATGTTATATTTGAAGATGTTTCTTCTGTTTTTAGTATCTAGTTGGCCGTTAACTGTTTGTATAAAATACATAATTTCTTCAGGCATTTTTCTGCACAGTTCTGTAAGTCAGGTGTGTTTTGTGATAATTGAAGATTAAGGGCAACTTGTAATTGAACTATTCCTTTTTGTAATAGGAATTTTGGTAAATTCCAAATCCTATGAAGAAAGTAGTGTTAAGTATTTAGAAGTGTTTTAAATCAGACCTTGTGATGTAATCTGCTCATGTCCATTCTTTGTAAAAACTGCATATCACTTTCAGCTACTCAAGACCAGAAATTGTATTTCATGCAGATTATTTAGGCAAATGTGGGTTTGAGTTTTATGGCTGATCTCTTCATTAATAGTTTGGGTTACTCTTAAATGATGAGTCACTATTACTGGGTACTCAGTCTTCTCAGTGTGGTAAGGTAGGCACAGCAGGTGTGTCTGTATGTGTCACAGAAGCCACCTTGCCTACTAGGGGAGGTTTACCAGATGCTTTTCACATCTAAAACTATGTCTGACTCAAACATGGGACAGTGTTGAATAAAATGACCGTGTAGTTAGCTTCCCCTTCATCTTGTCTGGCTATGCAGGTTTATTAGCAGAATCTAGTTAAGAATAGAAGTGTTTCATGCCTGGTGATAGTGGCACATGCCTTTAATCATAGCACTCAGGAGGCAAAGGCAGGCAGATCTCTGTGAGATTGAGGCTAGCCTGGTCTATAGAGTGAGTTCTCAGACAGTCAGGGCTATGCAGAAAAACCAAAACCATGTCTCAAAAAATAAAATAATAATAAAAGAAGTGGTCCATTTAAACTTGGTATTAGCATTGCCATTTTTTTCTAACTTATGTGCAGAAGCATTTGTAATAGTCTATTCAATCAATTGTTAAGTAAGGTAGACTTAAGTTTTTCTTGCTTTTTCCTTTGTTTAGCAAGAAATGATGGTAGGTAGAAGTGAGAGATTAATATGGTTATGTCAGGTTGCTGTTGACTATTCTGTATTTAGCTATTTTATTTCCTTATGTGCTGCTGAGATACCCTCAGATTTATAAATATGTATATTATACTAACAATTGTTTCATGTTTTATAAACTATGGTGTGTGTATGTGATATGCTAATATTTTTAATTTAGAATAAATCACTCCAACAATGCAATAGTAAAACCTCCTGAGATGACACCTCAGGCTGCAGCTAAGGAGTTAGAAGAAGTAATGAAGCGAGTACGGGAGGCTCAGTCCTTTATCTCAGCAGCTATTGAACCAGGTAAGCCCACAGTGTTGTTATATAGTCATAGTCTAAAGACCATAGACTCTTAGAACTGGAAGGAATTTTAGTATTACACTGCTCAGTTCCTTCATTGTACAAATAAGAAGACTGAAACTCAAGAAAGAGTAAGTGGATTACTTAGAACAAGTCAGCACAAACCAACTTTTCCCTGATACCGAACTAACACACTTTAGCTTAGTGAGTTTTCTATGACAGCAAGTTGGTGTTGAGGTTGGTTTGCTTGAAGCAGAGTGTGTTATTGTAAGGCTAAGAAGGAAAGAATAAATGTGTTAAGTGCTAAAAATAGGCAACTTGACTTTCCCTGAAAGTTTTAATTTTAAGACAAGAGAAAGGGCATATGATTTAGAAAACACACTCAGTTTTGCAAGGTTAAAGGAAAACTTACTCAAATTTTTGTTTTGCTAAATACTTTAAAATCCACTCAAAATGTCTATGTGATTTATCTTTAATTAGGCTTCCTAAGTTAACACTTGGAATTTAGCTTCAATTCTAACAAAATAAATGCAGGAAGGTCTTAACCTTACTGTCGTAGGAATTGCAGACATGTTTTAATCATACGTTATGGCAGCAACAAAATACTACGAACAGCTGTTTATAATCATCTGGTTTATATGTACTGCTGCAGGGTGGCTGCACTCAACGAGTTTATGCAATGACTTTCTTGGATGTTTCTGAAGGATAATTGCACAGGAGGAGGATGTACAGAGAGTAGGCCCCTTGCACTATATGTGGTATATTCCACTTGTGCCTAATTATTAATTGGGATCTTTAATTGTTCTGAGCTTACGCTGCAAAGTGGTTTTTTCCTCCCAGAGTCTGGAAAGAGCAATGAAAGGAAAGGCGGTCGATCTCGTTCCCACACTCGCTCAAAGTCCAGGTCTAGCTCAAAATCCCATTCTAGAAGAAAGAGATCACAATCAAAGCACAGGTGAGACTCTATATTATCAATGCTTAATGATTTTTCAGTTTTGTATCTCAAATTGTTAAGATGTCAGCGTTGCTTATCTGGTAGTGTGCTTACTGTTAACTAATGCTCAACCGAAAATAGTGTAGTTATGGGCTATGCCAGTTGCTGCCCAGCCCATTTCTCCTTTGCTGTGTGCACAAAGGAAAGAAAGTTTTTCAGATTGGTTCTTGGTTGGTTGGCTTGTGGATTTTCTGGGACCGGGTTTCTCTGTGTAGCCCTGGCTGTCCTGGAACTTGCTCTGTGCACCAGGCTGGCCCTGAACTCACAGAGATCTGCCTGCTTCTGCCTCCTGAGTGCTGGGATTAAAGGCATGAGCCACTGCTGCCCAGCTCAAATTGAGTCTTCATTTTTGATATTTTAAATAATCTCTAGTTTTAGAAGTGTTTTTCCTATTTGCATATGTTTTATACTTGATTTTTTTTTTTTTTTTTTTTTTTTTTTTTTGTAAACTAGCCTTTTATACATACTCAACAGAAAGTGTTTTCATGCCGGTCATTTTTAATCCCAGCACTTGGGAGGCAGAGGCAGGGGCATCTTAGTGAGTTCAAGGCCAGCCTGGTCTACAAATCGAGTTCCAGGGCAGCCAGAACTGTTACACAGTTTTCATTTTGAGAAAAGCTAATGCTTTTGTAGCTCTTTTCTCCATCCACTCTGTGACCCAAGCACCAATGCCATCCTTTTCTTAAGTTTTTTTGTCCTGTTTTTGATCATAACTTCAGCATTTAAATTTTTCTTTTATATGTAATTGCTTTGTGTTTGGTGCAAAGGATACCTCAGAGTGCAATTTGCAGCATGTCCTGCTTTGATTGGAAGGTCCTTGAAACTTATGCCTGTCTTAACTAGGGTTTCTATTGCTGTGAAGAGACACTATGACCACAGCAATTCTTACATAGAAAACATTTAATTGGGGCTGACTTACATAGTTCAGAAGTCTAGTCCATTATCGTCAGAGTGAGAAGCATGGCCGCATACAGGCAGACATGGTGCTAGAGAGGTAGCAAAGAGTCCTACATCTGGATCCTCAGGCAACAGGAAGAGAGAATGACATTGGGCCTGGCTTAAGCTTCTGAACCCTCAAGCCCACCCTTAGTGACACACTTCCTCCATCACCTAATAGTGCCACTCTCTTATGAGACTGTGGAGGCCATTTTCATTCAGACTACCACAATGCCTGAAATGTAGTGAGTCTTCATTGCTGCTGAGTCAAAGATGAGATAGGAAATGAGAATTTTTTTGTTTGACTTTGGTAAAGTGTGCTTCTAGCTCCTTTTATGGTATGGTACATACAGAGCTTACAGAATCTCTTTTGGGGATTTTACTGTCTTCAAGCTCTTATTGAGGCAAGCTCAAAATCAAGTGCCTCATAGCTAAGCCAGTGTAGTCTACATAGTGAGTAAATACCAGATTTGCCAGACCTATGTAGCAAGACACTGTCTCAGAAACACCCAGAAAATAAGTGCAGTTAGAACCAGAGTTGAAGTGGAAAAGTAGAACAGATACAGCTGTATACAGACCAGAGTGGATGATGGATTGCCACATGTTGACAAGATAAAAATTAAGGAAGTATGAAACTGCTGAAGAGTAATGAAAGACTGGTGTCTTGGGGTTTCTGTTGCTGTGAAGAGACACCGTGTCCACAGCAATCTTATAAAGGAAACATTTAATTGGGGTGGTTCACTTTCAGTTCAGAGGTTCAGTCCGTTATTATCATGGTGAGACATGATGGCATGCAGGCAGACATGGTGCTGGAGAAGTAGCTGAGAGTCTTACGTCTTGCAGGCAACAGGAAGTGGACTGAGACATTGGGCAGTCTCCTAAGCATAAGAAATCTCAAAACCCACCCCCACAATGACATACTTTGTCCAACAAGGCCGCATCTTCTAATAGTGCTATTCCCTATGATATTATGAGGGCCAAACTACCACAACTAGTTTCCTGATTCTTGTTTTGAATAGTTATAAAGGAGAGCCAAGCTCTTAGGCTGAGAAAAACTAAAACTTGTTCATTAACATCAGTTTCTTTGATAATTTGTGAAACTTTACATGCTTTTAAAAATTAGGGCTACTTTTAAGGTCTTTGAATTTGCATACTGTTTTCTCCCTCTAGGATAGTGGTCTCAACCTGTGGATTTCGACCCCTCGGGCCACATATTACATTATGATTCATAATAGTAGCAAAATTACAGCTTTTTTGAAGTAGCAATGAAATAATTTCATGGTTGGGAGTCATTGCAACATGTGAAACTGTATTAAAGGGTCACAGTATTAGAAAAGTTGAGAACCACTGTTCTCTCTATTATGTGTAAATTGAAAGTCGTCAATTGTTCTTTATTCCTGAATGAACTTTCTGTAGATGTATCTGAGGCTAATACTAGAAATAAGTGACTCTTCACACACATGATCTACATGTTTTACACATGCATGTTGAAGTACACATAGGCTAAAGATAAAAGAGAATGAGTCTCTGAAATAGAGGCATGGAATCTTTAATCAAGGACATAAGACTTGGGGATTTTGACCTGAAAGAATCTCCCTACACTTTGCCCTGCTCCCCAGCTGACTTAGCAGGATAGTTTAGATTATAATGTTAGATGTTTATAGACCTTTGTTTCCCCAGTCAGAAAACTATTCCCATGAAAGATCTTCAAAAGTTGCTCTCCTAAAAGGAGAGTTGAGTTCTGGTCAATTCCCAGGGAGCAGAAAAAGTTGGATAATGGTTGCTAAAATACAGTTAGCAGAGTAACTTCTCACATGCTACAACACATAGCTTGATTATAGTTTGCAACAATTTATTATATATTTTAGAAATAACTGGAAGAAAAGAGTTCAAAAGCTCCTGTTAATAAAGAAATGTCACATGCTTGAGAAGGGTGCCAAGTCACTGACTTTGATCACTACACTGTATTCATGTATGCAGTTATCACATTGTACCCATAAATAGGTACAGTTATTATGTGTTAATTAAAAAAGGGGTGATGATAGTTGTGCCACCAATCTCTCTCCCTTCTTTCCAGTTTCCTCTTTTGATGGTAAGAGGGAGAAAGGCATGACCGCCCTTGGTTAGGACTTGGGGAATATATTTCTATTTTGTTCACATTTTGGTATTTGTTTTATTCACAGAGGTAGTATTAGAAAAGGAGGGCAGTTCTCCAGATACTGTATTTTAGGTTACAGAAACTTCACAGAGCAGACTAGGAACTATGTGACAAAGTATTTTAATGAGAAAAAATGATTTACAGTTGAACTTTGAAGCAGTGTGATAAGTTACTATTTGTCTTTTAATTTAAAAATAATTTTACTAATAGTAGAGAGTTTAAAAAATTAGCTGCACGTAAACAAATTTTGGCTAAGTGAAAATGTGCTTAGTAATAAATTTCATCAGCATGAAGGGCATTCTTTTGTAGGACTTATTCTAATTTGTTAAAATATCAATGGGGCTGGTGTGGTAGCTCAGTAGGTAAAGGTGATGTCCACCAAGCGTGGCAACCTTCAGTCCTTGGGAGCCAAATGATGAAAGACAAGAACCCACTGTACAAGCTGTTCTCTGATCTCCACACATTGCCATGCATTCACATATGTGTGTACATCCACACACTAAATAATGTAATTAAAACAATACCATGATCATGTAGATGAATTTTGGTTATATAAAGCACACTGGAAAGTTCACTTGTCCTTGGCTCCTTTGGACTCAAAGATGAAGTTGAAAGTTTGCTTGTTTGCTAATATAAACATTTACTCTGTGCTAGAGGCTACAAGGCATTTTGCATGCATCATCTGGTAGAGTCATCATGATAACCTTGGGCTCTGTAGATGGGATTCAGACTACAGAGAAACATGGACTTTAGTATGGAACAAGGACTTAGCCAGAGCTTACAGCCACTGTGGCATAGGTGCCTTTGGAGTCTCACTGTCAAACTCAAAGCCAGTGGGTCTCACTCATCACTTACTTACTTAAGCAGTGTCCATCTATTTTGCTACACCTTAAAGAAAATAGTCCCTTTAGTTTTGTTCTAGTGTTGACAATCAAATCCAGGACATGAGATATTCTATAAACTACTACTGAGCTACATTGGCAGCTGTATTTCGTTATATTTTAGAAAATAGTGCCTGGGATATTTTATTATGAAAAAAATAACATGGAAGCATACCCAGTTATTTTGATGGGGCCACCTCAGAATTGAAATAACAATTATTTTTCATGGAGAATAATAGAGTAATAAAGTTTTTTTTAGTAGCTGATTATAATTAGGAGTTATAATAAGATCAAGACATCACACAAACCAGACATTTGAATCTCTCTGGTTTTAACCTCTCATATTTATGTTGTTACACTTTCACTATCATCATTACTATTTTCCATGTATAGTCTGTAAGAATTGTGGGGTGGAGTTTCAAGACAGGGTTTCTCTGTGTACCTCAGGCTGTCCTGGAACTTGCTCTGTAGACCAGGCTGGTCTTGAACTCAGAGAGATCCACCTGCCTCTGCCTCTTGAGTGCTGGAATTAAAGGTGTACCACCACTGCCCAGCTGAAATATTTTTTTATTAATGTATTCTTTGACAACTTTACACATGTTTATAATGCATTCTGGTGTTCACCCTCTGCTCTCTCTTGTCTCTCATCCTTTATACATTATCCCTACCGTTTGCTGTGTCAAACAGTGCATGGCCATTTGTAGACATTGTTGAAGCATATAAATCCTTTCCCTCAGAATCTCTCATAGCTGGTTTACCAGGGAGCCAGGAATTAAAGACAGTTAGTTGATGATATGAAAATGGGTGAAGGGAACAGTCTCCAGATTTGAGGCCTATAATGTGATGAGAAGGAAAGCTACTCTTAAAAATACTTAACTCTGACATAGAAAATAACTAGTAGGTTATTTTTGTTTTGTGTTCTTTACAATATTGTAGCTGGTAAATTTTCCATAAGTAAATTTAATTTTTTTGTGTTATATAACTAAAACATTATAGAAGGCTCATTTAAAATATTGGTAAATAGAATTTCTGACTTTGTCAGTTGAATTCTAAGAATAAATTTTGATCTCCTTACAATTTGTTTTTCTTTAGGAGTAGATCTCATAACAGGTCACGGTCAAGACAGAAAGATAGACGTAGATCCAAGAGTCCACATAAAAAACGCTCTAAGTCTAGGGAGAGGCGGAAGTCAAGGAGCCGTTCACGTTCACGGTGAGTTCTGGAGATACCAGGAGAATATAGATTTTTAATCACTGTTTTCATTCACTTGAAATTGTGGTTTAGGTTTATCATGAGAGAAATAAAGCTTTCTTTTTCTTATTGCTTTAGTGTCTATGGTTAGTACTGATTGTCTTTGATGCAAATCTCATCAGTGTGAGTCAGCTCGGTCTGGTAATTGTTTGACTTAGCAGCCTCAGGTACACACCTGAGTTACACAGAAATTTCTAATGTCTGTAGTCATTGCAGATGATTTTGTACTGGTAGTTGTAGAAATACAGAGGTCTCTTTTTTTGAGATAAAATTATTTTAGCTAAGAATTTATTTCTGTTTGTTTTTCAAGGGACAAGAGAAAAGATACACGAGAAAAGGTGAAGGAAAAGGAAAGAGTGAAAGAGAGAGAGAGGGAAAAAGAAAAGGAGAGAGAAAGGGAAAAGGATCGTGAAAAAGACAAAGAACGGGGTAAAAACAAAGATAAAGATCGAGAGAAGGAAAAGGATCATGAAAAGGAGCGAGACAAAGACAAGGAAAAGGACCAAGACAAAGACAAGGAGCGGGAAAAAGACAAATCCAAAGAGGCTGATGAGAAACGGAAGAAGGATAAGAAGTCCAGAACACCACCCAGAAGTTACAATGCATCAAGAAGATCTCGTAGTACCAGCAGGTAGGGTGTGTGTGTGTGTGTGGGTGTGTGGGTGTGTGGGTGTGTGGGTGTGGGTGTAGGTGTAGGTGTAGGTGTAGGTGTGTGTAGGTGTAGGTGTGCATGCCTCTGGTGGTTTGTGTATGGAGGTCAAAGGGCAACCTTGGGTCTGGTTCATTGATCAGGATACAGTAGGCTAGGCTGGCTGGCCAGTGAGCCCCTGGGGTCTGCCTGTCTCTGCATGCTACTAAGCCATTACTGTTAATGGCATGTTGTGCTTTTCCATATGGGCTCTAGAGGTGGAATTTAGGTCCTCGTGTTTACACAACCGAGCTACCACTGCACCCTGCTTCACCTTTTTACCAAGAGGTTTGCTGGTGACCAATGAATACAGCTTTAACCGAGGTGGAAAGATTACTACTTTATGCAAGTATAATAGTAGTAGCATTTACCCTTAATTGAACAAGTAAACTTTTTTCAGCAGAGGGTCGCTATATCATTGAACAAGATGTTTGGACAGACAGCTGCCTTTCATAATGCAATACTTAAATCTGGTTAATTATTTCTTATTATTTTTCCTAGAGGATGGCATGTGATGGGAAAGATGTTTTTAAGTCTCTGTATAAAAAATTCTTTGTAATAGTTGACCTTTGAGGATTTGGTGTTTCTCTAGAATGGATGGTGAATCTTAGCATGCCTTATGATTTCTACAGTTCTAGCGTGAGTCCTTTCTGTCATCGGAGCTAACTTTTACTTTCCATTATGCTTTGTGTGTGATGTTAAGATCTGATTCTTGTTAGTTTTAAGGATTAGAGCTTTTCCTCTTAGGGCTGTTGTTTCCACTTATTAATAGATACACTGCCACCAGGTGGCAGCACGTTTCTATAGTAACAGCTGCGCAATGAGAATCTTCCTCAAGGTTGTTTAACTCTCTTATCCCTCATTTCAGCTGATTCTATGATAAATTAAGCTTAGTCTTTTAAAAATATTTAAAAATAAATGTTTGAACAAAATTTAAAGTTGGTTTTTCATTGCAAACAAGTTGATAAAGGAATATGTTTCCTTTTTTAAAAAATAGTTATTTTATAGCTTATTTTTTATGCTAGCCTATTAAAAGATAAATAAAAGCTAATTGCAGTGTTTACTGGGTGTTGGTATAACAGGCCAGATCTAGTTCTTGGCTGATTTTGGTGTCTCACCTTATTTAGTCCTTCCAGCAAGCTTGTGAGACCCACACCGTGGTAAAGACAGGCCTTTACTTGCTCCCTGCTCTGCTATCAGAAGTGTAGTACCTTGTTTCCTTCTTTTAACAAAGTGTGAAGTTGCCGGATGGTAGTGGTGCATTCACCCACAGCATAGTCAATAAAATCACTTGCAAGCAGGGTGCAATCACAAGCTAAACTGATACCCAGGGCAAAGGCTGTCTGTTTCAATGTTCCTATGTTGAGCCCGTTCTTACAGGTATAATTGCTTTCAACTTCATGGTTCTATGGCAGTTTTTCAAAAGCAGGTACAAATACTAATTATAAAACTTCACACTTTTTTTGGTTTTTCAAGACAGGGTTTCTCTGTGAACCAGTCCTGGCTGTCCTGGAACTCACTGTGTAGACCAGGCTGGCCTCAAACTCAGATCACCTGTCTCTGCCTCCCCAGTGCTGAGATTAAAAGCATGTACCACCACTTTCTGACTCCTTTGTTTTATCTTTAAGGGAGTTTAAAGATTCATATTCAGCCCTGAACATACTCTTAAACAAACCCTGTGACCTAGAGACCAAAAAACAAACATGGGTTGTGAGGAGTTGGTTAGTAGGTGGCTGTACGCAGGCACACAGGCACACCTTGCTCTAGGAGCTCTGGTGCGATAATATCTGTGTTCAATAGCAGGTGCAGTCTCTTACCCATGTTTTCTAATGTTTTGATTTGTCTATTGAGTGGAAAATATTCTAATTGCTCCAAAGTCTATAGATTTATGCTTTTATAGTCAACATTCTCTCCTAATCTGTATTTTCAAAGAAAGTATTTTTTACTTAGATAGAGGTGCACTTCTTTAATCCCAACACTCAGGAGGCATAGGCAGAAGTCTGTCTGTGATTTTGAGGCTACCCTGGTGTACAGAGTGAGTTGTAGAACAGCTGGGGCTACACAGAGAAACCCTATCTTAAAAAAAACACAACAAAACCAAATGCTTGAAAATTAATGTTAAGAGGGGAAGGATCTGGGCAGTGGTGGCGCACGCCATTAGTCCCAGGTGGATCTCTGTAGGTTCGAGACAGCCTCCAAAGCCTCAGAGAAACCCTGTTTCGAAAAAACCAAAAAAAAAAAAAAAAAAAAAGAAAGAAAGAAAGAAAGAAAGAAGGGGAAGGAAAGGCAGAAAGATTTTTCTATTATGTGTGAATAGATTTGGGTTTGATTTCCCCAATATTCTGTTCCGCTCCCCACAAAAAAAGAACATCTATCAACTACCTGCAATGTGCTAGGCTCTGTTCCTGATGTTTTACAGGTGTTATCTTCTAGCCCCAAAATATCTCTGTAAGTCTTGAGTTGTTTGTGGATTTTCTTTGTTCCAATTGAAAAAGTAGACTCAGTTTAAACAGTGTTTGTGTTGTTACGGGTCTTTGCTTTTTTTTGGCCCTTTAAAATGCCAACCACATATACAACTAATAATCTCTGTTCTTAATTTTATGAAAGAAAACTAAAAGCAATAGTAAAGGTAGCCTGAATTTCAGGAAGGTTGTTATTTTGGTTGTGTGGTCAGTGGTTCTCAGTGCTGTTGCTCCTTTGCGTTTGTAGAGTGAGTGTGCATTTATGTGTGTTTGTGTTGCCATTAGAGGACAGTGTCATGTCCCCATCACTCTCCAGCTTATTTGTTGAGACACAGTCTTACTGAACTTGAGACTCACTGACTGCCCAGGCTGGCTGGCAAGTGTCCCAGATCCTCCTGTTTCTGCCTTCTGGTGCTGGACTACAGGTATGTGCCACCCTGCCTGGCCTTTTACCTGGGTGCTTAGGCAACAAGCACTTTATCCACTGAGAAATCTTCCCCAGCCCTTATCAGAACTTCTTATATAAGGTCATGGACTAATTTAATTGATCATTCAATAAATATATCCTGATACCTCTTCCCTTGGAGATGGTGAAGTTCTTTTGTTTAATTACTCTTGTAGTTTAGAATATACATTATATGTTAATCTTAAATCTTTTTATTGACTATCACTAATCCTTTTCTTTTTGGTAATTATTTCCTTATTTAAATTTCAAGTTTTAACTACTTGTATAAATTTGTGCATTCAGTTTTCAATTACTGGCATAATAGTAATGATAGCAAGCTAGAGGGGAAAATGGCTTCTCAACAAATTTTTTAAATGCCTTTTTATTACTCTAACACATTTCAACCTTAGCAAGATAACTTGTCTTTCAGTTTTGGCAGACTTTTTTTTGTTAGGAAATCTTTGCTGTGGGGCAGAAAAGAGGAGCCAAAGGTCAATGAAGGATCTGATGGGAAGGAATCTGAACCATCTAGGGAAACCCATCAATTTGTTTACTAACTTGAAGAATTTAAAGTATGTCAAATGAAGAGGAGGTTGTTCTATATTTTCATATGAAATTTTAGGTGATGGTTTTGTCAGTGATAAGATTTATGGTTCATAATTTGATCTGCATTAAAATCAGGTAATAAAGCATGCTTTTAAAAAGAGTTTAGTGGGCTCTTTGGGGAGTGGCCCAGTGGCAAAGCACTTGTCTGTCATTGGGAGGGCCTGGATTTGATCCCCAGGATCCCTTTAACCCCTCTCCTGGTAAAAAGTAAAAATAAGCTAAGCTGGTGGTATATGCAGCTTACAATGTTAGCATTAAGAAACCTGAGGCTATTGTCAAGGTCTGAAAAACATTAAAAAGATAAACTAATCAAACTAGTCTTGGAGAGATGCTCTCACTGAGTTGAGAACTCTTTATTTCAGGTGCTAATTTTAGGAAATGACATGTTTTGTCTTTCAGGGAAAGGCGGCGGAGGAGGAGCAGGAGTTCTTCCAGATCTCCAAGAACATCAAAGACCATAAAAAGAAAGTCTTCCAGGTCTCCATCTCCCAGGGGGTAGGTGGAAGCATCTGGTGAAACATGAAGAGGGAGCAGCAAGTGGAAAAGGGTTCCTTCTTTATCTGTTTTCAGGTTTTGTTTTTTGAATGGCTAATATATTTGTATTCTTCAGAATTGATGTAAGATCTTATTGTTTAAAACTATCAGCTTCCACCCATGTGTTCATTTACTCCGTCCATATAGGAATTCCCCGCCCCCCCCTTTCCAGTTTTGTGTAGTTACAAGATGGAAATGGATAATTTTCTTCCTTAGACATAAAGGATCGTGAAATAGGTAGGAGCTGTGCTTTTCTGCCACTCTTAACTATTAGAAATGTCTCCATATGATGAGAGAGAGAGAGAAAATGAGAATGAGAATGAGAATGTCCCTTTGCTTCTGATGGTTCTGTGACAGTGCTCTGTCTTTCTTCTTCTTCCCAGTCCCTCTTTGTTTCAGCTTTTGTCTCTTTTGTAAAGCTAGGCAAATGGGTATTTTGCAACTTCTTACTTCTTCACACAAAGGATAGCATACCCTTGTATATTTGTGTTGTCAATGACTATTTCTGGGCCTCACTGGTGTTTATATGCCAGAAGGCCATAACCTTAAAACTTGTGGTGATGAATTGTTGTGTCTGTTTTTGATCTATTTTGTTTTTTAAATTTTATTATCGTGTGTGATGTGTACATGGAGGGGCATGCATGTGTCACAGCATGTGTGTGGAAGTTGAAGGACATCTTTATGAAATTAGCTCCCTCCTACTTGAATATGGGTTCCAGAAATTGGACTCATGGTTCAGGTCACAGAACACTTGCTATTACTCTGAGCTATTTCATCAACCCTCTCATGTATTTTGAGGTAATTTTTATATGTGGTTAGAGGTAGGATTTCAACTTCATTCTTTGGCATGTGAATTTCAAGCTTTCCTGGCATTGCTGAAAACATTTATTTGCCCATCTTGAAAATCATTTGATCTGGCATTCAAGAGTTTATTCCAGACTTTCCATAGACCTATATGTTTGTCCTTAGTACCATGTTTTCAGTTAATGTAGTTTTATAGTCATTTTGAAATCAGAAATTGTGAGTCACCTAACCCTGTTTTTTCTTTTGCTTTAAAAATATTTATATATTCATGTTATTTTATGTGTGTGTGTGCCTGGGTTTGAGTGTGTGTATGTTCACAACATGTGTGCAGGAACCTGTGGAGGTGGGAGATGATGTCATCTTCCCTGGAACTGAAGGTTATGAGCTGCCATGTGAGTGCTGGAAACCAAATCAGTGGCTTTTGAGAGCACCTAGCGCTCTTACAAGTGTGCATCTCTCCAGCCTCAACTTTGTTCTTATATAAAAGAACATTTTAGCTATATGGGGGGTCTTGGAGATGTCATAGGAGTTTCAGGACAGATTTTCCTGTATCTGCTGTTAATGGTTTTTGTAGGAATTGTATTCTGTGTATTGCTTTTGCTGGTGTTCTTAATAGCATTCAAATCTTGCCTTCTGTGAGTTCTTTTATTACTGTGTTATGATGGTTGTTATACTAATTGTTTTGTTTTTGTTTTCTTTAAAGAGTTAAATTGTATTTTCTTAAAAATATTTGTGTGTGTGTGTTTGTGCATGTGAGCAGTGTCTGCAGAGTTCAGAAGAGAGTTGGGGGTTACTGGCAATAGTGAGCTGCCTGACTGAGCTCCAGTCCTCTGGAAGAGCAGCACATGCTCCTAACTGTTGAGCCACATTTCTAGCCCTTGTATTGCAGTGTTCATGATGCTCCTCCGTGTTGTTCCTTTGATTTTTAAGCCATAACACATAAAAATGGGCTGAGTACTTGAGGGTTTGGATTCTTTTGTTTGTTTCTTTGTTTTACATTTTTAATTTAAATTAGAAACAGTCTTGTTTTACATGTCAATCCCAGTTCCCTCTTCCTCCCCTTCTCCCCTGCTCCCCCCCCCCCATATCCCATCCCCTTTCTGCTCCCCAGGGAGGGTGAGGCCTTCCAGGGGGGGTGGAAATCTTCAATGTCTGTCTTATCATTTGGAGCAGGGCCTACACCCCCCCCTTTTTTTTTTGCTTTGCCTTGTAAAGTTTCTTGCAAACAAATTTAGATTTACGGATTTTGTTTTGTTTTACTTATTTGGAGGTTTAGTTGTGGCTAGAATTCACCCATATTTGCTTCTGGTATGTACTCATTTAATTAAAAAATAAATTGGGTCTCTAAACCAATTTGCTTTATTTCTGTTTTGTAGAATGGCATGTGGATCCTATCTGCAAATGATTAGATAGTTGTCCCCAAAACTCTTAATGACCAGTGCCTTGAAATGTTACTTTTTTTGCAGCAGATTTACATTTGTCTTTGGATCTGCTTCGTAGTTCCCTTCATTTGTTCCATTAGTCTTGTATCTGTTTTTAAGCTACTAACAGGGAGCTGCTCATAGTTCTGTGTTAGAGCTATTCATCTCAGCCTGATCAGGAACACTCAAATGCTATGCAGAATTTTTCCTCTATAATCTTAGGGATTTGTGATTTTTTTTTTTTTTTTTATAGTAGTGTGTTCTGTGTTTTAGGTTTGCTTCTTGTTTCCAATAGATGAGGTGGGCAAGGGACATACTAGGTTATTTGAAATTCTAAATTTTGCTAATAGCTATTTTCCCACATCTGGTTCTCTGTCCTTTTTATTCTCTGTTAAATTCTTTTGTCTATTTTGTGTGAACGTGGGAGGCAGAAGGTAACTTGTGGGGAGTTGATTCTCTCCTAACACGTAAGTCCCGGGGCTCAAACTCAGGTCATTATGATTGATGTCAACTAAGCCATCTCAATGGTCCCTTTTTATTCCCTCTTGAATGTTCATATATTATGTCGAGAAGGTGCATATGAAAAATTATATAACAGTGTGTTGTATATTCAGAGAATTATGCAAAGAAAAAAGTCTATAGGGGTTACGAATTTAGTGGACGGGTTCTCATTATCAGAAAAGAAAAATGTCTGTATTTAGTTCAGATGCAACTTTTCCCTACATACTTTTGATTAGTGGTCAGGTGAATCTGTGGATAAGGAATCATTACAGTGTAGGCTGACTGTAGTTGGTTTTTATCTCATGCTTTTTCAAGTAGATACATGTATCTTGAGTATTTAAAAGTAGTAAATTGACAATACCAAGTTGTGTCTTATAGGAACACATTGGTGGCTGCTGTAGAAGTGACCTGGACACTGACTGAAGCAAAGGGTGGAATAGGTCAGGTTGTAGGTCTTGTCTTGGTTACTTTATCAATCTAGTTTACTAGTATGCTTATGTACACTGTATTGTTTTGGATGGCCTGTGTTAGATAAGGAATGTTTTCAAGAGTACAGTAGGTCTTTAAATTCTTGAAAGATAACTCCTGTATTTTCATCATAGCCGAAATAAGAAAGATAAAAAGAGAGAAAAAGAACGGGACCACATCAGTGATAGGAGAGAAAGAGAGCGTTCTACCTCCACAAAAAAGAGTTCTAATGACGGGAAGGAGAAGGTGGAGAAGACCAACACACCAGTTAAGGTGAGCTGCTCAGCCAGGCTCTGGATGCAGTGGACTGAATGTTTGGTGCCCCTTAGGGCACCAGGGCTCAGGGCACTTCTGCCATTTGCACAGATTACATTTTGAAGAAATGAGAACCAATTAAAACAGAAGCAGCTTAATTCCTTATACAATGAGAAAATTTTAGATAACTTCTGGATAACAAGTGTATTTAATATGTTTATGATACTGAGGTTTGTGTTTGATCCATTTTCCTCAGCATTCATTTGAGCAAATTTGTTAAAAATAGATTTGTTCATATGTAATAAATACATCATTAAAATCCAAAGTCCTTAACCAATCCAGAGTTGAAAACTAAAACTCCCTAATTAAGCTTTTTCTTGGAAATTGTAAGTACTTGTGAATTATGTCAGTTCTTTTTACTATCTAGTATAATTCTATTTGGAAATATAGGTTCTGGAATTTATTTTGCTACTGATGGAAGTTTATTGTCATCATCAGTGAAATTGGCCTTATTTATTAAGCATGAGTTACTTGTTAGGTATTCTTTGTCCGTGCGTAATTCTCCCTTAGACTGGGGGCAGAGTTTAGACTGCTTTTGAAGACTTTCTAAGAACAGCTACTCCCTTTTATACATGTTCACATTTATTTCTTGTGTTTTGGAAAGCTCTTTGCCTTTTTTGGGGTTTTATGAGGGTGTTTTTGAAGAGCTACAATTTTTGTTTACCTGTTCTGATTTTGTTATCATGAGTTGCCCATCTTTTGTTGGAAATAACATACAAAGGGCAAATTGATACATGTGCTTGCATGGGTTTTTAATGAAAGAAAACACTGCAGTTTTCTTCACAAAAAACTGTTATATCATTTAGCCATACATAATTACAGACAGTTATTGTGCAAGATAGTGAACATGCGCTTGATGTTTGTTGTAGAAGGAACACAGTAAAGAGGCAGATTCAAGTGTGAGCCAAGATACAGATGAGAAGGACCCACCAAGGACTGAGGAAGAAAACAAAGTACAGCAGAATGGGAATTGCCAACCAAGTGAAGAGAGCCTCTGCAGTAAAGCTGATGTGGTGTAGGACCACCTGCTGCATCTTTCCCTCCTTGGTGGGATCAAACCCAAAGCTTTCAGTTCACAACAAGATGTAAATGGGGAAGAGACTCACATATGGGAACTAACAGCTTTTCCAGCTATGAGGTGACATTGTGGACATCTTGTTACTGAGCATGGGCATCATGAAAATAATCAGATATCACCCAAATTTACCATCTTCTGAAGTCTGTGCATTTCCATGGTGGCTGGCACACTTGTCATGTGGTTCATTAGTGTTTGCCAAGAAGCATTGCAAGTAAATTGAACATCACAGATCCAGAATTGAACTATCCCTAAAGACTGGAGATGAGCATTGGAGGCTCTTAAAGAAAATGCTAGTTACTGAATTTTGTATTGTTTTACTTTTTTAAAGAAATTTTCAATATATACAGTTTGATGATGTGCTTGAATTTGTGCAAATATATATATACACTCTTGTAAAGTGCAAAGTATGTAAGAAGTTTTAACATTTACTTCACAGGACTTAACAGTGATTGTGGTAAATTCTCACTATTGTGTTTTCTTTTGCTCACTGTTTGGACATCAGTTTTTCTTTTAAAACAGTTTTACAGATTAAAATTGCTTAAATAAGTGGATTAAAAACCAACTGACAATGCATGCTACTGTTCTCTTTCAAGAGAAGAGAAACTGTGTTGAATACTAATAACAACATGTTAGTATTCAGTGTTTAGAATCATTGGGTCTGCCACAAAAATGAGCATTTCTTGAACTTTGTTGACATTTCCAAGCTCATGAATAATATTGCAGTGTGTCTTGTCAGCTGTAGGTGGCAAAGATCCCCTTATAAAAAGGAAACTGAGTTTTCAAAATGGGCCATGGGAGCACAAGCTGAAGCTTTAGTGCCTTCTACAATGTGTGGTATACTGTTTTCTAGGGTTTTATATGTGCTAGTCATTCTCAATTCATATGAATCTAGATGGCTGTATTCTGTTCACAACCATGGGGAAGTATGCTAGGGGTTTGTCAGAAGGAAGTCCTGTTTACAAGACTTGTGGAGTTTCAAACAACATTGTAGTTTTGGGACCACCAGTTTTCTACTGTGATGATTGAAAGGGAGACATACTCTTACTTCAAATCAGAGGAAACCAATTAGTTGTCTTCATTGGATGGCCTTAATATTACCTCGCAATCATTTTCTTCTAATGATACAGAAATTATACTTAAAGGAAGGACTGGGAGCATATAGAGGTGGTTTTGTGTTTAACAATATGCTTATGTGAGTTTAAGACACATGGTCATCCACCAATCTTAGGCTCAATTTTTCATAGAAGGTATGTAAGTAGTAAAATGAAAACTGTTAATGTTTTCTGCGAAACTATCAATTCTGGTTAATGCACTAGTCATTATTGTTACATTTCCAAATAAACCAAAAACACTTAATTTGCAAATCTTATTTAAAAATGAATTTTAGTTTTATTTAATACAATCAAATTACTCAGTTGCCTTACCTTATGGGAAGGGTTACTGTCACAGATTGAAGAAGTCAAGTAGCACTTTAGTTACTTGGTTCCAATTTGAGTCTTGTTTTCACATTAATACTGTTGAAACTATAATTTGAAGAGTAGAAAGGCCCTTTCTCCAAGTCATATAGCCTGGTTTGATTATGAAGCTGCTTAATCATCTTCAGATTACTGTGTGTATGTGTGTTTTCTTTTTGTCACTGTGTACATTAAACTTTGGAAGATGCTTTACTATGTAAAGTATAGATGGCCATTTAATAGTTTAGCCACATATGGTTGGCTGGTAAACAGCTTATTCTGATACAGAAATGATTGGGCACCTGTGGAAAGATTGTGAAGGAGTGTGTCTCGCTTCAACCGATGTCTTATTTATGATATGTAAGTAGAATAGAGCAAATGTTTGATCTTTGTTATTTTTTAGTACCATTTCTCTTAATAAAGTTCAGTATTTTAGAGGAAAGTCTTCAGTTTCCTCCCGCTCTTGTTTATTTGACACATGGATACTTTTGACATGGCTGATGCAGGCTTGTGCAACATCTCTAAAACAGCCCTGTAAATTAAGTTGAGGTGTTTTCCTGTCCTCTGCACTATTCAAATGTTTTCATGGGAGAAACTGACTGTTTCTCCTACCACTAACTGTTTTCCATGCATGTTATTTGCTCAAATTCATTAACGTAGAAGAAGTAGGGATATGAGATGAGAGGGAGTAAGGCAGATGCTGTGGGATTGGTGTGTGTGTGTGTGTGTGTGTGTGTGTGTGTGTGTGTGTGTGTGTGAGAGAGAGAGAGAGGGGGGGGCATGCAGGGAGGCAGGCACACATGGGCTTTGTTTTATCCATTTGATGTTTCCTATTAAGCTATTTTATTTCTTTCAAGAATGTTGTCAGCCAGGCAGTGGTGCCGCACACCTTTGATCCCAGCACTCGGGAGGCAGAGGCAGGTGGATCTCTTGAGTTTGAAGCCAGTCTGGTCTACTTGGTAAGTTCTAGGTCAGCCAGGACTACACAGAAAATCCCTGCCCTGAAAAACAAAACAAAACCAAAAATAATTTTTGTCACCCAAGAAACTATCAGGGAAACCTGAGGTAAGATGAGAGAACACTCTCCCACCGACTGAAAGTGCAGTGGTTTTTCCTCTCTCTGGACAGGATCTGATACTGCTGATAGCTTCTTGTGTACACTGAGCTGGTATAAGCACTGACCTGGTGGTTTTACAGGAAGGCTGCAACAGGTCCTTAACTTCTGTGACTATCGCTGTAGTTATTGTTTCTACCTTAATCTAGTTAATTTAGACTGAAAACACTACTCAGCCTGAAATCTCCATGTTTATTCTTTTTTGAACAGATTCAGTGTTTATCATGTATTTGTCTTTATGTTAGAGGTTTAAATTTTGGTATACTCAATTACAAATAAAAACCTTGTTTATAATCAAGATGGTTTATTTTTTTTTGGTCAAGAAAAGTGTCTTTTAAGATACTAATATTGTTCCTTTGTGTCGCTATGTTTTATTTTCAAAGTTTAAAAAGATCAAATCTTTTACTATACCTGTGTTAACCTATGAGATTATTTAATTTTAAGGATTAGGGAGCTCACTAATAGCCTTTAAAACATCTTTAATTCACAGTGCATTACAGATGGAGTATGATTTCATTTCATGGTAGTTGAGTTAGCAGCTAGCATTGGTCCTTTTGGACGGATGCATTGGATAAGGGAGCACCTGTGAGTCATTGAAAAGAGGATTTACCTGAGTGGATTATGAGTTGAGCCATCCCCACAATGGAGAAATGCAGTGACAGTTCTTTATGTATTTACATGTTTGCCCACCATAATGTTTTCTCATGTCTACTTGCTTATAGTTAAATTGTTTTCAGATACCAGATTTAAAGCTCTTCAAAGGGATTCATCCTATTTCTGGAAGCAGGAGTCTAATGTAAATGTAACAAAATAATCTTTTAAAGTGGAAAAACTTGTTTCCCACTTAATCTGTAGGTCAGCCTTTCAATTCCTTTTGTCTTTTATTGTACAATTAATGATGTTTTCACCTGAGGAGTGAGTGATACATAATTAGAAGATTAAAAACAAAAGTCATTCATGACTTCTGGTCCATAATCAGGTTAGATTTAGTAATAGATCTTTTTACAGTCTTGGTTAAGATAACTAATAGTTTCTGGAATTGATTTGTTTATAGTTAATTTTTTCCCCTTGGTGTTGGGGATTAAACCCAGGTTTCAAAGTACTCTGTCATTAAACTGCAGCCTAATGCATAACAATATTTTAAAGGTAGATTTTTAATCTGTAGCTTGATACTTAAATTTATAGGCAGCTAACATTTTAATCTGGAAAATTGCCAGTTTGGTAGATAGGACATTTAAATTCCAGGATCAAAATGGGATAGCGGTCTCTATATTCTTGATTAATATTTGCTGATGGAAACATTCCTGACTGTGTAAATGCAGATCCGTTAAACTCATGCTGAGAAACTTGTAGAATTCTACCAGTAAACAGTACAGTGGGCAACACATGACTGAGGGAGAAATCTCAGGACTGATTTCCATACAAGATTTAAAATACTGTATATTTATACTGTAACAATTTAGTAGTTAAAAATACCCTCTTGGTCTCAAGTAGTTTACTAGAATAGTGCTATAGAGCATCAAGGGAAAAGTTAATGTAAGCATAACGATACTGCCTAGGTGTGTCTGTGAGTAGAACTACTTTGACATGGTACTAGTAAAGAGCTATAAGATGCTGCTGCTATCATGTTGCTATATTTTTAATAAAATGAAAATCTTGAAATCCACTGTTGTGGTAATTTTATCTTCTATGACTGCATATTCACAGCTTGTTTTTATAACTGAAATGTGATTTGCTTTTCCAGGCTTCAGAAATGACCACCCAGGCAGGTTTTTACATAATGGGCAGTCCTGTCTTATAGGTAAATATAATTGAGGCTTTCCATATCAAACATTTGGAGTCCTTTTTTTTCATGGCATCAGCTTCCTGGGGATTTTTGTGTAGTGATAATGGCCACCATGTCTTAATAGCAAGTGAAAGGCTTTCTCTGCTTTGGGGGAAGTATAGTTATCCAGGAGGCCATTCAGTTGTGTGCTGAGGGTGGCCTTTGAATTGAGATTAACCACTTAGTCAAAGTTGCCTCCTTAAAAACAAATTAACTAGGACTGATGATGGTTCAGTAAGTAAAGGCATGTGCCCACAAGCCTAGTGACCTGAGTTCCATCACCAGGACCCATGTTGTAGAAGGAGAGAACTGATCCCCAGAAGTCATTCTCTAACCTTGTGTGCCATAGTGTGCGTGCACATCAAATGCAGTGGACTGCAGATCAGAACTTAGATTTAGTATGACCTTGTGGCTTGGCTGGTCCATCCATGATGAGTGAGTCCCTTGTCTTAGCTGCCCTCTCTGATAAAACTAGCCATTTTGGTTTTCCAAAGGGTTATTCGCATATGCAGGGGCTGGAGAGGCTTTCTAGGAAACTTCCTAGTAGCAGATGTAGACTGCAGTGTGTGGCTTTTTCATTTGACTTCATATAGGGATTCCAAGTTGGAGAAGCCAAATATAGTATTATAATGTGCTTTTTATAATACAACTTTTTCCCCCTGTTTTAACACTGGGAAAGCCAGCCTAAATGTGATCGACTAGCTAGTTCTCTTTAGAGTATGACACTGTGTTTAATAGCCACAAGGAGGTTGTAAGTGGAGTTACACAGGCGTGATCTCTCCTACTTTCCTGAACTCCAGTCTCCAAATATTTGACACAAATAAGAATGGATATTTACTAGTGTCAAACTATTCTTTCTACAAACTTTTTTATGATCCTAAGTGTGTGTCTTGGCTCTTCAATTCGCCAACACCACTGTCCTTTTTATTTCTTGTTGATGCATTGACTTCCAACCTGACACTACCCTGGTTCACCTTTGCTAAGTCTCTCAGTTCTGGTTTCCTTTGAAAGGCCCTGTTACTGTTGTTTTGAGACTGAGTCTTGTGCAACTTGGATGGACTTGAACTCAGTGCACAATCAAGTCAGGCCTGCACCGCTGCCCAATCCACCCCCTCCACCCCCATCCCCATATCTCAACAAACCCTTTATCAGGAATGATTGTAGACACATGGGGTAAATTCCTCTGGCAGAAAGGTAATTACAGTATTGAAGTTAAGTCCTTCTCATTTTAATTATTTCTGTAGAATCCTAATTGGTCTGACCCCAACTTATTACAGTGTATGTTGATTCTTAATTAACCTTTAAACTGGCCAGGTTTTCTCATTTTGGTCTAAAGGTCATGCTAATCTAATTGCATGAGTTAAAATGCTCCTTCACCTTTAATTTTTTGAGGGAATTTGTGCTACATTGTTAAGTGTAGTTCCCCAGTGAAGCCAGTTGGAGCCTGAAATATTATTTACAATTAAATTGGTGTGTGTGTGTGTGTGTGTGTGTGTGTGTGTGTGTGTGTGTGTGTGTATGTATGTATGTATGTATGTATGTATGTATGTAGGTTGGAGGACAACTTGAGGGACTCTGTTCTTCCACAACATGGGTTCTGGGAATTAAAATTAGATTCCCAGGTGCCTTTACTAGCTGAGCCCTCTCACTGACACTGGATTTTTTTTTTTAATTGCAAATTAACAAGTAGACTTAGGGTTACTTGTGGTGCTTTAAAATAAGCTGTTGTGTGATTCTTTTTAAGTTGATTAATTTATTCGTGTGAAATTGTTCATATTTCCTTTAAACATCTTTGACAGCATTTACAAAAGACAATCTTCACTCCCAAGTAGTGGACATCAGGGCTACTGGAGCAAAGCTCTGTAGAAGAGAGGATTTAAAATTATAGAAATTTCACCAACTGACAATCTAGGTAGTTGTCCTTCCCCTATAATGAGACTTATGACTCCTTTATATGCCATCCTAGAGCCCTCATCCAGTGTCTGATGGAAGCAGAGGCAGACACCCGCAGCTATACACTGAACTGAACTTTGGAATCCAGTTGCAGAGAAGGAGGAATGAAGATCAAAGGGGTCAGGACCAGGCTGGTGAAACCCACAGAAACAGCAGTCCTGAACAAGAGGGAGCACATGGAACCCAGACTGCTGTCTGGGAGGCCAGCATGGGACTGATCCAGACCCCTGGATGTGGATGTCTATGAGGAGGCCTCGGTACTCTAGGGGGCCCCTGGTACTGGATCAGTATTTTTCCCTGATATAAGAAGGGACTTTGAGAGCCAATCACATGAGAAGGGATGTTCTCCTGGCCTGGACACATAGGAGAGGGCCTAGGCCCTGCCCAGGATGGACTTTGGGGAGCCCCCATGGAGGGCCTTACCATCCCTGGGGAGTGCAGGGGAGAGGGAGTGAGGGGCTGGTAGGGAGTTGGGTGGAGGGGAGGGAGAGGGAGAAGGGATTGACATGTGAAGCAAGCTTGTTCCTAATTTGAACTAATAATAATAATAAAAAAAACCTGCACTAGAAAAAAAATTATAGAGATTTTTTCCCCCACTCCAAGTTAGGGGTCAGAGGTCAAAGTTCATCAGGGTCTTGCCCTCTCTGTAGACTTCCAATGTTTTTGGCAGTCCTGCATTTCTTGGCTCATGAGTGTAGGACTCCAGTCCCTCCCTCCAAGTGACCTTTTCCCTGTGTCTTTTCTCTTTGTATTTTATGTATCTGTGTGACATGTGCATGTGCACTGTGTGTGATATGTGCATGTGTGTGTATACTGTGTATGCAGTTGCACTGCCCTGTGAGTGTAGTGTGGAAGTCAGAGGCCAACTCTGGGTGTCTTCCTCCATGTCTCACCACCTTATTTTCTGAGACTCTGAGTGAATTTTCTGAGTCTCTCAGTGAATCTGGAGCTCACCTGTTGTCTAGATTGGCAAGTCCCTGGAGTCTTCCTGTCTCCACTTCCCCCGTGCTGGGGTTACAGGCATGATTGGGAATGTACTTCTGTGTATGTTCATCTTATTGATTGTTGAATAAAATATTGTTTGGCCAATGAGGCAGCAAGTTAGACAGGACTAGGAGTCAAGGAGGATTCTGGGAAATGTAGTAAAGAAGTGGTGATCCAGGCAGGAAGTGACATAGCAGGGAGACTCATTTAAGCAAGGACAAGCAGGAAGTGGTTCCTTTTTCCCCTTCACTCTTCCTCCTGCTCTCTGCTCGGAGCCACCATATGATCCTGGGGATGAGGACACCAACAGAAGATGTCTGATAAGATAAATCTTATAAAATATATAGATTTATGACAATTAAGACTGAGCTAGCAGATGAGAAATCCTAGTCATTGGCCAAGCAGCATTTGTACCTAATATAAGTCTCTGTATTATTTTGTTCATCCATGAGGTGGGTGGTGGGTCCATCAAGTGGGTGGCAGAAAGATTTATCGTAACATAGGCACGCGCGCACACACACACACAAACACACACACACACACACACACACACACACACACACACACACACACACTCAGCTTTTATGTGGGTGCTGGGATCTGACCACAGGTCTTCATGTTTGTTCTGAAGGCACTAAACACCCACTGTACTATCTAGCTCCATGATGATTTCACCTTAGCTGATTTCATGGGCATGTCTTCAATGACCCTGTTTCTAAAAAGCCCCCATCATTAACAGTGGTTAGGATGTAGAATTTTCAGGGACATATATCTACACATTGTAGCATGCCACCTTACTACTTCTGTACCACTCCTGGCACCCATCACCACTGTTTTCCATGGGCTTCTTTAGGAGCAGGGAATAATATGTGCCATATGCAAAATCTGTTCCTGACTTTAGCATATATTCCACTGGAAAACCAATGCTACACAAGTCAACACACAGGTTTTCATTAGAAAACATTAGCATTGCAGTATTTTTGCTTGAATTGCTATAATGAAATACCTTGGGCTGGGTTACTTATAAACAATAGAAATTTGTTGCTCCCAGTTCTAAAAGCTGGGAAGTCCAAGATTAGGGCCCCAACAGATCTCATGTGTGTTGAGAGCCCATTTTCTCATAGATGTGCCTTCTGTTAGGTATAACGTGGAAGAGACTAACAGACATCCTCAGGCCCCATTCATAATGGCACTAATCCCATTTATAAGGCTTCCACCCTTAAGACTAATCACTCCTAAGGAGTCCAGCCTTAACAACCTGGCAGGACAATGAGTGCCTTCCAAACACTTTTGAGTGCCGTACACAAAATATCTTCAGAATATTTCCTAATCCACATAAGCCAATATATTCAGTGAGTTATTGAAATGATGGTGAATTTTGGTTACCTTTGGAGGTGGCATGTCAGGATACCAAATGGCAGGATAATGTGGGAAAATGTCTCAGATCCCAGTTCGTGCTTCTGAAAAAATGGTATGAATTTAGGGTTTCCACGACCCCCTCCTCAAGTACGGATGGAGTGTCTCCAAGAACTTTCGAAAGTCCTTAACAGTTACAGGCCTAACATAAGGGATGTCACAAGAGATAGAGATGCTGCAGATGCAAGAAATACACAGGGACGCGCTCGCGCTTGCGCGCGCGGACGCGCGCGTGTGTGTGTGTGTGTGTGTGTGTGGTGTGTGTGTGTGTGTGTGTGTGTGTGTGTGTGTGTACAGATTGGAGCTTATGCGTCTTATGAATGTGCATTATCTACATGTTCCACAAACAGAAGCTCCCAGAAATCTGTCCATTTGAGTTTTTATGGTGGGCTTTTTCCATTCACTTGGCAGACTGAATGATTATTGATGATTAATGGCTTGTATAGGCACCTTTAAAATGTTGAGTATTAATGGGTTGTGTCTAGTCAGTGGCTCTGTTGAGAGTCAGGGAAGCCTTTGAGAGGTAGAAGCAAGTTAAGTCTTTGGGGATTGGGAATCCATTCCCTTCCTCTCTGTCTGTCTTTCCTGGCCCCTACAAGATGAGCAGCTTTACTGTACCATGCACTCATTGCTTTCTGTCTTGCCTTGATGCAGACCCCAAAGCATGGTCAGCTGTAGGGGAAGCTGTAGCCATGCCTACTTAGGGGCTGGCTACAGGTGTGCCTGACCACGCTTGTGAGGGCGTGGTCAGAGTGACGTAGTGTGACTGTGTTTGCACTTTCGGTTTCACTTTGCTTCTTGCTGTACAGACTGCTGCCACACTGGCTGGCTAGGTCGCTCTGTAAGTAAGGCTTTTCCCTGTTAAATACCCTTATATTTCTACCTGACTCAGTATTGGTAATTTCCCACAATAGTCAGCCACCAAAGATGGAAACTTCAGAAACTGTGAGTGAAAATAAGTCTTCCTCCTTATAAGGTTTTTGTATGAGACACGTTGTCATAGTGATAGAAAGTTGACTGATGGCAACCAACTCAACTTTTAGCCCCTCTTTTTTTTCCCTCTGAGGAGGGTAAGGGATTAGAGCTCCTACCCGTCTATCATATGGTGGGTTTCTCATACTGTTGATGAGCCCTAGCCACCAATCCTCTCTCTAAGACCCCAGAAGATACTCGGTACTTGTGAAGGCTAATTCTTGGTTGTCAACTTGACACACCTGGGAAGAGGGCGTCTCAGCTGGTGAACTATATCCTTCAGATTGGACTTCTGGTACATCTGTGAGCATCTTCTGAATTGCTAACTGATGTGGGAAGACCTAGCCCACTGTGAGTGGTACTATCCCTGGGTGGGTGGACTGAGCTGTGTAGGAAATGAAGCTGAGTGTATGGAAGCAAGCCGTTAAACCGAATTCCTCTGTGCCTTCTGCTTCAGTTACTGCCCTGACTTCTCTCAATAATGGACTGTCACTTGGAAGTTGAAATAAATTTTTCCTCCCCAAGTTGCTTTTGGTCATGTTGCTTATATAGGAAAAAAAAAAAAAAAAAAAAAAAAAAGCAAACCAGAACAGTGTTCAAAGAGAATTCAAAAGTCTTAGGAGCTTGTGCCATAAGGCTTGACAAAGACCCAGTGGATAAATTTCTTTTTTAAAAATACTTTTTAAATTTTTATTTTATGTGTGTTGATGTTTTGCCTGCATATATGTCTGTGTGAGGATGCCTGATCCACTAGAACTGGAGTTACAGACAGCTGTGAGCTGCCATGTGGGTGCTGGGAATTGAACTCAGGTCCTCTGGAAGAGCAGTCAGTGCTCTTAACCACTGAGCCATCTATCCAGCCCCCAGATACATTTCTTTTTCTTTCTTTCTTTCTTTCTTTCTTTCTTTCTTTCTTTCTTTCTTTCTTTCTTTCTTTCTTTCTTTCTTTTTCCTCCAGAGACAGGGTTTCTCTGAATTGTTTTGGAGCCTGTCCTGGTACTCGGTCTGTAGACCAGTCTGGCCTTGAACTCACAGAGATCTGCCTGCCTCTGCCTCCTGAATGCTGGGATTTTTTAAAAAGGATTTTATTTATTTATTATGTATACATCATTCTGCTTCCATGTATATCTGCACACCAGAAGAGGGCACCAGATTTCATAACGGTTGGTTGTGAGCCACCATGTGGTTGCTGGAAATTGAACTCAGGACCTTTGGAAGAGCAGTTGGTGCTCTTAACCTCTGAGCCATCTCTCCAGCCCCTGAGTTCTGGGATTAAAGGAGTGTGCCACCACCGCCTACATTTCTTTAACATTAAAAAAATTACATTTACTTATTTGTGTGGGGGAATGGTGGAGAGGTGTCATAGCACCTGTGTGGAAGTCAAGGGACAACTTACAGCAGTCAATTCTTGCCTTTTACCATACAGTTCCCAAGCGTTGAACTCAGGTCACAAGGCTTGGCAGCAAGTGCCTTTTAACCCACTGATACTTCTTGGTGTTCCACGAAAAGATACAATTCTTAATTATGAATCACATTGTCATTTACTGAGGTTGAACCCACAGATTATCATTTCCAAAATGAAACAAGCTTCCTCTGCTGCTTTCATGTTGAATAGCCATGAAACCCAGCCCACAGTTTCAAGTACACACGCAGCATGCACACCTGCATGAGTGTGTACACACACACACACACACACACACACACACACCCCATGTGCACACTGTGCTGAAAGGCTTTTCTAAGGCAAAGTGAAGTTCATGAGCCGAGACTGAACTGAGCTGTCCAAATTGGTTTCAGCTGACGGCCTTTGTTAGTGGAGACGGCGCTCCTGCTGTCTGTCTTGTTATGGTTTTCATTTTCTTTCTGAATTCATTTCTGGAGCTCTGAGCCTCAAAAATAACAAGCTTGAAAATGGCTTCGTGCGCTCTCTGTACTCACTGAGCCCAGCTTCCACCACAGTGTGTTCTAAGCAGGATTCCAAGAGAGATGGAGCCAGGGTTGTTCATGCCCTTAGCTGGTGAAGCAGCAGAGAGACCAGAGATGCTGAAAAATCCTGGCTAAGTTCCAGAATTCCCTAGTAACCTAAGACTGAACCAAAGCCAGGAATTGCCAAGCAAATGCCTTTGGTAGAGCTCTTTGCTCTGGCTCATGTTTGGCTCTGTGGTAACTGAGGTACCCTGACTCACTCTTACAAAAGTATAGCCTCAATGGGCAGTGGTGATGCACGCCCTTCATCCCAGCACTTGGGAGGCAGAGGCAGAGGCAGAGGCAGAGGCAGAGGCAGAGGCAGAGGCAGAGGCAGAGGCAGAGGCAGAGGCAGAGAGGCAGAGGCAGGTGGATCTCTGTGTTCAAGGCCAGCCTGGTCTACAGAAAGAGTTCCAGGATAGTCAAGGCTACACAGAGAAACCTGTCTCAAACAAAACAAAACAAAACAAAACACAACAACAAACCTTACATGCACAGCCTCACAAGGTGGCATTTGCTTCCTCCAATATTTGTCTGTATACCCAAAGGGGAATTGGCTGCAGTTTAGTCCTATGCAGATATGAAATACTGCATCTAGAGAGAAGATTCAAGATCTAAACATGATGTCGACAAACCTTGGTTGGGGAGGGGCTGAGGTTGGTTGGAGGATCTGGAGTTGGGGTGGGGTTTGGTGCAGAAGTAAAGATAGGTAGAAGCCCTCCTGGCATAGACACCTGGGGCAGCCACTTTGAGACATGGACACATGTCCATGTGTATATTGTATATGCCTGAGTATATACTAGGTGGCCATCCTAGTGCTCTGAGCTCAGGGCTGAGAAAGGTGCTAAGGGAGTTAGCAGCATTAAATGGGTTTATTTGGTGAGGTCAGAGAGCCTTCATGAGAGAATGGGAGGGCATGCCCTTCACCAAGAAACCAGCATGAGCTGGCAAGGAGAAGATGGACAGTTCCCAGAGGCTCAGGGTTAGCTGCAGGCTGGGATTGACATCCAAAGGGCTTCCCTAGCACCAATGAGAGTGATACAATCTCGTTCTATCACAGGTTGTAAATAGCTAGGGGCAAAATCAGCATTTTTAGTGGTAAAGAGCTATAACTTTAGGCGCCACCTTCAGAAAGCAGCACCCCACACCTCCACCTAGTGAATAGAGTTACCATCTGGCAGCAGCTCAGACCTTAAAACTGACTGGAAGCCCCACGTGTTCCTTCCTGCTCCCAGCTCCTGCTAGTGGTGAACACCTCTCACTTTTAAGACTTCTCTTCACTCCGGGCTACTGTTGTGGCCCAGGACTTTGTGGCTGTCTCTGTCCCATCTGCTGCGCTCTTATTTGCTCAGTGGCTTTTCTGAACGCAAGGCTACTCAATCTACATAAAATCTAGTGTCTTTCCTATGCTTGCCGAACAAAGTCCCCAGGAGATGGCATGCCAGGAGGCATGACTGAAGCATTCCCTGAACTTTGCTCGATGACTTATCAGGTTACTTGGAGGAATTCATCTACCAGAGAGTCTGGCTGAGGCCTGAGGCTGGTGCCTCTTGGGGAACATAGCTGAGGCCAGGGAGAAGAGAGAGCAGACAAGGAAAAGTCTATCACCTGCATGCAAAGCACGGGTGGCCTGTGGCATCCCCTGATATCAGCTGAATGCAGAATGAATTCTCCACCTTTGCTTTGACCCACCCAATTCGAATTGCATTGTGCTTATCTCTACAGATCGGCCCTGCTTCCAGCCCCGTTCCTTTTGCCTTTAATCCTGTCTCTGTACTCCAAATTCTGTCCCTCTTGTGTCCCTCACCCCCTGTTTCATCCAGAATGCCTTATAAACCCATTCCCTCCAACTTTATTTCTCCTTCACGGTCCAGCATAGCAATCTCCCCATCAAAATTTGCCTGGGATGTTGTAACCAGTTGGATAGATGTCCTGTCTTTTCCTGCATGTTGCAGGGAAGCCTAAAACATCCTGGGGTAAGAAGCACTTGGATACCAAGGAGCGCCTCCTTTCAGGAATGAATATGCTGCGCTCGGATGGGGCTGCCAACAGTGCCCTAGGACAGGACCGAAGCCACAGCATTTATCATAGAAATCGATTTCTCTCCAGCGTGTTTCGCTAAGATATATCCATCTTACTTTGATCTTGAAATGTTTTGCTGCACAAATATCACGGCAAGTATTTAGCAGCAAGGTCAGCCGAAGGCATCGATGCTTTGAAATAGAAATTGCTTCATCTTGATCTCAGAGAGAAGCAAGACTGACTTTGTAGGTGCACAAAATGCCTTTCCTTGTATGAGTTTTGGAAGCCAAGAGGTGGCTTAAGAGCCGTGGCCGGGACCTATGAATTCACCAATGTTTTATTGGCCTGTACTTCTTTCAGGTTTACCGGTTGAACTCAATTTTAAAATTATCTCAACCAGCCCGAGTCTGTCAAGGATTCTAGTACAAGTATACTGCTAAGGTCATTCCGGCTTGGATTCTTTGAACCTGAAGATGCTCTGAAATAGGTACAGCTTTGTGGAACTCAGTTAAGGCTAATTAGTGTAGTTAGAACAACTGTAGAAATCATTACAACACATTTATTCGGTTTCATCTTTTGTCAAGTGTGTGCAATATTATCTACTTCTCTGGTAAACTTTTTGTTCCCAGCTAGACGTGTGAGGAACTGTCATTTTGGTTTGTTGTTGCTGCTTGGTCTGGGGTGAGTGGATGCTTGTTTATGCCTCCCTAGGGGAAGTTCATGCAACAACTGGAATCTATGTACAGTTTGTTAGATTACTCTTCCCCCATATCATTAGAATTTCCCAAGTATTATTAAGATATAAGCAAATTATTTAAAATCTGATTTTAAAGTCTTACACATTTGTTGTTGAGATGTTGGAAAAGAGAGAAAACAATAACCAATAGAAAAAAGAGATGTATCCCCACCAGAGATAAGCATGACATTTGTGTATGTTCTCTCAGACTTCCAAATTTTATATGTGTTTTAATGACTGTGCATAATACTTGGGAATTGGTTTTTAAAAACTGACACATTGATCAGGAGAGATGGCACAGCAGTTAAGAGCACTGGCTGCTCTTGCAGAGGTCCCAGGTTAGATTTCCAGCACCCATATCATCTTTAACTCCAGTTCCAAGGGATCCAATACCCTCTTCTGGCCTCTGATGACACCAGGCACTCATGTAGTGTACAGACATGCATGAGGGCAAAACACCTATACATGTAAAATAATACAAACATTAAAAAAAGATACATGTATTTTCCATACCACTGAGTAGCACTCTATAGTTCATTCTAAAAGATTGCATTGTATCCTGTTTTTCTGTTTTGTTGGTACTGGGGGTTGAACCTGGGGACTCATCCAGTTAGAAGTTCAAGGTGACTTCATTGTATTCTATTACACATGTGCATTTCAATATACTTCAATAAGCAGAAATTACAAAATGATGTTGTTCATAATTTTTCCTTTTTACAAAGAAAAGTCAACTATCACCCCTAACCCCTTAGAGTCATAGAAGTATATTTATACCCAACTTTAGGACAAATTCTAGCATCTGATTGTGAGGACAAGGGCATTCTGAACTCATTGTCAATTTATCCTTAAGCAAGAGTATACCTCTTCCAAATGTTAAAATACCCCT
Source organism: Cricetulus griseus (assembly GCF_003668045.3). Classification (NCBI taxonomy): domain Eukaryota; kingdom Metazoa; phylum Chordata; class Mammalia; order Rodentia; family Cricetidae; genus Cricetulus; species Cricetulus griseus. The sequence goes on along the minus strand of NC_048595.1, from coordinate 321,990,808 downwards.
GCATTTTTTTTATCAAGTTGTTTGTCATCACTTAAAACATATGTTCTAATCTGACAGACTAAAATAGGCAGTTTAAAAGTTCCATTTAAGTTACTGTCTCTTGCATAACTACTGAAAATGGTACTTGGTGATTGAGTGAAGGTATTTCCCAAAGTGGACTGAACATTCTGTTACATTCACCTCTTGTGCCCTTTCACTAATTCTGCCCTGAACATCCTCCCTGAGATGCAGCTCCGTGACTGTTTTCTCTCTAGAGTCTTCCATCCTGTGCTGCTATTTCCTTTCTATACACATGGTTAACCGCCCTTCCTGATTATTAAAACATACCCTTTTCACTATAGAACATTTATAAAATAAAGATTACTCCCTCCTCTCCCGAGGCAAAGAAGGCTTTCTTTTCACCAAAAATCTTGCTCTTTTTGTCCATAATTAGTCTGGGAACACGTTTTTCAGCCTACACCTGCATCTAGGCATGACCAAAGATGTGGGAACAGGTCACTTTCAAGCTAAGACTTTGAAGTTATAGGTGTATTTTCTTCACAGTCTTTCTCTGCTAGAAGGATACAATTGTTAATGAGGCCTTAGGGGAGAAGGCAGCTGGAGAAGGTTGGGCTCTCTCAGTCCGAGAGTTGGAGAGAGCCACCTGCTGGCCAGATTTGAGTTACCCTGCTACAGGAATATGGTAGTAAAACTCCATCTGGTTATAGAAATGCAGTGTTTCAGTCTTTAGAATTACTGTTAACACTTTGGTCCAATTTTATTTATTTTCCCTTGTATTGTTATTATTCTCCCCCCCCCCCGTGTGTGTGTGTGTGTGTGTGTGTGTGTGTGTGTGTGTGTGTGTGCGCGCCACAGTGCCAATAATTGGGAAATGAGGTTAGTAGTTAATTTATAATAATTAAACTTGTAGTCACATTATATATGTTTTCAAGGTTAGACAGGCAGGTGATTTTCAAACACTTCAAAGACCTACAGAATAAGGCATTTAAGGTTTGTCACGAAAAAGAGACACATCTGCTGGCAGCATCAATTTGCTTCATAAAAAGATGACGGGCATCAAAGAAACTCCATATGAAGTTTGCTTTTGATGTGACAAGGCTAGCCACTAGGGCAAAAAAACTACCCTTGCCTTTACTGCTGACATTATGCTGTTCAGACTGGACAATTGGGACACCAGAAAAAGACTGTTGAACTTTGCCCAGACAAGGAAGGACAGTCCTTCCAGATTCCTGCTTCACAGAAGAGTCTGCCAGACATTCTGCAGGACACAGACAAAAACAACCTATGAACTTTGCCAATACAAGGCTGGACAGTTCTTCAAATTTCCCGTTTCATTGAAAAGTCCGCCAGGTATTCTAGGCTTGTAGGTCGAAGATGGATGCCCCTACGTTGCTGAGGAATTTTGGGTGACTGTCCAGACAACCAGATGTCTCTGTTGTTAGGTAATATTACATCCTTCTGGGGTCTTTGATGGAGTTAAAGACTAAATAGTTATAGTTTTCCTTAGTTACGATATAAAGGAAGTTAGGTATAAAACTTTGGAATCACTAAGATATGATAGCTAATGGAGTATTTTCTCTGAATTTGCTAAGTAAAAATACACTGAATTTTGTAAATGTAGTTCTTGATAACTTTTTTATTGTATATAATTTACTTTGTTAAAGTTTTATTTAGACAAAAGGGGGAAATGTGGAATATTAGTTTAAGATGTGTTACATTAGTTTATGATATGGATAATTTGTTTGTATACTTTTATGTTACATTTGTTTAACTCTGTAAAGCTCTGTTACTTTGCCTGTCTAACACCTGATTGGTCTAATAAAGAGCTGAATGGCCAAAAGCTAGGCAGGAGACGGATAGGCAGGGCTCCAGAGAGGATGAATAGGAGAAATATAGGCTCAAGAGAGAAGAGCAAGGGAGGAACAAGAAAAGGAGGAGAGAAGGATGCCAGGAGCCAGACACAGAGTAAGAGGGAAAGAAAGATATATACACTAACGATAGGTAAAAAGCCCAAAATTTAATTAAAGAGAAATAGGGTAATTTAAGTTTAAAAAGATAACTAGAAACAAGCCAAGCTAAGGCTGGGCATTCATAAGTAAGAAGAAGTCTCTATATTTGGGAGCTGGGTGGTGGATCCCCAAAGAGTAAAAAAAAAAAAAAAAAACCCAACTACACACATGTACACTTGCACACACATGCCAACATGCATGACCATATGCATACATACCACATACAAATGTAAAAAAAAAATTTAAAAAGCCTTCATCTGTATCTCTCCTATAAGGACAATTGTGCTTGGATTTAGGGGTCAAGATAATCTCCCTGTGTCAAGATCCTCAATTGAATTGTGCCTCATAAGGAAATATTGCAGATTCCAGAAGCTGGGGTCTGTCAGTGTATGACTACCTCAGCGGCTCTCTTTGTGACCCCAGCCACAGCACTTGCATTCCCAGATGCAATTACCTACTTTTGTTCAGTTTTGCTTTTTGAGAAGGGTCTTGTTGTGCTGCCCATCTGGCTCCACATTTTTCCCACCCCAGCACAGTTTGCTACTCATAACCCATGTGCTGTTGGAGCTTCACAATGTGCAATGCAGACAGGGTTGGGTTCCTTAGACATTTGCCTACTGATTTTCCTCTGTTCCTTCCTTTCCCATTTTCTTTCCATGTCCAGTTCTTGCACTAAAAGAACAAAAGCTAAAACCAAAAATTTCTTTAAACAAACATGTTAAATCTAGGCTTCAAGCCAGACTATAGCCCTTACAAATATGGTCAATGGAATACAGCCCCTACAAATACAGCAGATGGAATACAGCCCCTACAAATACAGCTGATGGAATACAGCCCTTACAAATACAGACAATGGAATACAGCTCCTACAAATACAGCTGATGGAATACAACCTCTACAAATACAGCTGATGGAGTACAGCCCCTACAAATACAGCTGATGAAGTACAGCCTCTACAAATACGTTTGACAGAATGACACGTTTTCCTTCAGCTGGGATGCCCACACCAGATCCCAGGATCTTTTGAGATGAGCCTGAGTTGCTAGGTAGGCTGCAATGCTGCCAGCTCAGAATCAATGTGTTGGGAGTATGGGGGAGAGTTCTCAGGACATTGTATCAGGAGGTAGTAGGGCTGCTAAGTACTTGGGACAGTGTTCTACTTTGATCTAGGAAAAGGTATGTATACCCCTCCAACTGTTTGGGTTAGGATTTAACTGGAACCTTGGCTGGTTTACATGGTGTTGACATAATGACTCACCTAGTCTCCTCCAAGTTTACTTACCAAACAGTTTCTAATTTTGTTTACGTTGTTCCAGGACAAAGCTATATATGGTCACAAGGAGAATGGATGGTCATGGAGGTAAAGCCAATGAACACTGAACTTTTGCAATGGATTTGTGTCCCAAACACAAATTCATTAAAATTGTTTTTTTTTTTAACAGACTTAATTCACTTTATTTTTTTTTTTATAAAAACCCTTATGTGGTGGTCACAGCTGGAGCCTGGGTCCTCTGAACAGAGAGACTCTGGTGTGGGTTTTCACAAGATGGTCAGTGAATTCCTGATAAGGAGACTTGGTGGATGCAGTCTCTTTCCAGAGGTCAAGGGTCAGGTCTTAGAGATGGCATCAAAGGTGGCCTTGGCAAAGTTGCCCAGGGTGGCAGTGCATCCCCTGGCTGATGTGTAGCAGTCATCAATACTGGCCATCATCAGTAGCTTCTTGGGCACAGGAGCAGAGATGACTCCAGTGCCTCTGGGGGCAGGGAAGAGACATACCAACACAGAGCCACAGTGACCTGTCACCTTGCATGGTGTGAGGATTGCCATCTTATTCCTCCAGGAGCCTCTCCACACAGGGACAATGGAAAGCTTGGCCAAGATTGGTTCCTTGATGATAGTGGCTACCACCGTAGAGCATTTAATACCAAGACCAACATGACCATTGTAGTCCCCAATAGTGACAAAAGCCTTGAACCTGGTCCCCTGGCCAGTCCGAGTATGCTTATGCAATGGCATGATCTTTAGAAAGTCATCCTTTAGGAATGAGCCCAGGAAAAATCCCATAATCCTGGATTCCTTAATGGTCAGGGAGAACAAGTAGATCTCCAGGGACTCCATCTTCATGTCCTTGACTAGGTGGTCTAGCTTGATGATGGGGATCCACTTCTTGTCTCCAGCTTTACCTCCATGAGCCCAGCATCCTTGACCCTTGACCCAGAGACCCTTAAGACAGCTGCTGAATCCCCTGCAGAAGCCTCTGAGATCCCTGGGTCCTTAGGGCCCTCCTGCTGCACTGGCACCATCCACCATTTGGTGTTTTCCCGAAGAAGCAGCAGCTCTTTTTTATTTTTCATCTCAAACATTAGTTACCCAGGGGCTGGAGAGCTGGTACAGCAGTTAAGAGTGTGTACTGTTCTCCAGGAGGAGGGGGGCTCAGTTCCAGAATCCTGTGCTGGGAGCTTAGGACCACTCATTAACTCCAGTTTCAGGGGACTCCAACACCCTCTTTTTGCTTCTGCAGGCATCTTCACTCACATGTGTAACCCCCCCCCCACATATGTGTATTCATACACTTACTCAGGCACCCATGTACACCCCACATACACAGATACATACACACTTACTCATATACACATCCCCCACACACATACTCACATACACAGACATCCCCATACATACACAAACATAAACTCATACTCATACATACACACATGTAACCCTTTCTCTCTCTCTCTCTCTCTCTCTCTCTCTCTCTCTCTCTCTCTCTCTCTCACACACACACACACACACACACACACACACACACACACACACATATCCCCATACCCCACCACACACTTACAAATAAAATAAAGGCTAGAAAGATGGCTCAGCAAGTAAAGGTACCTGCTGCCAAACCCGATTGATTGCATGTGTTTGATCCTTGGAACCCACATGGTGGAGGAGGAGTATGGACTCCTTTAAGTTGGCCATGTTTAGACTCCCACATTGACACACATAAATAAACAAATAACTGTAAAGAAATCTCTAAAAATTGCTTCCTGATTTCCCCACATTCATTTGATTATTGTGAGCAATTTTAATAAAATCAATATGCTGTCATCCCTGATAGGGGCCAGTCACATTTGAATATTTCACTGGTTAAAATCATGTATGTCTTCACATGGCTAGGGGACAAACTGTGGCACATATTTCCAGACTCTTGGGCACAGCCTGGATGAGTGAAGAGATAAATATCCCTTGCTGGCTTGGAAATGCAGCGATTTATTTTAACCATCCTCCTGACGGCACAGCCCTCCTGAGTGACTTTGCCCTCCTTATTTATATCCTTCCTTGTGCACTGGCAGCTTGTCCCCAAATCCCATCAGGCAGCCTCAAGCCAAGGGAGCAAGGATCTCATTTCTATCAATGGGAAGACCCTGAATGTGCCGACAATGAAGGATTTGGTGCAGGAAATGAGAGGTGAGCCACTGGCCTTGCTGTTTTCAACTGGGTTCAAGCAGGTTCCTCTAAACTTACTGCTATTTCTCATGCCCTGTTTGCAAGTAGATGCCATGGTATGCGTGTGGAGGTCAGGGACAATTTTTAAATTGTAGCTGTTTGGACAGTAAGTAGACAGCTTGGCTACTTTAATTTACATTTCCATGGTGACTAATAGTATTGAGGGTTTAGTTTTGTAATCTTATTGGCAAGTGCTCTCATTTGTGCATTATCTGTCCAATATGACTTTAAAGGTTGGTTCATATCTACATACCATGATGTATAGCCATATATTAATAATATACACATATGTGAGAATATGCAAGTCTGTTTTTATATCTACATATGAAATATAGATAAACATAAGAATATTTAAAAGTCTCATTTGGATGACATGGTTAATGCTTATTGATGAAAATATGCTCATTCTCACCTTTTCCTGTAGGCATAAGCTTTGCAACATGATTTTGCAAATCTGCCTGTGCCCACCAGGGGGCAGTGTCTGCATCATTTGAATCTGCTGGCTTTTGACTGGGTTGGTTGGTTGGTTGGTGAGGTGTAGTGGAGGAAATCATGCGTCAGCTATGAGGCCCAGCCTCCCTGGGGCCTCTTGCTCTCTGCCTTGGTGCCAGTTATTGACTCTTTAGGGTTCAGCTTCCCATCTATAAATATCTATCGTCTTTGCTACCAAGTAGACCCTCAACAAATTCACATTTGTAAGTCTGCCATTGTTACTGTTCATAAATCAGCCCATAGTTCAGTTTCCTTAGTTGGATTTTCTCTTAAGGCATTTGAGTAATTGCGGTTGCTATATCATATATTATTTGCTCAAAGGCCAGTGTCAACATGGAGCTGACATTTCTTTCCAGTCACGCAGCCTCTTGCCTTCCACTGCTTGGCTGTTTCCATTTCTATGCACTCCTAGGAGCGAAGGCACTTTGAGCACTTTATCCAGGAATGACATTGGCATCCCCCCGTGGGCTGTGTCAGGCCCCAAGTCTCAAGGATTAGCATTTATACGGTGATCCTGTCTATGGAGAGGTGATGTTCCAGTAGCACATTTTAAGTCATCCTTTGGTTTAATCATAAGAACTGGTTTATTTTCCCTACTTAGAGGTACATTTACAAGCAGATTTCTTCCATTTTGGTCATCTCATGCCTTTCAAGCAGAGCTGAGCTTCCTTATGGCATTCTCTCTCTCTCTCTCTCTCTCTCTCTCTCTCTCTCTCTCTCTCTCTCTCTCTGTGTGTGTGTGTGTGTGTGTGTGTGTGTGTGGTGTGGTGTGTGGTGTATGTCCCAATGACACAAGGTAATCCATCATTGTGGCAATGAAGAATGAGTCTCATAGGCAGCAGGTCTGAGATGCAGACAGCCTCTGTGTGCTGTCATTCTGGGCTAAGCACCTGGGCCTCTACACCTGTCACAGCAGTCAGCTCTAGCACTTGGGTCATGACCCAGTGTAGTGTCTCTGCAACCGCAAACCTGAGAACTGGCCAGGCATGAGGCACACCTTAGCTTTTCCTTCAGCTGATGGGAGTAGCTGGCTCTCCATGTATAAAACAAAAAGTGAGTCCTTTGGGCTTGCCTCACCCCTCCTCAAGCACACAAACACATGGAGAAAGTTGCATCTACACAAGGGCAGTGTGATCCTTTCAGTATATCATGAGCAGTTTCTAGTTTTTGAGAAAAGAACTCACTATAGTTGAGGCTTGACCGAAGCTCACTAGGTAGCCCAGGGTGATCGCAAACTTACAGCAATCCTCCTGCTTCAGCCTTTTGAGTTCTGGGATCATAGGTCTGAGGCACCGCTTCCAGCTTTCTTCATGCGCATCTGAAGTCTGTCACTTCACTGTGTTTTCTGTTTCTTCTTTAAGGAGACGTCTCATTAGGACATAAGATTGGCAGGTGGTAGGGGCTGGTGCTAGGTCTACAAGCTCAAATCATTCCACCCAGCTGTCTACCTGTATGCTCCTGTATGAGTTAGTTAGCCCCTCTGACCCTCAGTCTTCCTATCTATAAAACAGAAAACAGTACCTATTGGTAGCTATGAAAATGTACAAGATGATCCTGTTAAATGTTTACAAATACCAGGGCCTGGGGTGTAGCTCAGTGGTAGAGTACTTGCCTAGCATGACCAAGGCTATGTTCTATCCCCACAAACAGAGACAGGGTTTTTCTGTGTAGCTTTGGAGCCTGTCCTGGAACTCACTCTGTAGACCATGCTGGCCTCAAACTCACAGAGATCTGTCTGGCTCTGTCTCCCTGGTGCTGGGGTTAAAGGCATGAGCCACCATGCCTGGCCATATACAGTTATTTTTAAAAATGCACAACAAGAACAATTTATGGAAGGATGATAACTGCTTAGTCAGTAATTACTCTTTTATTTAATTTTCTCAGTTTTTATGTTGGCTTTAAAATATTTATAATTTGTTTATATCCTTGTGAGTGTATGTATACATTTGTGTGTATACGGGCATGGGTGACATGCCCATGAATGCACAGAGGGTGAGAAGAAGTATTCGGTGTATGGCTCTATCACTTATCACTTTCCACTATTCTTTTGAGGCAGGGTCTCTCCTTGAAGTTGGGACTTGCATTTTCTTGACTAAGGCTGAAAGTCAGCAAACCCCAGCAACCATCCATCCTCCCTGTGGCATTTAAGGTGTGCGCAGGATGGTTTGTTTGTTACATGGTGCTGGGATCTGAACTATGACCTTCATGATTGCTCAGCAAGTACTCTTAAGTGCTGAGTCATTTCTCTAGCCTGTTTATGTTTGCTTTTGTCTAAGCATTCAGCAACTAACCCAATTCTGGACACAGCTTTGGAAACCAGTTAGTATTGTTGTTTCTTTGTGGGAGCATCAACTCTTTCAATGATTGTGCAGAAACACATTCTTGTTTTAGATTTAGTGAACTGACTCTTGGGCTCTTCGTAAGGACTGATCACCAGAAAGACCAAGTCCCAAGAAGAAGTTCGGATCTATCATGCTTATCCTGTGGTAAGGAGAAAAGAGGCAAAGATGGAGTTAATACATGATTATGTCTGTGTGAAGATACCTTGGTCAAAATCCCAGAAGTTTGGGGTTCAGAAATCTTCTATATAGGTGAGATGCATCCATGTGCCAGGAAGGTGGTACCCAAATCCACTGGGGTGGAAACTTTTGGGTTAGGAGGCCTCACCCTAGTGCTTTTTCTCTGCTTATCTGCATGCTGAATCACTTTATGATATCTATGATATATTATAACAAACTAGTGACCATGAGAAGGGACTCAGGGGAACCCTAAATATGTGACTAAGAAGGACCAACGCATGGCTAACTGGGAACCTAATACTTGTGATCGGTGTTTGAAGAGGGGACCTTTGTATGACCAAATCCTTAACTTGTGGTATCTGTCATTATTGCAAGTTCTAATAATATTATGATATAGTTGGTATCATAACTATATTATGGGGAATAGGCTGCTATGCATATTAGTTACTTTTCTCATTGCAATGGCAAAATATCTGAAAAAAATAGCTTAAATGAGGGGGGGGGCTTTGGTTCATAGTTGGTGGCAGGAGAACAGTCCATCATGGCAGGGGTGGTTCTGTATGTGGCAGCTGGAGCTTGTGGGACAGCTTGTTACATCTCAGTGGCAGAGGGACCTCAGCTGGGGATGGAATCAGGCTATACCTTCAAGGCCCACCCCACAGCCATCTGCTTCCTCCTGTCAGGCCCCACTTCCCAAAGGTGCACAACATCTCCAAACAATACCACCTGTTGGGGATCAAGCATTCAAGCACAGGTGCCTATGGTGTGTGTGTGTGTGTGTGTGTGTGTGTGTGTTGTATTCATATTCAAATCACAGCAGTATGGGGAATCTGGACACCCTCATTAAAAAATGAAGGATGAAAAGGACTGGAGAGATGACTTAGCAGTTAAGAGTACTGGCTACTTGATCAGAGGACCCAGGTTGGAGTCCCAGCACCCACATGGCTGCAACAAGGACTCTAACCCCCTCTTCTAGTGTCTGTAGGCAATGCATGCATGTGATACACAGGCGCACATGCAGGCAAGACATCCATACATGTAAAATAAGTGAACAAATCTTTTAAAAAATGAGGTATGAGGATTAAAATAAATACATTTTCTAAATAAAAGAAAAAGAAGTAACCACAAGGTGCATGGAAGTGGCTTATTCTGGATTCAGATGTATTTCTTAACTCCAATTTAAAACATGGAAAAAATTAAAAAATGAAAAGGGAAGAAAAGAAAATAAAGGTCTTGAATGTCCTTCGAAGGCCCATTTATTGATGGTTTGATTAGCAGACTGGTTCTAGTGTTAGGTGGCAGGAAAGTTAGGTCATCCAGAGCATGCCCAGGAAGGGGATAATGGGACCTGGCCCCCTCCTCTCTTGTCCCTGCTTCCTGGAGGCTGCGAGGTGAGCAGCTGGCTCTACCACATGACACTGCCATGGTTTTTTATCAAAAGGCAACAAGGCAACTGAGGACACATGGAAACTGCTAAAGCTCTGAGCCACAATGAACCTTCCCTCTTTATGAGAAAGGAAAAGAAAAATGAGGCTTCTTTTTCCAGATTGTTGTTAATTTCATAACAGCCTTCTACAGGCATGTGGCATTTCTGAAATCCCAAGGCTTTAGGGGAGCTAGTTTTGTGATCACTCCATATTCATGTGTCAGGGCACACTCTGTTATTAGGCAGAGCTCTTTCCTCCAGCAAACCCCAAAGCACACAGGCTCTAGTGTGCAGTGAGGCTCAGGGAGGCAGGCTCTAGTGTGCAGCAGCGAGGCTCTGCAGTTTGCCTGCTACGTTTTAGTCACCTGCTCTAGAAGGAACCATCACTGAAAGCATTTACCTTACAGTCTGTTTCTGTTTAAACTCATTCCAAACTCTATCTTGTTCCTACCTTCCATTTGGTTGGAGGGGGAAGATTTCCCTTTTTTTTTTTCTTTTTTGGTTTTGGTTTTTTCAAGACAGGGTTTCTCTGTGGCTTTGGAGGCTGTCCTGGAACTAGCTCTTGTAGACCAGGCTGGTCTCGAACTCACAGAGATCTGCCTGCCTCTACCTCCTGAGTGCTGGGATTAAAGGCGTGAGCCACCAACGACCGGCTAGATTTCCCTCTTTTATTTGTTGAATGGAACCATCCAAGGACCACAGCTTCAGTCCGGTTTACACTGTAAAGGAAGTTTAATCAGGATTGGTTGATGAGGATCCATGGCCATTGGGTCCCTAGACCTCAGTTACTGAGGAGGCTGCTTTTTTGTTTTTTGTTTTTTTTTTTTGAAATTTTTTATTTGAATTAGAAACAAGACTGTTTTACATGTCAATTCCAATTCCCTCTCTCTCCCATCCTCCACTGCCCCCCCCAATAAAACCCTACTTATCACATACCCTTTCTGCTCCCCTGGGAGAGTGAGGCCTTCCATTGGGGTTCTTCCGAGTCTGTCATATCCTTTGGGATAGGGCCTAGGCCCTCCCCCATGTATCTAAGCTCAGGGAGTATCCCTCTATGTGAAATGGACTCCCAAAGTCCATTCCTATGCTAGGGATAAGTACTGATCTACTACAAGAGGTCCCATATATTTCCAAGGCCTCCTCATTGACACCCATGTTTATGGGTCTGATCAGTCCCATGCTGGTTTCCCAGTGATCAGTCTGGGGGCCAAGAGCTCTCTGTTGTTCATGTCAGCTGTTTCTGTGGTTTTCACTAGCTTGGTCTGGACCCCTTTGCTCGTCACTCCTCCTCCTCTGCAACTGGATTACAGATCAGTTCAGTGTTTAGCTGTGGGTGTCTGTTTCTACTTCCACCAGCTGCTGGATGAAGGCTCTAGGATGGTATATAAGTTAGTCTTCAATCTCATTATCAGGGGAAGGCATTTAAAGTAGCCTCTCCTCTGTTGCTTAGATAGTTAGTTGGTGTCATCTTTGTAGATCTCCAGATATTACCCTAGAGCCTGAATTCTCTTTAAACCTATAATGTCTCCCTCTATTATGGTGTCTCTTATCTTGCTCTCCTCTATTCTTCCCCTAACTCAACCTTCCTGCTCCCTCCTGTCCTCCTCACCCTTCCTCTTCTTCCCTTCTCATTCTCCTAGCTCCCTCTCCCCTCTTCCCATGCTCCCAATTTGCTCAGAAGATCTTGTCCCTTTCCCCTTCTCTGGGGAACTATGTATCTCTCTCTTAGACTCCTCCTTGTTTCTTAGCATCTCTGGCGGTGTGGGTTGTAGGCTGGTAATCCTTTGCTCTATGTATAAAATCCATATGTGAGTGAGTACATACCATGTTTGTCTTTTTGTGATTGGGTTACCTCGCTCAGAATGGTTTCTTCCAGTTCCATCAATTTGCCTGCAAATTTCAAGATTCCATTGTTTTTTTTCCTGCTGAGTAGTACTCCATTATGTAGATGTACCAAATTTTCTCTATCCATTCTTCAGTTGAGGTGCATTTAGGAGGCTTTCTCTGCCTCCATTTGAATCTCATCAGACCACCTTCGTGCTGTGTTTTTCTCTCTAGTGGCTAGCACACATGCCAAAATACCCTCACTTACACACTCAGATATTTTCTGTGCAAATATTATGGGCATCTGCATCTCTCAGCCCAATAAACTTGACCTCCAAGTTTAATTACCCAACCATCTAATGTAGTTATTAAAAATCACTGCAACAGAAATCTTAGATGAGCAAGAGAGAGAACGCTGAGGAAGGGGTTCATGTGTGTGACTATAAAGAAGACTAGTTGGTTGGATCAGTGTGATACTGGAAGAGACCAAGCTCTGAGGAGAACATTCAAGGATGGAGAAAAGTCTAGAAATGGCAGTGAGAAGACTGAAATCCCAGCTCTAGTCAGCATGTTTCAGAGATGAACGAGGGAGAGAATTCTAGCCCTTTAATGAGCAGGGGAAGCAGCAGGCTTAGGTTTTAGTTGGAACAAGAGCTGAAGGAAATGGGATGTGAGGAGGTGGAGAACAGATGTGGTAATGCCGAGAACTGGTTGTCTAATACAGCAGGCACCGTGGAGAATTGAAATAGCTTAGAAAGTGAGGCGGTAGGGAATGTTGACCAGATGGCCAAGTTCTCAGCTTCTGATGCTGCTTGATCTCACAGAAATAAAGAATCTTCTCAAGTTATTGTTGGGTGGTGACCAGGGAGAAAGGAGAAAAGCTGTCTTATGGGAGTATGCCAAGCTCTGGGACACCTTAGGTCCTATGAACGACAGTGCCAATGCTGGAGGATACAAGCTCCTTCCTGTTAGAGCTACACTTTGAGTGTGGAGTAGGTGGCACTCCATCCTACTTCTTGCCACCAAGGATAGGAGACCACAAGAAGGAATAGAAATGCAGCTTTTGGAAAAGAAAGCTGGCTGGAAGATAGAATCCCATGGGTTCCATGACTGTCTGGGATGTTGACCACGGGTGTTCATGACTCCTCTCTCTAGTCTCTGCTGGCCAGATTCAGCAGCCCACTTTATATGTCTCCTTCATTAGTACAAATTTGGGTTTTTGGGTGGCCTGGCAGAATCAGTGGTCCCAACAATTCAGGGGTGTTGGTTGTCTGGATCCAGGCCATACATGAAAGAGCTCAGAGTGACAGGTAAATGGTTGTGGGTTAAGTAGATGCTTTGCCTTGTTGAATGTATTAAACTCGAGCATCTCATCTATAAGACAGGTGCTGGCAATAGTATTTGTTTTATTCAGTTGAGGAATAAATGAAATGAGAAGTTTATGGATCATACCGAGCACAAAACTTGCTACTGAGCCGGAATGGAATCCTTACTGTAGCCTTATGTGTATGATCATGACACCCAGCACTTTGCCATCTTATTGAGGGAAGCTTTTCCTGTGGCGAGGGACTCAATTGACTCAAGAGGATGCTAGGGAATAAAGTGTGTGTGTGTCGGGCAGGATGGGGGTGGTGGCATCTGGCTGGGTCCCCAGCAGGACTCCAGGTGTCTAATAAGCACTGACATTTCAGTGTAGCTTTATTGTGTTCTCTCTGGGTCTGGAGGGGACACACTGCACTTCTCATTGTATTTCATTGCTTTTTTATTGGCGATTTCTCCAGTGGAAACTTGCATGCATGGTTTGGGAGTCATTCACAGCTAATGCCAAGGGTCACCATTGGTCTCCTGTTGGCACCACATGTGGTGGCTGCCCCTCTGCTGCCTTGACTTGACCATTCACCTCTTCTAGCTTGAATTTGTCTGCTGTTCTCATTTAATTTCTACCATGACAGCTCTTGAATGTGAGCATTCAGGCCTGAACACCCTGGGCAGGAATATTTGTTAGTACTTTTATTTAGTTTTTTATTACTTATTGGCTTATGTATCTAAGTCCTTAGAGATAGACGTGGGCACCAGGCATGGGTGCCCCCTCTTTTGTGTGCTTTAGAGGGATTGTGAATGTATTGATGGAAGCTGTGTGATAAGAAGAATGAAGTTTGTACTGGAATAATCTTAGTTCCTACTGAGAAACCCCCGAGGATGCACAAATGCACTTGAGTCTGTAATGTATTATTGAAGAAGAGACGATTCTCATTCAGATCACAGTGATTTGCAGCGACGGCAAGATCACCAAAAGCCTCTCAGTGATTGCCTCTGGATTGTCCCAGCTAGCTAAGAATGTTACATTGTTGACACCCAATGCTGATTTTTCTGATTTCTTGTCCATTGCTGTGGATCTCGCTGTAAAATGAGAGCACAATTTTTGGGGAAATAAACTGCTGGAGATTTGGAAAGCAGAAGCCCCACAGCATGGGTTCTTTGTGTGTGTGTGTGTGTGTGTGTGTGTGTGTGTGTGTGTGTGTGTGTGTATGTGTGTGTGTGTATGTGGCATGAGTCATAAATAAAACAGAGCTATAACACAGAATCTATGACTGTACAAATCCTTTGAGTATGTCACCCGTGTTATTATTGATCAGCTTCTTCCAAATTTGTCTTATCAGATGTATGAAAAAAGTAGACAAGTGACTAAGGCAGGTGTTTAAAAATAGATGATTGAAAAAAATACAGGTGTCTTTATACTGATCCTCTAGTGGCAGTAAGTTTCTGAAGCCAAGTAGCTTTGCCACATGCCTGTTTATGACAAGTGGCAAATGCAGCAAAGTGTCCCCTCAGCATTCACTTTGCCACTGTGGGACAGCACTGTGTGGTGCTCTGCTGTTTAACCCTCTCTGGTTGTAAAGGATTTCATGGCAAAATGAACTTGATGACTGTATGTGGACTTTAATGACACTGTACATTGTAATACTGCATGGCTGTTACAACACATTTGATTCAATTTGCCTGATTCTTGGGTTAGGAAAGTTTCCAAAGTTATCTTAAACTATGTTTGAATTGAGGAGAAGCATGTTTTTACTACTTAGAACAATTCATTAGGTTAAAGAGGACACACACAATAGAGTTTGTGCAGGTAAAGATGCTGCAATTGTCACAGGCCCTAATATATAGCACCTGGAGTCTACAATTTATCCAGACTGAAAATCAATAGGTGGGGCTGGTTTATTCCCTCTTCCCTTGCCCTCTGGTGGAGCCCCAGTGGAGCCCCTTGCTCTGACTTGGCCATAGAGCATCTATGATGGTTTGAAGCAAATCAAAGTGTTCCTGAAGCTTTGAAGCAGCTCTCTCTTGCAACATCACAGGATGGGCAGTGTTTTTGTGTGTTCCCGGAATATGGATGCTCTTAATTGGATGTCTTGGTCAGTTTTGATGAACTTTGCTAAAGGTATTGCCCATTTGCAGATTAGAGCCATTGATACTCCAGGGAGGTGGCAACTAAGCTCTCCCCCCAAGAAGTCATTAGACTCCAAAGCACACTTGAAGCACAATTGCTACTCAAGTGGAATTGGCATCCCTCTGCGAAAGCCAGATGTTACACACCTATGGATTCTCATCATGGACATGGAGAGCTTCAGGGCCATTGCTTTCACTGTTTCCACTTCATGTCTTTGTGAAGGTTTTTCCCAGAACACCCTTTGCCCCAGAGTTTTCTTGTCTTCTTTCTTCTTATATCTAGAACTTAGCTTAGCTACCATAGCAAGTCTATCTGACATATGAAAAACTTGGGTTCATTAATGATTTCTAGTTTGCTTAAGTTAAGACAATACTTTTCACAGTAGAATTTAGATAAGGAATTTGAACTCATGACTAAGGCCCATGCCATTCTCACCAAACTACACCCTTCCCTAAGAGTGTTTTAGCCATTTTTGATGTTGTTCTCTGTCTCTCTCTCTGTCTTTGTCTCTCTGTGTCTCTGTCTCTCTGTCTCTGTCTCTGTCTGTCTGTCTGTCTCTCTTTCTCTCTCTCTCTCTCTTTGTGAGACAGGGTCATGCTATGTAGTTCAGGCTGGCTTTGAACTTGTTATCCTCCTGCCTCACCCTTTGGAGTATTTGGATTTCAGGTGTACTTTACTCCACCTGGCTCTGTTGTTTGTCAGGTTGACTTCTTTTAGTGGTGCACAGGTAATTGTTCAATGACTGGCTTTCTCACTGAAGCTTGGGCTCACATATTGGTTGGTTTTTATTTACATTAATGGGCATGTTAGATAGAGTACCACTGTTTACAGATGATGTGAGAAACTTTTTTGCTGAATTAGACAATTTTCAAGGACTAGAAGAAAATTACTAGTGTGTGTGGGGAGGGGAATCATTGACAGTATAACAATTACCAACAAAACGTTTTTAAAACTTGGTCTTCATCATTAATATTGGTCTATCTCTTTGTCATATTCACCCCTGCAAAACAGAAAGTTAAGCTCAGGTCTGCATTATAGCAGGTTTCTGCTGTGTGGTTACTCCTGGCAGGAAGTCAAGTGACAGGCAGAGTGCCTTTTATATAGAACCTGCCATGTAGACATCCAGGGGTGAGCAACCTGGAGCCAGGTAACAGCAAAATGTAGTGAAAGAATTAGGAAGCAGTGCATTGAGTACTTACTGCTTTAAAAAAAGAACAACTTTGATTGTGTATTTCATTCATCCCGATCCAATTCATCTTCCCACCCCTTCCTGTCTGCCCTCTGCCCTTGCAACCTCTCCCACAAAATAAAATAAAATAATATTTAAAAGAAAGAAAATCTTGGCATGGAAGCTGTACTGCAAGACAGTG
The DNA here is from genome assembly GCF_003668045.3 of Cricetulus griseus. Taxonomy (NCBI): domain Eukaryota; kingdom Metazoa; phylum Chordata; class Mammalia; order Rodentia; family Cricetidae; genus Cricetulus; species Cricetulus griseus. Next base: position 321,974,219 of record NC_048595.1, on the reverse strand, counting down.
AGCCACACAGTTTACCATTTAGTCCATATGTCTTTACTTGAAGTGTTCATTGCAATGAGTCATTGGTCTGGTTCGAGGCCTCCAGCTTCTGCTACCATGGATACTGGGCCCTCACTGGGACTCCTCTTGGATAGTTGTTGTTCTGTGTCACGGAGATCCTGCAGCTTTGGATCTGCAGAACTGGCCTCTTCACATATACCAGCAGTTCATAGATGAGGTGGATGCTGGGGTAAGTTAGCTAATAGCCCTAGATCTGGGCCTGGGTGGTAGCTGGGTTGGTCAATCCACCAGCTTTCCCTCATCACCACCATGAAGGCATGTTCTCCAGCACTGCCCCAACTAGTTCACCCAATGCAGCAGGCAACAATGGGAGGGGGCAGTTGTCCTGCTCTCATGCCCTCAGGGCTGGCTCACCTGCACCCACAACACCAGAGCCAGCTGCCCAGGTGAGGTGTGAGGGGCAGGACAAGCTCTCCCACTCTCATGATCTCAGGGCTGGCTCCCCTACCTGCCACAGAGCAGTTGGCTTCTAAAGACATAACACCCGCTCCAGTGCAATAATATGGTGGATGGACTCCAGCACAAGCTGTCTCCATTTTTCCTGCCTATCCCAAATCTATACAGTCTTCAAGGTCCAGCCAAAGCCTCAACTTGCTACAAAACCTACCAAATATTCTAGCAGGTCCTTCTTTCCATAAATCCTCTGGTTATTTATTTATTTATTTATTTATTTATTTATTTATTTATTTTTCGAGGCAGGGTTTCTCTGTGTAACAGTCCTGACTGTCCTGAAACTCACTTTGTAGACCAGACTGGCTTCGAACTCACTGAGATCTGCCTGCCTCTGCCTCCCAAGTGCTGGGATTAAAGGCATGCACCACCACTGCCCGGCTGATTATTTTTTAAGTTAAAATATTTATTTATTTGTATGCAGGAGTTGGTTCTATGCTTCTACTATATGGACCCATTTTATGGATCTCTAATTCAGATCACAAGGGTTGGCAGAAAGTGTCTTTGTCCACTGAGCTCCTGCACTGGCCCTCTTGTAAAACTACATCTATTGACTTAAGCATTGATTTTATGTGTATGGCTGTTTTTTGCCTGTATGTATGTATTCTACCACGTGGATACCTGGTGCCTTTGGAGATGAGAAAAAATATTGGATCCTCTGGAAGTGGAATTATGGATGGCTGTGAACCACCGAGTGGGTGCTGGGAACTGAACTAGGTCCTCTACAAGAGCAGCAAGTACTCTTAACCATTGAGCCATTCTCTGGCTCCCTTTTGGCATTTTTATATGTACTTAATTTTGGTTGTACCTTCCCACCACCTCTTCTCCCTAATTTCTGTCCTCCATCTTGGCTTAAACCTTTTCACTAAGTTATTAATGTGAGGAGGGCAAGGGATATATATATATATATATATATATATATATATATATATATATATATCCCACAGAGGAACACACATGCACGGTGGAGCAAGGATGGGGATGGTATGAGATGCTACACAAAGCAGCCACATCATCTCCATCCAGCAGATGAAATGTTGCACAAACAGGGTGGGAGACCACCAGTGGTCACTGAAGACTGACCATAGGGGAGAAGTAGAACAAAGGACAAGGAAGAAGGCTCTAGTCCAAGCTTCTGTGTGCTTTCTGTCTTTGCCCCAGCACCTCTCTACCTGTAGCCTTGAACTTGTCTGTTGCTTCACCCTCTGCACAGCTGTGGTGGCTGTACAAGTGAGCATCCCTCTCTCCTCAGCTCTGGGTGGCAAGGGGGATCCCCCAAAGTTCATGTGAGGGAGTGGTAGGTATTCTCCTGATCCCAGGTTCTGTAGAGGCTTGTTGCTTTCCTTGTATAGGATTCCTGGGCAGGTAGCAGCATTCTTTGCAGTGTGTGTGTGTGTGTGTGTGTGTGTGTGTGTGTGTGTGTCTGTCAGTCAGTGTGTTTGTGTGTGTATTTATGTCAGTGTGTTTGTGTGTGTATTTATGTCAGTGTATTTGTGTGTGTCTATGTCTGTGTGTGTGCGTGCGTGTGTGTGTGTGTGTGTGTGTGTGTGTGTGTGTGTGTGTGTCTATTTGTGTTTCTCTGATGTGTGCCTGTTTGCACATGTTTGTCTATGTGTGTGTATGTGTGCATGTGTGTGTGTCTGTGCATGTATGTGGGTCTGTGCATGTGTGTGTCATATATGTTTGTGTGTCTGGTGTGCGTGTGTGTGTGTCTGCTGTGTGGTGTATGTGTGTGTCTGTCTGTGTCTGTATGTCTGTGTTCCCAGCACTGTAGCTCAGCAGAGTGTAGGCACATGCCCTGCAGCAGATAAGCTGCTGACAACAGAGCAGAGGAGGCCAGCAGGTTCTGGTAAGGAACAACTATGTGTGCGGCATCCTGCTGGTTTAGGTGTAGGTGAGATGGGTGTGAAAATATTGGTGGTGATGGGAAGTCATGTTGAGCACCTGCAATCAGGTCAGTGGATCATTGTCGCCAGTGCACCTTTCTGCATGCTGTCTTTCAGTGACCAGCCACCACACACAGGGCAAGTTAGAGTGCCGGGCTGTCCCAGTGCCAGCGCAAAATGCTTTTTCTTGAGGAGCCCCAAGCTTAGCTGAGAAGGGAAAGGATGCAGGCCAAGCCCAAGTCTTGTGAAGGGATCCAGGCCTGACCCAGTTCCAGGGACCCTGTGTAGAGGGCTGGAGTCTCCAGGTTTTTCCTTGAAGCCAGACTTGAGATGGTCACAGAGTTCTCTTTAATAGTTGGGTTTTGCTTCCCACCCTCACCCCAGGAGCTGTGCTGTTGCTGTATAGAACATTGCAACCCAGAGACCCAGGCACTATTGCCCTAGCGCAGTGGTTTCTAACTTTCCTAGTTTAATATAGTTCATGCTGTGGTGACCCCAATCTGTCGGGAGCCAATCTCAGGGCTGGGCATGAGATCCTAGGCCATTCTTGGCCCGCCACATAGTTGTATATTAACCTTTACATAGCAGCTCCTTAAAAGCTCAGCTCAAGAAAAGAAACAACTTGACCCAGTCCTCCACCCACAGGCTCAGTCACCTAGGCAACCCTTCCTGGACCTCTTACTCATGAACTCTTTACCTTGCCAAACATCCTATTTGTGGCTTCCTAATATCCTGCCTACACTAACACCTGGTGAACAAACAACCCATTCTACCCCTCCCCATATCCTGCTCTGCTGACTATATAAGCTAGCCTGAGAGAAAAGTAAAGTTTGCCACTTGATCAGAATCCTGTCTTGTGGTCATTCTTTCTGCGTCTCTTGTCCCCATTCCCTATCCCTGATGCTCTTGCCCCAGGTTGATGTCCTGCAGGTCAGGACACCTATCATAAAATATTTTGTTGCTATTGCTATAAATTTGTAATGTAAATATCTGATATTCAGGATATCTGATATATGACCCCAAAGGGGTCATGACCTACAAGTTGAGAACCACTACCCTAAGGGTTATGTAGAATGTCTGATTGCAGTTGCAAGAAGATATGGCATGTAGCTGGATATAATTTCTGAGAATACATAGGGCCAGACTGTCAGGACCCAGATGAGGGGACATTGAAGTCACAAAGCTGTCAACTCAGACAGAGACTGACAGGGCTCTGGGCCCAGAGACTGGTTTTCCCTGGAGTGGGTCTAACTTCTCCTGGGCTCTTCTTTGGAGTGTAGAGTTCCTCTCTGAAAGGTGACCTCACGATGAGTTATATTATCCTCCTTAACCCTGTCCTTGAAGCCCCACCTACCTCACCATGGCCCCTTTCAGGTTCCCTGGCATGTATAGCCACTCCCACATAAACTTTGTAATAATTAGGAGCTAAGATCCATATGCAGGAGAGAACACTTGGTACTTGTCTTTCTGAGTCTAGGTTACATCTTTAATATAATAATTTCCACTTCTACCTACTTTCCTGTATACTTTTATTTACTTTTGTTACAGGTGAGTAAACCCTGTACATGTGCCATTTTTCATTTTCCAGCTGTCAGTCGATGGGCATCTAGGGCAACTCCATTTCTTCATTATTGTGGCTAGAGCAACAATGAACGTGGGTGAGCAAGTATCTCTGTGGTACATATAGAGTCCTTTGGGAATATGCTCAGCAGAGGGATAGCTGGATCATGTGCTGGTTCTGTTTTTTAGCTTTTTGAGAAATCTATGCTCTGATTTCCATAGTGGCTGTGCTAGTTTGTATTTTCACCATCAGGGAATGAAGGTTCCTCTTTGCCCACATCCTCACCATCACCCTGACTCTGGTGAGATAGAGTGGCAATGTAGTTTCAATCTGCATTTCCCCAATGGCTAAGACTGTTGAACAACTTTACAAATGATCTATTAGCCATTTGTGTTTCTTCTGCCCTCTGTTTAGCTCCTGAGCCATGTTTTGATTGGGTGGTTTGCTCAATGCTGCCTTTCAGTTTTAGTCCATTATGTTTTCATCCATGTACCAAAAATTTAAGACTACACCCTTCACAGAGAGTAGAAATTCATAGTTGACAGTTCAGGAACCTTGTGGACCTTGGAGTCTGATGTGAGCATTTTGCAAAGCTTCCTCGCTGGATCACATGGTGGTGGAGGCATCATGTGGTGACAGAGACAGCATGTCACATGCCTTTTCCTCTTCCTGGCAGGTGGAGGTGCAATTCCATGATGACTTTATCTAATCCTGATAGCTGTCTAAACAACTATCTTCAAATGCCATCAACATATGAATTTGGAATAAAATTTCCAACACATGAGGTTTTGAGAGACGCAGTCAAACCACAGACATCAGTTTCACCGACAGCATGATCAGCCATGAGGGCTGGGGCCTATCTAATACCATTTGCTTTCTCTGACATAATAAACTTCATACACCAGTTATTTGGTTTTATGCATGAGATCTGAGTTGCTTTGTGCAGCTGGTAACATCTCCACTTGACCTCATCTCAGAAAAGTAGCACAAAGATACCAGTCTGGTTCCAGGTGGTGAATGGCACTTTAATTGTTTGCCTGGCTCAGACATCACTGTCAGGGTCTGCCTAACTCACTCTGCAGACTATGGCATGTGCCAGCCATATCTCCATACTCACTTTCTTTGAAAAAAGCCATCTCTGGCTCTCAGAGTCCTGGCAGTCTGCATCAAGCATCATTACTGTATAGCCTTGCTTACCTCCCCTGAGTCACCCCATCCTTTTCATAGGCAGGTGTTCCTTCTACCTGTTGAATTTTGAATGAAAACCCAATGGGTAGAAGCTCTACACTGAATTCTATATTTTGTTCCTTGCTGAGCTTCCATGAATATAAAATACCAGCACTAAGTGGGAGAGTCAGCAGGCAGAGATCAACACTATCCATATTTAATGGAGAGGGAGTCGGAGTTCATAGATGGGAAAAGAGAGTTCACAGAAGGCAGAGTTCGATATCTTGCCCATGCTTACTGAATGAGCTTCTAGACAAAAAAAGAAGAATAAATATCTTATGACAAATGTTCATGATTGTTGCTTTAAAATACCACTGCCATTTTAATGCTCAAGGAGAAAAAAAATCTAACAAGAGTGGTGTTAGATAGTAATTGGTAATCAGGAAAGTTCCTTCATCCGCAGTGGATGGAGTAAAGACTCAGGATGGAGACCACATCCTTCACCAAGCACCTGAGTCCCTGGGACATGGCTGACCATGCCCTCCCACTGAGATATCTCCAGTCTCTAGTCTCTACTGGAAGTCAAAGTTTGCAAGACATGGAGGCTGAAGCACTGTGGTCTCCCCATCTGTTCCCTGGTTTTAGTCTGTGGTGTTCAGAGTGGTCCCAGGAAAGTCTCCTAATGACAGGATAATTGTTTTTTTGGACCTGATAATTTCATAGTTCATTTTGAGACAGGGTCATGCAGTGTAGCTGAGACTGTCCTTGATTTTGTGATTTCTTGGCTTTGGAAACTTAAGTGCTGGGATTATAGTCTTATGCAACCATGCCTGGGAACTTGTAGGTTTTGCTGTCACCCTGAGGAAACTCCTGAAGTGAAAGACAATCAGTAGCAGTGTTTTTGGCACATATTGTAGTTGTCAGTCATTATTGCTTCTAGAAACACTGCTTCAATGGATTTCTCCCTTGTCTCTCAACTTCTCCCACAGGTACCATAGATCATTTTAGGAGGACAGGCATCACCACCCAAATGCACTAGTACATGTATTCTTAAAAACTTAAATGAAATTTATTTTGTGTAGGGTGGTATAGTGTACTTGTAGAAGTCAGAGGATAACTTTGGGGATTTGGTTTTCTCCTTCCCTATGTGGATTCTGGTGATCAAATTCAAATCACCAGGCTTGGTGACAAGCACATTTATTTTTCTTTTACCTGCTAAGCCTTCTCTCTGGCTCTAATAGAATAACTTTACTAACTGGCTGAGGGTATAGTTCAGTAGAAGATCATTTGCCTGTGACAAGCATGAAGCCCTGGGTGTGTGCAAGCCTCACACACATGCACCACGCACACAAACACCCTGTGCATGTATGCACATGATTAATCATACTTATCTTTTCTTTAAATTGCTTCTATATTTTGAGTAATAGTAAAAAAATTTCCCTCCTTTATCTCAAGCCATTTACTCACATTTTCTTTTCTTTTTTTTTCAAGACAGGGTTTCTCTATAGCTTTGGAGGCTGTCTTGGAACTCACTCAGTAGACCAGGCTGGCCTCGAACTCACAGAGATCCTCTTGTCTCTGCCTCTGGAGTGTGGGGATTAAAGGTGGGCGCTACCAATGCCCAGCTACTCATATTTTCTTATGGTATTTGCAGAGCTATGGTTTATCTTTAAATTGCTGGTCCATTTGGATTTATTGCATATGTAGTGTGCAAAATGTATCCATACCTCCTGCATTTTGCTTCCTAGCAATCCTCTCAATGCCCATTATCTTTTTTCACTGATTTCAATGTCTCTACTTACTGCAGCCCACATTTCCGTGTGTAGTTAGTACAATCTCCTTCTCTGTCAGTCCCATTGGCCTTCTCATTTATGTCAATTTCATACTTTTTTTTAACTATAGGTGTTTTATTATGTATGAACTCACTTCTTGTACTTCCCACACTGTGGTTTTTTTCCCCTTAGTTTTATCTCTTGAATATTCATCTGTGACTGTTGTGAACCTTGTAATAAATTTATCGACAGAAAATAATCACAGAGGTACTTTACACCATGATTTTGTTACTTAAAAGGCTTCTGTGGGGGACTGATTCCAGAACATGGTGTATCTTTGTATTTCTTCACCCGTGCTTTCAGGACTAGAAGGATGGCTTTGTTGTTATCTTCATGCTGGTCTTGGGCATTTTAAAAACTAAGTTTGCACCTTGATATTTGATTTTACACTTTAATGTCACAAATGGGTGCATTTTCTTCCATCTGAGCTACTTTCCATTTATGGATGATAATCTCTATCAATTTTGCAATCTGCTATTTTACTGGTTAGTTTTTCATATATCTTTTGGAGTTTTACCGATAGAAAAGAACACCAGCCTCCTAGGTACTGTATTTTGGTAACATTAGAAAGAACTATGGATGCCCCATGATAATCCTCTGGGCAGTGGGATTCAGTGAGATCTTGCAACTACATCCTTCTCTCTCATGTTCTAGCATTTCCTATTATGGGACTTTGATTTTAGTCCTAAACCAGCCTTTTAAATATAATACTTTCTTGACTGTTTTAGTCTGTGACACTATAACAAAACACCACAGACTGGTGGCTTAGATACAACAGATATTAATCATTCTCAATTATAGAGACCGCACAGTCTCAGATCAAGGATGTGTCCTCTTATGGTAAAAGACCCAAACAGTCCTCCAGCCCCCTTTTATTAGGACACTAATTCCATTCACAAGGTTATGTTCTCAGGATCTGAGCTAGCTACACAGGTTCCACTTACCAGTACATTGGTGATGGGATTTCAAGCTGTATGTCTTAGATGGATGTAATGTTCAAAACACAGGAATAACCAGATCAGTCTTCACTCACATGTGCAAACTCATACCCCCATATAAACGTGCACACACACACATACACACACACACACACACACACACACACACACACGGACATACTTTTTCTCTCATACACATGCACACATATACATATTCTCTCTCTCTCTCTGTCTGTCTCTCTGTCTCTCTCTCTCCTTTTCCTTTTGAGAAATAGTATATCTTCCAGCTGTTATGTTTTCCCCAATAAGATAGCTAATGAGTTAGTGCAGCTGTTTGAAGATAACTCATATTCTTTATCTATTGTTTGCCAAAAGCACAGATCACAATCCCTTAATGTTTTCCAATGTTCTTTACACTTGAAATGCAGTCTTGTGCCTTTTATTTTCACAGCTATCCTATGGTACCTGGTGGAAGGCTGCCACCCCACTCTAATTTCCAGGGAAACAAGGCAGGGGCTGTCAGTTGGCTGAGGGAGGGGAAGGGGTTAGAGCTCCCATTTCCCAAGTCTAATGCTCATTCTTTCCAAGATGCTGGAATGCCTACAAGCCCTTCTGTTGCTATTAAAACCTATTTCTTACCAGTCCTTAGAGGAGCTGGGCTGCACATCCCTTATTATAATAGACCTTCATCTGCATGAAACCTGTGATTCTGTTCCCTTCCAGCTTCGGCAGGTTAAATAGCCCCGGTTCTGCTCCTTGTAGAGCTTATCTTTCAATTCTTTTGTCAGTTTTAACAAAGAGGTTGTGACTCCTGGGTTCCTGCTCAACAGAGCACTTCCTCATTATTTTGTAACCTTTATCCCTCCTTCCAGGGAGAGTTAAATCAAGCCTGTGGATTTTTGATATGAATGTCGGGCAGACCCGTGTGCACTGAGAGATTTCCAGTAGAGCCTGTGGGTGAAAGCTTCGCTCCAACTGTGGGGTGCTCATTCATGGCACATGAGAGGCAGTGGTCCCTCCGCTGGTCCCCAGACCCACAATGGGACTGGTGCCCATGTGAAGGCTCAGATTCGAGAACAAGTCTGATTTTGGCAGGAAGAGATATGTGGTAATGAGAATGGATATGAGGAACCGCTGGCTAATTACTTCAGGTGAACAATTCTTTTCTGAAAAGGCCCTGTTCATGTGTGAAAATTACCCCTGACCTAGAATTTCATTACCGCACCTGAGCCAGCCTGGAAAATTGAAGATATTAAATGCCATAAAATATAAGTGATAAAAAGGAAAATAAACCTCAAGAGTTAGCAGCCACAGTGTTCCGGATGCTAAAACATGAAGCATGCCTAGCTCGCTCCGTGGCCTTTTAAAAATGACACCAGATGCCACATCTCTTCTGTCATTGAGGAGTTTGCCTCTGACAAGGATCTCTTTGTACCACTAAAGAAGGGCCAGGTCTGGAGGACTTGGAGGCACTTTCTCTTTCCTATCAAATTGCTGACTTTTCTTTTTCTTCCTGGGAATGACTCATGATTGCCATCACTGCTCTTTAGGATTGATTATTGATTAGTATCGATCATGAGTCAGAGATGTGGATTCACACCAACCTCTCTGGGGAGCATCTTGCTTACCTGCAAGTGGGCAACCAGGTCCTTCTGCAGCTGAGCCCTGAGTCCATTCTGGGTTTCCTGGTTATTCTGTCACTGAACCCTCAGGGGAGAGGCTCGAACCACAGTCTGTGGAGAAGAAGTCCCTTTTTAAGGTGAGCAGAGCCAGACCTCAAGGAAAAAGTGGTAGGTGAGGGTGAGGAAGTGGTTGGTAGGTGGGGGTAAGGAAGTGCTTTTGCAAAAGCATGCTTCCCGCTGTGAAGAACTCAGGTGGATACAGAGTTCATGCTTTGTTTGTAAAGGGTCTGGGTGGGGAGAACTTTTCAGAAGGGAGGGATGTGGTGAATGATTATGAGGTTGAATTGTGGGCCAGTAGTGTCCTAGTGATCCCTCTCTATATAACAGGAGGGTTTCATTTGCTCTCCACCTCTCATTTTAGAAGTTTCACCAAGTGGAGAGAGCTCTAGCTTCACCGCTCACATAAGTTTAAACTGCCTTCATTTCTGGTATAGACACCAACTTCCCTATGTTCTGATCATGGCCAGTTCTTCAGTGGGACCAGCCATGTGTGGGTTTAAGATCTATGTCTAGGTCCAGCTTTCCACATGTAGAGAGGGGCTTTTCTGCTTCATTTTCCAGTGATGATAAAGATGATGGGTTAATCTTTTCTCCCTTTGTTCTCATGCTACAGAATAGACACCAGTCATGCCCAGGCAGTTTAACATGGCTGTCTTAATAGAAGCGGGGGCTCTTCTGTTTTTATTGGAAATAATTATTGATTTGCAGCAACCCAGTTTGTTCAGTTCATCAAACAGTCAAAAGAAGAAAGGGAACGGAAAGGGTTAATCACATGTGGTTGACCTGTAGCAGCACTGGCTCCTTTGCTGTCTGGGTTTTTCTTGCTCTCAGCTCTCTGTTAGTCCACATGGACCCACACAGTTGATGTCTTGAGTGGGTCATGATGTGGGCTCCTCAGAGCCACCATGTCTCCTGGCATCCAGAAGGTCAGGCGACCTTTCTAGTACAGTGTCTCCACTGATTTGCCATTCCTGCCTGGTTTCTCAGGGGCAGCCAGTGACTTCTGGAAAGATTAAAATCATGGCGACACAAAGGTGGCAAGTGCCAGAGCACCCAGCAGTGGGGTGGCATCAAAGGTGCTTGAGGGGCAAATGGGAATGAGTTTTCTTTTTATTGCTTTTAAGTTTCACTTATGTGTATGTGTATGGGCATGTATGCCGTGTGTGCATGTATACCATGTGTCAAGTGCTTATAGAGGATGTTGGATCCCCTGGAGCTGGGGTTATAGGTGATCATGAGCTGCTTAATAGGTCCTGGGAGCTGAACTCAGGTCTGCCAGAACAGCCGAAAATGCTTTTGATCATGGAGCCATCTTTCCAGCCCTAGGGATATTTGTTTGCAAAAATTTTTATAACCCTATTTATTTATTAAAGTGGGAAATTACCAATACGGAGTCAGGTAGAAATATAAGGGTATTTAATAGGGAAAAGCCTTACTTACAGAGCGACCTAGCCAGCCGGTGGGTCAGCAGCCTGTACCGCAAGCAGCAAAGAGAAACCGAAAGTGCAAACGCAGTCACACTACGTCACTCTGACCATGCCCTCACAAGCGTGGTCAGGCACACCTGTAGCCAGCCCCTAAGTAGGCGTGGCTACAGCTTCCCCTACAATTTTTATTTAATTAGTTTTTTTTTTTTTTTTTTTTTTTTTTTTTTTGTGTGTGTGTGTGTGTGTGTGTGTGTGTCTATGAATGCCATGCACATATCTGGAGGCCAGAGGACTGTTCATGAGAGTCAGTGCTTTTCTTGGGTCACATGGGTCCTGGATGTTGAACTCAGGTTGTCAGCCTTGGTGGCATGTGTCTTTACATGCTGAGCCAGCACATCAGCTGTGGGGGATGCTTTTTAGTATATGAGATCCCTTATCAGGTCTGTGGGAAGGATCATGTGCCAGGATGAATTTCCTGGATGGAAAGAAGGAGAAGGAGAGCACACAGCAACCAGCCTCAGCAGGTGTATTTCCTTGGCCCATGATTTGGAGCCTGTATTTGTCACCCTTCAAACTTCTTAGTATGTGGGTGATCACTATGCCATATGAGTCAGTCCAACCAGCACCAGATGGCAGATACTCGATTGGTTTGTTATGCCCTAGTCGAGAAAATCCCCAAAGACCACCCGGAAGACAGACCCATCGAACTGCAAAAGCAAGGTTTATTGTTCCATTCAACTATGACAGGGACCTTGTCTAGTTAGCTGACACAGCAGCCACCAGAGAAAGTGAGTTCCTTGTCTACTCCTAGGATTTTTAAAGGAAAAAGCTGCAGGGCTACATCGGTGTGTGGGGAGAGGTATGGGTCAGTTTCTGATTGGTTGAAATTTGGGAACAATTAGGGGAATTTTTCAAAGTCATATTTTGGCATGAAATACCTGTGTACTGATTATTCTCATTGGTCGGTGCTAAGAGAGAACATTCTGTGGTTTCTATGGCTTTGTCTTGTTACTTGCAGGTGGCCTGTTGCACATAGGTACCAAGAGTTTTCAGAACTGAATATCCTGGAGACTATATGGGGAGGTTTTGGTCTCTCCTGGAGTTTCTCTATGGTAAACACAGTTTCCAGGAAACAAGTATTTAGGAGGCTGGGGGGTCTGGAGTTTCTTTGCGTTCAGTTTTGGCCTGTTGCATACAACATAGTCTCCAAGAACTAAGTCTCTTGGAGACTAAGGGGGAGGGTGGACTGGGTTTGTTCTGAAGGCTTGAAAAGCCTTTTTGAGTTTAGTTTAACCCTTTCAGGTTGACTTCATGAGGCATTTTTGACTATAGCTTCTTTATTATTGTCTTTTTTTGTTGTTGTTTTTCTGTATTGCTTTGGAGACAGGGTTTCTCTGTATTGCTTTGGAGGTTGTCCTGGAAGTAGCTCTGTAAACCAGGCTGGCCTTGAACTCACAGAGATCCTTCTTCCTTTGCCTCCCAAGTGCTGGGATTATAGGTGTGAACCACCAATGCCCAGCTATTGTTTTTTTTAAAAATATCTTTGACATCAAAGTCAGATGGAAAAAGATCACTTGGCAGCAATGGTGTGTGTGTGTGTGTGTGTGTGTGTGTGTGTGTGTGTGTGTGTGTGTGTAGCTTGGAGGAGCAGTGGTTAGAGAAAGGACGGTAAATAGATCAGGTGACTCCTGCTTTGTTTTTTTACTGAAATATCTACAAAGGCCCAGTACAATAGACACTCACAGTACCTCTCCAACTGGACATTCTGTGTTAGCCTATTGAGGCTGCTGTGAAAAAAAAACAAACAAACAAGACAAAACACTGAGATTGAGTGGTTTGTAAGCAGCAGAAGTGTACCTCTTACAGGTGAGGGAGGTTGGGAGACCAGGGTCAGATTCTGAGTCTGCCCAGGGCCTGTTTGCTGTTTCTTGAACAGTGACTTCTCATAGTGGAAGGTATGAGCAGAATGGGGTGGGGGTCTCTTCTTAGAGCGCTAGTTCCATTAATGAGGCCTTTGTCCTTGTGAACTCCAAAAGGCCCTAACGTCATAGTACCATCATCTTGGGAGGTTGTGATTTAAACATCATCTAAATTGGAACAGGGCATAAACATTTAGTACATTGTACAATCTGACTAAAGAATCTGAGAATGACTGACTGTAGTTAAAAGCAGATGAAACTGGGGCAAGAAAAAGATAATAAGAAAGCTTAGCTTTGGCTTCAAAACAGATGTCCGAAAAAGAAGCATTCAGGAGATAGCGTACAGCTCCCCACCACCGGTCCTCTCACCAAGAGAACCTACATTTTGTATAATTTGAAAAATATCAGGTAGAATTCTTGAAAATGATCACTTGCAGACTGTGTTTGAGGTTGTAAAAGTACATTAATATTTCCCAGGTGCCTCCTTCCAGCCTTTCTCTATCTAGGCCAGTGATTCTCAACCTTTCTCATACTGAGACCCTTTATTACATGTTACGGTGACCCCAACCGTAAAATTATTTTTGTTGCTACTTCATAACTGTAATTTTGGTACTGTTATGAATAATAATGTAAATATCTGTTTTTTTTTCTGATGGTCTTAGACCTGTGAAAGGTCATTTGACTCTAAAGGGGTCATGATCCTCACTCAGGTTGAGAACCATTGATCTAGGCACAGATGGAGAATATATAAAAATCATCAATTTATTTCTCTGTGAGTGAGTGACTGTATTTAGTCATTGTTCTCTACTTTGCTCATTTAGGAACAGTCTTTCAATCAAGCCTACAGCTTATGGATATGGCTACTCTTGCTAGTCTGCTTGCTCAGAATTCTTCCATCTCTGCCTTCGGAGGCTGGGATTACAGGTGGACTACCACTTCCACCTGACATTTACATGGGTTGTAGGGATCCAGACTCTAGTCCTCATGAAGGTGAAAGTAAACAAGCAAGATATAATCCCAATGACTAAAGGTCTAAATTAGGATCAGAGACTTGCAGACCTTAGCAGCAATGCATGCTGGGTGTTTTTTACATGTACTCTATTGGTTCAAGCAAAGGAAAGAAGGGAGAAAATGTATGAAGTAAATAGTAAATAAATTAGAAGATACTTAGACAAAAACCCACATGGGACTGAGAAGCAGCCTGAGGCATATTACTTTGTAACAGACATAGAGTCTAGATTGATGCTTCACTGAAGGAAGAGAAAACAGTACTAAGGGATATATGGGCTTTGCTTTTAGACTAACTGTTCCTGTAACACAATGTTTGTATTCAGATAACCCTCATTTTATTTAATAATAAGCCTCCACCCGTGCAAGAGTAGCACCTCTGGCAGTTGGGATACAGTAGACATTACCATAGGTGTGCATATACAGTAGAAATTGTCACAGGTGTGTTTATGTACATTAGGCATCACCACAGGTGTGTATGTATAATAGACATCACTACAGGTGTGTATGTATAATAGACATCACCACAGGTGTGTATGCATAATAGATATCACCACAGGTGTGTATGCATAATGGATATCACCACAGGTGTGTATGTACAGTAGACATCACCACAGGTGTGTATGTGCAGTAGACATCGCCACATGTGTGTATGTACAGTAGACATCACCACAGGTCTGTATGTACAGTAGACATCACTACAGGTGTGTATGTACAGTAGACATTGCCACATGTGTGTATGTATAGTAGAAACATACTATCTATAGGGTTGGGTGCTAAATGTGGTTTCAGGTATCTTCTGGAGGGTCTTGGAGCACATCCCCTTGGAAAAGGGAGGATACAATGCTATATAAATCAAAGTCAACCAAGGAACCTGAAACATAAAAAACTGCCAACACTAAGACATAAAACCAAATTATCATTGAGAAAACATAGTATATAGAGCAAAATATGAGAAATCAATTCATATTAGGTTAAAAAACAACAAAACAAAACAAAACAAAACAAAACAACAACGACAGAAAAACCATAAAAACCCAGAATCTAGCATTATGCTGTTTTTTTTAAAAAAGCTAAAACAAAGTGAGGCAAATATTTAAATGTAAATGGAAAGGCAAATGATGACAATGAAAAACAAAGCAATAGTAAGAGAGTGTAAGCATGACTAAGAAGAACTTAGGGAGGAAATTAAATGGGATTATGAAAATTTTTATATTACTAAAATGAAATTGTTGTCAGAATACATGAATTGCCATGCAGTACAAAGAAAATACCATTGGCTGTAGAAAGAGAACCCAAACAACATCAGCAATAAAATGTGATTTGAAATACATATTAACATATATTTCAGAAGCAAAGCAAAGAAGAAAACAAGATACCTGTCCAGTGAACCAACCCACCAAACACAACAAGACACTCACCCACTCAACCAACCTACCTCACAAAACTCAGAAAAAAGTTCCTGGGCTGGGAGGGATGGTTTAGTGATTGAGTGCTTGCTGTGCAAGTGGAAGGATTGGAGTTCAGATCCCCAGATCCTATGTAAATGCTGGGTGGGCAGGGTAGGCCACATGTATTTGCATTGATGGGGTCCTGAGCAAGACTAACCATAGCCATGAGCTCTCTGTTCAATTGGGAGACTCTGTCTCAAAGAATAAAGTGGAGAGTTATTGAGGAACTCTTCTGATGTCATCCTTAAGCCTCCACACACATGGGCACATGGATCCACACACATAGCCATCTCTCCAACCCAAGCCCTTCCCATCATCACCATCATGATATTTGTGGTCTTGAACAAGAACATTATCGAATTGACAGTCTCTCCCTATCTACAGTATGCCACAGTTCCTCCACTAGCTAAAAGTCTTATTTGTTTGCATGACCTCCTTGGCCTGGCGTGCCTGAGTTCACAGCTCTAACATGAATAATAAAAACCCCAGTTGACAGATATTGGGGTTCAAGCTGAAGATCAGACATGCAAAGTGGCCAGCCCTAGAGAGTTTCCACCTCTACCAATGCTCAGACCAAAGGGTTGATCCACCGAACCTCAGATTGCATCTCCAGACTGCACTGCTCCTCAGATTCACTCAGACTGCCCTGAGTTTCTGTCTCTTCCTGCCTTATAGTCCTCTCTCTGCCCAGCCATATTACTCCTGTCTTCATCTCCCTAGTGCTAGGATTAAAGGTTTGAGCTCTGTTTCTCTTTTACACAGATTCACTGTCATGTAGCCTGGGTTGCCTTGAATTCACAGAGATCCATCTGCCTCTGTCTCCTGTATGCTGGGATTAAAGGTATGGGCCACCACTGTCCAGCCTCTATGGTTGTGGTTAGTTTTATATTCTGATCTCCAGGTAAGCCTTATTAAATCATAAACAATATACACAACCCCACCCCCAGAAAGTCAGGGTTTCAGAACTTAGATTTTTAGTATTTTCTTTTGTGTTGGAAGTATTACATAGGACTTTTCCATCAGAGTCAAAGGGGCCAGGACTGGGGCCCTCAGCAATAATGTGGAGTAAGCTGAGAAAAGTCATCATGGAAAAGGCTGCCATTGGGCCATGCCAAACTCTTGTGAAGAATTACTGTTTGATCTGATTGAAAGGTTAATTAGACAATGTTCTTTCCAGAGGTGGAAGAAGAATCAGCAATGATTGTCAGCAGTCACGGATTTTGGTGTGGTTTCCTGATGGAGTTCTGAGGTTCTTATACATCTCCTGGCTGTGTTTAGTTCCTAGGTGTATTTGTGATCATTTTGTTAGTTACTAAGACAGTGGTATGCCAGGGGTTGCAGAATGGTCCTTCCAAAGAACTAGCATGTCAGTGACAAAACTGACCCCAAGTCAGGGCTCTTTTATTTAACACTTGAACTGAAAAATTTTAAGAATGTCAGATGGAAACTGTTCCCCCCAAGATAGGCCACACCCCCATTTACTTTATATATATATAAAGTACATATATATATATAAATGTACATATATATATTTAATCTACTTATAAGAAGCATTGGAATTTATTTCAATCACATGCTTCATGTATCATTTCATACACATTGGAATGAACTCAGGTAAGGTTTCGTTTGTAATAAAAATTTGTTTTGAGTGAAAAAAATATATGCCTAAAAATAAGAATATGGGTTTCTATGGTTCTTAGCTGGTGAAGTGAGATAAATTGCCTGGTAAGTTGCCTTTCTCTTTGGAACATTGATCAGCCACCACCATGGCTAGCCTAGTCTCAGTAGCTCTGTTTAAGCTTTAGGAGCTATGAAAAATAACATTTTTGAGATCATCTGGTGTTGCAGAACAAACTGGGCAGGAAAATCACCCTTATTTCTCTAGTCAAAAAATGTTCTGTACAGCCAGTAGCCAGCAGAACCAATACTGTGCCCTATTATATATTAGATTCTCATTTATTCTTTTTTAGCTGGGTGGATAGTCTCCTAAAGTGGTACATACGGATAAGTTACATCTATATGCATTTAGTCCACCTTAAACTAGACTGAAAGCCAATTCCATGTTTCGAATCCACACCCAGTTTCCACATACCTTCACTCTGCCTGTCCTTCATTGGAGTAGAGCAGGGTGTTTATCCCCCGAAGGAGGCTAGCTTTTCTCTGCTACAGGGTTTGTTTACTGTTTCACATGAGCCTCATCTTCTAAGACAGGAAGAGAAGTCCTTAAGGGGAAATCCTGTCACTCTTGGTATCTTGCTGGTTTTCAGGGGTGTGGAAGTAAGCACAGAAGGGCAGGGAAGCATTATCTCTGGACTAGAGGTCTGTCCCTTTGAACTGCATGGACCCCTTCTATGTGGACATTAAAAAATGTGTGAGAATTTGTAAAAGCTCACAGATGAATTGCATAATACAGAAATATTGAAAAAGGGTTGAGAGTTAGGTATAAATGCACATATGTAGAGAATAACATGTTTTATTACTTAGTGACATAAGTACATGAAAATCTATTATAAAAAGTTAAAATTCATCCAAATGTAGGCACTCACACTTAGACACTGCCCAAGGCATCACTTGAGAGCAGTGTTCACAGCAGTAAACTGAAATGGCACAAACTGTCATAATATTGCATGGGTTTCCTTTCTCTCCTCCCCCTTGTCTCTCCCGGCTTTCCTTCTTGGAAACTGAACTCTGAACCATCTCCATGTCAGATAAGTGCTTTTGCTACCATCGAGCTTCCATCCTAGCCTGACCTCTAAGACTCTCACAGCTACCCCTGCTTGATGCTGTGGAGTGCTCACACGCTCATGTGTCCATGCAAAATTCTGAGAGGGGCTGCTTGTTTCTGTGCAAATGGTTTGCCTTTCCAATAAGTTGTATGGTTGAGGGGAGCATGTCTCTGGAGGTGTGCTCCTAGAGTTTAAAGGCTTGTGCCAGCCCTAGGGTGCTCTTTCTACTTCTGCTTGCAGTTCAAGATGTAAGCACTCAGCTTGCTATGCCAGCCTCCACCCTTGCAGCTTCCCTGCCACGACAGCCTTTTCTCCCTCTGCAAGTGTAAGCTCGAATAAACCCTTCCTTCTATTAGTTGCCTTGGTCATGGTGTCTCATCACGGTAATAGAAAGGCAACTAATACAAATATGGCTTAATATATAAAAAGCAAATAAACATAAATATGTAAGATAAATGTTATCTGAAGAGAAATAAGGCATTAGTAGTTAAGTTTAGGAAGTGGAAAGTGGACTTTTTAGTGTTTGGCAGTTGGAGCCTGTAAATCCTACACTGTTCACAGATTGATTATAGAGCAATCCTGTCTGTATGATTTTTCTTAGGATGTTACACTCTTGATTATTCTCTGGAAAGCAGTAAGCTGAATACATGTGTTTTTATAAAACACCACATCCTATATGTTATTTTTATCTTTAGTTTGAGCCACAGTGATAACTTCTCAAGAAACTTTCAGTCTATGGCTCAGTTACCAGAAACAATGGCTCCCTCTGCCTAGGTATGGCCACTGATTAATGCATAACCTGTACATGGTGTTCAAAAGTCTTCAACAGACGTGATACGGGGACAATGCATTGGAGACAGGAGACAGATGGGGCCACACTTTCCTATTTCACAGACATTCTGTTTTCTTCTTTATCCTTCGAGAGGGGAAAAAAGGCATAAAAAGTGATCCTTTTATACAGCTAGAGGATTGACTTTGACAGGGTATAGAAGGCTCATTAAGGTTGATGTTGGTGTATAGAAAGGGCTGATTGTTAAAAGGAGAAATTTGTCTAAAGGGTTTTAAACAGCTCCTTAGGGGATAATCATGAATACTAGATATTTAAGATATTCTTGCACATATATTCACATTCCCAACTTATTTTCTTTGGTTATCTCTTTCCTTAATACTCTTGTCAGAGCTCTTGAAAAATTGTTTCCCCAGTGTTAGCCAAATATCAAGGAAATGGCACAGTAGAGGTTATAGAAAAACTATTTAACAACTGACAATTCAGTGTCCACCAGTCAAGAGGAGTCCCCATGAGCCAGTACAGATGCATAGTTATATCAGGACCTTCTGGCTGAGTGGCAACTTGAGGATAACAGGGGATGGCTGACCTTGGAAACTTCAGGATGTTTTCATTAGCTATTCCTCTCCATGAGAAGAAATGAATACACACTGTCTCTCTGCCGTTCTCTGTGTTTGTCTCTGTCACTTTCTCTAATAGGAAGACACAAAGTTTATGAGAACCAGATTAAGGGTCAGGCATATAGACTATGGCTATAAAAGGCTGTTTTCTGTTGCTGTTTCTATTGCTGTGAAGAGACACCATGACAAAGGCAAGTCTTATAAAAGAAAGCTTCAAACTGGGGGCTTGCTTAAAGTTTTAGAGGGTTGGCCATTATCATCATGGTGGGAAGCAGACAGGCATGGTACGGAGCTATAGTAGTTGAGAGCTTTACATCCTGATCTACAGGCAACAACTAGAAAAGGAGAGAGACACTGGGCCTGGCACGGACTTTTGAAACCTCAAAACCCAGTGACATGCTTCCTCTAATGAGGCCACACCTACTAATCCTTTCCAAATAGTTCACCCAATGGGGACTAAGCATGCAAATTTATGAGCCTATTGGGGCCATTTTCATACAAACCACCACAGGCACCAAAATATCACTGAAGTGAAAGCAAAATACAATTAACCCAGTACTTCTTATAGAACAGTGAAGTGTGAAGCTATTTCTGTGTTTTGAAATAAACAACTCCCTTAAGAGAAGTTAGTTTTGTAAATCTAGTACTTTGCAAAAATGCCTATTTCTATTGGCTTTTTTTTTTTTTTTTTTGCAAAGTACTAGATTAATGGAACCAGTGGTATTGGGGAATATTATTTTCCCAACTTTTGTTTCTGCTGCATTTGTTTACCTCTGTGAAGCTGTATTACTATGCTTGTCTAAAACACCTGCTGGTCCTAATAAAGAGCTGAATGGCCAATAGTGAGGCAGGAGCAAGGATGGGTGGGGCTGGCTGAGAGTATAAACAGAAGGAGAAATGAGGAAAAGGAGAAGGAAGCAAGAGAACAAGGAGAGGACTTCAGGGACCAGCCACCCAGCCATCCAGCTCATAGCAGTCCAGAATAAGAGTAAGTGTGGTGATATGTTATTTATAATTTATTAAAGCTTATCTGAATATTTGGAAAGCAAATCCAGCCTCAAGCTATAGAATTCAGGCAGTGTGGTGCACACCTTTAATGCCAGGATTTAGGATTAAGAGGTAGAGCAATCTCTGTTAATTCAAGGCTACCCCGAGCTATACAAAATATATCCAGTCCTAAAGAGACACAGCTCACACAAAGATGATTTTAGCACTTGGGCTCACATGCCTTTAATCCCAGGACTCATGAGGCAGGAACAAGGTCTCAGAGATAGCATTCATTCTCCAGGCACATGGAGGATAGGGCAGCAGACTGAGACTCAGTCTCAGAAGTGTCTAGCCATGTTAAGGAGAGCACCGCAGTCTGAGTCTGTGGAAATGTGAAGTCAGGAGCAACTTGAGGATTGCTCCTTCAGTCTGAGCTGAGGTAGACAGACGTGAGAGCTAGTAGTTGGTTGCTTTGCTTTTGTCTTTAGCTTGAAGCTTGAACCCCAATATTGGTCTCTTGGTCTTTTATTTTTCATGCTACAAGTAAGATTTACAAAAGTAAGAGAATAGGAAAAGCCCAGAGGCAAAAGGTAGATGTTAATTTAAGAAAAGCTGGCAAGCAACAAACCAAGATAAGGCCGGGCATTCATAACTAATAATAAGACTCTGGCCAGTCGTTGGTGGCGCACGCCTTAATCCCAGCACTTGGGAGGCAGAGGCAGGTGGATCTCTGTGAGTTCAAGACCAGCCTGGTCTGCAAGAGCTAGCTCGAGGACAGCCTCCAAAGCCACAGAGAAACCCTGTCTCGAAAACCAAAAAAAAAAAAAAAAAAAAAAAAAACTCTGTGTGTGATTAATTTGGGAGCTGGGTGGTGGGCCCCCAGAAGCCAAAAGAGTAAAAAACATTTAAAACAACACAGTGGGGATGCAGTAATGATGGTGACACCTGCCTGAAGGCTGCAGTCTTACGTATGCCCAATCTTTTTCTCATGGGCCAAACGTGCCCCAGGGCAGCTACTATCCTAATTACCTTTAACTGTCAACTTGACACAGCCTAGAGTCATCTGAGATCGGACTCTCAATTGAGGAGTTGCCCAGGTAAGATTGGCCTTTGGGCATGTCTTTTGGGGGAATTATTTTGATTGTTAATTATGTGGGTGGTCCCAGCCCATTGGTGACACTGTTACTTGGGTAGGTAGTCTTAAGCTGTGTAAGACCTCTAGCTAAGCAAGACAGAAAGCAGCATTCCCCAGTGGTTTCTGCTTCAAGCTCCTGCTTGAGTGCCTGCCCTGTTGCCAACCATGATGGACTGTGACCTG
Organism: Cricetulus griseus; assembly: GCF_003668045.3. Lineage (NCBI taxonomy): Eukaryota > Metazoa > Chordata > Mammalia > Rodentia > Cricetidae > Cricetulus > Cricetulus griseus. The sequence continues at coordinate 321,952,400 of NC_048595.1, read as the reverse complement.
GCAGTGTAAGCCAAACAAATACTTGCTTCTCCAAGTTGTTTTCAGTCAGATTGTTTGACTACAGCAACAGGAATCAAACTAGAACAGCTATTGATGTGGCCTCATGTGTTTATGGGTCATACTGTTGTGTTGTCTTGTAAAAAGGTTGGACATCCTTTTATACACTGAAGGGATTCAGATGAGAAACTGGAAGCGAATAAAGTCTTTAGGGATTGCTTTGTACTTGACTTGAGACTAGTGGCCTTAAAAGCCAGAGCTCCTCAGTAGTTTGTCACTGATAAGCTGAGTGACAGATGGCACATGTGTGCCGTATGACATTGTTCCTCTTGGTCTTTAAGGAGGTTGAGCAGAGCCTCAGAGGTAGAGCACACAGGAAGCCTCAGATGGACTCCGAAGGGCAGAGACTCATAGCATCCCTGTAATCTTTTTAAGTGTGCTCAGTGACACCCAGCTCATGGCTAAGCTGAGGGGTTATATGAGGCAGGAGCTCTGCCACCTACTTCAGCAGCTTCCTGTAAAGCTGTTGTCTGTTGTGTACAAGGGGCCCATGTAATATTGGAGAATTTGTGGTTTGGGTGCCTAAGGAGTAGATGGTGGCAGAAAGGTACAGATGTGGTCTATGCTCTAGATCTTGTCTCAGCAGTAATCTAAATACATATGTATGCATATAATTCAAATGTATTATATATAATATATATATATATATATATATATATATATATATATAGTTACTGTAACAAACTACCAAGATTTTAGTGTCTGAGTAGAACGTGGATTTACTCCCTGTTGGTTCTGGTTATCATCTGGCCATCTCCATTGGAGGCTCGAAGGGAGTCTGTTCTCATTGTGTTTTGGATTCTAGTGGACACTTGGTATTCATTGGTCCATGAACCCTTGCTCCAGGAGCATAGTAATAGCACAGCATCTCCAACTCTCCTGACTGGCATTTTTCCTTATCAAGATGTTTGTGATTATGCTAGGTCCCTGTAGATGATCATGAGCACCTCCTGATTTGAAGACCCCTAATGTAATTACACTTGTAACTTTGTCTTGAGAGGGAACAAACCATGTCCAGGCACTATAATGTAGATGCTTTCCATGGCCATCACCAGTCTCCCACACATATGACGGCTGCCTCTGTATGTTTTGCTACTGATTGAAGGGTGACAGATTAGTGTTACTGTTTATAGAAACTGTACACTTCAATATTATTTTGGTGAATGAAAAGAAAGAGTAATTAAATCTTTTAAAAATAGGATTCTTCCCTAGTATCTTGCATTTTATTTTTACTGTGCCCTCAGGTTAATGCTTCCAATTTCTTTAGATTCATCATGACACAAGCAGTAACTATAGCTCTTTCATAGCTCCCTGTGATCCAGAAGGGCGGTCTCCATGCAGGAGAACACTTCAATATTTAATTTATTGCTCTGCAAATACTGCCTGGCTGAGTGAATGGGTAAATGAAGAAATGAATTTTCTGGAGATCAGATTGCATAGTCTTTTAGAGAAAATTAATAGAAGCCAACTCATCAAGGGCAAAAAGCTTTCATCTCCACTGTTCTGATTTGTTTTGTTTTATATTGCATTTTAAACTTGATAATTTTAATTGAAAAGGTAGTTTGTGCTTATAATCTCTCTCTCTCTCTCTCTCTCTCTCTCTCTCTCTCTGCGTGTGTGTGTGTGTGTGTGTGTGTGTGTGTGTCTGTCTGTCTGTGTGTGTGTGTGTGTGTGTGTCTGTCTGTGTGTCTGTGTGTCTGTGGTTTGCTTTGGATGTGTTCCTCAGGGGCCATTTACCTTGTCTTTTGAGACACAATCTTTCACAGGCCTAGAACTCTCCAAGAAGGTTACCCTGGCTGGCCAGTGGACCCAAGGATCCCTCTGTCTCCATTTCCTAAGCACTGGGATAATCATCATGCCTGATTTTGTTTTACATGGGTGCTAGGGGTTGAACTCAGGTCCTGGTGTTGTGTGGCAATTATTTTACCAATGGAGCTATTCCTCATTCTAAAGGCAATTTACAATCTCTTTGTAGAGAGAAAAACACTTATATCATTGTCTTATATTTTTTAAGAGTCATTATTAGACATGCTGATGTACACACACACACACACACACACACACACACACACACACACACACACACACTTCACTCTGTAGCCATGGGTTCCATATATGCAGATTCTACTCATCTCAATTTGAAAGTGCTTAGGGCACATCTATAACAAAGTGGCAGAGTACTTTCTTAGTATGAGCAAGGCCCTGGGTTTGATCTGAAGCAAAAAAAAAATTCCAGAAAAAATTGTATTCATATGGAACCTGCTCAAGCTACTTTTGTCATTATTCCATAAGCAATACAGTATACAACTATTTACACAGTTATCCTATGTAATATAGAGATGATTTGTATGTGGAGTATGTGTGCAGGCTGTATCAATTTATGTGAAGGGGTTGGATATCCAGGGCTTTGAAATCCTTCAAAGACCCTGGAACCAATCCCCAAAGATACTGAGGAGCTAGTATATAAAAAGATGTGCATACATACATTCACATATAAGTGTGCTTGCTTTTTGCAAGAGAAAAGTTTGGATTCTGTGATGCTGTTTGTAAGATATAAGCCATAACAGCAAAGATAACAGCAATGGCCTGGTGGTGGTGGTGCATGCCGTTAGTCCCAGCACTTGGGAGGCAGAGGCAGGCAGATCTCTGTGACTTTGAGGCCAACCTGGTCTACAGAATTCCAGGATAGGCTCCAAAGCTACACAGAGAAACCCTGTCTCGAAAAACTGAACCAACCCCCCCCCCCAAAAAAAAAGATAACAGCAATGCATTACAATATTATATTAATGTAGACCCCTACAATACTTAGGTTTTTAAAGTGTTCTTTTTAAATTTTTTTTTCATTTATAAATCAACCAAGTTCCCCCTCCCTCCCCCTTCTCCTGTATCCACCTCCCCTTATCTCACCTCAGAGGGGGTAAGGCCTCCCTTGGGGAGTCAACAAAGTCTGAGAGGACCAAGCCCCTCCTCCCTGTATCAAGGCTGAGCAAGGTATCCCACCATAGGGAGTGGGCTCCAAAAAAACCAGTTCATGCACCAGGGATAAATCCTGGTCCCATTTCCAGGGGTCCCACAAACAGACAAAGCCACACAACTGTCACCCACATTCATAGGGCTTAGTTTGGTCCCATGCAAGATCCTTAGCTGCCAGTCCAGAGTCTGTGAGCATCCATTAGCTTGGGTCAGCTGTCTCTGTGGTTTTACCAATCATGATCTTGATTCCCTCCACCCTGCTCATATAAAGCCTCCTCTCTGTCTTCAATTGAACTCCAGGAGCTCAGCTGAGTGCTTAACTGTGGATCATAATGAGTTCTTATATGCACATATGTATACATATTCTTGAAAAATCTAAGGCTTTAGGACTCTGTTGCTGGACATTTTAGTCATGGAAGTTGGACATGTCTGGCTAATCTAGACCTCCTTGTCTGTGGGTCTTAATTTGTTTGTCTCTGGATCCTAAAGGGCCAGTTTCTATCTTTCACCGACCACGCAGAGTCATCAAGAAGGCATAAGAGCCAGAATGTATAAGGGTCTGTTATAAGTGCCTCATGCTCCAGCAAAGACTCCATAAGCTTCAGTTCCTTTCTTCAAGTTCTTGGTTACAAAAATTATTCATGCCTGTAGGTTAGTGGTTCTTATCCTGTGGGCTGAGAACTACCCTTCCACAGGGATCACATATCAGTTATCCTGCATATTAGACATTTACATTACAATACAAAACAGTAGCAAAATTGCAGTTAAGGAGTAGCAACAAAAATAATTTTATGGTTGGGGGTCACCACAACATGACAAACTGTATCGAAGGGTCGCAGCATTGGTAAGGTTGAGAACCACTGCTCTAGGTTATGCTTCCTGTTTTTTATTTTTAACATGGAAAAAAATCATTTATACAAATAGATAAACCAAAATTACTAATATTTTGCTAGCTGCTCATAATGTCTCTCGAGCAAACCCTCACCATTGGCATGAATGACTGCTGCCACTTGAGGCTGACTGTCAAGGGGTCAGTCACTTGTCTTACCTGGTTTTATTCTGCAGGTGCATAGACCTTCATTCAAGCACACAATTTTCCAATAGAAAGAGCAGAAAACAATAAGGGCTAACAAGAGTGGGCTGGCGCATGCGTCCTGCCTTCACTTTCCTCATTAAGTCAGAGGCCAGGAGTCCTGCCAGGCAGAGAGAGGCCAGCAGAGGAAGGCACAGTGGTACCCACTCTCTCTGGAGAAGTGAAAGCTGTGCAATTGTCCTAATGACCTCTCAGGTATTCAGATTGAAGTCTTCATTGCCCATGACAAATATTTATTAAGCCCTGCTTTGTGTTTGGTCTCTAGGTATAACGAATGGTGTGGCAGATGGCTTTAGGTTAAAAGACTTCCAACTCCATTTAACGCCTGGATGGACGTCCGGATTAGGTGACAGGCAAATGCTGCAGAAGTTAGTGCACGGCAAAGCCTTCTGCAGTGTGTTTGAATACTGAGATGACCCCCTCCCCCACTCCAGTCACCTCATATAGTTAACATTCTCACAGTTCAGGGAACTCTATAGGTATTACTTGTACGTGCTTGCTTATTGAATGAGTGGAGTATATTAGAATTATATCTGTTATCTAAAAGCAGGCTAAACAGTTATCACTGTGGCTTGCACAGAACAATGGCTACAACTGTGGGCTGGGAAGGAACCTAGAGGATTCAAGGTAGGTGTGGAAGAGTTCGGGTAGCTGCTCAGGTGTGATGTTGAGTGGAATCATCAGGGTGTTTACAGCCCTAGGAACTATGGTGCTGTCTGAAAGCATCAAATCTGGATGAGGAGGAGGACTGTGTAGCTTCACTGTGGGCGTAAGAGGTCAGGCCAGTGCATATTGGTACGAGTCTCCGGGCCTTGGGAGGCAGTGAGAATGGAAGGGGACCAGAGGGACAAAGCTGTCTTTTCTAAGTGTTCTCAGCTGTAGTAGGAAGGCTTGGACAGAGCAACCTGAGCTCTGTGGCCTTTTCCTTCCTTTTCATAGTGATTTAACCCCCTGGCTAGTCCCCATCCATTACTTGAACAGATAGGTAGAGGGTGGTGAACTCTGTCTGAAACACTGGGCTGGGGCAAAACGGGCCTTGCCCCCTTCCATGTGGCTTCGCCGGGTAGTTGAAGAGATGGACAAATGCTTATATTCTAGGATCTCATAGGCAGAGGGTGGAGAAGCCTGTCCCTGCAGAGGCCTGGAAGCAAGGCGGCAGGCATGGCAGGGTCTCTCAGGAACTGCTCTGTTTTATCATAGGGGAGGCAGGGCAGAAAACAGGAAGCAGTGTGATGTAAGACTGCAGAGTCTGGCCACAGGTGGATCCAGAGACTTGTTTCTATTTCTTATTTTCCTTCTTTTTGACAGTACTGTGGATTGAACCTGAGGCCTCACGCATGCTAAACTACAGCCTCAGTGCTCTGATTCATTTATTTCCCTTCCCTAACATATTAAGTGTGTGTATGCATGGTGTGTGTGTGTGTGTGTGTGTGTGTGTGTATGTGTGTGTGTGTGTGTGTGTGTGTTTCTGTCTGTCTGTCTGTCTGTCTGTCTGTCTGGGCATGCATGCCTGTGTGTCTGTGCATGCGTGCGTGCGTGTGTGCATGTGTGTGCATGTGTCTGTTGTTTGTTCAGAGGATAACTTGTGGGAGTTGATTATCTCTTCCTACTACATGGGCCCAAGGGTTCAAACAAGCATTTCCAAACTTAACCCACTGTGCCACCTCACCAGTGCTCCTCCTTTTCCTCCTCCCCCTGCTCCTCCTTCTGCTTTGACACTCATTGCAGGAATTTTAATCGCAAGGCAACACTCCTGGACTGTTAAATAAAGTTTACCTTAAATCAGGGGGTGGAGCTAGTAACTAGCTGGAATTGGTATTTGTATAGAGAATTTGTATAGAGAAGGCAAACAAGAAGAAAAGGACGGGGACTTCAGTTTGGCACTTCCTTTTGGTTTGGGGAGGAGTGAAGAGACACATCTCTTGCTGAGTCTCTAGTCAAAAGGCAAGGTCAGCTGGTTGTTTCTGGGCTTCTCCGATCTATCAGGTTTTCACCCCCACATCTGATTTCTGAATCTTTGTTGGTAAATAGAACGTTAGAGATTTGTGGTCGAAGCAGAGCCATGATCATGGGAATGGAAGACCCTCGGGACTGCAGCCTGAGAGGCCAGGAGGGCATTGACTGTGGGAATGTGGGACCACAGATGATAATTAAAATATCAGTAGATTCGTGTGCAGCTACTAAACTGACAGAAAAACATCAGACACTTCTCAGTTGTACAGATTTTTTTCTTAGGTTTTATTCATAATAATAAGCTTACCTCTGCAACCCAGCTAGACTTGGAGGAGAACCCAAAGAGCTTCCTGAGAGCAGAGGTTTGGGGTATTGCCAGCAGATGGGGTGGGGGCACTCTCCTGAGCTGCAGGAGAAATGGTCTATTGAGAAAGGTGCACAGAAGTCAAAAGAATCAGTTGTCGGTAGTTGGCAAAGGTGATCTTCTTGCTGTTCTTGCCATTCCTGGACACAAAATGCTCTGTCTTCCACGATGGTCATGCTTTCTTTCACCTTCCCAAAGACCACATGTTTGCCATGAAGCCACTTGGCCATTGCACTGCAGATGCACAACTAGGAAACATTTGTTCTTGGTCCAGCATTTGCCATGGATAAGATGCCAGCAGCTGGATGCTGGATGCTTTAGGATGAAGTGCTCATCCTCAAAGTTCTCTCTGTAGATGGACTGTGTAAATAGTGCCAATATGGTATGTGAAGCCACCCTGGCACATGAACCCTGAAATAATTTTGTGAAAGGAGGAATCCTTATATAAAAATCCTTTTTCTCCAGTGTTCAGAGCATGAAAGTGTTTGCTGCCTTTGGAACTTTGTCTGCAAAGGAGATGTGACCCAAGGGCCATTGGCAGTGATGTAAAGAATTCAGTGGGGATGACCATAGCTGCCAGCAAGAGGTGTCTATAAAGCCAGGAGTTGTATAGATTTTCTCTGGAATGTAGTTGTGTGTGAGGACTTACAAGCAACAGATAAATGCATTCCTCTCCACACTGAGCATGCTCAGACACTCATGTCAGGAGGACAGCCTGTAGTTTGCTTCATTCTCCCCAGGAGTGACTCTGCAGTATTGCACGCCTCAGAATCACCTGGGGGGGGGTTGTTGAGGATCTGTGGATTGCTGATCTCACCTCTGTAGCTCCTGCTAAGTTATATCTGTGTCAGACCCAGCAGTGAGTGTTTCTGGAGAGTTCCAGGGGTTATTGCTAAGTAGTATTCACCTTGAAACCATTTGAATTGGACCCTCGTTCCCAATCTGGCATCCCAGGACCACAACATCCTGTTACCCGGGAGTTAGAAAGACAGTCTTGGGTCTCTCCAAGATGCTTGGAGTTGACTCCAGCTCTGTGAGCTCCCCAGTGGGCTTCCCAGTGGGCTCTGGTGAACATGACAGCTGAGAATACTGCTCTAGATGTCTGTATACTTTAGCCACATCAAAAAGCTCCTGGGCCTGTGGAGTTGAGGCAGGGGAATACCTTCTTTATGTTCACCATTGGGTTGGGGGAGGAGGCAGTCAATGACCATGATAAAGATGGACTTGAGTTAGAGCCATGTAGCCTGGACACACACCTGCACGTCTGCATATGCCCCAGCATGGGACGAGCCTTCCTCTCAAAAGTGCAGCAGATTCCTATGCTCTAGACCACACAGAGGGCACAAGCACACAGATGTGTAATCATAGATTGAAAAGATAGACCAAACCAATGAAAATGCATTCAGTATTGTTATTCAAGAAGACGATGTTGGGACAATAAAACTGCAATCGGGTATGCTACAGCTCGCTCCTTAGAATGATTGACAGTCAACAAAATATTAACCTTACCACACATTGGCAAAGATGTGAGGCAACTGGCACTCATGCACTGCTGGTAGAAATGCAAAATGTACACTCACTTGGGAAAATAGTTTATCAGTCTCTTATGTTAACCGTCCACTTAACCATGTGACAGAGCCCTCCCACTCCTGTGTTTAACCAAAAATTGGAACATACGTTTACAAACAAATTGGAACAAACCTTTTAGATCAGTTTTTCTGGTGATACCTTCAGACTGAGAATACAGTCATCAAGAGGCACATGGATGGGAAAATATCAGAGAGCTAAACATGGGAAGACTATATGTCTGTGAAAGAAAACATACTGCTGATTTACACATGGATATATATCTTAGCTATTACCCTGCAAGATACCCTGTGTGGTAGTTTGAATATGATTGAGTCCCCCAAGCTCATAGAAAGTGGCGCTGTTAGGAGGTGTGGCTTTGTTGGAGTAGATGTGGCCTTGGAAGAAGTGTGTCACTGTGGGGACGGGCTTTGAAGTTTCCTATGTTCAAGATACCGCCCAGTGTTACAGTCCACTTTCTGTCAAGATGTAGCCAGTACCATGTCCACTTGTGTGCCACCATGTTGCCCACCATGATGGTAATGTACTGAACTTCTGAAACTGTAAGCCACCCCAATTAAATGTTTTTCTTATAAGTTGCTGTGGTCATAGTATCTCTTCACAGCAATAGAAACCCCAACTAAGACATCATGTCTATGAACACTGGACAGTGGAAAGCAGTGGCATAATGCAGAGGTATGGTTGCCTATAGAAGGAATGAAGGGATAGGGCGATGGAAGTGTGGTTATCTTGGTTATGCTGATGGCTTCATAATGGCATGTGAACTCCAAACTGGTCCATTGTGTAGTACATTGTGTAGTTTGTGAACAGTTCAGTATACTTCTGCTAGACCCCAATAAAGCTGAAGACTATGAGCTCTGTTTCAGAGCCCCTTTGGATAATCTGAACTGAAGGGCAGTGAGAATGTCACACAGAATGCCTTATGTTCTGAGGACTAATGGAGCCCCATGTGCGAGGCCTAAGTTGCATGAACATGGCCGTGAGGGGAGGTTTGTAAGTCTCAGATTGACCAGGTCAGATTTCTGGATTAATTTAAGTAGTCTTCAGGCCTTTACTGGCCTCCTGATGGTTTCAGGAGAGAGAGGGGGGAGGGACAAGGGGGAAGACAGACAGAGACAGCTGAGTTACTGAATAGAGAAAGAGACAAGTGCAAGAATGGACAGAATGTGTTAATTGTGGGCAGGGGTCAGACATAACAGGGCTGGGTGTGGCTGATGGATGGAGACTTGCCTCCTGCAGGGAAGAGGCAGAGATCACATACAGTCCTGGGGTAGCTCCTGGGGTGTCTGCTGCTCAGTTACCTTGTATTTCTTTCCCTTCCCTTTCCTTTCCTATTCCCCATCCCCTTCTCTCTCTCCCTCCTTTCCTCCCTCCCACTTCTCTGAACCCCTGTTTGATTACATGGGAAATGGGATAGGACCCATCTGCAAGTCTTTAAAAATATTTATTAATAGATTGTTCTTAGAGCATTCATAAGTATATAAAATATGTCCAAAGTACAGGGAGCTCCCATGTACCCCTCTCCACCCCACCTTTGTGTTTAAAGTTCCATTGGCTTTGACAGACACATGATATGTGTTGATTCTCCCAGTGTTGTCTACACCTTATCAGAACAATTTCACTACCATAGAAGTCCCCTGGGCCCCTACTCATTACTCCTTTTCCCTACCTCAAGACTCCTGGTAACCACTGGCCTTTTTCACTGTCTCCTTCAGTCCCTTCTGGAATATCGTTTAGTTGGAACCATATAGCAGGTGGCTTCTTTAGACTGGCATCTTGCACTTCAGATGTACACAAGAGTCCTCTATGTTCTCATTGTGTGATAGCTCATTTCCTCCTTTTTTCTCCCTAAAGTATTTTGGCTAAGTGTCCACAGTGGAGCCCCTTCTGTCAGAAATGGTGGGGACAGGTGTCCTAGTTCATGTTAACTGTCGACCTGACACAGCTTAGAGTCACCTGAGAAGGGAGTCTTAATTGAGGGACTGACTGGATCAGCTTGGTCTGTGGAGGATTGTCTTGATTATTAGTTGACACAGGAGACCCGGCCCAGTATACGAAGCACCAGTCCCCACGAAAGTGGTCCCGAGCTGTATAACAAAGCTAGCTAAGAGCTGGAGAGATGGCTCAGCCGGCAAAATCACTTGCTGCTTTTGCAGAAGACCAGAGTTTAGTTCCCAGCACCCACATCAGGTGGCTCACAACTGCCTGTAACCCAGTTTCAGTGGATTCAATGACCTTTTCTGATGTCATGGGCACCTGCACACACATGGTGCACAAACATGTGTGCATCCCTCCCCATAAATAAAAATAAATCTTTAATTTCTTAAGGAAAGCTAGCCAAGCAATATAGTCTGTGAGTGAGACAGCAAGCTCATTGCTCTATGGCTTCTGCCTCAGGTTCCTGCCTGAGATTCTGCCCTGATTTCCCTCAGTCATGGAAATAACCTGAAGTAACCCTTCTCCTCCAAATTGCTTCACGTCAGAATGTTTCGTCACAGCAATAGAATGTAACTTGAACAGGGGATTTCTCAGAGGCTTGAGTCTACTTCCAAGGCCCTGCAGAACCACTGTCAAGGGTAGAAGAGGTGGAGAGGAAGGACAGAATGGACTGACATCCCCATGGCTGCCATGGATGCTGAGGATGTAAAATCAACTGGGAACTCAGCTGCTCCCCCTCAGCCTCTCTGATAATGCTGTTTCTTCCTCATAGCCAGTGTTACTATTCCGGGTTCAGATAGGGAAGGAGCTGGGAGCTGGTGCCAGGACAAGTCCCAGCAAGGGCGATTCAAGAGAATGGGGCAACAGGAGGGCAACAAAGGACTCCAGCTTTTTCAGGTGGCACCCATGGCACTCTGAAGAGTCAATTCCACTCTCAGGCAGCTCCTTGGCAGTGCCTTTTAGTTTCAGGGGCTGGTGCTTTGTCTCCTGGGGATAGGTTGGAGGTTTCCAACTTGGTGACACTTGTGGAGTATTCAGCCTTGATCACTGTAGAGGAAGTCTCTGCAGTGGGCTTGACTGACATAACCAGCATGGGTAGAGTCAAGGACGCTGACACAATGGAGTACTGGTTGACCTGCAGAATGGCAGCATCCAGAAGTATGTGGATATTGTACAAGCTCTGCAGCCTGCTCTCCAGGTTCTAACACCTGACATTTTCCAGTGACTTCAGCTCCTCTGTGTCAGTCCATCAAAGATTACATGGGACACTGGCCTGGGTGGACAGCCATGGGTAGAGTCAGGGGTGTACACATCTAGTGAATAGGTAAGAAGAAGGCAGGGATGGGGCTGGCCTCTGAGCCAGGGGCAAAGGTACTACTGCCAGCGGCTGTGGTTCTGGATATTCCACCAGGTTAAGAAAGGGTTCATGGAGGGGTCACAACCTCTCCTGAGCTTACAGGAGGTAGGACAGGTAGAAAAAGGCCCACAGTAGACTGCAGTGGGAACATGCCTAGGGTAATGGAAGAAAGGGAAGGTACCCTAGGGAAGTGTTGGGGGGATAGAGAAGCAGTGGTGGGGGTAGGGGTGGGGGTAGGGGTATTCCTTGTTGACAGACTTAGGAAGCAGTGGTGTTAGTGATGAATATAGGGCATCCATACAGGAGGTAGGGTAGGAGTTCTGCCACTGGATACAGGAGTACATGCAGCTGGAATGGAAGACATATTGCAGGGTAATCTCTTGACACTGGTCACCATCTCTTCTCAGCAGATGATGCTGTTACTGTTCATTGTCTTGGAGTTCCCCAAGGGTAGCATCTGGGTACAGTGTGTTCGTGTGGTGAATGGTTTAGCATGACATGAGAGTATCTTCTGGAGCTTTATTTAACCACTTCATGGGCAGGTCCATGGGCCAAATGGCAAAGAGTGGGAAAATGTGATTATGGTGACCATGAAGACCATGTACAGCAAAACCTTGATGGAGCCTATAGACAGATCTGTGTAGAGCCTATATATGGCCTTATTGTTCCAGGTGTCCTTGTTCTGGAGGCTCGTGGAGTGCATCACATATGTGACGAAGATCATGTGCAGATTGGTCATCAGAATGGAGTTCTCAAAGCCAAATGCCAGCTGCATGGAGGCTGCATGGGTCAGGATGCTGTGATACCTCTGAGTGACAAGAAGTCATCCAGACTCCCCAGGAGGAGCATCAGGGAAGTGATATGGCAGGAGATATTGGGACTGCTTTCTATAACGTCCGTATTGTCCTCATCCAGCCAGTGAAAACATCAGAGAAGGGAAGAAGAGTGAATAGCATGATGGAGTAATGCAGTGATGGAGTGAATAACATGATGGACTTACCTCAAAAGACAGAGAAGGACAGACAAGTCTCACTGACAGCATACCAGCCCATTCCATCGCCAGGACCTTCAGCTGCCTAAAGAAACTTTGCCCATCACCGTGAACAAGAGGGAAGGATGAAAGCCTGGATGTAAAGAACTGCCATGTTGGGGCTGGACTTTATCAGGTACCCTGCAGTGAAGGTAGAAATGGTATTAAATTCATAGGCATGAGCCACCATGATCCCAGGTGATGCCAATCTGGCTGCCATTATCATTGTGGTATAGAGTATTGCCCTGGCTGGGAGCCAAGGAGCCCACTGTCCGGAGCCTTCTCAGTCTCCAGCTCATTTCTTCTTACCATCGAGTAAGATTGCATCTTAAGGATGGACCACATCTATTGAAAGCGTTCATGGTTACCTCTATTTTGTGATAATTAGGAATAAAGTGACTGCCAACATCTGGGTACAGGTGTTTGTGTTGACCTGTGGGCAGACACCTGGAGCATGATGACTGGAAGTATGGTAAGCCTTGTGTTTTTTTCTTCTATGCCTCTGAACTGTCTTAAAAGTGTCTGTACTGTGGTGATATATTATTTACAATTTAATGAAGATTGCCTGGAGTATCAGAAAGCAAAGCCGGCCCCACTAGTTAGCTGTAGAAACTAGGCAGTGGTGGCACACAACTTTAATCCCAAGACTCGGGAGCCAGGCAAATGGATCTCTCTGAGTTACAGGGTCACCCTGACCTGCACAAGAGTGAAGAGTAACAGAGCTTATACCTTTGATGTCAGCACCTGGAATCACATGCCTTATTCCCAACACAAGGGAGGTGGAGACAGGAGTGATATGGCTGGGCAGAGAAAGGAATATAAGGAGAAGGAGACAGGATCTGAGGGTCTTTTGCCTCTGAGGATTTGTGGAAATAGGATTGCCATTTCAGCTGGGTAGAGGTAAGATCGATTCGTTTGGCTGCTTTGCTTCTCTGGTCTTCAGGTTGAAGCTTGAACCCCAACATCAGGCTCCAGGTTTTTATTTCTTGTGTTACACTGCACCATTTTGAAGTGGCAATACAAGTCAATATGAGTGGCTGCACACATCCTGCATTTGGTGTTGTAGTTGCCACTGTTTTGGCCAACACAGGACTTTATGTATGTATGTATGTATGTATGTATGTATGTATGTATGTATGTATGTATGTATGTATGTATTAAGATTTACTATGTACACAGTGTTCTGCCTGAATGTATTGCCAGCACACCAGAAGAGGGCACCAGATCTCATTATGAGCCACCATGGGTTGCTGGGAATTGAACTCAGGACATCTGGAAGAGTAGCTAGTGCTCTTAACTGCTGAGCCATCTCTTCAGCCCAACACAGGGTTTTAATAGCAAGTAGATGGATGTAAAGCTCTGAGCACAGGCCCTGGTTCAGAGGCTTTGCTTAATACCTTGCCACTGCTATGGCCATTTTAAATGTTTCTCTTGTTATTTTCATGTCTGTGTCTTTCTAGTTAACCTATTTCTGTCCTTTTATTTGAGACCCAGATCTTGGTCCTTAATCACTGGAAGTTCTTTCTCCTCTAGAGAAACCTCTACTCCTGTACCTTTTGTCATCCCTAAGGAGACCTGTAGTCGTACTTTCCTTTGGGTGGAAAGCTCACAAAAAATGACACAGAGACTTAAATTAATAAAGAAGCCTTACTTTAGGCTTGTTTCTAACTAGCTCTTATGACTTAAATTAACCCATTTCTATTAACTTACTTTCTGTCTTGTGGCCTTATTACCTCATCTCCATACTGCTCTTGCTGCTTGTTCTGTGTTTCTGGACATTCCCACCTTGTTCTTCCCAGCATCCTCTTTGTCTGGAAATCTTGCCTAGCTATTGGCTGTTCAGCTTTTTATTAAACCAATCAGGATGGCACATCTTCACAGTGTAAAAAAAATTATTCCCCAACAGAGACCAGAGTCATTTTATGGTTAAACATTGTGGTGGTTAGAATAAGAATGACCCCCATAGGCTCCTATATTTGAATGCTTGGGTCCCAGTTGGTGGAACTGTTTTGGGAAGGATTAAGAGGTATAACTATGTTGGAGGAGGTGTGTTTCTGGGGGTGGGCTCAGTCTTGTTCTCTCTCTGCCTCTTACTTACAGATAAGATGTAAGCTCTCAATTACGGCTCCAGACCATGCTGCCTGCTGCTGTGCTCTTCACCATAATGATCATGGACTCATCCTCTGAAACTATAAGCAAGCCTCCCATTTATTGCTTTCTTTTATAAGTTGCCTTGGTCATGGTGTCCATTCACAGCAATAGAAAAGCGACAAAGACAGCACCTTGTGTATTGTAATTGTCAGGATTCTTCAGAGAAATGGGATGCAATGTATGTGGGAGTAGGGCTAGAAATAGGGAAAGGGAGAGAGTTCATATAAGGACCTGCCACTCACATGATTCTGTAGGTTGGCAAGGCCATATCTGGGGCATGGGCCAATGGCAGGAGATGGGGAAGTATTGATGTTTATTGATGTTTAAGTCCAGAGGCATCTTCTGCTGAGTTTCCCCTTGCTCAAAAGCAGCCTTCAGCTGATGGGTGAGGCTCACCTACACTAGGAAGGACAATATGTTGGTCTTGGTCTCCTGATCTGAATGTTAACCCCTCAAAACCCTCCTCTATGTACCCAGAATGATGCTGATCAGTCAAGTATCTGGGCAGCACAGGACTGAGCTACCATTGTAGGTATGTAGATGGTGGTTTGAGATTTAATTAGAGGCATTTTGAACAAGAACCCTGTTCTGATGTTCTCCTGATTCAGGGCCATGAGAGATTCTAACACAGGCACAGGAAGCTGACTGTGGCCAGAATGAGGCTCTTCAGTCCTCTGGCTTCTGACCCAGTGTAAGGAGGAGGTGGGTAAACTGTTGCTACCCGGGTGATAATAAAATTGAACTGTTCCTGCTTGAAGAACTTCCTTGCAGAGATTAATTTTGAATTAAATGATAAATTCAAAACATTTTACAGAACAATGGCATTCATAAATGAACTAGGAGGACAAATGATTAACCATAATGATTTTGACTGTCCATCCTGCCTCTTTCCACTCTTACATCCTTTTTACACATTGGAAGAGATGGGCAATGACAATGGATTGAAAATTACACTTGCAGGGTTCCTGTTTTTCATTGAAACAGATTTTCATGGTCACTATTTTGTTCGTTGTTAGATACTGGCATCTGAGATCCAGTGAGTATAATGTTCCGGGAGTCTCCATCCCAGTCAATGTGACCACTCTTAGTCAATGACTCAAGTTGTATCTCCTGACATGGTCCCACCACAATCCCCATTTCTGCTTTCTTTATGTCGGCATATACATGATGTGTGATAGAGACCCTGTAATGGGGCTAGAAAAATCAGCTAAGCTGGAGGATGTGGAGCGAACAGGACAGTGACCATGGTCAGGCAGATGTCAACACAGGAGAAGAGCAGAGCTGGTTATTTTGATAAATCCAGCCACTGGGAGCAACCACCAGCTACAAACATCATTGAATCTCATACTTGCCAAGGGTTCTTTGAAGAAATAGGTGTGGTTGTAAGGAGTATGAGCCTGGGAGTCTGAAAGATGAACCTAAGATCCCAGTCCACCACTTTACAGGTGATGTTATTTGGCTCCTTAGTTTTTCTGAACTGGTATCACTTCTGCAGAGGGGGAAAAATTGTGGTACCCCCTTGGATGCTTGGCATCATTTCTGCAGAGGAGGAATAATTGTGATGCCCCATTGGATGTTTGGCATCATTTATGCAGAGGGGGAGTAATTGTGGTACCCCCTTGGATGGTTGGCATTATTAAGCTTTGAGCAGTGTCATTATTGTACTCGACCACTTAATGTTACCAGTGGAGGAGCTGAGAGTAGAGAGTAAGTAAATTTCTCCAGGGTAAGAACTGAAGATGGTGAAGGTTTGTCTTTGCTTTCAGGGTCAGCTATTGACACAATGACAATGATAAGCACATTTACTGTGGACCAGTAACTCTGCTGAATACTTTCTACTCTATTCTTGTTTAACAAGACCCTCCAAAGTTGGTGTTTGTATGAGGTTCCCTTTGCAACATGGCATTTCCACAAGTTTCATGGTTTAAGAACCACCTGTTTGGCCTCTGTGGTTTAGAAGTCTGGGTCTGGCATGACTGAGTCCTCTCTGGCTTTCTCAAGGATAAATTTAAGGTTAGAGAGCTCTATTTCTTTATGGATACTTTGGAAAAAGTCCACTTCCATGGGGGGATCTGGACCTGGATGCTGAGGGAAGGTAGGTGTTCTTGTTAGTATTTATTTACAAGCTAGAGCCACCTGGAGAGAGGGAATCTCAACTGAAAAAATATCTTCATCAGTCAAGGATGTGGGGTATTTTTTGATCAATGATTAATGTGGGAGGGCCAAGCCCATTGTAGCTGGGACCATCCCTGGGCAGGTGGTGCTAAGTTGTATAAAAAGGAAGTTGAGTGACCCATGAGAACAAGCCAGTGTTCTTCTATGGTCTGCCTTGGGTTTCTGCCTTGACTTTCCACCCTGATGGATTTCGAGCTGTATGCTGAAATCAACCCTTTCTTCCCGAGTTGCTTTTGGTATTGGTGTTTATCACAGCGACAGAAAGCAAGCTAAGACATTAGGTTAGTAGGGCTTTATTTTCTAAATATGCTCAGAGGTGAGTAACCAGGTAGATATCCTGCCTCTCTTCTGTCACCTTTCCCACTGTTGGCCCATGGAAAAGACCAGCGCTGAGTGGGACATTTGCAGATTTCCATAACTTGGCTTTAGTCCCCCGTGTAGAGCGGAATGTTGAACAGCATGTGTCAGGCTTTGCCTTGACTTCATAAGCATTCTCATAGGAGAATCATTGAGAAAGTGTTATTTTCTTGGAATTGGCTGTTGACCACAGACATGACATTAGTGCAATGGTGGCAGGAGGGGGACTCACCGCCATTTAGAAACACATGCATGGTTTGTGGCTACCCAGTATACCCTTGACATCTATCCAAATCACACTTGCTAAACTCTAGATGCCTCTTTCTCCCTGAAAGGTGGTCTCGAGAAGATGAGGAGAAAAGACAGGAACTCATTTAGTTTAGTAAGACATCTCAGCTTTGTTCTAAGGATGGGCACTAGTAGCCAGATGGAAGTTTTGAAAACTTCCTTGCTAGGGAGAATCAAAAGACTCAGACCTGTCCTTCTTGCATCATCGAGGGTTATACTAAGGAGGTATCATAGGGACAGACAATGGGAGTTGGGATAATACATTGAGAAAATGGAAGGTTCAAAGAAAATGAAAGGAAGATGTGTAGGTTTGCAGGCAATGTAAGTAGAGAAGTGGGAAATTCTTTGAAATGTTCTTTGAAGCCTATGTATATGTCTGGCCAGCAGAGAATAAGTGCTGGATTCTGTCCTCACAGCCTCTAGGGACTGTACACAAGCTAGCTCTTGCCTTCTTACACTTCTCTGGACTCCTCTTCCTGGATATATCTATATATAAATCTATGTATAGATTTGTATGTGGTTTGTATGTGGTTTGTCGCTCAAATGTTCCTTTGGTGGAAGCTGGGTCCTGATATGATGTTGAGAGTGTTGAGAGAAATACTGAGGTTATTGCCTTTGGATTTGGTTAATGCAGTTTTTGTTGGACCCCATTAGTTTGTCTGTATAAAAACTGTTACAAAAGAACAGTACAACTCTGGGATCTCTCTCTACAGTCTTACTATGTGGTCTCTTCTACTTGTGCCCATGGCATGACACCATCCATCATGAGATCCAGAGCTGACTTGAAGCCAGCACCATTTTTTTCTACCTCTACAGCTATGGTTTTGTTTTCTAATCTTTCAAGTTTGGTTTGGCAGTTCTGTTGAGTTTTTATTTGATGTTTATGAACAAATAAATGAAACAAACCTCTTTAATAAGGTAATCAACTTTGGGTATTGCATTATAGCAGGAGAAAATGGATTGACTATTTTTATGTCACTTAACCTTAGTGATATGTAAGGAAAGGCCCAGAACCACCTTTCCTGTTGTGTCTGCCAGGATTCCATGGAAGGAGACCAAGATTGAGATCAAGTGACAGACTGTTGTGTTTATAGATAGTGACCAATTATGGTTGTTGACAGCTTCATCAGACTGCCAAGTGCCAGGCTATGGGTTGGCTTCTGGTTATTGGCAGGGGCAGCTCCTTCAGCAGAATAGCTAACACACAGTTCCTGTGGACAGGTATCCCCAACTATCTGATCCTCGAGTTCAGCCTCCTTTGGCCTCATCACACTTGTGACTTGTGTTCTTCCAGCCCTCCTGTCATTTCATAACCACCCCATTGTTTCATTCTTTTCTACTCCAGAAGCCCCAAGAAGCTTGAAGTGGTTGGTGGCCCTTGTCAGCCATCTAGCCCATGGGAGGATCAGGAATTCCTGGGATAGCCTAGGCTATACACTGAGACCCTGATTGAACCTCTGTGCCTCCAGAGTCCCCAAGAGTTTTGTTTTCCTGGGTGAAAACTGATCTCACCAGTGTGCTTCTGGCCAGCTCCATGGCCACTCTCATGGGGTCTGGTTTTGCTTGCTTTTGTTGCCTTAACTTCCAACTTTGATTTGACATCTTTTTTTTTTTTTGACAATCAATCAGGAAGTTGATGGGCATATCAATAAAGTCCAAGAAAGCATTGGGCAGTGAAGAGTGGTAGAGTCCACTTAGTCATTGGAGTGTTAGCTTTTAGACAAGCTTGTCAAAATGTGACCCCACTGCCTGTGGTGCATCATGAACTTTAGCTGATCCTGGTAGCTCTTCCAATTTTCCATAATATGTTCTGTATTTCAAAAATGGAGGGAGTGGCAGCCAGGAAGATGGTTTACTTTCAGATAATCAAGCAGAATGTGAGTGATGGCTACTTTCAAATGCATATTTGAACATATTTGTTTTCTTGAATATATGTTTCAGGTGATATTTTGATTATTAGTAGAATAACAGCATAAATTCAAGGGATCTAGTTAGAGCTTTATTGGATTCATAAGGTTGGAAGTCTGGAGAAAGAGTGGACATCAGTGCTAGCTGAATCCAGGGGTTCCCATCACCATGGGGTGCTTTCTGCTCTGCTGGTGTTTAGTTTCTTCTTAGGCTGGAAGTTAATCATGGCTTGCATCTGACAGTCCAGAAAAGGATGTGAAGCTTGAAGGCAGACATTATTCTGGAGAAGGAGCTAAGGGTTCTACATCTTGATTGTCAGGCAACAGGAAGTGTACTGTGTTCCACTCTGGGTGTAGCTTGACCATAGGAGACCTCAAAGTCTGCCCCCACAGTGACATACCTCTTCCAACAAGGCCACACCTCCTCAAACAAGGCCATACCTACTCCAATAAGGCCTCATAATAGTGCCACTCCCTATTTTATTTTCAAACCATTTTCTTTCAAACCACCAGAAAAATCTTTTTTTCATATGTTATAGGTCCAAAATCAGTCATGCCCTACTGGAACCAATCACTAAGATAGAAATGTGCCACCTTTGGAGCAGTCTGAAACTGGAAATGCAATCTGCTTTCCCACGTGGGCTGTATAGAGGAGGGTTTTCCCTAGAGGGAAACAAGGATTTAGTTCTCAGGGAAGAAGGAAGGAAGGAATACTGGTATGATGGAAACTGTGGCTAGCAGAGTGGAAGCCACAAGTCCGAGTTTTGACTCATAAGGCCCTCTGCCATGATGAGGAAACTGGATGTTTATCATTTTGACTCATTCAACAAATATTTTGTTCCTGTGTTTGTGTGTATATATGTGTGTAGGCTAGAGGTCCACCTTGGGTGTTCTGCAGGTGCTGTCCAGTTGTTTATTAAGACAGGGCCTCATATTGTCCTTAAATGTACCAAGCAGGTCAAGCTGTTTGGTCAGTGAGCTGCAGGAATCCACTTGGATCAGTCAGTGCTGGGCTTATAAGTATGTACCACCAAGTCCAACTTTTCACAGGGGTTCTGGGAATCAGACTCAGGTTCTCATGGCTGTATGTCAAGCCCTTTGTCAACTAAGCTATCTCCACAGCTTTCAACAAATCTTTATTGAACCATTAAATCAATGCTAAGTATTTATGCCAAATTATAGAGGTAAAAAAGAATGTTAAGGACATCATCCTATCCTTTGAGAATTTTACACTATAGTAGAGAAGACTAGGTAAATATAATTATTATGAGAGCTACAGGAGGTTGTTGAATAGAGAAGAAGGAAGGTTTTATAAACATTGAGGAAGGAGCAGTCAAATGTTTAAAGCAGTGGTTCTCAACCTTCCTCATGCTGTGACCCTTTAATACAGTTCATCATGTTGTGTTGACCCCTAACCATAAAATTACCTTCATTGCTACTTCATAATTGTAATTTTGCTACTGTTAAGAGTCATAATGTAAATACCTGATATATAGGATATCTAATATGTGACCCCTGTGAAAAGGTCATTTGACCCCCAAAGGGATCATGAGTCACCGGTTGAGAACCACTGCTATAGAAGGATGTGAATGAACACCTGGAGACACGGGGAAAGGCATCCCACCCCGAGGGAACAGCACTTGCAAGGGTATAGAAGCACAGAAGAGGATAACGTGTTTCAAAAATTCTATCCTATCTGCATGTGGGGGACATGGGGGGCATGTGAGGATTGTTTAGAGATGATCCCTATGATCCTTGTTAGGGAAAAACTCGGATTTCATGGGAGGAGAAATTTAGTCAGTAGGAAGGCCAATGGCGGGATTGGAAAGGCTGCTGTGGCTTTGTGAGAACACATTAGGAGAGTGACCCTGAAGGCTGGGCAGCTGTTCCACAGCCAAGGCAGGGGAACAGGGATGAGGGCATGAACAGAGGCAGGATAGAAGGCCCAACAGAGGGAGATTCCGAGGGAAAAATCAGCAGGGCCTGGTGACGGTCTGGAGATGTTAGAGAGAAGTGAGGAAAAAGGACATATCTGCAGCCATGCCATCCTACACATGCCAGATCCTGGAAGCTAATCGGGGCTAGGACTAGTTAGAACTTGGATGGGAAAGAGGGGAGAGAGAGAGTGGCCGCCTGGGTGTGCCTGTGATGGTGTGTATCAGTAACTGAGATGGAGTCTGAGAGGGGAGTAGATCCCAGGTAGGTCGGCAAGTTCAGTTGTATAAGAGTGGACTTGTCTAGATCAGAGGTTCACAGCTGTGGGTGGCAACCTCCTTGGGAGTCAAATGACCCTTTCATAGGGGTCGCCTGAGACCACTGGAAAACACAGATACTTGCACTATGATTCATAACAGTAGCAACATTACACTTATGAAGTAGCAATGAAAATAATTTATGATTGGGGGTCACCACAACATGAAGGACTGTATTAAAGGGTTGCAGCATTAAGAAGGGTGAGAACCACTGGTCTAGATGACATATTGGACAATGGCAAGGACTTCATATCTAGAGTTTAGGAAAGGGCTTTGGTGGTGAGCAAGGCAGGTGGAATGTTTGAAGTAGATGTCTAGGAAATGTCATTCTAAGGAGGAAACATTCACACTTGTGTCTCACACACACTTCCTACAACTGTCCAGTTCTCCAGGGTGCCTTTCCTAATAGCTGTAGCACTACCCCCACTGATAAATGATGGAATAACCTCTTTCTTCCTGAGTAGTTTATGGAGCAGGTAGCTGCTTGTCTGATGGTGTTGTTAGCCTTGAGGTCAAGTGTATTAGTTATGACAGGATTCTTCAGCCTCCAGCTCCTTTTTATTCCCTCCCCAACTCAATACAGGAACATTCCAGTAGACCTCTCAGCTGTGTGTTAGCCATGATCTAGGCCAAGAGCTCAACTTGGTGCAGAACACTACTCTGGAACACTAGGTGTTGCTCCTGGTCACTCAAGTCAGCCTGGCTAAGCCAGGCTGAGTGATTATTGAGGATATTTCTTTTGCAGAAATGTCATACAGGATTTGAAGTCTTATTCAAGCTCAAATTGTATTCCTAACTTGGGCTCAAAAGCCATTTCATCTAACAAATGCAATGACCAAGACAAGGAAACTCTGCAGAGAAGAATTCTGTTCTATTTGGTCTTGAACTACTTGTTGAATGAAGGGTTGAGCGCACACTTTTTCAAAATCCCAGGAGGATTTTTCAATAAGTGATGTGCAATGTGTTGGACTTAACTGCCAATTTGATGGGTCTAGAATCAATTTAGGAGACATGGTGTCTCTATGAGGATGGTTTCAGAGAGGATTTAAGTGAGTGGGCGGGGCCTTCCCAGGCACTCTCTTCAGGAGTCTGCCTATTACTGCTGCCGCCATCTCCCGCTGATGTCAAACTCCAGATGTTTTGTTCTTCCCATGTGCACTGAACACTCGAAGCTCTCCAGGGACCTTGTAGGCATTTGGAACCCATTTTGAAAGGAGGCATCCAACTTTATGGGCCCAGCAACTACGGGCATCTCAGTCTCTCCAGCATGAAGGCAGCCATTGTTGGACTGTCAGGAGGATAAAAGGGTTTCTCTTTGGATTATTTGAAAGCCAACCTAATAAGTCCCCTTTTGTATACATTTACATTCTGTTGGCTCTGTTTCTTTAGAGAACCCCCACCTAATAAAGGACGAGACTGGGGAATGGCCCGATTGCTTTTTCCCTGTACTCCAGGCAGGTTCCAGTGAGGTTTCTTCTCTGTCCATTTGATCCTGACACTTCTGGCTCAGGCAGGAACTCTCACTAGTTTCTTGACTGGAGAGGGTGTCTCAGAAATGCAAACCATTGCCTGCTGGAACATTTTGAGCTTTCTGAGACACCTTGGAAAGGTGCTGCCTTGCTATAGCCATCCCTTATTGCTGGTGGTATGTGAGGCAGTAAGGTGCAGTTTGCACTGGTCAGCTTCTGATGACACAATATTAAAGAAAAACTCATGAGCTTTCTGGGAAAAGGAAAAATGCTGCTAGTTCGAGATAAGACGCATCCATCTTAAAAGGTGGTATTTCAAAGGGGGATTCATTGTTTGTTCTTTGCATGACATGCGTCTCTCTCTTCATACAGGCAATGTATCTTAGGTTGTTGGCCCATAAATGACATGTTCTTGCAGCTGCAATTATTATTTTATGAAAGTAAGTTATGGCAAGCTTCAATTTCAATAAAAACAAAAATGCAGTGAGTCCAATGATGCTTGATTCGTTTCTTATTTCCATCATCATGTTTTACCACTGAATGGGATTTTTCAAGGTTCTAGACCCTGGAGTATGGGCAAGTGAAGGTGAGAATTGCAGAAGGCTGTACGCCCTGCCAGTAGACAAAGTTTAGTTAATCCCCAGTTTCTACTCTCCTAAAAAATACCCAGAAGCCTTTTATAAGTGCCGCCACTAGATGTCACTACATATCAAGCTTCTTGAAACAGCAGGTGGGAGGCCTGCAGAGTCACTGTGCCTCTCATTCTATTAATGTTTAAAAACTGCATTTGTACTGGCTAGGTTTTCCACGTTGAATCTTTTATGTTTAATGTGACACTCATTTCTAGGGGCACAGCTTCATCCTGTTTGCCTATAAGTCAACCATCCTTTGGCTGGGGTAACTTCTCTGGTCTCTCTTCCGTCTCTTTTCCTATGAACATACTCTGGCACAAAGAGCTCCCTCTCCCCTCATTTCCTCTCTTACTCTTTCTCCCAGTCTTCCTTCTTTCTCGAGGTAAGGAGAGGTCAGAGGGCAATGTTTGTATCTTACTCAGTAGCTCTTATTTTTTTTTTGAGATAGAGTCTATTACTGAATCTGGAATTTGCTGGTTGGCTAGACAGGCTGAGCAGCAAATCTTTAGAATGTTCCCATACTATGATTATAGGCACAGGTTGCCATGCTTGGCTTTTTGCATGGGTTCTGGGGCTCCAACCTCAGGTCCCCATGCTTGCTCAGCCAGCACTTTACCAACAGACCATCTCCAAGCTCCTCATTCTGTGTTCCATCCATGCTGGTGAAATTCTTGTTCTCTGGCTGGTTTTGCCTGACCAAGTACAACATGACAAACTAAAATCCCTATGGCTAGGCTTCATGACTTAGGATCCTCAGGATCTGTGATTTCTTCATAGAGGTCACTCTGGCTATCTGGGCCTTCTGTAGTAACCCGTGTGAAGCATCTGGGGTGAGTGGAAAGCTGTACTGCTCTAACAACCTTCATGGAAAAGATCTTTGCTAAAACAAAACCTCTTTCTTTGAAGCCCATTAATCCCTTTATCTTTTTCCAGGCTTCCTTGTCATATTTTCTGTGACAGATCTCAGGGGACCAAGGCCAGCAGAATTTTCTGTCTTGGGAATATCTATCCCTATCAGTAACTTAGACGGTAGGAAGGAGAACTTGTGTCCCCAGAGGGACCCTTCAGTTGTGTGTTTGATGTTGACGGCTCTCTTTGTCATGAAGAATGGAGTTCAGGGGTGCCTGGATCATATGCTGCAAAGATAAAACTTTGGAGTTTACAATTTACAGAGTCCTTACATCTATCACATCACCCGCTTCTCACAACAATCTATTAAGGAAGACAGGATGGATACTTTTATTTCCATTTTACAGAAGAGAAAACAGAAGGTCAGAGAGGTTAAATGGCTTGCTCAAGGTCTTCCAGCTATAAAAACTTGCATCTCCAGCCTCCAGGCCTCTGAGCTCTCTCTCTCATGATCTCCAGCTGCTATCTGCTCTGGGAATTGTTAAGAGCTATAAGGAATGGATCTTTTAGCTGGGCTGGCAAGAGATTTGGTGCTAGAGATTTCGGGGCAAGGATGAAATGTCCTTTCCTGTTTCTTTGGCTGCCAACCACCTACTTTGCCAAGGCACCTACTCAAGGCACATGTTGGCATCTGAAAAACAATTGCTTGGCTGGCGTGGCTTGCTGATGCTTTGATTTGAAAAATAGGAGTATATAGAGGAAGCTTGTGGAAATACCTCACCAATCACAGAGGATTTAGAGATGACAAAGTTCATCATGTATTTATTTCTTTGGGGAAAGAAAATAAAATGAGAACTGAATGTTGTTAAGTCCAACTGGAATGTAAGTGGAAGCAGACAGGCAATGAAGACAATGATCCAGGGTCTGTGGTTCCTCATCCTGCCTTTCCGGTCTTGAGGCTGTCAAGCACCAGTCGGGGAGAGGCATGAAGAGGTTGCCTTTGTCAGAGCTGCAGCTCATGCCTGGCTGCACAGCATCTATAAAGCATTTTGCTAACCTGATGGAAACCACTAGCTAATCACTAAAATCATCTGTTAATCTGTTGAGTAGGACCCCTTTCCTGAGGAATGGAGGCTTTGAAAAATACTGCCTAATCGATGATGACGACAAAGCTAATTTTCTGCTTTAGCCAGTATTTGACTGAGAATGGAATGGGACATTGCTGCCATGTCTCTCTGGGACGGCTTTGGAAGGAGGGCCTAGGTGCAGATTTTGTGTTTGCAGACCCCAAAGGAGCTAGCTTTCCTGGTGCTTTGTTAAATTCTTGCTTTTGTGACAGATGCCTAATTGCTTGTTACATCCAGCCTGAGTGCCATGTGTGAGTGGACAGCGATATTTGCCTTTGATTCCCAGGTTTGGTTTCTCAAGATCAGCCCTTCAGTTTTCATTAGAGCTGTTGGGTTTTGACCTTGACTGCACATAAGAATTGCTTGGTGAGCTTTTAAAAATTGCTGATACCAGGGTTCCCCCTCTGGATGTTTGAGTTTAATTGGTTTGTGGTAGAGCCCAGACATGGGTATTTTTTTAAAGTGCCCCAGTTGATGGAATATGTGGCCAAGGTTGAGTGCCTCAGAGTAAGTTGCTTGTATAGACTGTTCTTCTCATGTGTGGGGGACATGGAATCCTATTTAGCCTAGTTTTCCATTTGTTTTCCCCAATGGTAGAAATTTGATCTATGTATTAAAATGAGAAACCTTCACTAGTCAGTAATTATTTCATTTAAATGCTAAGTTGAAATATCCACTATCATTTGGGCATAATTTGTACTACAGTATAATCCAGTATTTCTCAAAGTGTATTCTTTTGAATATTTATTAATTTGAGACAGGGTCTGCTATAACCACGGCTTGCCTTTGAACTCTGTACATTGCTGAGGACAACCTTAAACTCCCTCCTGATCATCCTGCCTCCACCTCCCATGTATGGGGGACTGTAGCTATGCACTGCCATGCTAGATGCTATGTGGTTCTGGGGATTGAACCCAGGGCCCTGTGCAGGCTGAGCCAACATTCCACCCACTGAGCTGAGTCCCTAGTCTTTTTTTGTAATTTATGTAGGATGTTCTTCATGCTTGCTAACATGGAGATTCCTGAGTCACAGTGGAGACTTGACTAGATTGCTGGATTCTGGTGGACAGCCTGGACTCTCATTATGGCAGCTACTGTAAAGGTTCTGGGGGAGTTAGCGCTAAGGTGTGGCCATCTTAGACTAGGGCATTGATATAACTATGCCTATGGGGTTTACTTTTGCTCTTTTATTTTTGTGACTACTAAATTTCTATCATGTGGCCTTCTGTCACAGCTCCATCAGACCATGCACGTTTCTCTTTGTGGCTTGTTGGCTGCTAAGTCAGTCTCATTTAGCCATTTGACGTTCCTGGCTGGCTGAAAGGCCCCTTCTCTCAGTTCCATTCCAAAGCAGAAAAAGGAAAGACGTAGAGCAGCAGCCTGATGTCTCAGGTCTGCTGCAGGATCCCGGATCCTCTATTTCCATTAGCAGTTTCCCTGAGGTCTGGTCTCTGAGGCATCCCAAGCTTGCCAGGCCATTGTGTATCCAGCTGCTTAGTGTTTGTGATTCACATCGTTCCTTCAGGGCTGTTATGCACGAGATCAGACACCTTGCCTTTTGGGCAGGGTTTTCTCTGAAGGGTTTGGAGCTTCAAAGCCAAGTTGTATCTGTGATTAGAGAGCACAGGGTCACTGTGGTTTCTATTGTGTCTGCAATCTTTCAGATCCCCACTTTGTTATTATCCCTCTCCTGGTTATGACCTCTCTCTCTCTCTCTCTCTCTCTCTCTCTCTCTCTCTCTCTCCTTTCTTTCTTTCTTTCTTTCTTTCTTTCTTTCTTTCTTTCTTTCTTTCTTTCTTATTAGTTGGGATTTATTTATTTTTATTTTACCTGTACAGTGTTTTGCCTGCGTGTATGTCTGTCTGTGCACCATGTATGTGCTCAATAACCAGGGAGGACAGACAAGGGTGCCAAATCCTGGTGGACTGTAGTTATAGATGGTTATTGTCTGCCTTGTGGGTGCTGGGAGTTGAACCCAGGTCTCCTGGAGGAGCTGCAGTGCTCTTAACCTCTGAGCTATCTCTCTAACTCTATGGTGATTCTAACAATAAATAGTTTCTGTATATATCCCTCATATTTCTACCATGGTGTGTTTTATAAATCAAGCTTCCTTGAATCCTATTCCCACTTCTAGTGAAGAACAAGGAGATCATCTCCAAGTCACAAGGTCAGATTGATCACACCCTGAGACTGTCACTATATCACCATCATGTAGAAAAACCACAAGGAGAAAATTATTCAGCTTGTGTAAAAAGAATCAAGTAGAAACTTTAAAGTTGGGAAAATAGAATCATCAAAATAAAAAGCTTAGAGATAGATTGTAGTATAATTACATACAGATAAGGAGATAATTAGTAATTTGGAAGAAAGACTTGACCGTCAAGAAGAGTTGGAAGAGAATCCTTTGTTGGATTCTATTGTGGTTGTAGAATACATAATATAAACCCCAAGATAGCCCAGAGTAGTTTCTTATTCCTGTAATCCCAGCACTCAAAAGGGTGATCACCGTGAGTTCCATTCTAACTAGGGCTTCCTACTGAGTTCTATGCCAGCCTTGGTTTTAGAGTAAAACCATTCTCAAAAGATTTACAAATAATCGTGTAAAATTCTGGAATTACCTACAAGGTGGTGACATTTAGGCAGATAGCAGAATTATCTCACCACAGATGCCAAGAGACAGTTGGCACCTGCAATCTCATGCCATTGGTGAATAGCATAAGCACATTTAAACAGTTCTGTGCTTTATTCTTTTGGTAGATTTGGTGATTACCGGAGAGTAAAATTTCTTTATGTACTTGCTACCAGGTAGGATGTTGCAGTGAAATCAGGTCTCAAACTGATTCCTGCCCCAGTCTAAGATGTCTTTTTAATTTGCCAGTTAAAAATAATAGTTATGTGATTTTATAAAATCAATGAAATCCTACTTCTCCATCCTTTAGAGATTGCACCCCTATGGCTTGTACAAAGCTTCTCTAGAAGCAGATATGATGGTGTCCATGAACAGCTCAGATCTTTCCCATTAAAAGAATCTTTTATTAAACAGTGAGACACAGGTCAAAGAGGGCCCATTGCTCTGCCTGGACCAAGGTGCTGCTCTCGGCTGTTTCTGTATCCTGTTCACACCACAACAGAACAGACATCTGTATATTTTCAGTTACACCACTTGGCTTGACCACCAATTATTTTAACAACAAAAGATGCTTCTAGACCATATTGCTCTCTGTGTAGTCTTGGTATTTTCAGGGATTGCAGAAATTGTTCCTGGGGAGTCTTTTATTCCTATTCTTATTTAGTCCTGAGAATTGAACCTAGTGTTCTTCACATACTAGGCAAGTGTTTTCCATTCAAGCCCATTTTCAATACTTTCTTAAAACCTTGTTTTTTGGGGTTGGAATGATGGCTCAGTGGCTAAAAGCACCTGATGCTCTTGCAGAGGAACCAGGGTTCAGTTCCCAGCACCCACATGGCAGTAACCCACAGTTACAGAATTGCCATGTAACTCCAGTCAAGGAGATCCAACATGCTCTCCTGGACTCTGCCAGCACCAGGCATGCATATGACACACATCCATATTGTCAGGAAAAACACTTGCACACACAAAACACAAAATGAAGCATTGAAAAAACATTTATTTTTTACTTCGAGACAGTTCTCACTAGTTTAAGACTGACCTAGAACCCACTGTATATTCCAGGCAGGCCTTGAACTCATGAACCTTTTAGTGTTGTGAATTGTTAGAATTTCAGGCCTGGGGTACCAGACCTGACTTGGATGTGTGTGTGTGTGTGTGTGTGTGTGTGTGTGTGTGTGTGTGTGTGTGTGAGTGTGTGTGTGTGTATGCATATGCATGTGAGTGGGTGTGTAGGTGGATGGTCATGTGAGTACAGGTACATTTGTGTGTACAGGTGTGCAACATGTAGAAGCAAGAAGATAACTTTCTCTGTTGCTCCTCAGGTGCCACTCATATTTATTTATTTATTTATTTATTTATTTATTTATTTATTTATTTAGACAGGGTCTTCTTTGAGCCTGAAACTTGTCAACAAAGCTGGACTGGCTGGCCAGTGAGCCCCATTCTCTGCTTCCTTGGCATGAAGATTACAAGTGTACTCTATGACACCCAACTAAAATTTTTTATTTAATATTTTTTTGAAATTAAAATCTAATTATATCACTTTCTCTCTTCACTTTCCTCCTTCCAACTGTTTCTATGTACCCCTTCTTGCTTTCTAACTCATGCACTCTATTTCTTTAATTTATAAATAAAAGTTTATGATTATATAAATAAAAGTTTATAATTATATAAGTAAATAATCTAATCTATGATTTATAGATATATAAATATATCCCTACTATATAAATACAACTTTCCCAGTCTATATTTGTATTTGTATGAATATGATTTCAGGGATGACCACTTGGTGTTGGATAACCAGTTGGCGTGCTCTTCTCTGGGGAACATTATTTTTCTCGCTCTCAGCATTCCTTAGTTCATTGTCTAGAGTTGTAGTCCCATGAGCTTTCCACTCCATGTGGACATGTCCATTGGTGGCATCATTGTTCAGGTCTTGTTTGGGCAGCCATGTTGATGAGACTTCATGGGTGTAGCTTCTCTGACATTTCTTGGAGACTGACATCTCACAGTAAACTTCTTGCTCCTATGGCTCTTACAATCTTTCCACCTCTCCCTCTGCCATGATTCCTGACATTTGGATGCAGCAGTTGTATTGTAGATGGATCAGCTGGGCTGCATACCTCTCTGCATTTGGATTGGTTGTGGTTTTCTGTAATGGTCTCCATCTGTTACAAGGAGGCATTTTTATTATTTTCTTTTGATGAGGGGTGAGACCTATATTTATCTGTGTGTATAAGGATAAATATTTACAAAGTAGTTAGGAATTATGCTGGTTTAGTAAAGTTGTGCTTGTAGGTTCTTCTCAAAGATCTATGTCTTCATTAGCCCTGACTAAATTTTTTTTTGATGTGAGTTCCAGAGGATCAGGCTTGGGTCCTTATGCTTGTTAGTCAGGTTCTGACTGAGCTGTCACCCAGCATAAGGAGCACATTATTGATTGAAATGTTCCAAATTCTAATTAACCACCCTTCCAGTGTTTAATATTTCTTAGAGTTCCTCCAATCTTAACTGAGGAGACCAGAGACTGTGACTAGCACACATCCATGGATGATAGATATCATGCTACCACTGTGGAAATATCTTAGAGAAAACTATGGGCTATATGCCATCAGCAAAATATTTCAAAGCATTATGAAAAAGCAAGGATGTTTTCAGACTGAAAAAAAACTTGGATAGTTTACCACTCAGAAAGAAATGATAAAGGATGCCCTCAAGCAGGAGCAAAACCAACTGAGAGGGAAGACACAGAGTGCAGGAAGCAAAGAATAAGTGATGTTTGTTTAAGAGAAAAATATAACTAAAATTCTGATCATAAAACAACTAAGGTTTGGGACTGAAATAGTAGGGGAGTGTAATTAACATAAGTTGGTATTTCAGAGGTACACACAAATGCCAATAGCTTTGTACTTGGTCCTAAGAACACAAAGTTAAGACTGTTTTAGTCTGAAGAGCAGGCACTGAAAGAATGGAAACTGAGTATGTGAAGCCAGAAGAGGTAAGATGCTGAAACACACACACTAAACTCATAGTCTTCACTGAGTTTATGAGTTTTCTGGGCTGATGGTGAAGGAATGGATGAGAGAAGAAGTAGAGGAATGAGACCCATAGAAATATAGAAAATATAATTATCAATTCTGCATAGTGATCATATGGAATTTAAAAATATTTCTTTATTACTTTTTTATTATTTAAGAAAAAATGTTAAGCAAGAAATGCATTTTGGATCAATCTAAAGGCAGTAGCCAAGAGGCAATCAAAGGTGTGGGTGACTAAGACAGGAGAGTAAGAGGGCACTATTTAGGAAGAGAGAGAGGACACAAGGAGGGAGAGAGGGTGCCAAGGGAGGGTAATGGAGAACTGATTATTGTCCAAGCACATAGTATACCTGCACAAACAGATCGTAATGAAATCAATTGTTTTAGACAATGAATATACGGTTTAAAGAAGCTTGGGTGACCAGGCGTTGTTGGCGCACACCTTTAATTCCAGCACTCAGGAGGCAGAGGCAGGTGGATCTCTGTAAGTTCAAAGCCAGCCTGGTCTCCAGAATGAGTGCCAGGGTAGGCTCCAAAGCTACACAGAGAAACCCTGTCTCGAAAAAACCAAAAAAAAAAAAAAAAAAAAAAAAGCATGGGTGAAAAGTACAGAGACATAGTCCTTTGAGAGCAAGATTTTGTTGTATCAACCTCATAGCAGGTGCTCACTTACAGGTTTGATTATACTCAACTACATTTTTGCTGAGAATTCTAGCCCTGCCAGGCAACTATCTATTTTCATTCTCTGAAGGTCCCAGACTTGTGGTAGCTTCCCCTCTTGGTCTGCTCAACCCCAGTTTCTGCCCATCATACATTGATATGTTTATAACTTCTCTGGATCAACTCAGAATGCCTGGCCTCCAAGTACTTTTAAGCCATTTGCTTTCATAGAAACTTAAAAGCCCCCCTGTTGAAGGATATTGTATAGATTTCTGGGGACATAGAAGAACACACCTTCAACACCATTCCTCAGCATGTCTGACTTTTGCTTGTGATCTTGACCTTCACCTAGACGGGGTGAATTTCTTATGGCAGCCTTTGTCTTTGTGGAAAGCATTCACCTAGAAATGTCACATGTTTTCTCTTAAATGTAGGTTCAGTATTTGATTATGTAGTCTGTGTTTGACACAAAAGCAGAAAAAGGGTAACTTTTTGTGGGGAACAGGGAGGTTAGTGGCTGGTAGTCAGTAATATCAAGGTACAGAGATCTTATGTGTATTGAAAGGTGATAAAATTCATTATTTTGTTCATTAAGAAAATAACTTTGAAACTGAAATTTAAGTGTAGCTATCTTTTTTTCTAACTCCAAGAAAACCTCCCCTAGTGGAAAAAGAGTTTTCTACCACCTAGAGATGCCTCCAGAGGAAATGGAATACCAATAGGAGTGAGCTTGGGGTCATCAGAAGTGGTCAGACTGGATGGCAGTGGTGAAGGGCCTTCAGGTCTCATCTAGCTTTGTGTTCTTCGTGATTCAAGAATTCTGTCATCACTGGTGCTAATCTCTAGAGTAAACCCTGGAAAGCACACTTGTACAAGAACCTCTAAGTGACCACCAAACACTTCATGCGAAGAAGTCACACCATTGCCAGGAACCCTCAAGTCAGGTGCCTTGTTAGACAATGAAATGGTTTTCCTCATTGTCCCAGTGCCCATTCTAGAGAAACAAATGATCCATCTGTGACTAGAGTCCTGTTCAGAACTAGAGTTCTGCTTCCCAGAGCAGAGCAGAAATGACACTGGATGCCTGTGCCAGGAAGCTGTTTGCCTTGCAGGCAGCAAAGGCAGCCACAGTACTCTTTCTGAACTCTGATGGCATGTCAGAATTTAAATGTACTCTGCTGTTCCTTGAACTCTGAAGTCACACAGCATCCTTTTGGAATTTACCATGTGCCACCTTGGCTTTATGAGTTAGGCAAGAAGGTCTCATCACAGTCCCCTTAATGGTCTTCCAGGAGGAACAACTGTGACTTATTCTTTGTACCACCCACAGCATCTTGAAGAGTAATCTATAGAGGATTGGGCTCAGTGACCATTGCTAGGCCCATTGGATAGAAATTGTTCAGGCTAAACTCATTCTAAAGATGGCAGTATGTCTCTTGGAGCTGGAGCTTCTGTGCTCCTGTGTCTCCATAGGCTACCTCCATGTGTCCTGCAGATAACAGGATTGTATGGGCATCCACACCAAGTACAAAGCAGGGGACGGTATTCAAGAGAGAAGTAAGGCAATGACAGCTTTAAATAAGGGAAGAAGGAAAACAACACAGAGGGAAAGTTCAGAGTAAAATCACATATTCAGAGGAATTGTTTGGTCTCTAAAGGAGTCTAAGAAGTGTTCAAACATATCTGGGAGCTCACTTTGGAGCCACTATGAGAGGAGTAGAGAAGGGACACAAGGAAAGGAGCTAGAAGATGGTGCATGACAACCAGGTACCACAGAGGGGCCTGGACCTCAGCCTTGGGGAGAATGTAGGAATGTAGGACTTACCAAACTATCCCAGAGGGACACTGATTTTCCTGTACTCTTATCTATCCCTGCATCAAGTTCCCTGGCTCTTCCAGTTTCCTCTATGTCAACTGAGTCCATGATCATAAAATGTCACAAGGAGTGCCTTGTCACATGGAGGTGAAGCTGAGAAGGATGGCCAGGCTCTGGGTGTCTGCCAATATGTACCTATGCTATCTCTAAGGATATGACAGTATGGGCTCTAAGAGGAGACTTCTGCAGTCCTAGGCTGAATTCTACTCGTGGGCATCTTTCTCATCCCTGTATAATGGTTCCTGGCTTTACAATCAGTTTGAGTCTGAGTCCAGCTCCTCTGCTACCCTTTTTCCTGAGCTATTTTTCCTCTGTGTTCAGGCTTTCCAACCCAGAGCAGCTGAGAAGATATGGGTGTGGGTGTGTGGCTGTGTGGCTATGTGGCTGTATAGCTGTATAGCTGTATAGCTGTATAGCTGTATGGTTTTGATAAGAAGTTGCCTCTACTGAAGTGGTATATGAGAAGGTCAGCTGCCAGAGACACTCATGTTTTATTAGGCAACATAAGTTCAGAAAGATCTACAGGATTTAAAAAGGTTGTGATGGTTTGAATGAGAACAGGCTCATATACTTGAGTTCCCAATGCTTGGTTCCCAATTAGTGGAACTATTTGGGAAGGATTAGGAGGTGTGTCCTTAGTTGGAGGAAGTGTGTCCTAGAATGGGGGGGTGTAGGCTTGAAGATTTCAAAACCCATGCAGTTCCCAGTTAGTGCTCTCTGTCTCTCTCTGTCTCTGTCTGTCTCTGTCTGTCTGTCTCTGTCTGTGTCTGTGTCTGTGTCTCTGTCTCTGTCTCTGTCTCTCTCTCTCTCTCATAAATCGGATGTAACCTTTCAACTACTGCTCCAGCATCATGCCTGTGTGGCTGCTGCCATGCTCCCTACCATGATGGTTGTGGACTCACCCTCTGGAACTCCAAGCCCCAAATTAAATGAGTTCTTTTATAAGTTGACTCAGCCATGGTGTGTTGTCACAGCAATAGAAAAGTATCTAAGACAAAAGTGAATCACAATATGTGATGTAGGCCGTTGCCAGTCTAGGGGGTGTGTGGCACTTACAGGAGGAACCTCAGGAACATCCCACATAAGCCGGGGTGTTCAGGTCCTCCAGTCTCTACTTTCTGGAGTAGGGAATATTAGGAAATCCCATTTTCAACCACAGATGTTCCACAGGCTCTGTCCCACTGGCTCCTTCCCTATCTCCTGGACATTGCCAGATCTCTACTCAGAACAGGGTTCTAAGAGAGAACGAGTTCTCTTTTGAAGGAGCTTGGTGAGCCCCTGAATACCTAGGTATACACTCATGTCTTGCCAGACCTGCACTTCTGTTTAAGTAACTTTTGTGAGAAAGTTACTGACACTCACCATGTCTGGGCTTCTGCATCTGTGGATTAGGTTGTGCTGGTTATTATTATTGTGTTGTTATTATTTTCAATGGACACAAGCTAGAGCCATCCAGGAAGAGGGAACCTCAATTCAGAAAATGACATTAAAATGGCTTGTGGGGCATTTTCTTGATTAATGATTGATGTGAGTGGACCCAGCTCACTGTGGATGGTGCCACCCACGGGTAGATGGTCCTGGGTTATATAAGAAAGCAAACTGAGTAAGCCATCGAGAACAAGCCAGTGAGCCACATTCCTCTATGGCCTCTGCTTCAGTTCCTGCCTCCAGTTCCTGCCTTGAGTTCCTGCCCTGACTTCTCCTTACTGATGGACTGTAACTTGTAAACCAGATTAACCTTTCCTCTGCAAGTTACTTTTGGGTCATGTTGTTCAGCACAGCAATAGGAACCTGACTAGGGCATGGTACAACATACTGACTTCACAGGGAATCTGGGGATAAAATGAGCTGTGTTCATGGCAGTACTGATCATAGAATAATAGCATGGGAGTGACATTGAGAGGATTGGGATCTAAGGAACAGTGAGGCCTGATAAGTTGAGGATCAATCAGAGCCATCCATAGTCTACCACTTACAAGCTTTGTGGCCCAGGAGGAGCAGTTCAGCCCCTCAGAAATTCAGTTTCTCTTTGCTCATATGGGGATTATAAACCCTATACCAAGTAGCTGTGAGAATTCAATGAGACAAAGAATGTAAACCAAGGGACATAGTGTTTGTCCCCCGTGATGTG
The DNA here is from genome assembly GCF_003668045.3 of Cricetulus griseus. Classification (NCBI taxonomy): domain Eukaryota; kingdom Metazoa; phylum Chordata; class Mammalia; order Rodentia; family Cricetidae; genus Cricetulus; species Cricetulus griseus. Next base: position 321,916,504 of record NC_048595.1, on the reverse strand, counting down.
ATTTAGATGTCGTGTTGGTAGTAAAATGTCTTAGTAAGGTTTTGGCTTTGCATGAGAACTGCAGTCACTATGGTGACACTGAGGAGGAAGCATTGTCCTTTTGGGGTGGGGTTAGCAAGAAAAGAATATATGGTAGGTATGGAGAAGAAGTGGAATGCTACAAAGGTGTGGAGGAGAAGGGAGTGTGAACTGGAAGAGAGGAGGACTAAAGATAGTCAATAGAGCCTTCTGCTAAGAAATAACTCTATTGTTACAAGACCCCCTAGGATTCCAAGACCACAAAGAAAAGTCTTCCAATTTTCTAGGAAAGAAGGACAGAGAAACAGATTCCAAGGAACTGAAAGGATCTGATGGTTCTTATTTTCTTACCTCACTTTGCTGAGAGTACCTGACAATGTAGATATACGGGGATGGGAGGAAAAAGAGAATGCTAGCGAAGGACCCTCATCCTGGAAGCCCACCTGGGATGAGCATTCTTTTTTGAACTGAGCATTGAAGTCCATCTTCCTTCAGAGATCAAGGGTCTGGATGATACCAGCATGGGTGGAGCATCTCAGGTGTGAACATCAGGTTTCACAGCCACATTGGTGTCAGTAAGAAGCCACTGCACGGTGGAGTTTCCTTGCTGAGTGTGGAAGGGATGCTGGCCATTACCAGTGAGTTATGGTTGAAAGGACAGTATCTGACTCCCCATACTAGGTGAGGTGGGGCTTTGAGCCAGTTCTTCAAGTATTTTTTATTGTCTTTTAGAGTTCATGCATGCGCTCGCGCGCGCGTGCGCGCGCGCACACACACACACACACACACACACACACACACACACACACACACGCACGCACACACCACTACCTATGCCTAGATCTAGGAAAGGGATCTTTGCTTTTTCTGACTCTTCCCATGGGGTCTTTAGTTGCAAAAGGTAACCATTCGTTCTGTGACAAGGAAGTTGGAGGCTAGACAGATGCCCTCCTTACATGGGCACCCCTAGCAGGCATTTGTAGCCACTTTGAAGCCCATACATTCATTTCCTCCATTTAATTCTCCAGATGACCCTGTGCATAGATTCATCCCTTCATCTCAGAGCTAGAAAAACTATAGCCTAAAGAGGTGCAGCACAGGCTTCAGATCTCAAGAGGAGGTTTTTCCAATCCCACAGTGCCTCCTTCACCCCATTCTCCCTCATGACATCCTGCACCAAGTCAGTTGGCTATTGCAGTTGAACTCAGTGGCGGTTCCAAGGCTCTCCATCATTTTTCTTTGTTGCTGGGGGTCCAGGCTTCTTTAAGACCATAAATAATACATAAATTAGTATGTTGAGCTGATTCCCACACTTTTTCCACAGGCTTTCGGTTTTTCCTGAGATCAATACAGCTTAAAAGAAAAGGAAAGCCAACTCAGCTGGTGTGCGGATCCCAGGCTGACTGCAGGGCTGTAGCACAGCCCACCTTCCTGGGGTGTGAGCTGTGCCTGACAGCTCAGCTTGCTTGTCCCTAATGAGCTGGGATGTGTTGGGATGTGGTTGTGCATTCGGAATCCAGCAAGCACTGAACAACTGTGTCTGAATCCACACCATTGATGAAATGCTGTTAGGAAGACATTTCTTTCCTGCCTGTGCAAGCAAAGTCAGAAGGTGTGTGGGAATCTGATCTGTTCCATGCTGCTTCAGAATGGCAGCCTTGCCAAGGTTTCCCAGGCTCAGAGGCAAAGCCACACAGAGGGAACGAAAGAGAAACAATCCTAAGGACACCAACTGAATGTAATGAAACAAGCAGCAAGAAAATGTCCACCCTTGGTTCAAGTTAACATCCCACAGAAACTGTTTGCTAAGCACTCGAGCTGCTTTGAACCCAAAGGCTTGCTACTTCTATAGGGGGAAGGGACACACTGTAGACCTGTGTAGGCATTTCAGGCCCCTTTGTTGTGTATTCAGGCTTTATGCAGACACCCTTTACACAGCTGTGTGATGAGCCTCGAATGCCTATATGTAACTCGTTCATACTTCCAGACATTTCTTTTATCATGTTTTCTTTCCCTCCCTCCCTCCCTCCCTCCCTCCTCCCTCCCTCCCTCCCTCCCTCCCTCCCTCCCTGCCTCCCTCCCTCCCCCTCCCTTCTTTCTTTCTTTCTTTCTTTCTTTCTTTCTTTCTTTCTTTCTTTCTTTCTTTCTTTTGCTCAGTCACTATACTCTGTCTCTTTGAGTATGAAACTACAGCCTTTGACATGATATATAGATAAAAGATCTCACGGGGATAAGAGCTAGAGAAAACTTTAACGAGGAGAGCTTAGACCATTTTCAAAGCCCCTCTGCAGTGTGCAGAGAGGCTCAGAGCTGGTGGAGCGTGGGGCGACACACCGTGTCACTGGGCTACAGTGCACGATCAGGCCTCGCTCTGATGAGCTGGGCAATTGGGGGACTGTTTGAACAGACCAAAGAAAAATATCAAAAGGCAAATTGGAGTCAGGGAGAAAATGAATAGCCCATGATCTCCAAGGGAGATTACAGGCGTAATGACAAAGTAGTCAGGGTTTTAAAGGGGCTGTTATTCTAAGAAAGGTAATTTTGTCCAACTTTTTTTTTAAATGGAAAAGAGGATAGAGAGATCAGTACCAGCTAAATCATAGCTGTCAGATAAAAGATAAATCTTTCATTATGCAACATTTCTTTGCATGCCCTTTTGACATTGAAGAATGTATTTGATGTAAGGATTTGGGGCTTTATCAGAACTGTAATATGCTAAAATAAACAAAACCACAATGTCATGTTTTATTAGAGAACAGCAGCCATAAAAATATGGAAAAGAACTTTCAAGATTTATAGTATGTTTCTGTATAGGAGCTTTGGTCTATTTAATAAAAATTTAAGAGCCACACTTTGCTGACTGTTTACAAAGTCAGCAAACTTGGCTAGGAAAACAAAACAAACTTGACTTTTTTTTTTTGTTTTTGTTCTTGTTTTTGGTAACTGGATCCCATGATAGTTACATCTTCATCTTAGTGACCAAAACATCCATAGAACCAATTTAAAGGGAGGAGTTTTTGTTTCTGCTTAGGGCTTTAGTACTTTCCATCCCTAGCACTTGGCTCTGTGTTTTTGGGCAGAGCACCATTGTGACACCTGATGAGCATCATGGTAACAGGAGTGTGTGCTGAAGAAGCTCCCTCATGGAAGTCAGTGTGCAGATGTGGAATACCTGTGCAGGCTGGCTTTCTCCTCTCACCCTGTTGTTCCTTCCTTTTCCTTAGCCTGTGGGGTGTGGAGTCTCCCACCTTCTTTAGTTACTCCTCTCCGGAAACACCCTCAGAGATGTGCACTACTGAAGCATCTGTGTTCTTCTAAATCTGATCAAGTTTACAATAAGAACCCTCAATGTTGTCTCCAAAGAACCAGGTACAACTTTCATCTACATCTTCCAAGCTTGCAGAGATTAGATCTCTTGTCCCAGATCACTGCTCTGTTGACCATTCAGGCTCCTCCTTCCATATTTCCATACTACTTAGAATCCAGAGGTTACAGCTGCTTCTCATTTTGAGTCAGGGATCAAAGAAAAGTGCAACCCTTTCCATAAGGAGATCTTCCTGGGGGCCACTTGCTGTGTGTCTTTCTGAGACTTGGTGTTTCTGCTAGCTTCCTTCTTTCTACCATCACACCCCCAGGCCTCACCTCTAATGGGTTTTGCCACTTCTCAGCAGTGCCTCTGGAAACTCTAGTAGGCAATCTTTGGAGGACACTTATTTAGATCATGGCATCCTAGCAATAGGGCTTGCAAAAGTCCTGGGGTGACACTGTGGATAGATTTTATGTGGAATATGTAATGTGCTCACAGTTCATGGCCTGGTGAACCATGTAGACATTTCTGGTGCCAGGTTTCTGGAATGAGGACCTTATGCCAATCTTACTTGATACTTGCCAATACCTAGACTGCCATCGAAAGTCTCATATGCTGTTCTCCAAGTACATATGATATTCGTAGGTAGAACAATTTGCAAGTCACTGAGGAGACAGGCTGTGTTCCAAATTACTTGTGTCTAGGAAGTGTAAGCATCACATGGTTGAATGACTTGCTCTTCTGGCTTGAGTCATGGAAACACTGACGATAAATCAGATCATTCAAGTCAATAGCAAAAAAAAAAAAAAAAAAAAAGGATCTTTCCCTAAATTAAAACTCTTAACGACATATTTTACCAGAATGGCTGTTCTAACAATCACCTAATGGCTTTCTTTCTGTGCTTAAAAGCTCACAATATTTGGCAGAACTTCATGAAAACAACCACAGCCAAGTAGTTACAAGTTGCTTTCACTTAGGAAACTATATTAAAGTAAGCCACGTGGCATGTGGTACTTGAGCTAGTATTCAAGACTGAATTGCTTTCTCTTGTTCTGACGTCTCCTTGTTAGCATACAAAGCAATCAACACTCCTGCAGTTGAAGGGGATTAGCTGCCTAGGAGAAGGAATAATACTCCAAGTGTTCTAGGAGAGCTGCTTAGTGTACACTCGGGGAGTGCTTAGTCCACCTTCAGCAGATCTCTTAAGCCAGCCCAGTGCCCCCCTCAGCACACATACCTAGGTAGGGGTTGCAGCAAGAAGTTTCTTGGTGCGTATTGCTTCAGATCTGAGCACAGCCCCAAGTAGAGAACCTGGAGAGAGCTTGGGCTTGACCTAGATCTCTGGCTGGGGGCCATATCTTAAGGAAGGAAGGACTGGTAACTGCTCAAGGGGTCCTACAGCCCTGCATTATGCCAAAGTGAGCCATGGAGTGAACTCTGGTACCCACTTACTCTTTCTCTGTGTGTCATCTTCAGTTCCTTCCCTATGATCAGGTGTCCTGCTCTCAGGGTCCAGGAGAAGCAGCACTGGAAGTAGAAGACCAGGGTGAAGTTAGAGAAAAGAGACCCAAATGAAGACCTTTCCAAAGCACTTGCTGGGAAGCACTTTGGTGTGTGAGTGTGCAGAGAAAGAGGAAACAGACAGAAACCTAGAGGCAGAGTTTGAAGGTGTCCACTAGTCCTGGCAAAGTCAAATTACCACCTAGGGTACTGATTACCTCACCCAAACAGAGGAGTTGGGGGAAATGTCCCTTTGTTACAGAACTGTGTCATTTTACACATGGCAAAGTCTCAGAAAATGTCAAGACCAACCATGTCATTGATGGCACAAAACTCACTGGAATCCTGAGGGGCAAAAGGTTCTACACTGCAAGACTCAGGTGTTAGCAGCAGGGACAGACCCTGCTGAGGCTGGGGGCTATTTCCTTAAGAGTTTGATGTGCTAAGTCTGCTAGGCAGGGTTAACATTAAGAATTAGAGGCCGGGTGGTAGTAGCACACACCTTTAATCTCAGCACTCGGGAGGCAGAGGCAGGCGGATCTCTGTGAGTTCGAGGCCAGCCTGGTCTACAGAGTGAGTGCCAGGATAGGTTCCAAAGCTACACAGAGAAACCCTGTCTTAAAAAACAAACAAATGAAAAAGAGGCTTCCAGAGCTTAGATGACAAGACAATGAAGTGTACTACCAGGGTGGAGTTAGAGAAGGGCTCAAGTGAGGACCTTCCCCAAACATTTTCTGAGAAGTATTTTGGTGTCTGACATTATGAAGGGGGGAAGGGAACAGAGATAGAGAAAGCCTTGAGTAGAGTATGAGGATGCCCTCAGAAGCACAGGTTGATTCCATTCTACCGTGCATCCCCGAGAAAGACCGACAACAGAAGTTTCCATGAGCCAACCTCAGAGCCTGAAGATCCAGAAATCCTAAGTGCATATTGAGTTCTTCATCAGGCTCTTGAATAAAAGCTCTGTTTTCAAGTCTTAGTGGTGATGTGTAGGGTGAGGGCTGAGATGGCATGCATACCTCCCTGAACCAATGAATCATGGCAAAGGCCTTGAGTCAGGAGCCTACCTCTCCTTCCCCACAGGTGTCCCTCACACTAGAGTCGTGGGTGATTAACATCTTCTGTTCAATCTTTCCATTTGCCGCAAACTTAACTTATAGGTAGGCCTTTCGATGATGACTGTGAATATACCCCGAAAGAATTCATTCAGACATAAAGAAGAATGACATTGTGGCATTTGATAAGGTTATGTGTTTGTGTGTACATGATGGGAAGGCAGAAGGCAGACTAAGGGGGAGCCTTAAGTGTTAAGCATAGTCTGCTCTCTAGCTCTGAGGAGCCACCTACATTGTCATTCAAACGTCCAAAGAGAGCAGCGATTCAGCTCCTTCCTTCACTCTTGATGATGCATATTTTCTTTTTCTTTCCCAGGCTCTGTATCATTGAGCCACTCATTTTTGATCACTGAACACAGTTTTGGATTCCGTTCTTCCTGTCTAGATGTTTCCTGGTTGTCAGTTAGAGCTTCCCTCGCTTTGCTAAAATGACTGGAGGTACATGCTGCTGAGTTTCCTGATCCTCTGGAATTATCTTTCACACAGTCTAGTTGTCCTGTGCCTCATCACAACTGATGGCTACCTAGTTGGTAGGGCTTTGCCTGGGTGAGAGGATTCTGGCCTGGGAAGGCAGCTGGTTTCCAAGACATGTACATCAAAACAAAACAAAAACCACAAAACAAAACAGGTTGGAAAATAAAGCCTTGTCTGTCTTCTTTGGGGACTAGTCTTCAATCTATCTCCCAGAGTGATCCACTCTTCATTTTGTCCTAGATCACATCTCTTTGGGGCCTAGAGTCACAGCACATAATGAACTTGAGTCCTGAAGAAGAGTAGATAATTGTCTCACACTTGCATTTATCTACCTATCACTCATCTGTCTGTATGTCCATCTATTTGTCCATTCACCCACCCACCCATCTTTCCCTCCACACATGCAATCTTTGTAGGAAAGTTGAGGGGGGCAGGGTAAAGCAGCAGGCTTAGTTCAACAAACACATTCTTCTGCAGCCATTGTATCTCTTATTTAATTGAAGCCAATTTCCTTTTTTTTTTTAACAGCTCTGAAAGTGGGTGAGAGATTTTTGCATCTATCACAAAGGGATAGTTTTGAAAATGCCAGAAGCTTATGTGGAAGATTGGAACTTCTCTCACCTTTTCTGTTCTCTGCCTCTCCTGAGATGGATGGAGCTATTTCCCTCTTACTGTTCATGACTTAACAGTTCACCGATTCTGAGGAATAAGCCTTTTCCTGGCACATTCTCTAGATGAACCTCTGAGACCCACTCCCCTCTGGTCCCTGGATCACTAAGGGCTGAGGGAGAAAAGAGAGCTTTGCCTCCGGATCCTGCATCTCACCCAGCATCTCACCGCTCAACCCTGCTGTCTTCTGGCCATTCTTGGCCGCTTCCTTTGAGATGGCCCCAAGTCCTTCTGCTCCAGTGCCTGCAAATGCCCAGGACTTTTGGACCACCCTCAGCCCTTCAGGAAAAAGAGTCTAGGCCAAAGGAGGCAGATACCTTTCCTCACTATGTGCCACAGTACTGAGGTTCTAGAGGTTGGAGAGCAGAGGGTAGTAATGGCACTGATGATGGACAGGAAACCTGTGGCTGCTGGGCCCAGAGCCTCTACAGGGTCTGCAGCCTCTAGCCAGCTGTCCCACGTGCACGTTCTCACCCCTCCTCTTGAGGTTTGCTCTGCTTTCTCAGGAAAAATGGCCTGTGACATTTATCTTATTGTAGGGAAATGTCCTCTCTTAGTTTTGGTTACTCAAGCTATACACCCAACCTTTGGAAGTGTGATGTTCTGGTGGCCAGGAAAACAGGGTCCAGTGCAGCCCAGCTGAAATCTGGGTATGTAGTAGCTACTCAGTGAGAACTTGATGGACTGACAGCAGATGTATTATTTCCCAGGTAGCATGGCTGAATTCTGGAAATGACTTTCATGGGGTGGAATGGAAGCCTTCCCTCTAGATAGAGAGTGATGAGCTAGTTTTTTTGTTTATTTGTTTGTTTTTGGTTTTTCCCACCTAGGGACTCCAGAGAATCTGGCCAATGATGTGAGGATAAACAAATCTGAAGGTTGAGGAGGAGCACCTAGCATGCTTACTGTGTCCACAGACAGGGATAGCAGAGGGGTGTTTGTATTCACTAGTTTGGGAGTAGGACTCAGAGAAAGGGGTGGACTGCCCCAGTCTCGGTAAGGGAGAGGGGCCAGTCACATGATTTATAGGGCCCAGCTAAAAATGAAAATGCTGTGTTTCATGTTTAAAAATTCTTTTAAACTGTAATATTTTATTTTATTCCTTGAGAATTTCACGCAAGGTATTTTGATCATATTCATGCCCTTCTTCCCTCTACTCCTTCTAGACCCATTCCTACCTCCTGATCCTCTCCCCCAACTTTAAGGAGCCTGACTGGATAAAGTGTTTGCTGTGAAGTCTGAGGACTGGAATTCAGATCCCTGGCACCACATAAAAGCAGGGCAGGTGTGGCAGCTCACCTGCAAACCCAGCATTGGGGACTCAGAGATGGGGAAGCTCAGGGAAAGTTGGCTCCTCAAATTAGTGAGGTCTGGGCTCAGCAGGAGACCCAGTCTCAGTAAATAGGGTGGAGAGCAATTGAGGGAGACACCTGGCATTAACCATCCCCATCCACACCACACATATGCACATACACATGCAAACGTGTGCACATGTGCATGGATACCACAGACAAACACATGCAAGGCTAGAAGAGCGCAGGTAAGCAGAGGTCCAGGTGAGCTCACTGTATGTAGACGATGCGGTACTTAATTCTTGATCCGAGCCCCTCTGGGAATGTGCACAGAGATGGAAGGGCACATCTGGCTAACACTGCAGAAGTCATGTAAAATAAAACCTCATCGCTCTCCTCCTTTTCAAAAGCAAGGCTCATCTGCTCACTGTACTGTGCTTGACACGCATACTGCAAGTGCCACAGCAGGTAATGTTACCCAGGAGCTTTTGCTTAGAAGATCCTTGCTGTCTCCCAGGCCTTGCAGCTTGGACACTGCATTAGGCCCACCAGATCTTCTGTGGGCCTGGCCTCCTCAGAGTCTCCTGAGGCCTTATGTTTGCCCACACATTGTGGTTCAAGCTCCCTGTCAGACTTTCCTTGAGCTGGGATTCAGCTAGTGGCTTTGTGCAGCATGGAATCTTGTTCAGCTCAACTCCTTCCCCACTGGCTTCTGATGAAGAATAAATCTAGAGGCCTGAGGAGGAAGTTCTGCTGAGTCTTCCCATTTGGGGACAAGGGGTGGGGGGTGCTTTGGCAAATCCCGTTTTGAAGCTGTCACTTCTACCCCCAGAATATTCAACAGGACAGAATTTTACATAAATAATGTGGAGAATTGATTGTACGTGCTGGCTGGGCCAGAGGGATTTCCCCCTTGGAATCACAGTTTAAAGATGAGATTCTGAGAACACTGCTGTTAACTGGAGCCTCCATTTGGAAGCTCCTATTCTCCAGAGTCCTTCTGTGTGAGCTGCTTAGGGCTTCCCGCTGTTTACTCATCTCGATGCCTGTATTTAGCATCGGCAGAAGGAGGAGAAAACCCTGCTCTTTTGATGTTTATTTGACTATGGAGGCTATAGTTCACTTGCTGAAAAGAATCAAATCAAAGACTAAAGATCTCAAAAATGTTTCTTGCGCTTTGTGTTTGTGAGTGTGAGTGTGTGTACACATGTGTATTTGGGTATTTATATGTGTATGTGTGTGCACAGTCAACAGTCAAGGTGTGTTAGAGATGCGAACGAACATCAAGCTAAAATTAAAAACAAGGACATTTCCTAAAGAACCTTTCTCTTGTCTTCCCAAAGGTGCTGTCTTTCAGCCGAATAACACCTTCTCTTTACCCCGATGCAGAGTAAGTGCAGGGTCACGCATGCTGTAGCACTGTGATGTTTATTGTTCAATATCTAATTGTAGTTGGAAGACAAAAAGATGATCTGATTTCCGGGGAGAAAGAAGAGGCAAGCAGGCTGAAATGTGAGATCACAGCTCACTGGTAAATGCTTGACTGGAGAAAGAGAATCCTATCTGTGGGACTTAGTGCTCACAGGGTGCCTCAGAACCACAGACAGATCTCTTCAGGCCACTAGAGAGAGTCTCTGGAATATGTGTCTGGATTAGGAGGGCTAGGAGGAGGTTAGTATTAAGACCAGCTTGTGAGTGTGGCCACCAGACTGCCAATGAAAACTGTGCATAGCTGGGAGAGCAAATCTCTCCCATTTTTCATTGGTTGTGCAGGATTTTGAAATTAAACCCAGCAGGGCGAACGGACCTACCTGAGCTTGAAGAGAGGTGGTGGGCTGGTGGGCTTCGAGCTGGGAACATTTATCTTTCAAGCTCTGGCTCTGTGCCTGTCTAGCTACAGAGGACTTATAGGCCATCTCACTAGCTGTCCAGCAGGCAGGATGGAAGCAGCTTTTGCCTTTGGTCAGGGAGGCCAGGGGAGTGAGGTGCTTGACAATTAAATTAGCATTGTGTTGCATAGGAGATGACAAGGGAAGCTTAGGCAGTCCTGGCTCCCTCTTGATTTTCCTTTTTTTTTTTTTTTTTTTTTTTTTTTTTTTTTTTTTTTTGTCTACATTCTATTCCCAAACTAAATTGTGGGGTGATTTAAATTGCTCAAGGTAAAGGTTGAACTCTTAGGAAGCCTTTGATATTTTCAATTTCATTAGGATTTACTCATTCCCAAAATGATAGAGATTTTTGAGATGTCCTCTTTTTTCTAGGGAAGATTGAGATCTAAATTTGACAGGGAGGTTCACAATTGCTTGTAATCAAAATTAGGCTTGAAAATCTTTTACCTCACTGGATCAGATCTTCTCAGACAGGGATATTGAGGTTGCACGGCAGTCTGTCCTCCTAGCACAACGATGACTATTTGTAGTAGGGTGAATGTTTGCTGAAGGGATGCTAAGCTCCTAAAGGGCCACGGTATTTTCTGTCATTTTCCATCCAGTTTCTAAAATACAGGTACCTCCCACTTAACATTAGTAATCTGCTCCTAAAAATCAGATGTTCTGTGTGAGAGGGGTTATTGGAGCCCATTTCTTATTACTGTAAGTGGGAAAAATTACAATGTGTTACACACCAACAACCCTCAAATCCCTAAGCAATTTCTGAAAACATAAGTGGAAACATAGTAAAAATGCCTACATGTGACTGAAATAATCTGATATTAGGATGCAAAATGCTAAAACTTCTCTTGCAAATCCCTGGCTATTAACATGGTTGGCAAATGATTGTTCCCTGTCTTGTAAAACCCTTCCTTTCTCCAGTGTCCTGCTTTTTTTTTCTCCTAGGTTTTCCTCTTTTCTGCAAGTTCTTCAATATTTTCTGAAGTTTTGAGGTACATTTACAGCACTGAATAAAAACCAGGGTAAATTGCTTATGACTCTGACCATCTGTTTAGAGCAGGCACACAGCAGACAGAGAATGGCTCACCCTGAACAGAAGTCCTACCAGGAGAGTTTGAAATGCAACTTAGTCTTTTCCTTTTATTTTCTTTCCTTTTTTTTGATTTAAATTAGAAATGATCTTATTTTACATACCAATCCCAGTTCCCTCTGCCTCCCATCCTCCCATGCTCCCCACTGACCCCCATCCCATCCCTCTTCTGCTCTCCAGGGAGGGTGAGGCCTTCCACGAGGGATCATCAAAGTCTGTCACATCATTTGGGACATGGCCTAAACCCTCCCCCATGTGTTTAGGCTGAGAGAGTATCCCTCTAGGTGAATGGGCTCCCAAATTACATTCTTATATTAGGGATAAATACTGGTCCACTGTCAGAGGCCCCATAGACTGCACAGGCCTCCTAACTGATACCCATGTTCAGGGGGTCTGGTTCAATCCTATGCTGGTTTCCCAGCTGTCAGTGAGGGGTCCATGAGCTTTCCCTTGTTCAGGTCAGCTGTTTCTGTGGGTTTCTCCAGCCTGGACTTGACCCCTTTGCTCATTACTCTTCCCTTTCTATAATTGGATTCCAGAGTTCAGTTCAGTATTTAGCTGTTGGTCTCTGCTTCTGCTTCCATCAGCTACTGGAGAAGGCTTTAGGATGTCATTTAAGGTAGTCATCAATATCATTATAGGGGAAGGGCATTTAAAATAGCCTCTCCACTATTGCTTAGATTCTTAGTTGGGGTCATTCTTGTAGATCTCTGGACATTACCCTAGTACCAGTTTTCTCTTTAAACCTATAATGGCTCCCTCAATTAAGGTATCTCTTTTCTTGCTTTCCTCTATTCTTCCCCTGACTCAATCTTCCTGTTCCCTCATGTCCTCCTCTCCCCTCTTCTTCTCCCCTTCTCTTTCTCCTAATTCCCTCTCTCCTCACCCATGCTCCCAATTTGCTCAGGAGATCTTGTCCTTTTCCCCTTGTCCAGGGGACCATGAATGTCTCTCTTAGGGTCCTCCTTGTTTCCTAGGTTCTCTGGAGGTATGGATTGTAGGTTGGTAAACCTTTGTTCTATGTCTAATATCCATATATGAGTCAGTACACACCATGTTTGTGTCTTTGTGACTGGGTTACCTCACTCAGGATGGTTTCTTCTAGTTCCATCCATTTGCCTACAAATTTCAAGATTCCATCTTGTTTTATTTCCCCTCCCTGAGTAGTACTCCATTGTGTAAATGTACCACATTTTCTTTGTCAGTTCTTCAGTTGAGGGGCATCTGCTTCCAGGTTCTGGCTATTACAAATAATGCTGCTATAAACATAGTTGAACAGATGTCCTTGTTGCATGATTGTGCATCCTTTGGGTATGTGCCTAAGAGTGGAATTACCGGATCTTGTGGTAGACAGATTCCCATTTTCCTGAGGAACTGCCATACTGATTTCCAAAGTGGCTGTCTGAGTTGGCACTCCCACCAGCAGTGGAAAAGTGTCCCCTTTCTTCACATCCTCTCCAGCATAAACTGTCATTGGTGTTTCTGATTTTAGCCATTCTGACAGGAGCAAGATGGTATCTCAGAGCTGTTTTGATTTGCATTTCCCTGATGGCTAAGGATGTTGAGCACTTTAAGTGTCTTTCAGCCATTTTGGATTCCTATATTGATAATTCTCTATTTAGTTCTGTACCCCACTTTTTAATTGGATCATTTGGTGTTTTGGAGACTAGTTCCTTGAGTTCTTTATATATTTTGGAAATCAACCCTTTATCAGATGTGGGGTTGGTGAAGATCTTTTCCCATTCTGTGGGCTGCTGTTTTGTCTTGTTGACTGTTTCAAGACAGGGTTTCTTTGTGTAGCTTTGGAGCCTATCCTGGCACTCGCTCTGGAGACCAGGCTGGCCTTGAACTCTTGGACATCCACCTGCCTCTGCCTCCTGAGTGCTGGGATTAAAGTTGTGCACCACCAACGCCCAGCTGGACTTATGTTTTATGCATAGCAATAGATATGGATATATTTGCAGTCTTCTATATGCCAGCATCCAGTTATACCAGCACCATTAGCTGAAGATGCTTTCTTTTTTCCCATTGTATAGTTTTAGCTTCTTTGTCAAAAATTAGGTGTTCGTAGGTGTGTGGGTTAATATCAGGGTTTTCAATTTGATTCCATTGGTCTACCTGCCTGTTTTTATATCAATGCCAAGCCATTTTCAGATCTATAGCTCTATAATAGAGCTTGAAGTCAGGGATAGTGATGCATCTGGAAGTTCCTTTATTGTACAGGGTTGTTTTGGCTATCCTGGGTCTTTTGTTTTTCCATATAAAGTTGAGTATTTTTCTTTCAAGATCTGTGAAGAATTGTGCTGGTATTTTGATGGGGATTGCATTGAATCTGTAGACTGCTTTTGGCAAGATTACCATTTTTACTATGTTGAGCCTACCTATCCAAGGGCATGGGAGATCTTTCCATTTTCTGGTATCTTCTTTAATTTCTTTCTTTAAAGACTCAAAGTTCTTGTTATACAGGTCTTTCACTTGTTTGATTAATGTAATCCCAAGATATTTTGTTGTTTGTGGCTTATTGTAAAGGGTGATGTTTCTCTGATTTCTTTCTTAGCCCATTTATCACCTATATATAATAGGACTACTGATTTTTTTTTTTTTTGAGTTAATCTTGTATCCTACCACTTGGCTGAAGGTCTTTATCAGCTGTAGGAGTTCCCTGGTAGAGTTTTTTTGGGTCACTTATGTAAACTATCATATCTGCAAATAATGAAAGTTTGACTTCTTCCTTTCCAATTTGTATCCCCTTGACCTCCTTTTCTTATCTTATTGCTCTAGCTAGAACTTCAAGGACAATATTGAAGAGATATGCAGAGAGTGGACAGCCTTGTCTTATTACTGATTTTAGAGGAATTGCTTTGAGTTTCTCTCCATTTAGTTTGATGTTGGCTGTTGGTTTGTTGTATATTGCTTTTATTATGTTTAGGTATGCTCCTGTTACCCTGATCTCCCCAAGACCTTTATCATGAAAGGAGTATTGGATTTTGTCAAAAGCTTTTTCAGCATCTAGTGAGATGATCCTGTGTTTTTTCTTTTTCAGTTTGCTTATATGGTGGATTACATTGATGTATTTTTGTATGTTGAACTATCCCTGCATCCCTGGGATGAAGCATATTTGATCATGGTGGATGACTTTTCTGATGTGTTTTTGGATTCGATTTGCCCGTATTTTATTCAGTATTTTTGCATCAGTGTTCATGAGGGATATTGGTCTGTAGTTCTCTTTCTTAGTTGTGTCTTTGTGTGGCTTGGGAACCAAGGTAATTGTAGCCTTATAAAAAGAATTTGACAAAGACCCTTCTGCTTCTATTGTTTAGAACGCTTTGAAGAGTGTTGATATTAGCTGTTCTTTGAATTTCTGGTGGGATTCTGCACTGAAGCCATGTGGCCCTGGGAATTTTTTTGGTTGGGAGACTTTTGATGACTGCTTCTATTTCATTAGAAATAGGTTATAGGTCTATTTAAATTGCTTATTTGTTCTTGATTTAATTTTGGTAAGTGATACCTATGTAGAAAATTGTCCATTTCCTGGGCTGGAGAGATGGCTCAGAGGTTAAGAGCACTGACTACTCTTCCAGAGGTCCTGAGTTCAATTCCCAGCAACCACATGGTGGCTCACAACCACCTCTTATGAGATCTGGTGCCCTCTTCTGCTGTTCACATATACATGGAAGCAGAATGTTGTATATATAATAAATAAATAAAATCTTAAAAGAGAAAATTGCCCATTTCCTTTTAATTTTCAAATTTTGTGGAGTACATGTTTACAAAGTATGACCTGATAATTCTCTGGATTTCCTCAGTGTCTGTTGTTATGTCCCCCTTTTCATATCTGATTTTGTTATATTTCCATGTTCTCTCTCTGCCTTTTTGTTAGTGTGGATAAAGGTTTGTCTATCTGGTTGATTTTCTCCGAGAGCCAACTCTTTGTTACATTGTTTCTTTGTATTGTTTTCTTTGTTTCTATTTTATTGATTTCAGCCCTCAATTTGATTATTTCCTGGCATCTACTCCTCTGGGGTGAGTTTGCTTTTTTTTTTTTTTTTTTTTTTTTTTTTTTTTTTTTTTTGTTCTAGAGCTTTCTGTTCTGCTGTTAATTCTCTCGTGTGACTATTTTCCAGTTTCTTCATGTGGGCACTTAGTGCTATGAACTTTCCTCTTAGCACTGCTTTCAAAGTGTTCCATAAGTTTGAGACTGTTGTGTCTTCATTCTCATTGAATTCTAGGAAGTTTTTAATTTCTTTTTTTAAATTTCGTTATTGACCCAGGAATGGTTCAATTGTGCACTGTCCAATTCCCATGAGTTTGTAGGTTTTCTGCAATTTGTGTTGTTGTTGAATTCTAACTTTAACACATGGTGGTTTGATAAGATACAGGGGGTTATTCCAATTTTTTGTACCTTTTGAGGTTTGCTATGTTGCTGAGTATATGGTCAATTTTAGAGAAGGTTCCATGTGGTGCTGAGAAGAAGGTATATTCTTTTGTGTTTGGATGGAATGTTCTATAGATGTCGGTTTAACCCAAATGGGTCATAACTTCTGTTAGTTCCTTGGTTTCTTTGTTAAGTTTCTGTCTCGTGGTCCTCTCTAGTGGTGAGAGTGGGGCGTTGAAGTCTCCCACTATAAGTATGTGAGGTTTTATGTGTGATTTGAGTTGTAGTAATGTTTCTTTTACGAATGTGGATGCCTTTGTATTTGGTGCAAAGATGTTCAGTATTGAGACTTCATCTTGATGGAATTTTCCTGTGATGAATATGAAATGACCTTTTTCATCTCTTTTGATTGATTTTGTTTGAAGTCTAATATTTAGATATTAGGATTGCTACACCAGCTTGTTTCTTGTGTCCATTTGATTGGAAAATCCTTTCCCAACCCTTTGCTCTGAGGTACTGTCTGTCTTTGAAGTTGAGGGTGTTACTTGTATGCAGCAGTAGGATAGATTCTGTCTTCATATCCATTCTGTTAGCCTGTGACCTTTTACAGGTGAGTTAAGAACATTGATATTGGGGAATATTAATGACCATTGATTGTTCATTCTTGTTTGTTTTGGATTTGTTGTTGTTGGTGGTATTGTGTGTGTGAATTTCCCTTCCTTTTTTCTTTTGGCTTTTGGTAAAGTGGGATTACTGATTGCCTATATTTTTGTGGGTGTAGTTAACTTCCTTAGGATGGAGTTTTCCTTCCAGATCTTTCTGTAGGGCTAGATTAGTGGATAGGTGTTGTTTATATCTGGTTTTGTCATGGAATATCTTGTTTTTTCCATCTATAATGATTGAAAGCTTTGCTGGGTATAGTAGTCTGGACTGACATCCATGGTCTCTTACTGTTGGTAGAGTATCTGTACAGGAACTGCTGGCTTTCAGAGTTTCCATGGAAAAGTCAGGTATAATTCTGATAGGTCTGCTTTCATATGTTACTTAGGCTTTTTCTTTTGCTGCTCTTAATACTCGGTCTTTTGTAGGCCTGAAGGCCTGAGTTCAGATCCCTAGCATTCATGTAAAAGGTTGGGCACTAGCATGGACCTGTAATCCTAGCCTTGGGTAGGTGGAGTCAGGTGGATTCCTGGAGCTCATTGGTCAGCCAGTCTAAACAGGTGGTGAACTCCACATTTAGTGAGATATCCTGTCTTAGAAAATGAGATGGAGAGTAATTGAGGGAGACACCTAACATTGGCCTCTGTAATCCACATACAGCTCTCTCTCTCTCTCTCTCTCTCTCTCTCTCTCTCTCTCTCTCACACACACACACACACACACACACATTGAACAAAAATTACTACCAAGAGTGTAGTATTGTGATAGATCCGGCCATGTTTGTTTATTTATTTTAATTGTGGAAGTGCTTGGAGCTTTGAACTGGAAAAGCCATTCAGTGCCCAGAGCTTAGTGGGCTGTTTAATGGAAGCTTAGAAGATACAAATGTTGAAAGAATTGCAGACAGTAGACACCTGGCTTGTGAAGTTTCAGAGGGAAATAAAGACTCTATCAGTTTGTTGGATTTTTAGGTTACAAACCTGTGGTTGTTGGTCAGCAGGGGGCTGAAGAATCAGCTGTAATTATAAGAAATCAGCATCACTGAAGAGAAATAGTCTGTGAATAGGAATGTGTTTCCTCAAGGTCAGTACAAAGAAGCCAAATTTGGCAATGTGTAAGAGTTTCTCACATGTTATTGTTTTTGAAGACGTGACAGATATAAGATTGATAAACCATGGGGAGAGGCTGAGGCCCAACCATATGTGGCAAGGTCAGAGTCCCTGAAGAGACAACCCTGCAGGCTAATGGTGAAGGTACAGAGAGAGTTTCAGTGGGAACTCTAGAATGTGGGAAGTAACAGTATGCAACGTCTGCAAAAG
Source organism: Cricetulus griseus (assembly GCF_003668045.3). Taxonomy (NCBI): domain Eukaryota; kingdom Metazoa; phylum Chordata; class Mammalia; order Rodentia; family Cricetidae; genus Cricetulus; species Cricetulus griseus. The sequence goes on along the minus strand of NC_048595.1, from coordinate 321,898,796 downwards.
ACAGCAGGTGTTCAGTGGAGTTGGCTTAAGCCTATGAGACAGAAAAGTCAGACTGCTCAGTCTTTCTGGAGCCCAGAAGATCATGAGTGAGTCTAAGATTCCAGACTGAGCCACAGATCATTGATTTACATTACTGGACTTTGGTTTTGTTTTGATCTAGTTATTTATATGCTCTGAGTATTCCTTGTCAGGAAGTATTTAACCTGATTTTGATTTTACAAGAGTCCACAGATGAGAGACCTTGAAATATTTAAAGAAACTCTACTTTTAAGTGTTAGAATTGCTGAAGACTGGAGGACTTTTAATATTATACTGTATTTTATAGTATAATATTAGCATGAGATCTTAGGGACAAGAAAGGAAAGGTTATGGATTAACAGTGATATATTTGCCTGTTTAGTTGACAAGAGGTAGTTTTCTAGTTAGTTCTTATATTGTCACCTGAGAAGAGGGACCCTCAGTTGGATAATTGCCCTGGTCAGATTGGCTTTGTGGGCTATGCCTGTGAGAGACTGTCTGGCTGATTGATGTATGAGAGCCCAGCCTACTGTGAGTGGCACTATCTCCTGGTAGGTATGTATATCTGGGGTGTATAAGAAAGGTAACTGAGCATGAGCCAGTGAGTAAGCCAGTAAGCAGCGTCCTCCATGGTTTCTGTTTTAGCTTCTGCTTGAGTTCCTGTCTTGACTTTACACAGTGATGGACTGACCTAGAAGTTAACCTGACATAACCTCTTTCCTTTTCTAAGTCACTTTGGATTGGAGTACTTTTTAATCACAAAAACAGAAAGCAAACTATAGCACACACACACACACACACAACTCATGCATTGATTTTGGGGGCTGTAAATGTAATTTATTTTTTCTGAAATTCACAAGTCACATGAAAAATATTTCGGTATAGTCAGCATTTTTTTCTATCCTGATTTCCTTTTTCTTTCTTTTTTTTCTTTTTTAAAATTTCTTTCTGCTTTTAAAATAAGAGTCCATGAAATTTGGGTGTGACTTGTCTGGGGTGGTCAGAACCTGTTACCATAACACGGAGGTTATTTTGAGTTGAAGGTATTTGAGAATCAACAGATGTGGAAAGGGCTGTTGTTTGAATCCTATATCTGCCTTAAAGCAGAGCCTTGCACTTCTGGGCTGCGAGCTTAAGTTCCTTGTAAGAGAGACTTCTTGGACCAAGGGAAGAACAACTCCTTTTACCAGAGAAAAGATATCAGGGCTTTACTCACAAATAGATCTCAGGAAAAAAACCTCACTATATTGAGAGGAATGGATTGATATGGGAGCCATGAAGTCCCATGACCTGGAAGATAGAGACCCAAGGGAGCTATGGATGTAGCTTCCACCTGACTCCAGAGGTCTAGGGACCAGGAGAATGGTGGTATAAGTTCTAGTTCAAACTTGATGGCCTGAGAACTTGGGTGCTGATGGTGTAAGTTCAAGCCCGAGGGTAAGAAATAAATATTTAGTTCAAACAACCAGGCAGAGAGAAAATTGTCTACCCCTCTGCTGTGTTCCTTTTACCTATCATCAGCTGATCACATAGTGTCCTTCTAAGATGGCCAGTTTCCTGTATCCAGCTGAGTTCTTGTCTTGCTCTTTCTAATAATGAAGTGGGCAGACAGCAAAGGGTGCATAGATGAGAGGAACTTAATTAACTCAGGATTAATAACTTTAAAAAGAAAAAAATAGGTCACAAGACAGGAGTGACAAATGGAACAATGAGATTTGAATTCTCACTAGCAGCAGGATGCTAACAGAGCTGTTAGGAGTGTTAAGTCTCTGAGAAGTGTTACAGCTCTTTCAGGTCTCAGAGCAGCAAGTCTGGGAGTCTGGAGTTGCAGATCTCTGAAGCAGTGGGTCTTGGAGCCTCTGTTACAGTCTCAGAGACTAGAATAAGGTGGAATTCAAATGCTCCTCTCATCCTCCAAGACACAGCCAGAAATAATGTTCAACCAATTATCCAGTCCCATTTGCTGCTGAATTGTGGGATCTTGTAGACTATGGCAGGAATGAGTCCCTTTGCCTACAGTTGCAGGTCCAGTAGTGGAGGAGGGCCTGTGTGAGTCACCTCACCCTCTGGTGAGTCTTGGAGATACTCTTCTTCTCAGAGGAATGCTCTGATGAGGCTGTGTCTCCAGAGCTCATTAGCTCACTTGTATAGAGCCAAGTGGGCCCTGACTGGCTGAATGGGCATGCATGCAAATAAGGTATAAAATGGGACCAACCCGAGAAGGGCTGTCAAAACTGGAAGGGAAGAACACCAAGCCATTTGAAAGTTTCCAATCAGGTGTGTGATCTACTTGCCACCACTGTGGTCTTTGTGGGCTGCACCCTATTTCCCTGCCCCAGTTACATTGAGGGATCTTCATATCTATTTTTATCCAACTGGGTTTGTTTTGTTTTTGCATTTTTTTTTTTACCTTTTTAATTTTTTTTCTCAAAAAAATGCCATACATGTATACAATGTATCTTGGTCATGTCCACCCCTCATCCATTTCCCTCCCAACTTCGTGTCCTATTTATTTACCCAACAAGTCTAATTAGTGCTGGCTAGGTGTATATGGGACATGGGGAGCTACCAGTGGCCACACTCTTAACAGCAAGTGATTCTCCTCCCCACAGTAGCTGTCAACTGCCAAGAGATCCTCAGCTAGGGGTGGGGCTGTGGGAGCCCCTACCTCATCCATTCTGGAATTTTTGGCTGTCTTGGTCTTGTGCAGATCTTTCATTGCTTGCCTTGTTCCTGACTGATGATTCACTGATGTCTGGGATCTTGACTATGGGCCATTGCTACATTGATTCCTTTATCTTGGGGCTTGAGCTCCCAGCTGTCAGTGCTTTTCAGGGGCCTTTCCTACCCCTATGACTTCTTCATTGAGAAGAGTGATTTGTTTTGCTCCATTTGCTGATATGCTGTGGTTTGAGTGTCCTCACCCAAACTCATCCTTAAATGCATTCCTCTTTGTGATGTGCTAAGACACGAGACCAGGTAGAACTTTGAGAGGCAATTAGGTTATTTGGACTCTGCCTTTGTGAAAGCATTTATTCGTTCAAGGCTTAATAGTTTATCTTGAGAATTGGTTTTCTATAAAGTCAGTTCAGCTTTGCTTCTGTGTGCACTCCTCTTACCACATGATTCCCCATGTAACTTTGGGGACTCCACAGAGAATTATCAGTTGCAAAAAGGGTCTTACTGGATGTGGTTACTCAATCTTGAACTTCCTAGACATTAAAACTATGACTGGAATGAGATGTGTTTCCTTATAAGTCACTCCATTTTAGGTGCTCTGTTACAGCCTCAGAGACTAGAATAGGGTACAATTCAACTGCTCCTCTCATCCTTCAAGACACAGCCAGAAATAATGTTCAACCAATTATCTGGCCGCCCACTGACCCAGTCAAGCCCACAAATTAAATTAACCATCTTATTTACCTTTCATTTGTTTTTTTCATGTAGCTCTTAGTCATTTCCCACCATTTACTGTCTCTTGAGAGCCTAACCTCTGCCCCTTGTTAAGGCAGTGTGTAAGCTTCTAACCACTTCTTTGAGATACATATTTTTGTGGATTCCAGGGGATGTGAATAAACACTGTTTTTTCTCTTGCCAGTTTAATTCTTAGGTTCCCAGTCAGTGAACATAAGATGGTTGAGAATGTATTTCCTTCCTCGCACCACAAATGTTCAATGGAGAAAATCAAAATTAGAATTAACTCTGCAGAATGTGTTGCTGGGACCATCATGGCTTTGAGATGGATTTGACTTAGGTGACAGGGAATGTCCCGCGCGATCGTCTCGCCAACAAGAACGACACAGAACACTCGGATCCTTCTGCAGTAAAGCTTTAATGCATCTTGAGAGACAGATGATCAGCTTCCGATTAGGGAGACCCCGAGCCAAGAATCCCATCCCCTTATAAAGGCTCATAAGCTCCGAGCAGTGCTTGTACAGCTGGGATAGGTGGATGACTCATCACCCTATACGACGCAAGACTGGGCAAGTGGAAAAACACTGGGCACATGTGCACCAACGTTGTTTACTTGATCCAGCAGCGGATATCAGCGCCATCTTGTAATGGCGAATGTGAGTGCGGCTCCTCACATCTCCCCCTATATAATTATATAGAAACACAGAGGCTATAGGCCAGCCAAATGCAGAGTGGAGATAGAGGTCAACTCCCCAAAACTGGATGCAGACCTTGTCTTGAGCAGGACTTCAGATTTTGTGTCCAGAGCAGGCCCAGACCCGTCCTTATGTCTTTTTCTGGGGGAAGAGCATTATGACATATAACCTTCATGCAAGATGACATATCTCCCAGAAGAGCCACAAGAAAAGCCGCAGGCCCTTTCTGTGTAGTGCTTAGCCTTGTAACTCTTTTGGCCTGCCGAACCTTGCTCACTCTATTCCGTGCAATGAGGTCAAGCCTCCGGAGGTGCAGGAGCTGAGCAGTCGGCGACCTATTGCTTCAACATGCTTAGCCAAATGCTGGGGGAGATTCCATTCTCTAGGGCAGCGAGTGCCTGTGCAACCACTACCTTATCTTTTTTTTTGTTTGGGTTTTGAGTCTACACACAGTCCAAAGCATAAACACCACACCACTGCAGAGAATTGTGCCAAAAAGTCCCACCCCCACCCATTCCTTAAAATAAGAAACTGCTGATGAAATCCAGGAAGAGCCTGGGAAGGTCTCATTGAACTCCCAACTAATTTGAGGGGAGAAGGTGGAGTTCCGACTTTTGAGGGTCTGAAGGGGCTCTTCGGGTGAGTCTTTCCGGGATCCACAGGGGATTCTCTTCGTCCTGTGGAAAAATACATATAGCTCCCCTGGATCTTATGAGAATAGGATCCGGGTCTCTCCAAAGACCAGTCAAGATATCTTTCCATTTTATCATTTCCTTTGGCCTTGCAGGTTCTGAGGTGTGGTGCTCGGCCGCAGTATGGCCCTGAGCGTCAATGTTTAGAAAATTAAGGGTAAAGAGTGCCATGGATATTGCAACTCTTGGCACTGAGGTTAAGGATGCTCCCATTCCCTCCTTTTGTTTGATTAAATAAGACTTAAGCGTGTGATGGGCACATTCCACAATGCTTTGTCCTTGAGGGTTATAAGGTAGGCCAGTCAGATGGGTAACCTCCATCTGTCTGTAGAAGTGCTGGAACTTTTGAGAGGTATAAGCCGGCCCATTATCTGTTTTTAGGATATGAGGCTTTCCCCAGGCACCCCAGGCCTCCAAGCAGTGTTGAATCACATGTGCGGCCTTTTCCCCTGTCAAAGACTGGGAAAGCCATCTGCAGTTTCCTTCGCTCCTCTAATGGTAAAAAGGAGTCGGTACCAAATTTTTGTTGTGACTCATATAATGGGGGTGCTGATGGAAGTACACCCGCTGGATTAATAGGCGGTGGCCTCATATTTGCATTCATTTTTGGCAGCCAATATCTATTGGGGTGGTATCTGTCCTCTTCATATCGTGCTGCCCCCTCCTCTGGCTCTGCTTCCTCGCTAGAGTCTAAAATCTCAGAGTCTGAGCTGCTCAGCTCCAAGGCCTCTAGTTTCACTGTAGGGTAGAGACTAGGTTTTGAGTCTTTATTTCTCTTAAATTTACCGGGGTGTGACTGGTCATCCCCTTTCTTCTCTCCCCCCTTTTTTGTATCCTGGGGAGGGCCCTTTTTCTTAGACATGTCCTTCCTTTTTTGAGCTCCCAATCTCTTATCTCGTTCGGTTTCTGACATACTATCCTGTACCTCTTTAAGTGTTTCTTGACTCTCTGCTACCTTGGGACGGCAAGCCTCATCCTCTAGACAGTTTTTAATTAATTTCCATATGGCCTTAGTACCTAGACAAAGATCCCCTTCCATGTGCTTTTTATCTAGATCTCTACCTAATTTGTTCCAGGAGGCCATGGTAAGGGACCCAGAACAGGCATACCATGGTGCCACTCTATCCACCTCCTTCACAAAATTTTGGAGTGTGCGGGGAGCAATTTTTAGGTCTCTCTGTTTTAGAACCGTTTGTAAGGCTGTGACTATCGATTGTGAAGAGCCCATTATGCTGGCGGCTACCTGGGGTCCGCTTGGTCGCGAACTGAAACACCAGCCACGATGAGCACAATATAAGACCAATATGAACAAAAGAAGAATAATCAAGACTAGAGTTAGGGCTTCTACTGACCCATCCCATGGTGGTGACAAATTAAGGCCAAAGTCAAAAAAAGGGGTATCAGGACTAAGCATACCTCTCCAAACTTACCTCCCTGCAGTTCTGAATCCGCCCCATCCTCCGAGGGGTCTCCCAAAGCGCCGGCAATGTCAACAAGTTCCCGGGTTTCGGCACCAGATGTCCCGCGCGATCGTCTCGCCAGCAAGAACGACACAGGACACTTGGATCCTTCTGCAGTAAAGCTTTAATGCATCTTAAGAGACAGATGATCAGCTTCTGATTAGGGAGACCCCGAGCCAAGAATCCCATCCCCTTATAAAGGCTCATAAGCTCCGAGCAGTGCTTGTACAGCTGGGATAGGTGGATGACTCATCACCCTATATGACGCAAGACTAGGCAAGTGGAAAAACACTGGGCACATGCGCACCAACGTTGTTTCCTTGATCCGGCAGCGGATGTCAGTGCCATCTTGTAATGGCGAATGTGAGTGCGGCTCCTCACAAGGGAACAAAAAAATGACAGAAACACATACAGAAAAGCTGGGATCAGGTGGTCTGTGGGCTCTGATGAGCACATGAGCAGTGACCCAGAAATTGAGCCCATGGGTGGGTTAGCAAATTTCTGGTGGCAGGTATGGAGTGGAGTGTGGGGTGGAGTGTCTCAGTAGCAAAGGATTTGGGGGCAGCAGTTGTCAGGAGGAGGAAGCTGTGGTTGCTATATTAGTGGATTTAGCTAAACATCACCCATTCCTCAGCATTTGTACTCAGGCCAGAGGAAGGCTTTGCCATTCCTATGAGTCTGAGGCTGAAGCATCCTTGAGATCCTTGATATGGCTATGTCAGGAATACATATTCACTCAGGACTTCATCTGCTCCCCACAGTATGCATCTTACTTTCAAGCTTACACCCACCACATAATCAGGACAGAACCTCTTCTCTACTGATGTTTTCGTGCATGGTGATTCTGACTTGGTCTATTTGTGAGTCCTTCAGGGTCTCGAGAGCCCACCTAACTGAAACCACCATCTCTAAGTCAGGCTTGGTTAGGTGAGAAATCTCCCTTCATGGGTGGTGGTTCCTGGCTGACACTTCTAACTCAATAGTCTATTGCAAATGTCTCCAAGTCTTTACTCACTAGATTAAGGCACTATATTATCCATTAAAAAAGCAAATATCTACAAGAACAACACACCATGTGTGTGCAGTGCATGTGTGCACTCACCCATAAAGACACATGTGGAGTCAGAGGTCAAGTTCAGGCATCTTCCTCTATCATATCTCCACCTTAATTTTTTTTAAATTGTAGAAAAATTTTTGTGGTATAATTATTTTTTCCTTTATTTTTGACATTATACTATTCAGTCATTTTCCCTTCCCTTTCTTCCCTTCAAACCCTCATATATATCCCTCCTTGCTCTCATTCAAATTCATGACCTCTTTTCCATTAATTGTTGTTACACCTACATGTATATGTGCATATCATATATATTTCTAAATAAACCTCTCAGTCTGTATAAAGTTGCTTGTATATATTTTTAAGAGCTGACCATTTGGTACTAGATAATCAACTGTCCACATTAATTTTTGATATTGTCTCTTGCTGAACTGAGAGCTCTCTGTTTCAGCTAGACCAACTGGCCAGCGAGCCCTTAGTATCCTCCTTTCTCCACACCCCAGCACTGTGCTATAGATTTTGCTGTCTGACTTGAACATGGGTTCTGGGGATCTGAACTGGGTTTTCATGCCTCCACAGAAAGTTCTTTACCGATGGAGCCATCTCCCAGCCCAGGAGAAATACACTCAAGTTTTTCTTCTTCTTTCACAGGGTAAAAGACCTCCTGAATTTTAATTGGTATATAATTGAGAAAGTGTTTCCCAACTTTACTTGATTAGGTTTGGCCATAGTTTTTACCAATGGGCTATAAATGGAAGTTTAAATGTGTCATTTTTGGAGTGTTTAGACAGTTACTCTGGAGTGTTTATCCACTTCAATGCCTGTCCTACTTACTTTTCTATTGCTGTGAAGAGCCACTGTGACCAAGGAAATTTATAGAAAAAAGAGTTTATTTGGGGCTTACAGTTTCAGAGGGTGAGTCTATGACCATCATGGCAGGGAGCATGGTGTCAGGAAGACAGACAGATGTAGTTCTGGAGCAGTAGCTTGTAGATCATGATCTACAAGCAAGAGGCAGAGAGAATTAACTGGGGATGGTGTGGGCTTTTGAAACTTCAAATCCTGCCTCAAATGACACATGTCTTCCAACAAGTCCACATCTCCTAGTTATTTTCCCAAATAGTTCCACCAACTGGGCACCATGTGTTCAAGCATACAAGGCTGTGTGGGAGCATTTTTATTCAAACCACCATAGTCCCTAAAACTGTGGATAGCACCAACATTCCTGCCCACACCCTACATCCCCTACCACACACCTACAATATACACACACATACATATAGCACACAAGCATAATAACCATACATGTACCACATATCATACACACATACACACACTCCATATTCTCCCATTGCACACACGTAGCCCCACATTACATATACAGACATACCCCTTCCATACATACATACCACACTACACACACACACACACACACACACACACACACACACACACCCTACCACATGCCCTCACAGCACACATACATACCATAGTTTTTTTTTTTTTACTAGGTTTTCTTATGTATGCATACATATGGAAATATGTAATTTATAAACTAGATACTGTAAGAGACAGCAATGCCTAATAATAAAGTAGAAGAATTCTCACATTACCCCTTTGTGTGATGATGTGAGATGATAGGCGGCCTCTATCAGAAGATGAAAGGAGGTGAATGGGTATGCATTGCGACAGTGCTAGGCTGCTGCATAAAGCTTACTTGAATTTTTTTTTTTTTTGGTCAAAAGAGAGACTCTTTTTTGATTTGAATTAGAAACAAGATTGAATTACATGACAATCCCAGTTCCCTTCTCCCTCCCTTCCTCCCCTACCCCCCCCAACTAAAACCCTACCTGTCACACATCCTTTCTTCTAATCTACACCTGACTCAACCTTTCTGCTCCCTCATGACCTCTGCATCCTTCCTCTTCTTCCCTTCTCATTCTCCTAGCTCCCTCCCTCCTCTTCCCATGTTCTCAATTTGCTCAGGGGATCGTGACCCTTTCCCCTTCTCCAGGGGTCAATGTTTGTATCTTTTAGGGTCTTCCTTGTTTACTAGTTTCTCTGGCAGTATGGATTGTAGGCTGGTAATCCTTTACTCTATGTCTAAAATCCACATATGAGTCAGTATGTTTGCAAAAGAGAGACCCTTAATACTGTCATATTGTAGCTTTGCCTAAGACAGGCAAACTACCAAGAATCCAGCCTTGCACAGCCCGCATTTAGTGAAGCCAGGGACGTGCTCGGCATAGGCCTTGGCATGAAGCAGTGCTGCACAAATGTTCATGTATTGAAAGAGTGAATAATGACTGGACTACAGAGAATGCAGGGCATGCATGCTGAATGCTGGCCACCTTCCACTATTAAAGATGGACCAAGTGTGTGGCAGTGTTGGTTTAGTGTTCAGTGGCCCCTGGGCTGGCTCCTGCCATCACTTCTCTTGACTGCCTGTGGGACAGCCTGATAGCTGGCTCACAGTAGCACCCTCCCTTTTTTGAATGTCCACGTGTGATCTAATCTCTCATCCCCAGAGTGTCTTGGAGCCTGCAGAGAAGCAGGGTGGAAAGTAAGGCATGCTGTTTGGTGTAATTTGCCAAGCTGTTTGATATCATAGCCAGTTTTTGTCTTTCAAAACTGTTTTGCTTGGATTCACACATAGATGATTAAGTAAAGGAACAGAAATGCAATTCATCATGAAGCAAGAGGCGAGTACGATGCCCTGGGGGTAACAATCTTCCCCTATGAGATAAAATAGACAGGACTCAAGGGAAGTCTTGCAGAACAAGAGGTGTTGGGGTGCCCAGATAATGACCATACACCTGGTGTGTGTGGATTGAACTTTGCCCTTAGAAGCATCAGGCCTTAGGTGGACAAACCCTCTCCCACAATGACTTTGGCCATGCGGGGAGGGAGGAAAGGCCTGATGCTAGCTAGCCAAACTGTGACCTTCTGAGCAGCTGGCCTCCCCCTTAACTCTCTGCCCTTGAGTTTTTATCTTTTTTTTTAATTTGGAAAAAAGATATCACAAGGACATGGGGACCGACAGCATTGATTGTCTTGATAGTTGTTGATTAAGTCCAGGAGATGCTGGCATCTGCAAACACATCTTATTAGGTGAGATCAGACAAGTAAATTGTCCCTGCCCTCCAGCATGCTACAGTAATTAAGTCTTAACAACAACTAAAAGTTAATCTCAGCAGGTGCAAAGGCAGTCTCCCTTTGTCTGCATGCAAACTCCCCTTTCTATCATGGGCTCAAGGTGTTAGTTTTGAGACTTGGGACAGGTTCTTTGGAAAAGGGCCTTCCTTTCAGGGAGACTGTTCTCCATATTATTATTTTAATTTAATTAGATTTTAAAAAGGTTAACCATGACATTTTAATAGCTTGAGCTCACATTAATATTCTGAGAACACTGTTTAGCCCAGCCACTTTGTGATTCAAAATGATGTTTTTTTTTTTTCCTCAGAAAAAGACTTGGCTTCTAGGACAGCTACTAAAAAATAGCTTTCATGTAATTAAGATGGGTATCTTCCTATTTAGAAAGTTATTGAAATAAAATACATATAAGGACACTGAAAAATGTGAAAACTGTAGCTTGATACAATTGATGATCTAGGAGGAAGGAAGACTGGGCCATACACAGTTATGGCGGTTAGCCTGAAGGTGGCTAATGTCCTTCAGCAACATGCAAATTAGGGGGCTGTGCTTGTGATGTGCGGTGTGCTGTCAACCTAATGTTTTATTTATTTTCCTGAGAGCTGCTATCTTCATTAGGGAGTTTAGAGAGCAAAGCAAGATGATATTTACTAGCCTGGCAAACTAATAAGCTTGGCTCATGTTTCTTTTTTTTGCTATCGTGGCTAATCATTTTTTTTTAAACCAGCTATTCAATATGTTAATGCATCCCTGGGGAACAGGAGCCAGCCATGACTTCCTATGGAGGGAGCCAACACAGAATCACTCATTCTCCCCTGTGCATGTGACTGGTGTGTGCCAAGCGTTGTGCTAGCTTTAGGGACACAGAGGTGCTAAAGTGCTGAGCCGGTACCACAGTGGGTGGGAGCTGGCATTCAGGATACGGCTAGCTCTCATCCTATCATGCACAGTCGTAGGTGCTTCTCCATCCAAAGGTTCACAAGGACAGCTATAACTTGAGAGAGCTGCAAGGAGGGAGGATCTGGGACTCAAGTTGGTCAGAAAGATCCTGCTGATTTAGCTGAGGCATTGCTGAACACCAATGGCTTTTGAGGTAAGTTCTAGAATCAGCCTGACCTGGAACTTGTTAGAAGCATTCCTTCAGGGCCTTATGTAGAACTCAGTCAGAAAGCTGTTGGAAGGCAGGTGTCTGATATGAATGGGTCTGCAGTGTTTTAACCACTATTCTAGGTGACTCTCAGTTCCTCAAAGGTCAAGAACACATCCATTGGCAGCCTCTCAAGACCTAAGAGACATTTCCCTTGTCCAAAACTCAAGAGTAGAGGGACAGGGCACCATGCTGTGTGGATGGAAAGGCCAATTTGGATCAAAAAGACGGGAGGGAGGGCATTAATATTTGGATTAGCTATCTTTGCATGTGAAAGTATTTCTAGCAATGGTTCCAGGCAACAAGGAACCAACTCATGCTATTTTTTTTATTTTTAATTATACAAAAGATAACATGATAACTCTTTGTCATCTAAGGGAAAGTTTGGCAACCAGGACACAGATACAAGGTTACTGATTGGGAGACTGTGAGAAATGTCATGGCTCTTGGTGCATATGGAAGAACAGCTTTCAAAAGCTTGTCACAGTGCATATGTATGCTCAACACTTGTGAACCTACATGCAGATTTTGATACATTCTCATTGAGCAGACTTCTATTTTTTCTACCAAGTAGGGGAAATTATTTTCTTGCTATCTTCATTAGGGTGACTACTGCTGTAATAAAACACTATGGACAAAAAGCAACTTGGGGAGGAAAGGGTTAATTTTGCTCACAGGTCCATGTAACAGTTCATTATCAAAGGCAGTGAGGGAGGGAATTCAAGCAGGGCAGGAACTTGGAGGCAGGAGCTGATGCAGAGGACATGAAGGGTTGTTGCTTAATGACTTGCTTCCCCTGGCTTGCTCAGCCTGCTTTCTTATAGAACCCAGGACTGAATGGTACCTCCCACAACATGCTGAGCCTTCCCTGAGCAATCACTAATTAATAAAATGCCCTACAGGCTTGCCTACAGCCAGATCTTACGGAGGCATTTTCTCAATGAGGCTCCCGCCTCTCTGGTGACTCTAGTTTGTGTCAAGTTGACATAAACTTGATAGCATATTTGAAGTTGGTTACTATTATTTTGCAGTGCTGGGGATTGACTTGGACAAGTTGTCCTGACCTGCAGGACATCAACCTGGGGCAAGAGCATCAGGGATAGGGAATGGGGACAAGAGACACAGAAAGAATGACCACAAGACAGGATTCTGATCAAGTGGTAAACTTTACTTTTTTCTCTGGCTAGCTTATATAGTCAGCAGAGCAGGATATGGGGAGGGGCAAAATGGGTTGTTTGTGTACCAGGTGTTAGTATAGGCAGGATATTAGGAAGCCACAAAGAGGATGTTTGGCAGGGTAAAGAGTTCATGAGTAAGAGGTCCAGGAAGGGCTGCTTAGGTGGCTGAGCCTGTGGGTGGAGGACTGGGTTAAGTTGTTTCTTTTCTTGAGCTGAGGTTCTAAGGAGCTGCTATGTAAAGGTTAACTATGTGGCCTGCCAAGCATGGCCTAGGATCTCATTCCCAGCCCTGAGATTTGGCTCCCAACAACAAGTGATCTGCTGTTGAGCCACATACTCAGTCTACAGTTGATTATTAATAAAATCAAATGTTAAAAAGTTACTTTCTTAATATAATCTTGTTAACTAGTTCTTTAACAATTAGTTAATCCATTTCACACAATGGATTTTGATCATATCCATCCCCTTATTCCCACTTTGTACTCCAAGATCTACTCCTATCCCCTCCTACTTTTTGTTCTTAAAAACAATAACCCACTGAGTCTAACTCGTACAACCCATTTACCCCTGGTGTGGGGACATCCACTGGAGCATGGTTGGCCTACGAGGGGCTACTTCTTTAAAGAAACCCAACTCGTTCTCTGCTAAAAGCTGTCAGCACCCATAGCTACTCCAGTTAGTGGTGCAGACTGTTGAACCCTTTCCTTCTATGCTGGAATGAGGGCTGACTTTATCTTGTGCTGGCAACCACAGCTGCTGTGATTTCATGTGTGCAGTGGTCCTGTCATGTCCAGGAGACATTTTCATTTCCATTTCCCTAGCCTTTGGTCCTTACCATTCCTCCTCTCTTTCTTCAGTAATGTTTCCACAGTCTTGAGGAGGGGTAACACAGATATTCCATTTGTGACTGAGCACTCTTCACTTATTCTCTGCACTTTGACCAGACAGCATCCACCACATAAAGAAACTTGGCTGGTGAGGTCTCAGAGCTGCACTAGTCTATGGGTATAGAGACAGGAACTTAGAAGGCAGTTTGATTCTATATCCATTTAGCAGAATGATAGTGGTAGGTTCACTCTTGGGTCCTGTGGGCTCCCCAACCATGGATTCTTGGCCAGATTTATAGTACCAGGCATGCATTTCCTCTTGTAGAGTAGGCCTTAAATACAATGAGAAAGTGGTTGGTTACCCTGAAACATTTGTGCCACTATTACACTCTTGGGCATATCTTGCCACACAAGTCATTATTATAGTTCATAGGGTTCACGGCTGGATAAGGCTGTGGGTGACTTTTTCTTTCCAATAGCTGGACATTCTTAGGGTGAAGAATTCCATACTTGGTAATGGGATTTTTACTGGTAACCCACGGCTTCTAGGGGAAGTATCGTTCTTTGTATATACTTGCCTATCCCTCTCCCCACTTACACCCCTCTCATTATTATTCCCTAGTTATCCTTCATATGACCTTAAAGTTATCCTACTTTTCCTATTGTGTATCCCACTCTAAGGTTTTGTAGTTGTTGTTTTCTCAGGACATGTTCTACTCTGCACTGAGGGTGATCAGAATAACAGGAACTCTAGGAAACTGAAGAGGAAATCATAGTGGTCTCGGTGATGATAGGCTCAGTTCAGTAAAGGAATAGCATCATTATTGTTTTCACCAGTGGCTGAAAATGTTAAGGGGTTGATAGAACAAAATCTGAATTCCAGCTCTGCCACTTATGGGCCTTATTAGGTCATAAGTTCTGTACTTTTTGAGCCCACATCATCTTCTAGGAACCGGGAATGATTTGTCATACCTACATAATGTTTTGAAGATCAGGCTGTGAGGTGGTTTGATTTATGCTTAGTCAACTACAAAGCATTGGGAAAATGAAATCACTCAGGGTCAAGACTGTTGCTGTTAATCTACAACAGAATGATCACTGGTCTAGATACTTTTCCACACCTCACACAGATGGGACCTGAGTCATCGGTGTAAACATAGAGGAACAAACCACCCGTGGAATCTCAGGTAGTATTTTCATTTCCGTCAGCAAGTGACAAGCTTCACAAATATGTAAAGACCTGGCATTTCATCCTTCATGGATGCTTTTATTTGTCGGTCTTTCCCTCATCATCGCCAAGCACTGGAACATAAGGAGCAAGAACTGACCCAGGTCCTGCTTCCATGGAGCTGGTGTCTTTATTAGAAGGGTACCTTGTGTCATTGTCTCCATGTTTGCTGTGGATATTTACTTACTGAATAGTTTTACAATTTATAAGGCCATGTTTATAGCAATTCATGAGTTTGATTCTGTTACTTATGTGGAAGGCAATGAGACATGGGGTTTGGAAGTCATAAGTTAGATGACTTGTCTAAGACTCATGGCTTCCTGCATAGTTCCTTGGCCCCAAACTCAGCACCTTTCCCCTGGTATCCTTCTGACCATTTATTTTTCACTCTCTTATTTGCAGAGGGTTGAACTTGGCTTGGCTTTGAAGTGGGACTCAAGCTGAATAAGTTCCTCTTACTGAATCTTAGCTCACTTTAAAACCAGGTCAGAGCCAGGCATGGTAGCATCCCAGTAGTTGGAAAACTAAGGCAGGTAAATTGAGAGTTTGAGGCTAGCCTGAGCTACAAAGCAAGACTCTGTCTTAAACAATAAACAAACAAACAAGCCAATAAAACAACCCTCAAACAATTCATGATACTTTTGATTCTGTGAAATGTAGTCTCAAATGTAATTAAGATAAGAAAGCCTACACCTAGAAATTAAAAAAAAAAAAAAAAACTAGAAAGGACTGGCTGTGGAAAGCCCCGGGGAACCTAAAAAGTCAGGCAGTGGGACTGACCTGGTTGGAGGGTGTAGGAGAGAGAACCAGTGCTGCAGTGACTCTGCTCTGAAGGGAGTGTCCCTGCCAGTCAACAGAATTACTGAGATGGTTCTGAGGGATAAAGGCAGATAAGTGAACCAGATAGAAAAGCTTGCAGAAAATTGAACAAAACCAGGAGAAGATGAGACAGGCTAAAAAAAGAAGTCCGGGGCACCTGGGTAAGAGACAGCCTGCTTACCTCGCCTGTTTTCACTGGAGTGGAGAGCCAGTCTGACATCATCAGGCAATGGCAGTTTCCCTTGCTCCTCTGGGTACCCCCACATTTGGTAGTGCAGTGGGATGGGGTGCTCACTGATGATCTCCTCCACTGGACTGTGACCCTCAGAGGGAGCAGCTACTGAATTCAGCTTCACTTTAGCACCTGGCAGGTAACCCAGGCACATCTACACTGGTGAGTGGGCACTATGGGATTATGGGATTGTGCAAAGTGCTGTCTATTCCTTGTCTGTCTACCCTGTTAAGGTTTCAAGCCTTTGAAGCATTTTTAAACACAAAAAGATGGCAATGTTGCATGTGTGTATAATGAATTTTGGTTATTTTTACCATCTCTCACCCTCCTCCCTCTTCCCACTGACTCTTATTCCTAACCATCCTGACACCTACTTTGATTTCTCTGACCTATATTGAGCAACCCTATATTAGGGTTGCTTGTGTAGACACGGGTGAGGTTTATTTACTGGCACATGGGCAACTTATCAGTGGCTTTACTCTTGAAGAAAGTGATACCCTCTTCCCTATCTAGTTGACGGTCTGTAGTCCCTCAGGAGGGGTGGAGCCTCATGATTCATGATGCAATGTTGATGGTTTTAGTGTTGTACAGGTCTTGTTTAGATGACCATAGTTGCTGTTAGTTCATGAATGCAATTGTCATGCAATGTCTAGGAGATGATGTTTGGCAGTCTCCCTCCTCCTCTTTTGGCTCTCTCTCTTTTTTTTTTCATCCCATTTTCTTCAGTGTTCTCTGAATCTTGGGCATTGGTTTGATATAGTTGTTCCATTTAGGACTGAGCACTCAACAGTCACTTATTGTCAACACTTGGACCAATTGTGAGCATCTGAATTGACTGGTATCCACTGCAAAAATAAGCTTCTCTGGTGAAGGCTGAGAACAGCACTGGTTTGTGGGTATAAGTACTACAAGGCAGTTTGAGAGCATGTCATTTAGCAAAACAACTATGATTGTGTGTGTGTGTGTGTGTGTGTGTGTGTGTGTGTGTGTGTGTATGTGTGTGTATGCCAATGATGTATAGAGGTCAGAAGATAACTTGGGAGTCAGTTCTCTCCTACTATGTGGATTTCTGGGCTAGAACTCAATTCATAAAGTTTGGTGACAAGTCCTTTTACCTTACTGGTCTTGGATTTCATCTATTAATGTAGTTTGAAAACTTTATATTACAATACCTCTAAGTTAGAAAGGTACACGACGATCTGACTTGAAGAATGACAAAATAGAAACTCAGAGCTATTGAGTGACTGGTCTGGATCCTCACAGTTAGGGAAGGAAGGACAGATCTAGAAGTAGAAAATGCATCTCTATGCATCACATTTTCAGGAGGAGAAAAGAATGTTCTGGAAGTTATTGCATTGGCTTCATATACAAAAGGAACAACAACAACAACAAAAAACAAAACCAAAACTTCCCTGGATTTCACATGTTTGAGAGAAAACTGGTACTTCTCTTCCTGTGTCTGACTTATTTTATCTTCCACAGGTAAACTCAACTCAATCATAGTGTTGGTGATGGTCTCAGACTGACTAGATTATTTTCAAGCTTTTCATGGTTTATTCCATGAATTGAAAAAAGTAACACAAATGGGAAAGCAGCCCGGATTTTATATAAAGGGACAGTACAGGGTACGCGGCAGGAGAGCAGCAGGCTTTCTGAGCTAGGGTGCCTGAGAATCTTAGCTAGAGTTTTGAGGTTTTTTTTTTTTGTGTGGGGTCCAGGAGGAGGATGAGTTGGTTACTAAGTAGTGTGATAGTTCTCTGCTTTGATTGATAGGCTTGAATATTGTAAGTTTTTATTTGATATACATGTCCTTTCCTATCATGTATCTCATTTTAAGGATAAGCATGCAGAAGCATGAGATGATTAGTTAAGGGATTTCCTTGAAACCTTTATTGAGAGGACACAATCTGCATTATTGTTTGTGTACTCAAAACTCATTGAGTCTGAATGAGACTCCTACCTTTAGGTCCCCAATAGTTCCATGGCATCTATGAATGGAAGTAATGGAGAGTTGACAAAAGATTGTTAAGGGAACAACCATCTATTGCATGGTTTGGAACAGAGTGTACGTGCAAATGTGTCAGGAGTTACCAGGTTGTTTAAGTGCATTGTTAGAATAGGAATGTGAGGATAGCTCAAGCCAAATGGAGTCCTAGGCTACTAAGCTATTCTTATGTTTGTCTGTCTCACTGGTGCTCATTTGCATGGAATAACATTTTTTTAAATTTCTTTAAAGATTTTTTTAAAATTTTATATACCAACAACAGTTCCCACTCCCTCATCTCCTCCCACTTCCACCCCCCCACCCAATCACCCATCCAGTCCTCATTAAGGGCCACCTATGGGGAGTTAATAAAGTCTGGCATATCAAGTTGAGACAGGACCAACCTCCCACCCCGTATCGAGGCCGAGCAATATATCTGTCCATAGGTAATGGACTCTAAAACGTCAGTTCATGCACCAGGGATAAGTCCTGGTCCCACTTCCAGTGGCCCCATAGACTGCTCAAGCCACAGAACTGTCACCCACATTCAGAGGGCATAGTTTGGTCCCATGCAGGTTCCCTAGCTGTCAGTCCAGAGTCAGTGAGTTCCCACTAGCTCTGGTCAGCTGTCTCTGTGGGTTTCCCCATCATGACCTTGATCCCTTTGCTCATATAATCCCTCCTCCCTCTCTTTGACTGGACTCCAGGAACTCAGCCCAGGTCTTGGCTGTGGATCTCTGCATCTGCTTCCATCAGTTACCAGATGAAGGTTTTATGATGACAATTAGGGTGGTCACTAATCTGATTATAGGGGAAGGTCAGTTCCAGCATCCTCTCCACTATTGCTAGGAGTCTTAGCTGGGGTCATCCTTGTGGATTCCTGGGAATTTCCTTAGCACCAGTTTTCTCCCTAACCCCATCGTGGCTATCTCAATCTAGATATCTCTTTCCTTGCTCTCCCTCTCTGTCCCTCCTCCAACTCAACCATACCATTCCCAATGCTCTCCTCCTCCCCCCACCCCAGACCTCCTCACTGCTTCTAGTTTACTCAGGAGATCTTATCTATTTGTATGGAATAACTTTTCCCATCTTTTTTATTTTTAGGCTGTATGCACCATTACTGTTGAGTTTCTTATAGGCAGTTGGGTCTATTCTATTATCCATTTAGCAGTCTGAATCTTTTAATTAGATAATGTAGTTTGTTTACATTTATGATTATTATTGACAGGTAAAGGTTTATTCTGGGATTTTATTACATTTCTTCTGATTTTTTGACTACTCTATTTTTCTCCTCATTCTTCTTTGTGGCTTGGTAGTTTACTGTGTTGATATTGCTTGATTCTTTTCTATTTCTCTTTTTAGTATCTATTCTTTGAGTGAAACTTGTACTCTCAAGTTTTTATTTTGGTAGTTTTCTTTGTTTTGCTTCTGTTTCTGTGGTGGTTTGAATAAAAATGGTCCCTTTAGACCCACAGGGAGGAGATATTAGGAGGTGTGGCCTTGTTGGAGGAAGTATGTCACTGAGGGTGGGCTTTGAGGTCTCAAATGCTCAAATGTGACATTCACTTCCTGCTGTCTGTCAATCCAGATGCAGAACTCTCTGCTCCTCCAGTACCACATCTGCTTGCACACTGCCATGTTTCCCACTGTGATGATAAGGGACTAAATCTCTGAAACTGTAAGTTAGCCCCAATTAAATGCTTTCTTTTATACGAGTTGCCATGGTTATGGTGTGTCTTCACAGCAATAGAAACTCAAATTAAGACAGTCTGTCTTATCCCTTCTTTCTTTTCTCTCCTACCCCTTTCCCCCCTTCTTCCCTCTTTCCCTCTCCTCCACTTAGCTTTCTCTTTCCCAGGTGGAATATTTCAGAATAACATATCTTCAAGTTTAGAGTCTCTTCCTTTTTTATTTTGATCTTGACTGTGTCTTTTGGCTATATTTTTAATGTATCTTATTAAACTCTTCATTTCAAGGTTTATTTTGATTCCTTTTCATGATTTATATCTTTTTACTGAATTTTTAAATTTGTATCATTCATTATTTTGTCTCAATTATCTACTTGTTGCTTGTATCACTTTTGAGATTTTTTGTTATTTGTTACAATTTTTTATCAGGCATTTTACAGACATAATTTTTGTTGGGATTTGTTTTTCAAATTATCATGTTCTTTTGACTAAATTATGTTGTTCTTTTTGTATGTCTTATGCCCATATTTTGAGATTTGTGCATCCTATGGATCAATGAGTTCGTTCTATTACCTTTTTTATATTTTATTTATTTTGTATTAGTTCAAATTAGGAACAAGCTTGTTTCACATGTCAATCCCTTCTCCCTCTCCCTCCCCTCACCTTCACCACTCCTACCCCACCTCGACCTACCCCCCATCCCATCCAACCTCCACTCCCCAGGCAGGGTAGGGCCCTCAACGGGGGCTCCACAAAGTCCACCACATTTTCCTGGGCTGGGCCTCGGCCCTTCCTCATGTGTCCAGGGCAAGAGAGCATCCCTTCAGGTGGGATGGGCTCTCAAAGTCCCTTCTTAAACCAGGGAAAAATATTAGTCCACTACCAGTGGCCTCCTAGAGTGCAGAGGCCTCCTCACTGACATCCATGTTCAGGGGTCTGGATCAGTCGGCATATAAGTGAGTACATACCATGTTTGTCTTTTTGTGACTGGGTTACCTCACTCAGGATGGTTTCTTCTAGTTCCATCCATTTGCCTGTGAATTTCAAGATTCCATTGCTTTTTTTCTGCTGAGTAGTAATCCATTGCATAAATGTACCACATTTTCTCTATCCATTCTTCAGTTGAGGGGCATCTAGGTTGCTTCTAGGTTCTGGGTATTACAAACGATGCTGCTATGAACATGGTTGAACATATGTCCTTATTGTATGAACTGCATTATTTGGGTATATACCCAAGAGAGGAACTGCTGGATCTTGAGGTAGACTGATTCCCGTTTTTCTGAACTGCCATACTGATTTCCAGAGTGGTCTTACAAGTTCGCACTCCCACCAGCAATAGAGGAGTGTTCATTTTTCTCCACATCCTCTCCAGCATAGATTGTCATTGGTATTTTTGATTTTAGCCATTCTGACAGGTGTGAGGTGGTATCTCAGAGTTGTTTTGAGTTGCACATATCTGATGGCCAATGATTTTGAGCACTTTCTTAAGTGTCTTTCAGCCATTTCGGATTCCTCTGTTGAGAATTCTCTATTTAGTTCTGCACCCCACTTTTTAATTTCATTGTTTAGTGTTTTGGTGGCTAGATTCTTGTGTTCATTGTATATTTTGGAAATCATCCCTCTGTAGGATGTGGAGTTGGTGAAGACCTTTTTGTCTTACCAACTATGTCCTTTGCCTTACAGAAGCTTCTCAGTTTCAGGAGGTCCTATTTATTAATTGAAGATCTCAGTGTCTGTGCTACTGGTGTAATGTTCAGGAAGCAGTCTCCTGTGCCTATTTGTTCAAGGGTATCTCCCACTTTCTCTTCTAGAAGATTCAGTGTGGCTTGATTTATGGTGAGATCTTTGATCCATTTGCACTTAAGTTTTGTGCATGGTGACAGATATGGAATCTATCTGTAATCTTGGGCATGTCCAAATCCAGTTGTGCCAGCACCATTTGTTAAAGATGCTATCTTTCTTCCATTGTATAGATTTAGCATCTTTGTCAAAAATAAGGTGTTCATAGGTGTGTGGGTTAATATCAGGGTTTTCAATTCCATTCCATTGGTCTATCTGCCTATTTTTGTGCCAATACCAAGCTGTTTTCAGAACTATGGCTCTATAATAGAGCTTGAAGTCAGGGATGGTGATGCCACCAGAAGATTCTTTATTGTACAGAGTTGTTTTGGCTATCCTGTGTCTTTTGTTTTTCCATATGAAGTTGAGTATTGTTCTTTCAAGAACTGTGAAGAATTGTGCTGGTAGTTTGATGGGGATTACATTGAATCTGTAGATTGCTTTTGGCAGGATTGCCATTTTTACTATGTTGATCCTACCTATCCAAGAGCTTGGGAGATCTTTCCATTTTCTGGTATCTTCTTTAATTTCTTTCTTTAAAAACTCAAAGTTCTTACTGTACAAGTCTTTCACTTTTTTGATTAGTGTTACCCCAAGATATTTTATGTTGCTTGTGGATATTGTGAAGGGTGATGTTTCTCTGATTTCTTTCTCATTGCATTTATCATCTGTATAAAGTAGGGCTACTGATTTTTTTTTGAGTTAATTTTGTATCCTGCTACTTTGCTGAAGGTGTTTATCAGCTGTAGGAGTTCCCTGGTAGAGTTTTTTGGGTCACTTATGTAGACTATCATATCATCTGCAAACAGTGAAAGTTTGATTTCTACCTTTCCAATTTGTATCCCTTTGATCTCCTTTTGTTGTCTAATTGCTCTAGCTAGAACTTCAGGTACAATATTGAAGAGATATGGAGAGAGTGGACAGCCTTGTCTTGTTCCTGATTTTAGAGGAATCACTTTGAGTTTCTCTCCATTTATTTTGATGTTGGCTGTTGGTTTGGTGTATATTGCTTTTTATCATGTTTAGATATGTTCCTGTTATTCCTGTTCTCTACAAGATCTTTATCATGAAGGGATGTTGGATTTTGTCAAAGGCTTTTTCAGCATCTAGTGAGATGATCATGTGGTTTTTCTTTTTCAGTTTGTTAATATGGTGGATAACATTGATGGATTTTTGTATGTTGAATCATCCTTGCATCCCTGGGATGAAGCCTACTTGATTGTGATGCATGATTTTTCTGATGTGTTGTTGGATTCGATTCGCCAATATTTTGTTGAATATTTTTGCATCTATGTTCATGAGGGATATTGGTCTGTAGTTCTCTTTTTTAGTTGTATCTTTGTGTGGCTTGGGTATCAAAGTGATTGTAGCTTCATAAAAAGAGTTTGGCAACATCCCGTCTGCTTCTATTGTGTGGAACAACTTGTGCAGTACTGGTATTAGCTCTTGTTTGAATTTCTGGTAGAATTCTTCAGTGAAACCATCTGGCCCTGGTCTTTGTTTGGTTGGAAGGTATTTGATAACTGCTTCTATTTCATTTGGGGTTATAGGATGATTGAAACTGCTTATTTGATCTTGGTTTAATTTTGGTAAGTGATATCTATCCAGGAAACTGTCCATTTACTTTAGATTTTCAAATTTTATGGAGTACAGGTTTTCAAAGTATGACCTGAAGATTCTCTGGATTTCCTCAGTGTCCATTGTTATATCCCCGTTTTCGTTTCTTATTTTGTTAATTAGCATGCTCTCTCTCTGCCTTTTGGTTAGTTTGGATAGAGGTTTGTCTATCTTGTTGATCTTCTCAAAGAACCAAGTCTTTGTTTCATTGATTCTTTGTAATGTTTTCCTAGTTTCTACTTTATTGATTTCAGCCCTCAGTTTGATTATTTCCTGGCGTCTACTCCTCTATGGTGAGTTTGCTTCTTTTTGCTCTAAAGCTTTCAATTGTTCTGTCAATTCTCTCATGTGACTATTCTCCAGTGTCTTCATATGAGCACTTAGTGCTATGTACTTTCCTCTTAGCACTGCTTTCAAAGTGTCCCATAAGTTTGAGTATGTTGTGTCTACATTCTCATTAAATTCTAGGAAGTCTTTAATTTCTTTTTTATTTCTTCCTCAACCCAGCAATGGTGTAATTGGGTGTTATTCAATTTCCATGAGTTTGTAGGTTTTCTGCAATTTGTATTGTTGTTGAATTCTAGTTTTAAAGCATGGTGATCTGATAAGATACAGGGGGTTATTTCAATTCTTTTGTATCTGTGGAGGTTTGCTTTGTTGCCAACTATGTGGTCAATTTTAGAGAAGGTGCCATGTGGTGCTGAGAAGAAGGTATATTCTTTTGTGTTTGGATGGAATGTTCTATAGATATCTGTTAAACCCAGTTGGGTCATAACTTCTGTTAGATCCTTTGTTTCTTTGTTAAGTTTCTGTCTGCTGGTCCTGTCTAGTGGTGAAAGCGGCATGTTGGAAGTCTCCCACTATAAGTGTGTGTGGTTTTATGTGTGGTTTGAGCTTTAGTAATATTTCTTTTACAAATGTGGGTGCCTTCATATTTGGGGCATAGATGTTCAGGATTGAGACTTCATCTTGAAGAACTTTTCCTGTGATGAGTATGAAATGTCCTTCTTCATCTCTTTTGATTGATTTTAGTTTGAAGTCCATTTGTTAGATATTAGGATTGCTACACCAGCTTATTTCTAGGGCCCATTTGATTGGAAAATCTTTTCCCAACCCTTTACTCTGAGGTAACGCCTGTCTTTGAAGTTGAGGTGTGTTTCTTGTATACAGCAGAAGGATGGGTTCTGTCTTCATATCCATTCTGTTAGCCTGCATCTTTTTATGGGCAGGTTAAGATCATTGACATTGAGGGATATTAATGTCCATTGATTGTTTGTTCTTGTTTATTTTGGATTTATTGTTGGTGGTGTCATTGTATGTGGATTTCGTCCTCCTGTTTCTTTTGGTGTTTGGTAGAATTGGATTATCTATTGCCTATATTTTTGTGAGTGTAGTTATGTTCGTTGGGTTGGAGTTTTCCTTCCAGAGCCTTCTGTAGTGCTGGATTTGTGGATATGTATTGTTTACGTCTGGTTTTGTCATGGAATATCTTGTTTTCTCCATCTATAGCGATTGAAAATTTTGCTGGGTACAGTAGTCTGGCTTGGCATCCCTGCTCCCTTAGTGTTTGTAGGATATCTATCCAGGACCTTCTGGCTTTCAAAGTTTCCATTGAGAAGTCGGGTATGATTCTGATAGGTCTGCTTTTATATGTTACATGGCCTTTTTCCTTTGCTGCTCTTAATATTTTCTCTTTATTCTGAATGTTTGGTGTTTTGATTATTATGTGTCGAGGGGACTTCTTTTTATGGTCCAATCTGTTTGGTATTCTGTAAGCTTCTTGTACTTTCATAGGCATATCCTTCTGTAGGTTGGGGAAGTTTTCTTCTATGATTTTGTTGAATATGTTTTCTGTACCTTTGAACTGTATTTCTTCACCTTCTTCTATACCTATTATTCTTAGGTTCGGCCTTTTCATGGTGTCCCATATTTCCTGTATATTTTGTGTTAAGGATTTGTTGGACTTGAGATTTTCTTTGGTCAATGATTGCATATACTCTAGAGAGTCTTCAACAACTGAGATTCTCTCTTCCATCTCTTGTATACTGGTGGTTATACTCACATCTTTCGTTCCTGATCGTTTATCCAGCCTTTCTATTTCCAGCATCCCTTCATTCTGTGTTTTCTTTATTGTTTCTATTTCAGCTTTCATGCCTTGCATTGTTTCAAGTGCTTCCTTCACTTGTTTGGTTGTTTTTTCTTGGCTTTCTTTAGATTCTTTGAGAGATTTGTTTACTTCTTGAATTCTTTGGTTTGTTTTTTCTTCCATCTCATGTAATTTTTTGCTTGTTTTTTCTTCTATTTCTTTAAGAGATTTTCTTGTTTCCTCTTTTAAGGACTCTATCATCTTCCTAAGATAAGTTTTGAGGTCCATCTTTTCTTCATGCTCTGTATTGGGCTTTTCAGATCTTGCTGGGTGGAGTCCCTAGATTCTGGTGGTGTCATATTGGTTTTTCTGTTGTTGAGTGTGTTCTTATTCTGTCTTCTTCCCATCCCTTCTTCCACTGAGTGCAGGTGGCTCAGTTTCCGGCGGCAGTGAGATCGCAGAGGGTGGTGGGTAGACAAGGGTGGGGTGTGTCCAGTCTCAGGGTGGACCTTCCTGAGGCTCATGCACCCACTGAGGTTAGGGCACCGCCGCAGGACAGAGGGCATGGTGTAGACAGGGGTGAGGTATGTCTGGACTCAGGGTAGACCTTCCTGGACTGGGGAGGTCCACTCTTGTTCAGATGGGGGTCAGGCAGAAGAGAGCAGGTGTTGATGGAGGAGGTTGGGAGGCAGGCAAAGCAGCACCCAGACTCACCTGAGGCTAGGGCTTTGGCCACAGGACAGAGGAGTTCTATTACTTTTATGGAGTGGGCCTTGTAATAAGTGTATGGGCTGATTTTGTGTGTCAATTTGATACAAGCTATAGTCACCAGAGAGGAAGGAATCTCAGTTGAGAAAATGCCGCCATGAGATCCAACTGTAAGGCATTTATCAATTAGTGACCAATGGGGGAGGGTTCAGGCCATTGTAGATGGTGTTGGTGCCATCCCAGGGCTGGTGGTCCTGGCTTCTATAAGAAAGCAGATTGAGCAAGCTGTGGGAAGCAAGCCAGTATAAACAGCACTCCTCCATGGCCTCTGTCTCAGCTCCTGCCTCCAGGTCCCTGCCTCGTTTGACTTACTTTGGTGATGAA
Source organism: Cricetulus griseus (assembly GCF_003668045.3). Lineage (NCBI taxonomy): Eukaryota > Metazoa > Chordata > Mammalia > Rodentia > Cricetidae > Cricetulus > Cricetulus griseus. Next base: position 321,872,573 of record NC_048595.1, on the reverse strand, counting down.
CAGCTGTGTGGAAATGTAAGCTGAGCAATCTTTCCTCCCTAACTTGCTTTGTGGTCATGGTGTTTTGTTGCAGCAATAGAAATCCTAACTAAGACAGTAAGCAACTTTATCTTGAAAGTATGTTTTAGGGTATTAGTTTGGTAGGCAATGTTGATTTTAGTTCTAGCTATGCACTAAAGTATCCCCTTATAGAGATCTTTCCATTTTCTGGTATCTTCTTTAATTTCTTTCTTTAGAGACTCAAAGTTCTTGTTATACAGGTCTTTCACTTGTTTGGTTAACGTTACCCCCAAGATATTTTATATTGTTTGTGGCTATTGTAAAGGGTAATGTTCCTCTGATTTCTTTCTCAGCCCTCTTATTGTCTGTATATAGAAGGGCTACTTATTTTTTTTTTTTTTTTTAGCGAATCTTGTATCAGCCACTTGGCTGAAGGTCTTTATCAGCTGTTGGAGTTCTCTGGTAGAGTTTTTTGGGTTACTTATGTAGACTATCATATCATCTGCAAACAGTGAAAATTTGACTTCTTCCTTTCCAACTTGTATTCTATTGATCTCCTTTTGTTGTCTTATTGCTCTAGCTAGAACTTCAAGTACAATATTGAAGAGATATGGAGAGAGTGGACAGCCTTGTCTTATTCCTGATTTTAGAGGAATTGTCTTGGGTTTCTCTCCATTTAGTTTGATGTTGGCTGTTGGTTTGGTGTATATTGCTTTTATTATGTTGAGGTATGTTCCTGTTATCCCTGATTTCTCCAGGACCTTTAACATGAAGGGATGTTGGATTTTGTCAAAGGCTTTTTCAGCATCTAGTGAGATGATCATGTGATTTTTTCCCTCAGTCTGTTTATATGGTGGATTACATTGGTGGATTTTCGTATGTTGAACCATCCTTACATCCCTGGGATGAAGCATATTTGATCATGGTGGATGATTTCTCTGATGTGTTCTTGAATTCGATTTGCCAGTATTTTATTGAGAATTTTTGCATCAATGTTCATGAGGGATATTGGTCTGTAGTTCTCTTTCTTAGTTGTGTCTTTGTGTGGCTTGGGTATCAAGGTTTGTGGCCTCATAAAAAGAGTTTGACAATGACCCTTCTGCTTCTATTGTGTGGAATACTTTGAAGAGAATTGGTATTAGCTGTACTTTGAATTTCTGGTAGAATTCTGCACTGAAGCCATCTGGCCCTGGGCTTTTTTTGGTTGGGAGACTTGTAATGACTGCTTCAATTTCATTAGAGGCTATATGTCTATTTAAGTTGCTTATCTGTTCTTGATTTAATTTTGGAAAGTGAAAACTGTCCAGAATACTGTTCATTTCCTTTAGATTTTCAAATTTTGAGAAATATAGGTTTTCAAAGTATGACCTGATGATTCTCTGGATTTGCTCTGTGTCTGTTGTTATGACCCCCTTTTCATTCCTGATTTTATTAATTTGCATGTTTACTCTTTGTTGTTTGCTAAGTTTGGATTTTTAAAGATTTGTCTATCTTGTTGATTTTCTTGAAAAAACAACTTTTTATTATATTGATTCTTTGTATTGTTCTTCTAGTTTCCATTTTATTGATTTCAGCCCTCAATTTGATTATTTCTTGGCGTCTGCTCCTCTGGGGTGTAATGGCTTCTTTGTTTTCTAAAGCTTTCAGTTGTGCTGTTAATTCTCTAGTGTGATTATTCTCTTGTTTCTTCATGTGGGAATTTAGCACCATGAACTTTCTTCTTAGCACTGCTTTCAGAGTATCCCATAGGTTTGGATATGTTGTGTCCGCATTCTCATTGAATTCTAGGAAATCTTTAATTTCTTTTTTTATTTCTTCCTGGGCCCATGAATTGTGCAATTGGGTGTTACTTAATTTCCATGATTTTGTAGGTTTTCTGTAGTTCTTGTTGTTGAATTCTAATTTTAATGCATGGTGGTCTGATAAGACACAGGGGGTTATTTCAATTTTTTTGTACTTGTTGAGGTTTGCTATGTTGCCAAGTACGTGGTCGATTTTAGAGAAGGTTCCATGTGGTGCTAAGAAGAATGTAAATTGTTTTGTATTTGGGTGGAATGTTCTATGGATATCTGTTAAGTCCAATTGGGCCATAACTTCTATTAGTTCTTTTGTTTCTTTGTTAAGTTTCTGTCTGGTGTTTCTGTCCAGTGGTGAGAGTGGGGTGTTGAAATCTCCCACTATAAGTGTGTACGGTTTTATGTGTGATTTGAGTTTTAATAAAGTTTCTTTTATAAACGTGGATGCCTTTGTATTTGGGGCATACATGTTCAGAATTGAGACTTCATCCTGATGGATTTCTCCTGTGATGAGTAGGAAATGACCTTCTTCATCTCTTTCGACTGATTTTAGCTTAAAGTCCAATTTACTGGATATTAAGATTGTTACCCCCCCCCCTGCTTGTTTCTTGGGTCCATTTGATTGGAAGATCTTTCCCCAACCTTTAATTCTTAGGTACTGTCTGTCTTTGAGGTTGAGGTGAGTTTCTTGTATGTGGCATAAGGAAGGATTCTGTCTTCTTATCCATTCTGCTAATCTGTGTCTTTTTATTGGGGAGTTAAGACCATTAATGTTGATGGATATTAATGATCATTGATTATTGTTCATTTTTGATTTGGTGATGGTGGCAAGATTATGTGTGGGGTTCTATCCCTTTTTTCTTTTGACTGTTGGTAAATTGGGATTATCTATTGCCTATGTTTTTCTTGTTGTAGTTAACTTCCCTGGGTTGCAGTTTACCTTCCAGTACTTTCTGTAGGGCTGGATTGGTGGATATGTATTGTTTGAATCTGGTTTTGTCATGGGGTATCTTGTTTTCTCCATCTATAATGATTGAAAGCCTTGCTGGGTATGGCATTCTGAGCTGGCATCCATGGTCTCTTAGTGTAGGTCGAATATCTATCCAGGACCTTCTGTCTTTCAGAGTTTCCAAGGAAAAATCAGGTGTGATTCTGATAGGTTTGCCTTTATAGCTTACTTGACCTTTTTCCTTTGCTGTTCTTAATATTTTCTCTTTGTTGTGTATGCTTGGTGTTTTGATTATTATGTGGCGAGGGACCTTTTGTTTGGTTCAGTCTATTTGGTGTTCTGTAGGCTTCTTGTATTTTCATTGGCATGTCTTTCTTTAGGTTGGGAAAGTTTTCTTCTATGATTTTGTTGAATATGTTTTCTGCGCCTTTGAGTTGGATTTCTTCACCTTCTTCTATACCTATTATTCTTAGGTTTGGTCTTTTCATAGTATCCCATATTTCTTGGATATTTTGTGTTAGGGATTTGTTGGACTTAAGATTTTCTTTGGTTGATGAGTCTATTTCTGCTAGTGTGTCTTCAACTCCTGAGATTCTCTCTTCCATCTCTTGTATTCTGTTGGTTATGCTTACATCTGTAGTTCCTGATCATTTACCCAGCTTTTCTATTTCCAGCATTCCCTCAGATTGTGCTTTCTTTATTGTCTCTATTTCAATTTTTAGGTCTTGAACTGTTTCCTTGAGAGATTTGTTGATATCTTGTATTTTTTGCTTTGTTTTGTCTTCAATTTCTTTAAGGGATTTTCTCATGTCCTCTTTGAGGTCTCTTTGAGGTCCTCTATCATTTTCCTGAAGATGTTTTTATGGTCATTCTCTTCTGGTTCATCTGCATCATGATGCTGAGGTCTTACTGGTGTATGGTTCCTAGTCTCTGGTGGTGTCATACTGGGTTTTCTGTTGTTGGATGTGCTTTTACCTTGTCCTCTTCTCATCCTTTCTTGGAGGCAGAGCTGTCACAGAGCCTCGGGGTGTTGGATCCCACTGCCGAACTTTGTAAGGCACGCAGGTCGCTTGCCTCAGATGACTCTGAGCAGCGATGACGAACCAGAACTGGAAACAGTTCCTGGCCTACCTGGGCTGGCGGATGGAGGCCGGGCTGCCTCTAGGTGTTCGGGGTTCGGAACCCACCGCCGCCGAACTGGGTCTGGCATGCAGGTCGCTTGCCTCAGATGCTGTTAATTCTTTAGTGTGACTATTCTCCAGTTTCTTTTCTTTTTTTTCAGATTTTTAAAATTTGAATTAGAAACAAGATTGTTTTACATGACAATCCCAGTTTCTCCAGTTTCTTCATGTGGGCACTTAGTGCTATGAACTTTCCTCTTAGCCCTGCTTTCAAAGTGTCCCATAAGTTTGAGAATGTTGTGTCTTCATTTTCATTGAATTCTAGGAAGCCTTTAGTTTCTTTTTCTTTTTTTTTTTATTTCTTCCTTGACCCAGGAATGGTGCAATTGTGCATTGTTCAATTTCCACATGTTTGTATGTTTTCTGCAATTTGTTTTTTTTTTTTTTTGTTGAATTCTAACTTTAAAGCATGGTGGTCTGATAAGATACAGGGGGTTATTCCATCTTTTTTGTATCTGTTGAGGTTTGATATGTTGCTGAGTATGTGGTCGATTTTAGAGGTTCCATGTGGCTATGAGAAAAGGGATATTCTTTTGTGTTTGGATGGAATGTTCTATAGATGTCTGTTAAATCCAATTGGGTCATAACTTCTGTCAGCTCCTTTGTTTCTTTGTTAAGTTTATGTCTGGTGGTCCTGTCTAGTGGTGAGAGTGGGGTATTGAAGTCTCCCACTGTAAGTGTGTGAGCTTTTATGTGTGATTTGAGTTTTAGTAATGTTTCTCTTACAAATGTGGATGCCTTTGTATTTGGGGCATAAATGTTCCAAATTGAGACTTCATCCGGATGGATTTTCCTGTGATTAATATGAAGTGATCTTCTTCATCTCTGTTGATTGATTTTAGTTTGATGTCTAGCTTGTTAGATATTAGGATTGCTACACCAACTTGTTTCTTGGGTACATTTGATTGGAAAATCTTTTCCCAACCCTTAATTCTGAGATACTGTCTGTCTTTGAAGATGAGGTATGTTTCTTGTTTGCAGCAGAATTATGGATTCTGTCTTCATAGTCATTCTGTTAGCCTCTGTCTTTTTATAGGTGAGTTAAGAGCATTGATATTGAGGGATATTAATAACCAGTGATTGTTCATTCTTGTTTATTTTGGATTTGTTGTTGTTAGTGGTATTGTGTGTGGATTTCCTCCCCCTCCCTTTTTTCTTTTGGCTTTTGGTAAAGTGGGATTATCTATTGCCTATGTTTTTGTGTAGTTTTGTGTAGTTAACTTCCTTGGGTAGGAGTTTTCCTTCCAGAACTTTCTGTAAGGCTGGATTAGTTGATATGTATTGTTTAAATCTTGTTTTGTCATGGAATATATTGTTTTCTCCATCTGTAGTTTTTGAAAGCTTTTCTGCATATAGTAGTCTCGACTGGCATCTGTGGTCTCTTAGTGTAGGTAGAATATCTATTCAGGACCTTCTGGCTTTCAGAGTTTCCATGGAGAAGTTAGGTGTGATTCTGATAGGTTTGCCTTTATATGTTACTTAGTTTTTTTTTTCTTTGCTGCTCCTAATATTCTTTCTTTATTCTGTATGTTTTGTGTTTTGATTATTATATGGCAAGGGGACTTTTTTAGCCCACTCTATTCGGTGTTCTGTAAGCTTCTTGTACTTTCATTGGTATGTCTTTAAGTTGGAAAGTTTTTTTAAATTTTTAAATTACTACTCATAGTTACATATCCATCCCCCCATTCCCTTGCCCTCCCATCCTCCCATGTTCCCCACCAACCCCCGCAACTCCTCCCCAGGGATAGTGAGGCCCTCCATGGGAGACCTTCAAAGTCTGTCATATCATTTGGGGGAGGGCCTAGGCCCTCCTTGCTGTATCTGGGCTGCAATAATATCCCTCCATAGGGAATGGCTCCAAAAGTCCATTTGTGCTTTAGGGATAAAGACTGGCTCCACTGTTAGAGGCCCCATAGACTGTATAGGCCTCCTAGCTGGCACCCACATTCAGAGGGCTTGGTTTGGTCCAATACTATCTCCCCAGCTTTATGACTAGGGTGTCCATGCTATCAGTAGGTCAGGTCTACTGTTTCTGAAGGTTTCTGAAGCACCATCTTGGCTCCTTTGCTCATCCCTCCTCCCTCTCCACAACTGGATTCCAGTAGTATGGTTTAGTGCTTAGCTGTGAGTGCCTGTTTCTGCTTCGGACAGCTACTGAATGAAGGCTCTAGGAATGGTAACCAAGGTAGACATCAATCTCATTATAGGGGAAGGGCATAAATGGCATCCTCTCCACCAATGTCTGGCTTCTTATTTGGGGTCATTCCTGTGAATCCCCTAACATTTCCCCTCTGCCAGACCTCTCTCCAAACCTGTACTGTCTCTCTCTATCAAGGCATCTCCTTTCTTGCCCTCCTCTATTCCTCCCCTGTGTCAGTCCTCTTGTTCTCCTCCCCCTCCCCTTCTTCCCTTCCCACCTCCTTCCCCTCCCGCCTCCCACTTTGGTCAGGGGTTCTTGTCCCCATCCCCTTCTTCGAGGATCTATGCAATCTTCCCTTGGGGTCCTCCTTGTTTCCTAGCTCCTCTGGCAGTGTGGATTTTAGACTGGTAATCCTTTGCTCTATGTCGAAAAATTAACAATGAGTGAGTACATACCGTGTTTATCTTTTTGTGATTGGGTTACCTCAGTCAGGATTGTTTCTTCTAGTTCCAGCCATTTGCCTGTGAATTTCAAGATTCCATTGATTTTTCTGCTGAGCAGTACTCCATTGTGTAAATGTACCACATTTTCTCTATCCATTCTTCAGTTTATGGGCATCTAGGTTGCTTCCAGGTTCTGGCTATTACAAACGATGCTGCTATGAACATGGTTGAACATATGTCATTATTGTGTGAGTGTGTGCATTCTTTGGGTATATGCCCAAGAGAGGAATTGCTGGATCTTGAGGTAGACTGATTGCCATTTTTGGAGAAATCGCCGTACTGATTTCCAAAGTGGTTGTACAAATTTGTTGGACTTAAGATTTTCTTTGGTTGATGAATCTATTTCTCCTAGTTTATGTTCAACGCCTGAGATTCTCTTCCATCTCGTGTATTCTGTTGGTTATGCTTTCATCTGTAGTTCCTGATCATTTATCCAGCTTTTCTATTTCCAACATTCCCTCAGCCTGTGTTTTTTTTCTTTTTTCTCTCTATTTCAGCTTTCAAGCCTTGCACTGTTTGATGTTTTTTCTTGGCTTTCCTTGTTTTCTTTAAGAGATTTGTTTATTTCTTGCAATTTTTGGTGTTTCTTTTCTTCCATTTCTTGAATTTCTTGTTTGTTTTTTTCTTCTTTTTTTTCTTTTAAGATTTATTTATTTATTATGTGTGCAGTGTTTGGCCTACATGTATGCCTGCAGGCCAGAAGAGGGCACCAAATCTCATTACAGATGGTTGTGAACCACCACGTAGTTGCTGGGAATTGAACTCAGGACCTTTGGAAGAGGAGGCAGTGCTTTTAACCATTGAGACATCTCTCTAGCCCCTTTCTTCTATTTCGTTAAGGGATTTTCCCCATTACGTCTTTGAGGATCTCTATCATCTTCATAAAGTTGTTTTTAATGTCATTCTCTTCTGCTTCATCTGTGTTGGGATGTTCAGGTCTTGCTGGTGTGGAGCCCCTAGACTCTGGTGTCATCATATTGATCATTCTATTGTTGACTTTGTTCTTTTACCATCGTCTTTCCATCCCTTCTTCCAGTGGGTGCCGGTGGGGTCCCTCCCTCTCCTAGTGGGTCGGTTCCAAGGTTCTCTCTGGTGGGTACAAGCAAGTCCAATACTCCAATGTATCTCCTCTTCCCAAGGGTGGAGGTAGGAGTAGCACTGCAACGTAGAGTCTGTATGGGCTGTCCCCCCATGTGCAGTCCCCAGGCCTCAGGAGGCGCCAAGCAGCCTGATCTCTCAGTTTTTAAGGGGCACTAGACATTGTTCTCCATGTTGGTATACCAACCTATTTCAATGTTTGGCACTTAGTGGGCTTCAGTGTCAGAGTCACAGTCATCCTGCTGGATTAAGCTGGGTTCCTGAGGCATGACATCCAGTTCAAGTCAGCTTGTGGAATGTCTGTGGAGTCTCAGAGATGGGACTGTGACACATACGACTTTTATTCATCTGGAGTAGATTTTTACATATGGGATCATTTAGTAGATTCTCTTTTATCTTACAACATATGGACAATTATTTTATTTTACAGTTCTATTTAGTTAACAGTTTCTCCTTTCTTCGCTGATACATCTTGCCAACTCTGACATAGATCAGAGATCCATGTCTATATTCACATAATGAGATATTATATAACAGTTCAAAAAGGATAATTTATATACAATGATGGGAGTGAATCTGTGCCATATGATGGACTAACAATGAGAGTGTGCCAAGAATCAAGGATTATTCTGTCCAGATGAGGTCCCAGCAGGAAGCAACCAACCCAAGGCTAGAAGACACTAAATGATTTGCCTCAGTGCACTGGGTTGGGAGAATGGCAGAATCTTAAATCCCTTAAACAAGTCCTTCCACCAGACAGAGAAGCTCAATCAGTTATCCTTCTCCAAGCATAGCATTCTTACATATCAGTAGCAGAGATGCAGATATGGCTCCCAATAGTAAACACAATGCCACGCATATTTAGAAGGCTTTAGGAAGTCTTTAATCGCAAGGTTCTCTGGCATTCCTAACACCCCTCCCCCTTGTATGTATTAGCTTTGTTTTTTGTAGGCCCCTTTCCATCAATGAATATGCTTGCATCTTTTAATCTTGATAAAGTGAAAAATCTCTTTGATCACTTCCCATCCCTTCTCAGCACCTAATACATCACATCCTAGTTGTGTTTGTATGTTTCCTGCATGTGAAGCTCTACAAGGAAATGCTGCCTGCTGTATTCAGTCCTACACAGCTCTCATGACTGACACATAATTGACTATCAGTGAATACTTGTCTAATGCCTATGCCTTTTCTAGTTCTGCCTTACCCTAGATTCTTGAAGAGTCTTTTTTTTTTGAGGTATAGGAATTTGAAGTTTTTCTAAGAAGGCAACTAATGACTAATAAACCAGCACTGTTGCTAGCACACTGAATCCATGTGCTTCAGTCCCAGTAACTTGGCTCTTGCTTCATTCTTGGTTAATAAGCTTTTGCTTTTGCTCAGTGCTAGTGAGTTCCTGCTCTATTCCTCTGGTGGCTCTTGAGTTTCTCTTGAGTAAATCCCTGTCATTTTCCTTTTCTTTAAAAAAATTAGTAATGAGGGCTGGAGAAATGGCTCAGAGGTTAAGAGCACTCTCTGCTTTTCCAAAAGTCCTGAGTTCAATTCCCAGCAACCACATAGTGGCTCACCATCTGTCATGAGATCAGGTGCTGTCTCTGACCTCTAGGGATACATGCTGGCAGAACACTGTATACATAGAAAAATCATTTATGTATATATATGAGTGTTTTGTCTTCATGTTCCTCTGCTTACCAGGGGAGGCCATTACAGATGGTTGTGAGCCACCGTGTGGCTCCTGGGAATTGAACTCAGGACAGCCAGTGCTTTCAACTGCTGAGCCACCTCTCCAGCCCCCATTCATGCTGTCATTCTTAAGACATACCCTTAATGCTGTTCTCCTTCTACACTGCAATCTCAGTGACCCGAGCCAGAGGCCCTGACACAGTCTTCATTCTGATCGGAGAGAGTCACATACTTCACACTCCAGATTCACCCTGTTTGTTCCTCTCTATGAACAAACCTATTCTAACACACCAGTGAGTCTCACAAGGACCCAGCCTCCTCCAAATGGCCTTATACCTCTGGCATCTCTTATGTATGGAGAAGAGGGTTTCAGTGTTATTCAGAAAGAATTAATTTGATGTGTTTGAGACTCTCCAATATTATTTCAGCAAGTCCCCCTCTCTGTAGAAGTGTTACATATCCTGTTGCATGTATATTTATGCATAATAACATTTTACATATATATATATATATATATATATATATATATATTAAAGGTTATATTATAGTTATTCTGTAACCAAAAGAGATAACATGTGTGCACTTGGGTTACTTTGATGATTGTGACTTAAAAATCTGATATATGCTAACTGTAGAAAAGATCAACATTTCTGATTTCAAATGTGCAACATTTTTTCCCCCAGTAACTCTTCAACTTTCAGATGTCAGATGGGTGTCCCACATCCAATTCCATTCTAGCATTATTTGCCCACAAATTCTGGCTTTAAGTATCAGATGCCACAAATCAAAGGCTTGGTCCCACCTGACTGCTCCTACTTCCGATGGTGGGTGCAGAGCTGTCAATGGTACTTGTGTCTGGACTCTACACCCTGAAGAGTTCCCCACAACACTCTTCAGGGTCAGAAATAAATTAACAGAATGCAGGGAAGCACTGGAGCTGCTACTTCTGGTTTGTTGTAGAGCAGTGGTTCTTAACCTGTAGGACATGACCCCTTTGGGGTCCAATGACCCGTTCACAGGGGTCCCCTATGACCATCAGAAAACACAGATATTTACATTTTAATTCATAACTGTAGGGGAAGCTGTAGCCATGCCTTCTTAGGGGCTGGCTACAGGTGTGCCTCACCACGCTTGTGAGGGCATGGTCAGAGTGACGTAGTGTGACTGTGTTTTCGCTTTCAGTTTCTCTTTGGTACTTGCTGTACAGACTGCTGACACTCCGGCCAGAGGTTCGGGTACTGACTTCAATCAAGTTGAGGATTTCAAGCAAGATCTTCAGTCAAGTGAATCCCTTCTAACATGGACTGGATACTAACATTTTCTTCCTACAGGACCCCACATGACTATCATCGTCCCATTTCAGCTGGAAGTAACTTAGAGAATGCTACGCCCCCTTTCCCCATTGTTGTCACTTAGAATAGTGTATATACCTAGTTAGGAATAGCTTCCTATTGTTTATGGTTGGAATTGGAAGGAGGTGTTCAGGCTTGGACACCTCTTTCAGATGACTTTAGGGTTTAGTTAAAATAGATAGTTAGGATGTGACATAAACAGATTGTTGTATCTTCTTATATTTTATCTTTATGATTGTTAATTTTGGATATTTTACACTGTTAAGTTTTATTCCTCTTTTAGACTAAAAGGGGAATTGTAGGGGAAGCTGTAGCCACGCCTTCTTAGGGGCTGGCTACAGGTGTGCCTGACCATGCTTGTGAGGGCGTGGTCAGAGTGACGTAGTGTGACTGCGTTTTCACTTTTGGTTTCTCTTTGGTACTTGCTGTACAGACTGCTGCCACGCCGGCTGGCTAGGTTGCTCTGTAAGTAAGGCTTTTCCCTATTAAATACCCTTATATTTCTACCTGACTCAGTATTGGTAATTTCCCACCATACATAACAGTAGCAACATTACAGTTATGAAGTAGCAATGAAAATCATTTTATGGTCAGGGGGTCACCATACCACAAGGAACTGTATTAAAGGGTCACAGCATTAGGAAGGTTGAGAACCACTAATGTAGAGGGTACCAGTCAGGAACAGGTAAAGGTAGAAAGACAAGGAAAAATATGAAAAAGGGTGCAGACCATCCATTACTGTGCAGGCTGCCTAGCCTCTCTAATCATCTCCATATGGTCACTGACTCCCCAGCTCCTGAGCTCCTTCCTGGGGATGTTCTTATGGAGATCTCATATATATGTGATTAAGTCACTGCCATCTACAACTGACCCAACCTCTTGTACTTGTCTCCTTTTTAGATGTCTGGCACTAAAAGTTTCAGCTTCCTAATCATATGGTTGGTTCCTTTGACAACCAGTATGTGCCCCATAGTCCAGACATCTGTAGTCACTGTAGAGTGATTGAAAGGGGTTTGCTATGAATCACAAAGGCTGCTCTTGTCACCCTTATCATTCAGGAAACTTCAAAGATTTTACTGTTCTGTGGCAGGAACTAGAGACAAATACAGAAGACATATTTTTATTATATCATAATTATCAATGGATTGCTGCTCATATTCACATTTTAGAGGCTTAAAATAATGTTTATTTGCTCATTAATATTTATCTGATCAGCAAAGTACATCATCTCAATGGTAAAACTCCACACAATTCCTCCCACCCCAGAGGATTTACTAAAGATATTTCCACATTAAATTTTAAAATGCTGATCATAAACATTTGTGTTTTTCCTGAGTTGGCTCTCAACCAGAAAAGGTTGCTCACGACTAGTTTAATGTCACTAGTAACCACATGTGTTTCTTGGAAATGTAAATTCTTGAGCTTGTTAAAGCAAAAGGCTCCCCTGGGTACTGTAAACAGATGTTGTAAGGCGTTACCCACATCAGCAGAGAACACTTCTCTCTCCTTTCTCCATCAAAGAAGTGACTTTCGTGGTGATCTGGGGTTCATTCATTTCTTCATTTGACAAACACTTATGAGCACCAGGCACTGGGCTAGTCCCTGGAAACAGAAGATTAAACAAGAATGGCAATAGCATTTACCTTCATGAATTTTGTATACCAAGGGAGGTGATTTGGATCTTGAATTTCCCTGGAAAGTCCATGTGTTAGAGATAGGCCCACAGCATGGTGGTGTTGGCAGGTGTTGGGATCTTTTAGAGGCTGTGATGTCTGGCAGGGCTTTGGTCATTGGGGAAGTGCCCTTGAAGGGGATATGAGGTCTCAGTTTCTTCCTCTTTCTTTCTTGCTTCCTGACATAGGAGGAGTACAGTTCTGCTGTGCCATGTTCTCCAATAATGTTGCTGTTTTATCCTAGGCCCAGCTGATTATAGACTGGAACCTTCAAAACTGAGTCAAAACAAATCGTTTCTTTTTCTAAGTTGCTTACCCCCGATATAGAGAGTTGACTGACATAGTGGTCTATGAAGGAAACAGTAAGTCACTGCTGAGAAGGGTGTGGAGGCAGACATAGGCATGGGCCCTCTTGGTGGTCAAGGAAAGTATCTGAAGAGGTGGCCTTTCTCTTCTTCTTCTTCTTCTTCTTTTTTTTTTTTTTGGTTTTTTGACACAGGGTTTCTCTGTGTGGCTTTGGAGCCTATCCTGCACTCACTCTGGAGACCAGGCTGGCCTCGAACTCACAGAGATCCGCCTGCCTCTGCCTCCCGAGTGCTGGGATTAAAGGAATGTGCCACCAATGCCCAGTGAGCTGGCCTTTCAATCCTGTGTGAAGAAAAGGGGCCTGGCAAGTCTAAGCATGGGAGGGAAGGGTGTGGCAGTCTGTGGAGAATACAGTGTTGTGATGCAGGAAGGCAGAGATTATCCACACAGAAAAGAAGACAAGTGACCACACTGTGGGCTTCTCCTGTTAAGTCGAGGGAAGGAGGGAGAATTAACTGTTAGTGATAATAATGGGTTCGAGCCACATATCAGGCTTGCTGTCGAAATGTAATGTCCAATCTCCTCTGTAAAAATTTAGCTTCTTCATTCTTTTGGATAGTGGAAACGTCACCCAGAACCTAGACTCTCTAGATTCTAGACAAACAGTCATGTTTCAGTTATTTCCTCTGCTAAGGTTTCACTTCTCCTCTCTTCTTTCTCTTTCTCCACATCCTAGTCTTATGTCTGAGGTTTATTTGAACCTTTCTTGGGCCCTACAGACCTGGATTCTACCCCACACAGATATCATCTGTCTCTGTGCCCAGTGACTCCTCCATCATATTTTATCATTTTTTTTCTCTACCCAGGTTCTTACAAATAAAAGCTCCCTGGTTACCGATCTTATGAATTCTATCACTGGTTAGGAAAATGTACATGGGAACTGAGTGGAATTCTGTCTTCTCTCTTCATTGAGTTAATCAAGTGTACCATCCCAAGCAATGGCTAGTCCTTGGAGTATGGGGTGGCAAGGGAAAGAAAAGCATGCTATGGATTCAACAGGAAAAAAACCACAGGTTAATCATTCCATTTCCTTTTCCTAGTTAGGCTTTGACTACTGTGGCCCATCTCATAGTCACTTACCCTTATTGTCTAGAAGTAGGGAGTTAGGCAGAAAAATATAGCCAACTGCACGCGTGCACACGCGTGCGTGCGTGCGTGCATGCGTGCGTGTGTGTGTGTGTGTGTGTGTGTGTGTGTGTGTGTGTAAGCTCACACGTGCTCACTCATTCTTATAAAAATTGTTCTTCAGAAGCTTCCATTGCAATAGGGAATATTGGAATGTTCTGACAGCATTGTAGAGAAGGAAGATTACTTCTTCTTTGCAGTGTCAAAATAAGAGTTTTAACATAAAAAAAAAGCAGCATTAGCATGACCTTGAGAGACAAGGACATGTGGAGTATTTATCAGCTGAGCTCCTAGACTGAGCCATAGGCAAAAGAGACAGGTTGGAACAAGCCTTCTCTTCTTACCCCAGAGAACAGGCAAGGGATTTCTAGGCTCTAAGTGTAGAGGTAACGAGAGGCCCAGAGATCAGATCTTTGCTTCCAGAATCAGGTGAGTCAGCCTTCCAGAAGCACAAATACAGGGCTGGTGTTTTGCCAGGAGAGGCATTTCCCTGTGTGTCCCGGGGTGAGAGGAGAACAAAACCTAGATGACAAAGACAAGGATTGGGGGATCCTCCCCTCAGAATTAGGGGTCAGATAAAGCAAGGAGGAGGAACAAGCATTGGTGAAAAGGGTAGGAACAGTTTCCCAGGCTGCAGTGGTGGGAATGCTTAGGCGTTAGTGTTACACCAGGGTACCTGGAGCTGAGTCAGGAAACACTGACAAGCAGAGGCAAGCAGAGGCACTTAAACCTTGTATGAGGACTCTGTTCAAGGCATATGGGGCTCAGTGGGCTTGTGTGACCATGAGCCTTCTGCCATCAGTCACCTCCTAGAAGGGTGGTGTTTTCCTACCATCTACCTCCAATGACCAAGGAAGCTGATGACATGTGGCCCTTGTCTGTCCTAGAAAGTGCCCTTTTTTTTTTTTTTTTTTTTTTTTTTTTTTTTTTTTTTTTTTTTGCGTTCATCAGAACACTTTTGCTTTTCCTTTGCCTTGGCTAGTGCTTGGGAAATGTGTGGCAGAGGAAATGGGGGTGGAGATTTCCACTGGGTCAGTTGCTGGAACTGCCAAATAGCGTGACCCCAACTGGGAGGCCTCACTGAATTATTTATCATCACACAGTGCTTGTTAGAGGTTGGAAGTCACAGTTCAAGGTATCACAAGGTTGGGCTCTCCTGAGGAATGTGAAGGAGGATCTTTTCCATGGCTCTCTCCTAGCTTCTGCTGGTTTGCTGACCACTTTGACATTTGTTTCTGGGTATGCAGGCCACCATGATCTTTGCCTTCTCTGTTCTTGTAACATCCTCACCTCTTCTTTTTTCTCCTCCTGTCCTTTCTTATCTCCCTGCGCCCCTCCCCTTTTTTACTATGTAGCTCAGGCTGGCTTTGGATTAATATCTTCCTGCCTTATCCTTTTAAATTTCAGGATTGCAGGCATGTGCAGCCATGCCAGACAAGAACTTGTGAGTCACCACTCATAATGAATTAGGGCCTCACCCTGCTCCAGTTGACTCCATTTTTGCCTAATTACATGTTCTACCACTGTATTTCCAAGCAAGGCTACATCCTAAGGAAGTGGACTTAGGATATCAGTGTGAGGATTTCAGGGTACTTGTCATTTTCAAGGCCACTCCTCCAGGGTGTCCTTAAAACCCTGCTTCTGAACTGTGATTTAACACAGCCTGCTTCTTCTGGCTTCCTCTTCTGTTAAGTCAGGTTCACCATCAGAGCTCACTGGAAGTATTAGCTCCCATGGCTGGGTCCCAGCTTCTTGTGGGCAGAACAGAGGCTTAGCCTATTACCCTGTGGCTTGACTAGATTTTCATCTCCAGTCACTGTGCTGACTGATATAAGAGGCCCACTCTAGTCAAGTCCAGTTCAATGTGGTCAAATTCATCAGTTTAAGCTTGGTTGGAATCAAGTCTATCTCCTCCCTTTCCTTTCTCTTTGTCAGGGACAGATTGCTCTTCATACCAGGGGATGTAATGGTGCTGTAGTCTGAGTTCATAGCTGTTCTTGACCAGCATTCAAGTTCTGAGTGTTATCAGAACCCCACACTGAAACAGCCCAGGTCCATATCTCAGGACCACTCTGGCCCCCATAGCTCATATTCACAGGCTCTGTCCAGCTATTTCCTTGAGACATGGGAGACCTTGGTTGCACCACCCAGAGCTGCTACCTATACAGGACAGAAGGAAGCTGCTCTCTACCCTTGAGTCCTGGACTCTAACCATGGGTGCTTGGTGAGTTTGTGTATTCAGTTTCTCAGGGATCTGGGTAAAAGGCTAGCTAGCTCTGCCCTCTCTTATTCTTGGATTTCCTGAACTGTATTGGAGCATTCAAGGGTCAGTTTTCACAGAACACGTTGCTTATTGACTGTGATTTCTTGGTCTTCTTTAGTAAGCTGGAACCTCGGGTCACCTTGATCCTCTGCATGTAGTGGCTACTGACCAGCTGTGGGTGGTCAGTAGAACTGCTGAACAAGTGACTCTAACTTCCTGGTGGGGGAAGACACGTGACATCTGCAGTGGGTGCTGTGGCCAAGAAGTGGACAATGTAGTAAATAAATCCTGGGGTCTGGAGGCTGCACAGCCCCTCATTCAGACACTATCCCTGCCATTTGCTACCTGAGCACCTCAAGTGACTTTGCTCTGCAATCATTAGATTTTTTTTCCCCACACAGTAGAGAAACAACTTCATGGATTGAACTGGGTTCAAATTAGACAATGTATATGCAGACTTAGTGTGCCTCCTGCTGCTTAGGTAAGTGCATCAGAAAGGCAGCTTTTGTTATTATGGTGCTTTCTTTAGCTTCTGGAGACCTTGGAACTTGCAGGTAAAATGGTTACCGTGAACTCTGAAGGCAGGACTAACACTGCTTTGCCTCAATACATACGTGGCTCATGGTTGAGTTGGGCTCATCCAGGTGAGCTCTTGTAAGCGCTTGAGAGGCAGAAATCTATGAGCAACCATGGTCTCCTTATCCCCTCGGTGTCCAAGAGACATGGCAATCTTGGGTTTGACATTCATAGGTCTTCCAAAATGATGCATGATTCTGGCAGCTGTTTGAGTGCTCAGGTAGAGGAAGGAAAAAGTTACTGTGGTTTAAAAATAGAACCACTTTTTGCCCCTAGAAAGTACTGAGAGATGGGTTTGGACTTCCAGACACAGCAGGAAAGAAATGGGAGATTCTAGACTTGAGGGGAAAGAACTATATTTTCCTGGCAGGCATTCCTTTGGGATTTTGAACATAAGCTGCTCTGTATCTGTGTAATGTGTTCCATGTAAGTAAACAGTGGAGCCTGCTACCTCTTCTCCCCACACTCTTCATCAGCCTCTATGTTTGGAAGGGTCAGGGTCAGCTTGGGAAGTGATGACATCACTATCTTCTATCTCTGGGTCAAGTGGATGCCAAGTTGAGGGCCAGCTCCTATATTCTGCCATCGGGTCTCCCTTTGTTGGGCGACTTTTCTAGTGTGCTGTTCTATTCTGAGCTCGACACTTTTATTTTTATGGAGGAAACTGAAAGGAGTCTGGCGAGTCTGAAATGGTAGGTGAGCTGCTGAGAACACTGACCTCCTTGTCTGCATTGCAGCAGGAAAAATAAAACTGCACGTGAATGGTACCCACAGGCCTCAAATCGACCTGCCATTCTGAGTGAGGCTTCATGGAGTTGGCAGTAAAACTTAAGACTTAAGCTTCAGACCCGACCACCTCCTGTAGACCCTTGGGACTTTGGTTTTTTTTTTTTAAATTCATAAAATGGAGACAAGAATAACAATCCCAATTAAATTTCTCTGAGTTTATTAAGCTTCTAACAGCAACAGCTGGTCACCTCTGAGCATGATGTATAGGGCTTGTTTTTCACTGTAACCCTCAGAGATGTGTTTTACTATTTCCATTTATAGGTAGATGAAAGAGAGGCAAAATGAAGTTAGTGGACTCATGTAAGGCTGCACTGCAGATCATCATTCCCTTTGTTTAGTCACACTTCCCCAGAAGGGATCATGCCAATGTCTCCACCGTTCTTGTTCCTGGGGACACAGCTACATGCACATCCCCACCACAGGGCCAGAAGGATGATTTTCCTTTGGAAGTCCCTAGTCTTTACCCCAAAGGAAGTAGATGAGTTGCACAGCTGTAGTTTCAGGTTGAAGACTAGCATTTCTTGGGGTAAATATTGGGTCTTGGATTAAAGAAGCTTCAAAGTATGTATGTTTTGGGATTGTTGAATTTGGAGAGATAGGGAAATAGAATGTAGCAGACTCTTCCTGCCTATGGTCTTTAACTCTAATAATGGAAGCAGGGCACAGTCATAACTTGTGTATCCTACATTGCATGTTTCTGAGCTATCAACATCTTGGGTATAGTTTGCTGGCTATCTGGTCCCTGGTGAGTCAAGGAAATCCCAGTGTCTCAGGGAGGAGAAGATGAGAGCTAGCCAAGACAGTTGGAAGAACTCACTCCACTCACCAATAGTTTCCTGTTATGGTATAGAATATTTGTTTAAAAGATAGACAAACCTTTATCCAAACTTACCAAACAGCAGAGAGTGAACATGCAAATTAAAAAATCAGGAATGAAAAGGGGTACATAACAACAGACACAGAGGAAATCCAGAGAATCATCAGTTCATACTTCGAAACCTATATTCCTCAAAATTTGAAAATCTAAAGGAAATGGACAATTTTCTGGACAGATTTCACTTACCGAAGTTAAATCAAGAATAGATAAGCAACTTAAATAGACATATAACCCCTAATGAAATTGAAGCAGTCATCAGAGGTCTCCCAATCAAAAAAAGCCCAGGGCCAGATGGCTTCAGTGCAGAATTCTACGAGAAATTCAAGGTACAGCTATTACCAATTCTCCTCAAAGTATTCCACACAATAGAAGCAGAAGGGTCATTGTCAAACTCTTTTTATGAGGCTTCAATAACCTTGATACCCAAGCCACACAAAGGCACAACTAAGAAAGAGAACTACAGACCAATATCCCTCATGAACATTGATGCAAAAATTCTCAATAAAATACTGGCAAATCGAATCCAAGAACACATCAGAGAAATCATCCACCATGATCAAGTAGGCTTCATCCCAGGGATGCAAGGATGGTTCAACATACGAAAATCCATCAATGTAATCCACCATATAAACAGACTGAGGAAAAAAAAAAACATGATCATCTCACTAGATGATGAAAAAGCCTTTGACAAATCCAACACCCCTTCATGATAAAGGGGTTTTGGAGAAATCAGGGATAACAGGAACATACCTCAACATAATAAAAGCAATAAACAGCAAGCTGACAGCCAACATCAAATTAAATGGAGAGAAACTCAATGCAATTCCTCTAAAATCAGGGACAAGGCAAGGGTGTCCACTCTCTCCATATCTCTTCAATATTGTACTTGAAGTTCTAGCTAGAGCAATAAGACAACAAAAAGAGATCAAGGGAATACAAATCGGAAAGGAAGAAGTCAAACTCTCACTATTTGCAGATGATATGATAGTCTACATAAGTAACCCAAAAAACTCAACCAGGGAACTCCTACAGCCGATAAACACCTTCAGCAAAGGGGCAGGATACAAGATTAACTCAAAGAAATCTGTAGCCCTACTATATACCGATGACACATTGGCAGAGAAAGAAATCAGAGAAACACCACCCTTTACAATTGCCACAAACAACATAAAATACCTGGGGTAACACTAACCAAAAAAGTGAAAGACCTGTACCGTAAGAATTTTGAGTCTCTAAAGAAAGAAATTAAAGAAGATACCAGAAAATGGAAAGATCTCCCATGATCTTGGATAGGCAGGATCAATGTAGTAAAAATGTCAATCTTGCCAAAAGCAATCTACAGATTCAATGCAATCCCCATCAAAATCCCAACACAATTCTTCACAGACCATGAAAGAACAATTCTCAACTTTATATGGAGAAACAAAAGACCCAGGATAGCCAAAACAACCCTGTACAATAGAAGAACTTCTGGAGGCATCACTGTCCCTGACTTCAAGCTCTATTACAGAGATATAGTCCTGAAAATAGCTTGGTATTGGCACAAAAATAGACAGGTAGACCAATGGAATAGAGTTGAAAACCCTGATATTAACCCACATACCTACGAACACCTGATTTTTGAAAAACAATCAAAATATATACGCTGGAACAAAGAGAACATCTTCAACAAATGGTGCTGGCATAACTGGATGCAAACATGTAGAAGACTACAGATAGATCCAAGCCTTTCTCCCTGCACAAAACTTGAGTCAATATGGATCAAAGACCTCAACATAAACCCAGCCACACTGAACCTATTAGAAGATAAAGTGGGAAATACCCTTCAATTAATTGGTACAGGAGACTGCTTCCTGAACATAACACCAGTAGCACAGACACTGAGATCAACAATTGATAAATGGGACCTCCTGAAACTGAGAAGCTTCTGCAAGGCAAAGGACACAGTCAGCAAGACAAAACGGCAGCCCACAGACTGGGAAAAGATATTCACCAACCCCACATCTGACAGAGGGCTGATCTCCAAAATATACAAAGAACTCAAGAAGCCAGTCTCCAAAACACCAAACAATCCAATTAAAAAATGGGGTATAGAAGTAAATAGACAATTCTTAATAGAGGAATCTAAAATGGCTGAAAGGCACATAGGAAAAGTGTTCAACATCCTTAGCCATTAGGGAAATGCAAATCAAAACAACTTTGAGATACCATCTTACTCCTGTCAGAATGGCTAAAATAAAAAAATACCAATGACAGTTTATGCTGGAGAGGATGTGGAGAAAGGGGAACACTTCTCCACTGCTGGTGGGAGTGCCAACTTGGACAGCCACTGTGGAAACCAGTATGACGACTCCTCAAGAAAATGGGAATGAGTCTACCACAAGATCCAGCAATTCCACTCTTAGTCATATACCCAAAGAAGCACATTCATACATCAAGGACATCTGTTCAACCATGTTCATAGCAGCACTATTTGTAATAGCCAGAAACTGGAAGCAGCCTAGATGCCCCTCAACTGAAGAATGGATAGAGAAAATGTGGTACATTTACACAAGTACTACTCGGCAGAAAAAAAACAAGATGGAATCTTGAAATTTGCAGGAAAATGGATGGAACTAGAAGAAACCATTCTGAGTGAGGTAACAGAATCACAAAAAGACAATCATGATATGTATGCACTCATATGTGGTTTTTAGACATAGAGTAAAGGAGTACTGGCCTACAATCCATACTGTCAGAGAAACTAGGAAACAAGGAAGACCCTAAAAGAGACAAACATTGTCCCCCGGAGAAGGGGAAAGGATCATGATCCCCTGAGCAAATTGAGAGCATGGGAAGAGGGGAGAGAGCTACAAGAATGAGAAGGGAAGAAGAAGAAGGATGCAGAGGTCATGAGGGAGCAGAAAGGTTGAGTCAGGTGAAGAATAGAAGAAAGGGTATGTGATAGGTAGGGTTTTAGTTGTGGGGGGGAGGGTGGTAAGGGAGGACAGGAGGGAGAAGGGAACTGGGATTGTCATGTAAATCAATCTTGTTTCTAATTCAAATAAAAAATGATAAAAAGAAAACTATTACACTGAAAAAAAGAATATTTGTGTAATTAAGTAAAGATGTGTTACATTTGTTTGTGTTGCAGAATAATTGTTTAACTATGTAGGGATATGTTACATTTGTTTATTGATGTAAAGATGTGTTGCTTTGTCTGCCTAATGTACCTGATTGGTCTAATAAAAAGCTGAAGGGCCAATAGCTAGGCAGTAGAGGGATAGGCAGGACTGTCAGGCAGAGAGAATAAGTAGGAGGAGAAATCTAGGCATGAAAGAGAAGAGAACGAGGGAGAAAAAGGGAGGTGCCCAGGGCCAGCTGGCCAGGCAGCTGTCACTAGCCAGACACAGAGGAAGTGGTGAAAACGGGACATACAGAATGAAAGAAAGCTCTAAGGCAAAATACAGATGAAGAGAAACAGGTTAACTTAAGTTATGAGATCTAATAAGAAATGAGCCTAAACTAAGGCTGAGCATTCACAACTAATAATAAGTTTGTGTCATGATTTGGTAGCTGGTTTGTGGCCCAAAGGAAGCCTGCTAAATCAAGTGACCTGTAGACTGTGTGTAGTCAGGATGATGTCACCCATGAGACTTAATAAGACCAAGGTCCCTGATTTATCTCATTACCAAAGTGGGCGAGGACAGGGGATGGGCCTGATACATGGCTTCCTTACTTATTTAGTCATTTGACACTGGATAAATAGCCTATGTCGTAGCCAGATGACTGTTCTCTTAAATTGCACAAAGATGAATCAGATAGCCCTGCATCTTGCAAAATCTAGTGTAACAGACAGAATTCCAAAGAAAATTATAGTGTGCGTGCACATGTACCTGTATTGTCTGCATCTTACTTCTCATGTCTGTGTCCCAGAATTTTTACAATATGGAAAACAAGGTTTGACCTTGCCTGACACCTGCCACTCACCTCTCCCTGAAGCAGGAGGGGTAACTTGGCTCTTAGCTGGCACGAGGGGAAATTGACACTCAGAGCTCTGTGTTGGAAGGAGTGATGTGCTAATTTAAAGGTCATTCTTCTCCAGTGGTTGCCCCTCCCCTCCCCTCTGAAAGCGGCTCCCTCTTAGCAGGTGTGTTCACCTGCACTTCTCCCTGTGACAGATCTGCTTTGTCAGGGAGGCCGGAAGTTCTCCAGCTGCTCAGTGTGGCCAGATGGATAAGGCAGGCCAATCAGGGTGTGTGTGCCGCATTAGGAAGCTCATTTGGCTGCAGGGCTGGTGCTCTCTCCCATCCAGCTTCATCTGTTATGTTATAAAGCTGATAGCGTGAGCTCCATTTCTTGGGCTCCTGAATATATGTGTGTGTTCCCATCAATTTTAAAATCACAAGGCAGGGGTATAATTTACTATTGAGTCCTATCACAGGATAAGTACTATTACAGAAATATGAAGAAAGGGCCATCAGGTCAAAGAGGAAGAGGTGACAGTCAGGGAACCCTTGGCAGAGAAGGTAACATTGGATACAAGGGCAATCATTGGCTAGGGGAGACCCAGAGGTCAACAGCCAACCAGAATATCCATCATCTCCACCTCCTCTTTAGCACAGGGTGGGGCTCTCAGAATAAACTTCACATCTGCCTGTACCAAACAGAGATGGTGGGCCCCAGAGAACATCCTGAGAGAGGTGTGAGAGTCCCCAAAACACGGGAGAACTATGCCCTCCTGCTATGTTCCTTCCCCTCCTTCTCTGCTCCTCCACACACACCTCCTCTGACACCTGCTCGCTTCCTCTGCCATCGTCACCTCCTCTGCCTTTGTCACCTCCTCCATGCTCACCTCCCACCTCAATAGCACCAGGGCCACCTTCATGGTGGAAGGCATGGAGCACAGACTCCAATTCACAGTTGACTCCCACATGAACAGGTCACTCTCACATTGAGGCAGGTGGGATAGCAGTCTAGGGCTGAGAGTGTTTAGAGATTCAGAAAACTCAGGCACTAAAAGAAAGAAAAGGGCTTCTGAAAGAACTTGGAAGCGAGACTAGGGAGAGTGGTTCAGTTAGGGACTCAGACCGGATGGACTAACGCAGGGTTGGAGGATTTCTTCAGGAGGATAGACAGTGGGCTCAAGCATTAAAGGATTCTAGGAAAGCCTACCACATAGGCAGAAAACTGAATTTCCCTTAAAACAAAAGACTGGAGAATGATTATTGAATAATTGTTTGTGTGCAGTTAATCATTGCACATTTGAAAGGATTATTTTCATTGGTGTAATTAGTGCTTGCATTTTCTTGAGGACATTTCTCATGTCAAGCAGGTAATGACTCCAAAACTGAGGGACAATGGAGCTTCATGCAGACCCCAGTGACAGGATGAAAGTGGATTTGACAAAGGTGCCTCTCTTGTACCACGAGCACCCTGGAGAATCAGTGAGCAGACGCTTGCTTTTTGAAACACAGATGAAACCTTGGGATAACATTACCCCAGGGACTCCAAGTGATTCGGTCATGCTGGAACCTTGCCAGTTCAGTTCAGGTCCACTTAATCAACTCTCATCTACCCTACTGCATGCTGGTGATTAGATGCTCAGCTAGATAAGACAGAGTGCCAGGCCTTACAGGACCGGAGGCAAGAAAGGCAGGCAACACTAACAATACAGGGAGTTCGTGAAGGGTGATCACGGGATGCTGGAGGAAGGGTACCTCCCAGCCCACAGGGCACCACAGGCTTTCAGGTCGTGATGCTCAAGGGGCATGTGGTTTCTATTAAAGTTTTCCTTAGAGCTAATGCTCACTGACCTCCTTGGTGCTCATCTCTTTAATTCACTTCAATCTCTCTTCTGGATCTGGCAAGCCTCCTGGGTCGAAGGCCAGTCCTCCAGGGAAGGCAACAGTTCTTCCCGCCTGCACCAATGCTTTCTCTGGCAGTTCTACCGGAGATTCAGGAAGTTTCCATATCAGGCTTGCTCTTTTGGGGTCACCAACCAGCTCCCAAATCACGACACAGATACTTATTATTAGTCTTGGATGTTCCGCCTAGCTTAGGCACATTTCTGGCTAGCTCTTTTAACTTAAATTAATCTGTTTCTGTTTATTTACCTCCTCCCCCCTCCCTGTATAACGTACTTTGAACTACTTCTGTCTCTTGCTGGAGGTTGCCTGGTTGTTTGTCCCAGGCATGTCCTTCATTCTTCCTCCTTAGCCTAGATTTCTCCTCCTATCCTCTCTGCTGGCCAGCCCTGCCTATCCTTTCTTTGCCTAGCTATTAGCTTTCTCAGCATTTTATTAAACTAATCAGGTGCCTTAGGCAGGCAAGATGAAACAAATGTAACACATCTTTACATAGTTAAACAAATGCAGCACAATCAAATGTAACATCTTTGCCTGGTTAAACAAGGTTTGGTTCCGAGGGCCTTGAAAACAACCTTGCCACCTACAGTTTGTGGTGCTCGCCTTTAATCTTGGCACTTGGGAGGCAGAGGCAGGTGGATCTTTTTGAGTTTGAGGCCAGCCTGGTCTACAGAGTGAGTTTCAAGGACAGCCAGGGCTGTTACACAGAGAAACCCCGTTTAAATCAATCAATCAATCAATCAAACAAACAAACAAAAAAAGCTGGGCGTTGGTGGCACACACCTTTAATCCCAGCACTCGGAAGGCAGAGGCAGAGGCAAGTGGATGTCTGTGAGTTCGAGACCAGCCTGGTCTACAAGAGCTAGTTCCAGGACAGCCTCCAAAGCCACAGAGAAACCCTGTCTTGAAAAACAAAACAAAACAAAACAACAACAACAAAAAAACAAAACAACAACAACAAAAACATTTAGGGTATCTGGCAGTGCACTTGTTGACATCAGTAGGAAGTCTCCTGTCTGTGAATTTCAAAAAGGTAACTTCTGGCCCTTGGCAGGCCTGGTTAAGAGGGGCATAGGCAGTTTTGGCCTGGTTGGAGTCTTTCACTTGCTCATCTTCATTGTTTTGACTTTATGTTATCAAGCTTATGATTTATACATAATTATAAAAGGCTCCCTTTAACCCTTTCCTAATCAATAGTATCTTATCTTGACTTATATCTCGTTATATTTTTGAGGTATTACTTACTTTTTAAAAGTTAGCATTAAATGAATTCAGAATGCTTTCAAAAATAATATATTTGTATATACTAAATCCTTTTGGATACTTACAAGGAGACTCATATCATACTTTGTAACAAACGAAGCAAAACAAAAAACCCAACAGCTTCATAGGAGTTCTAAGTGATTAGAATTCTTTTTTTGTGGAGTGTGTGTGTGTGTGTAGAGAGAGAGGCGGTTTGTTGAGACAGGGTTTCTCTGTATAGCTTTGGAGCCTAACCTGGCATTGGCTCTGGAGACCAGGCTGGCCTCGAACTCACAGAGATCTGCCTGCCTCTGCCTCCTGAGTGCTGGGATTAAAGGGGTGTGCCACCAATGCCCTGCCTCAGGTATCTTTTATACATCATTATCTACCATGTTTTTTGAGACAGTGTCTTTCACTGGCTTAGAACTAGGCCAGCCTGTGACCAGCAGGGATAGATCCTCTTGTCTCTAGTAATTCAGCACTAGGACTATAGATGTGCCACCACGTCTATAGCTTTGTTAGGGCTCTGAGGAGCTATCTCAGGTCCTCGTGCTCGTGGATCAAACACTTTACCCACTGATCCATTTCTCCTCCCATGACTGGAATTCTTTGGTATCACTAAGTCCCATTCTTTTCTACTTATTTTTCTTTCTTCAAGAAAGAATTCTCAGAAGATGCTCCTTGAGGCAATCATTTCTGATGAGTCCTTATTGAGACATTGAGGACCTCGTTTTCTTTTTAAAAATTTTTTTTGAGACAGGGTTTCTCTGTGTAGCTTTGTAGACCAGGCTGGCCTTGAACTCGCAGAGATTCTCCTGCCGCTGCCTCCCAAATGCTGGGATTAAAGACACGTGGCAGCACCACCCATCTGAAGGCCTCTTTTACCAGATGCTTTGGTTTTTATGTGCTCTCAACTCAATAACAGCTTGCATGCTTACTATGTTCATGACCCCACATGAGAGTAGGATGCTCATGACCCTACCTTAACCAGATAATTTTTCTGGAATTCCAATGAAGGATGAACATTTGGAGAGGACAATGGCAATGTAATTCAAATCTCTAATTAGAATATGGTGACATGCCAGAAAGTGTCCAGAGGGATCTTTGGCTTAGGCTAGAAGTCTAAAGGGAATTCATCTATCCCCTGAAACACAAACCCTGAGACCATTTGTCATCAGCCGTATCAGAGACCAGAAAATGAGGCAGCCAAGAGCTCATAGCAAAGGAAAGACGAGAGAGGGATGGGTAGCCAGATCTTCTCACACCCAGTTAGGGTGCCTTGTGCAGAAATAGCATTCGTGTGCAGGAACGTGAATGCATTGTAATATCATCCTTGTTCTACCCACAACACCCCGTGATCACTGCATGGCAAGAAAGAAGGATTAAGTAAAAGACCATCTGAAGAAAGAATACTGAGGCAGGTCCCCAGAGGGTGACCACATGTCAAAATTTGTGACTTAAAGTCATTTATTCTTTTTCTATAATTACCTTCATAGCAGCTTTATGTCATTCTTGGTTGGAATAGAAATTAAGCCACAAAAATGTATGATAGAAAATGATTATGGGTAGGTCCCTAGTGCAGGGTTCTAACAAGAAAATGCCACCAAGGGCTGAACCTTTTAGTCCCCAGTCTCCAGTCTTCATTCTGTTTTATAGAGTGAGAAGAATATGTAGATTTTCATTCACATTAGTTGGGATGCTGTTATTTGAATCAAAGTGTCAGTGCTGTGATGGACACATGACTGCATGGTTGTTTTCTAGCTGTTTCAGTACTTTGTAACTTGAACCTACCAGTAGGCAAGAATAAGTATTTCAAATACTCACTTGAAATGATGCCTGATGGTCAGCCCGTGGGGACCAGCATAAGCCAACAGGAAGCGTATTAGGCTCCTGCCACAGCTGTTCACCTGCCAGGACCATCTAAAGAGCTGAGATGATATTAACAGCCCTTTCCTCTGCTGGCATGAACATAACTGTCTAGTGTGGTTGGAAATGATGACCCTGCACTCCTAACTTCACCTAAGACCTTTCCTTCCTGTCTCCAGCGGGCCTGGTGAGAATGTAAAGTAGAAAGACAGCTGCTTTGGGTTCTGCCCACCCTTGCCAGTATGGATCTTTTTGAAAACTCTTACCCAAGCAGTTGAAAAAGAGCCCACTTCATTGCTACTACAGACTTGAGTAAATTAGTCCTTAAAGAGATGAATGCAACGCCAACCCTGCCACCAGCTAAGCAGGTGCATGAAGAAAACGGATGAAGCTTAAGATACCTACAATGCATACAGTACTTCATGTAGTTATGAGAGAGCTGGCAACCTCATAATCACTAAAGGCCACTTAAGTTATCTGTCACTTGAAGAGACGGTCTGAGGGATATGGTGGAAATTACTTTCACTTCATCCTCTAAACGCTGAGTATATATTCTTCAGGTTTCCAGGAAGCACTATGTGAGCCTGTTCGAGCTCCCTAAAGAAAGGCCCAGCAGTAGTTAAGCCTGAACACGATGCTTTGGAGAGAGTTCTGAGAGTTGTCACAGTGAAGGGTCATTTTGCAAGTGTTTTTTATATCTTTTGTGGTTTTGAAATGGTCATTTATTATAGGATTCAGGTAACCCGTCCTGAAATTCGTTGCTGGGAGAAAGCTTATCTGGTCAAATTAATTCATTAGTTCTCCCAAAAAACCTTCATGGAATGGCTTTTGTGTTATGAGAGCACTTGTGGGTTACTTTGTCTCATGAAAGAGCTTTATAACTTAGGCTTGCATTCTTGTGTACTGTGTCTGGTGGGAGCACCAAATGATATGTGGTATTTAGTACAGTGACTGTCTTTTGCCAGCTACAACTAACTTATATTCTTCTTTTTTTTTACTATTGACTCAAACCATATTATAAAGGGTGATGTTTTGACTATATTATAACTTATTGTTAGAATTTCGGATGGTATAGGAAAGTCTGCTGGCGCTCTCTTCTTCCTGTGTTCCCTAATGCTACTTCTTGGTACAACCAGTATTAATTGTGTGATGTGTATGAATTCAGCTACAACAACAACAACAAAACACACACACACACACACACACACACACACACACCACACACACACACACACACACACACACACACACACACACACACACGTGTGCATGCACGTACACTTATGGATTTCATTCCAGATACTTTACTGGCACACCAAGGGTAAGGGAGGATTGGAAATGGTCCATCCCAGTGACAGGCAATAGGGAGGTGAACTATTAGAAGGAATAGAGATGATAAAACTCGATGAAAGCTGATCTGCTCTTGATTAGCTCTCCACAGAAACATCTGTAAACAAGTCAGATAACATACCCCATCCTGTGTTGGGCATCTCTCTCACCAGCTCTCCATCCCATGGCTACTACACTGAACACACATACTTCCATATTGGAAAATACATATTCATATACATATACATATGCACAAGTGTATAAAATATATATTTATGGCATATTTCCTTCATAAAATGCAAATGGAATAACACATTGTTTTTTAAATATTTTGCCATTAACTTTTATTAGGCTTCTTTCTATAGTCTTCCATTTATTGAAGCATATAGCCCATGCTTGCTTCAAACTTGCTATGTAGCTGTAGCTGACCTTGAACTCCTTCTAAACCTCCTGTCTTTCTCTGTCTCCCTAAGAAATGGGATTATAGGCAGATACCACCATACCCATGTAAAAAGTTATTATTATTATTATTATTATTATCATTATTAATTATTATTATTTTTATTTCAGTGTTTGGGATCAAGCCCAGGGCCATGCACCTATGAGACAAATGTTCTACTACCAAAACAATTCACCAACTGTATCATTTAACAAAGGTTATAAATTATTTTTTATTTCATTACAAGATAGTAGGTTTCCATATGATTTTAAATACCCCCTTTGATTGAGTTAGCCTTCTTCCTTGTCCCCTCACTCCCTGAGTTAACCCTCTTGCCTGCCCCTCACTCCCCTATCCCCATCCCCTCCCTGCTCTCCATTCCCAGTATTCTTTCTCTCCATTTTTATCACCTACATTCTACCATCCTTTGCCCCTCCCTTACTTTATTCTTCTCCCCATGACCCTTTTCTAGTTCTCTGGCTTGGATACATAGTCCAAGTTAAATATACAAAATTAGAGACTTAAAGTTAGGATTCCCATGTGAGGGAGAACATGTGGCATTTGTTTCTCTGTGCCTGGGTAATGTCACTCAATACGTTTTTAACCCAGTTACTTCATTTATCTCAAATTTCATTTTTCTTCTCAGTTGAACAAAATTCTATTGTGTATAGGTAATGCATGTTCATTATCCATTCATTGGATGATGGGTAGGTAGGCAGGCTGATTCTGTTTCTTAGCTATTGTGAATAGAGTGGCAATGCACATGGATGAGTAAGTATCTTTATAGTAGACTATAGAGTCCTTCGGGTATATGCACAGGAGTGGAATAGCTTGGTCAAATGGTAGTTCTATCTTTAGCTTTTTGAAGAATCTCTACAACAATTTCCACAGTTAGTTCACCAGTTTGTACTTCCTCCACCAGTGAGCAACAGTTCCTGTCCCCTCCACAGCCTCTTCAGCACTTGTAGTCCTTTGATTTCTTGATAGCCATTCTGACTCAGGTGAGATGGAATCTTTTTTTTTTTTTTTTTTTTCGAGACAGGGTTTCTCTGTGTAGCTTTGGAGCCTATCCTGGCACTCGCTTTGGAGACCAGGCTGGCTCGAACTCACAGAGATCTGCCTGTCTGTGCCTCCCGAGTGCTGGGATTAAAGGCGTGTGCCACCAACGCCTGGCAGAGATGGAATCTTAAAGTGGTTCGAATTTGCATGACCCTGATTGCTCTGTAGACCAGGTTGGCCTTGAACTCAGAGATTCCCACTTCCTTTTCCTCTTGAGTGCCGGCGTTGGAGGCATATTCCACCATCACCTGGCTTAAAAGAAGGTTATGTGATTTCTTTTTTGTTTGTTTGTTTTTGAGATAGGGTCTCCATATGTAGCTCTGGCTGCCCTGGTGCCCACTATGTTTCTGTAGATCAAATTAGCCTCAAACTCCTAGAGATACTCCTGCCTCTGCCTCCCAAGTGCTGGCATTAAAGGCCTGCACCATCATGCCCAGCTATGTTGAAATTGTTTGAATTGTTTATTAGCCATTCATATGTCTTATTTTGAAAATCCTCTGTTCAGATCTATGGATCCATTTTAGATTGGGTTATTTATTTACTTGATGATTTGTATTTTGAGATCTACATGCATATATGTATATGTACATGTATATATGTATGTATTTTAAATATTAATATTCTGTCAGATGTTTAGCCGGTATAGATTTTTCTCTCATTCTCTAGGCTGCTTCTTACACTCTAGTAACTGTTTCCTTTGCTATACTAAAATCTTGGTTTTATGAGGCCTCATTTGTCCATTGTTGGCTTCATCACTTGAACAGCCAGAGTCCTATTTAGAAGGTCCTTGGCTATTCCTGTACAACACTGTGTACTCACTACTCTTCTAGCAGTTTCAGAGATTTAGGTTTTAATTGAGGTCCCCAATCCATTTGGAGTTGATTTTTGTGTAGAGTGAGAGATGAGAGTCTAGTTTCATTCTCCTACATGTGCACATACAATTTTCTCAGCATCATTTGTTGAAGATGCTTTCCCTCCACTGAATTTTTGCTATCTTTGTGAAAAATTAGGTGGCTGCAGTGTGGAATTTAATTCATGTTTTCTATGCTGGTCCACTGATCTATGTCTCCGTGGTTCTATTTTTTGTTTGTTCGGGCCAGTGTCCTGCCATTTTTATCACTATATCTGTATAGCGTAATTTGAGATTGGATATGGTAATGCTTCTAGCATTACTCTTCTTGCTTAGGGTTTCTTTGGTTGTCTTGGGTCTTTTGTGTTTCATATGAATTTTAAGATGTTTTTCTGTTTTGTGATTAATGGCATGGTGATTTTAATTTGATTACATTGAATCTGTAAATTGCTTTTGGTAGAATGGCAAAGTTCTCAATTTTAACAACCTGTGAGAATGAGAGGTTTTACCATCTTCTACTCTCTCCCTCAGTTATTTTCTCCATTTTAAAGTTTTGAGTGTGGTTTTTCATCTTTGGTAGGTTTACTCCAAGTTATTATTTGAGATGAGGATGAGGTGAATTCTTTTCCAGTATGTTTGTAATTGGTATATTAAAAATGTTACTGGTATTTTGTATGTTAAATGTGCATCTTGCTACTTGCAGACAATATTAGTTAAAACTCCTAGGCATTTTCTGGTAAAATTTTTAGGATCTCAGACATATAACATCATATGATCTGCAAACAAGGATATTTTGACATTGATTCTTCTTTATTTCTACCAGTTCTGTTTCCTTCTCTTGTCTTACTGCTCTAGACAAAGCACTACAATGAGCAGGAGTGGAGACAGTCTATTATTCTTTCTTCTGATTTTGATGGGATTGCTTCGAATTTTTTCCCATTTAGGGTGTGATGGCTATGGATTTGTCATATATAGGCTTTACCATATTGAAGTAGGAGCTCTCCAGCCATATTATCTCTAGAACTTTTATCATTAAGGGTTATTTGATTTTGAGGTGATAAATGTGATTTTTGCCTTTAAGTTTTGTTATATGATTTATTGCATTTATTGACTTGCATATGTTGAACTATCCCTGAAGCCCTGGGATAAAGCTAACTTGATTGGGTGAATGATCTTTTTCATGTGTGCCAGTATTCAGCTTGCAAGTATTTTGTTGAGAAGTATTAGCATCTATCAAAGATAGATTTATTTATCAAAGATACTGGTCCATACTGTACTTTTTTGTTATCTTTATCTGATTTTTGTTCCAGCACACTGGTAGTTTCATAGATGTGGTTTCTCTATTTCTACTCTGTAGAATAATTTGAGTGGCATTGGCTATAGGTATGCTTTAAGCTTCTAGTAGAATTTAGCTATGAATCTATTTGGGTCTGGGCTTTGTTTAATCCTAAGTTTATTACTGCTTCAATATCCTTGCTCATTGTATGTTTGTTTAAGTTACTGATCTTAACTCGATTTAACTTAGTCAAATATATCTAGAACTTCATTCATTTCTTTTAGGTTTTCTAATTTATTTGAATATGCTTTTTAAAGTATGTCCTTGCAATTTTCTCAAATTTTTGCTGTTGTGATCTCTCATTGTTCACCTCTAATTTTGAGTCTTCTCTCTCTTTCTTTTGTTTACTTTGCCGATCTTGTTTATCTTTTCAGAGACCCAGTTCTTCATTTCATTGATTATTTATATTGTTTTTTTCTCATTTGTTTCCATTTTTATTAATTTTTGGCATTTTTTTCCTGTTGGCATGAGGGTCTGTGAAGGGTAGGTGGGCAGTTGGGTGGTGTAGGGAGAAGGAAGGAGAGAGGCCTATCTGGTGGTACCATTTGTGCTACATTTTGGAAAAGGCTGGTAGAGAGTTGGGTGGCATAATGCAGAAGATGGGGAGGGGCTTTCTTGGCAGTGGGAGGTCCCAGGACAGGAGTTAGTGAGGAGTTGTGAGGCCTATGGAAGAGGAAGGCCTTGCTGTCCTTGGGAGTCCATCATTTCTTATATAGGTATTATTTTCTTAGTGATTTCAGACTCAATACATGAATGTGCTATTTAATTTTTATTCAAGTCTCCCTATTTTGCTTTGCCATTAGCATGAAAGACACATTTTGCTAATACAATTGATATTCTCTTTTTTAATCAGTAGGTTTACCTCTTTGCATTTTAAGGGCACACAAAACTGCGTGTGTGTGTGTGTGTGTGTGTGTGTGTGTGTGTGTGTGTGTAGTTTTTGTATTTATTTGATTGTATTTTGTTTTGAGTTATTCTCTTAATTTTTCTTTCATCAATCCTTCTGTACTTTCTTGTCTTATAATAATAATATTTGAAACTTTGATATAGTTAAATCTCTATTTTTAAATCACTCTTGGACAGCTTTTATAACACATTTCAAAATAAGAAAAAAACTATATTCACATTCTAGGTCCTTCGCCTCAACTCACTCTTAGTTTTTTTTTTCCTTATAATACCAAGATTTATAACTTAAGTGGAGCTGAGCTCTGGAAAGACAATTACACACCCAGTGGTCACCAACAGTCCTTCCATCCATGGCATTCCCATTCACGACATGACTTCAAACATTTCTGCTTGTCTTTGATTATCCAGTACTTTTTATTTTAAGGACTCATAAATTGTTCTGCATGAGAAACATTGCATTATTAAAATGTATCTATCTGTGCTGTGCTGGGCACCTGTCATCCCAGCATTTAGGAGGCAGAAAGATCATAAGTTTGAGGCCCACTTAGGTTACATAATGAGACCATTTCAAAAACAGAAGCAAAGCCAAATACAACAAACAACTACTGTTCTACAATCTTTATATATGGCACATACTTACTAATCTACATGTTTTCATCATAAAAATTTTAAAACAAGAGAATCTCTCTCCTTTTAAATTTTTATTTTTATTTTACATGTATAGGTGTTTTGCCTGCCTGTATGTCTGTACAGTATGGACATGCAGTGCCTGAGGAAGCCTGAAGAGGGCGTCAGATGCCCTGGAGCTGGGGTTGCAGATGTTTGTGAGCTGCCATGTGAATACTAGGAACCAAACCTGGGTTGCCTGGAAGAACAACCAGTGCTTTTAACTGCTCAGCCATTTCTTCAGCTCCAGTGATCAGGATTTTGTAGGTACTGTTTTAGAAAACTTTTACATTAAATGTTACTAAAGAGAAGGCTGAAGTTCTCCTTCAGGGCTTGTATTTTAATTCCAGAGTACCCGTAGGATTCTTTTAAAAATTCTTTAACTTCAGGGACCCCTCTGAAACATGGCTCAAAAGATTAAGACTGTATGTTTCCTTGAATGAAAGTTTCATGTTGGGAGATCTTAAGCAATTAGATTCATCCCTTTATCTCAGAAAATTTTTCTATGTCTTCAAATATTTGTTCTCTCCATTTTAGGAAATCACCCTGTCAAGAAGAAGTGACTCATGATGGCTATCTCAGTATTTTCTATTCTCATTGTTGCATCAAAAGCAATTCTTTTTCAACTTTTTATTAAAATTTCTTAGTGTACATAGAAAAAATGGTCTTATTGTGACATTTCATATGTGTCTACATTGTCCTTTGTTCATAGATAGTCTCCATTACCCTCTCTTGCCCCTGATTGGTCCTTTTTCTACTCCCCAAAGTTTCCCTTTGCTTCCATATTATACTATCCTCCTGCCTCAGGCTCCCAAAGCACTGGGATTTTAGGCATGCCCACCCTGCCTAGCATAGAAAGACAGTTTAATCATGAAAAGTTCTGATAATTTAGCCTTACGAGTCTGTAAGATAACAGGCATTTTATAATCTACATTTAAATGTATATTCATGTTTATATGCACATGCGTATACATGTTTGAATCCACAAATATATCTGTGTATGTAGACATCTGAGTTCTACATTTGAGAGGAGCAGGTACTGCCTCTCTCCTTCTCCCCTTAACCCTTTCTTGTTTCCTCTTCTGTCCAAAAGTCTTATCTTCTCCCTACCTCATGTAGAATCTGCCTTTTGCAGTCATGTGAAAAACTCCCTCTCTCCCTCCCCTGCTCTCTCTCCCTTTCTCCCTCCCCTGCTCTCTCTCCCTTCTCCCTCCCCTGCTCTCTCTCCTTACTCTCCCCCTCTCTTTCCCTTCCCCTCTCCTTCCCTCTCTCCCTTTCTCACTCTCTCTGAGTTTGTTTTGTTTTCCACTTTGCATAATGACTGGTGCTGTATTCTCTGTACTCTCTTTTATTTTCTATTCTTTCCCATTGGATTACTTGTGACTCTTCCACACTATTCTTTTATATCCTTATTTTCAGTATCACCTGCTCTTACTTCTTCCAATGTAATTTCATGGAAATGTTTTATTGTTTTAAAAAATTCCTTTCAGTACAGCCTTCAGTTTATTAACTTTTATTGCTTTATACTTAAATCATTGATTCCATGGCTTCTTTTCTTTTTTTCTCTTTCTCCAAAAGAACCTAAGCTAGCTTTCCTTATGGATTGAGTGCAAGTGCATAAAAGTGTTTTCTCCAAACAGTTCTTTCTTTCATAGTCTGCTCCTGCAGGCTTGCTTCCCACTCCCTAGGCACTGTCTCTACAGGGATCATATCTTGCATTCTTTTGTTTCTTTTATTGAAAATAAATTTTTAATACAATATATTCTGATTATAGTTTTCCCTTCCCCAACTCCTCCCAAATCTCCCCACTTCCCCAACCACCCAGATCCATACTGTTTCTTAGGATACAGCATGGATCATTAGGATACAAACAGGCATCTAAAAAAATAATAACATGAGGTAAAATAAGAGCAACCAAACCTGAATAGGACAAAACAACAATGAAAACAAACAGAAGAAAAAGAGCCAATGAGAAGGTGCAAAAGCCACACAGAGACACAGAGGCACACAGATTTGCACAAACAGAACTCTCAGAAACCACAAAATATATGTATAGTATCTGTAAGGTTAAAAAAAATGAATCAACCAACCAACCAATCAACCAAACAAATAATCAAAGAAACAAAAACCTCAAACACTGATAAAGCATTATGATATAAAGAACCTTCAAAAATGCCACTAAGTTCATGTTGTGGGGCCTGGCCTTAAGAGTGGTTTGTATATTCAATGAGACTCTCAAATTTTTCATTTGAGAATGGTTAATTGTAGACAGCTTCTGAGTAAGGAATTGGGGCATGTGTCTACTTCTCTCAGAGCTGGGACTCTGTCTGGCACAGAGCCATGTAGGTCTCTGAGTTCATACGTGCATCAGTCCTGCTATGTATAGAACATCTTGTTTTCTTGGTGTCATCCATCCCATCTGGCTCTTACAATCTTTCTGTCTCCTCTTCTACCTGGTTCCTTGACCCACGCGGGGAGGGATTTGATGGAGAGTTCCATTTAGCACTGAGTATTCCAAGGTCCTTCACTCTGTGTACATTGTCCAGCTGTGGGTCTATGTATTTATTCCCATCTGCTGCAGAAGCTTCTCTGATGGTGGCTGAACAAGGCACTTATGCAATGGGCAAATCTATCTGTAAGGATGGTAATGGGAGAGCCATGGTGCCTGTGGTACATCTCCTCAGAGCTCTTCCCAGATCTCTCCTCCTCTGCCCTGAACCCACCCCTCCAGTTTTCTGCTTTTTTCTTGTCTGTATATGAGAGGGCTGAGCAATTCTCAGTGCAGCTCTATTTGATACATTATCATTTGAATATTCCTACCAAAATCTCAATAGTACAAAATGATGAGGTTGAAAGAGCTCTCTCCTGCCACAGCTACCTTCTCCCAAGCTCTTCACACTAAGTAGTTTTGTGTCTGTCCTTGGGGCTCAAGAATCACATGTCCAGCTTTGTGACTCAAGAAGGTTGGTTGTGCTGTGATTGGGATGTGGTTTGAATTGCATCTCTGAAGGGCTCACATGCTGGTCTCTTAGTGGGATGTGGCATGGACTTTAAAAGGTGGGGCTTAGTGGGAGGTAATTGCATCATGAGAATACCATACTCCTGAAGAATTAGTTTGTTCTTCATCACAGTGGTTATTAAAGAACAAGGCTGGCCTTTCGCTAGTCTAGCTTTCTGTCTTGTCCCATGACCTCTCCTTACACTCATGATTCCATTATGATGTCATCTACCATGATGTGGCATATCTAGGGGGACCCCCTGGAAAGGGTCATCCAATTTGGACCTTAACCTTAACCCTCTAAGACTGGGAGTTAAACTCATTCTCTAGCTTCAGCTATTCCATTATGATAGTGGAGAGTGGACTAAGAATCATATTCACATGCCTTGGTTCTCTCGCTGGACACTTGGGCCAGTGGTGGTTTCATTGTAGCATACACCCATCTACTTCAGCTTTGCTACAGTGCAAGTGCTCTTGAGACTCACACTTGGAGTCTGTGGTACAGTCCAGGCTTTCTCTTTCAGCAATGGGTCTTGAATGTTTTTATTTTGTTTTAAAAATTTTCTATGTGTTCTCCCATCTCATGGGCTCTTGGAACTGGCAGGGTGCCCCAAGGACTCAGCAAGGGTCAGGGATGTCATGGTATCATGCTATTTTCTCAAGGTGAAAGGACAGTCAGTAATGTCTGCTCATCTGTCCTGTCTTAGCTTCAAATGACTTGATAAAACAGGCATAAGGATGACAGCGGAGTCTATTTCAGCAAATGTAGGACACCAGCGGCCAATGCATTGTCTTGAGTTCTTCCACAGTGTGCTTTGTTTTAGTCTATGAGACACGAAGTTTATACAGCTGGCCTCACTCATACTTACAATGTTTTTAGTGAAAACAATAGAGTTACATCTGAGATTTGGACAAAAACAAGCTAACAAATCAGATAGTTTAAATAAAGATATTTAAGGAGAGATGAGATAAACCACCCAAAGTTTGTTTTTTAATAACCAGAACCATGGATCTCATTTTCCAACTTTGTTACCTTCCATTCATGATGTCAGATAACAGTTTCTCCAGGGGGTGTTAGGAAGGATTTTCCTGGTTGGGCAAGACTTTCTCCCATGGCTTCAGAGGCCCCACACAATCCTCTGTGTACCTCTATGAGCTGTTGGAGATGTGGTACAAACCAGGAAGGACGCACATTCTTATTTAAGAGAGTCTTTAA
The DNA here is from genome assembly GCF_003668045.3 of Cricetulus griseus. Taxonomy (NCBI): domain Eukaryota; kingdom Metazoa; phylum Chordata; class Mammalia; order Rodentia; family Cricetidae; genus Cricetulus; species Cricetulus griseus. The sequence continues at coordinate 321,834,452 of NC_048595.1, read as the reverse complement.
GGCATTTGTAAGAGTATTCCTTGTAGGTTGACCCCCAACTAACAATCTCAGCAATAGTGGAGAGGCTACCTTAAATGCCATTCCCTTATAATGAGACTGATGACTACTATATATGCCATCCTAGAGCCTTCATCCAGTAGCTGAGGGAAGCAGAAGCAGACACCCTCAGCTAAACACTGAGCTAAACTCCTGGAACCCAGTTGCAGGGAGGGAGGAGTGATGAGCAAAGGGGTCAAGACCAGGCTGGGGAAACCCACAGAAACAGCTGACCTGAACAAGGGGAGCTCATGGACCTCAGACAGATAGCTGGGAAACCAGCATAGGACTGTTCCAGACCCCCTGAATGAGGAGGTTTGTTTGGAGGTCTGGTTAATCTATGGTAGTAGATCAGTATTTATCCCTAGTACATGAGTGGACTTTGGGAGCCCATTCCACATAGAGGGATACTCTATTAGCCTAGATACACTCCAAATGATGTGACAGACTTTGAAGATTCCCCATGGAAGGCCTCACCCTGCCTGGGGAGCAGAAAGGGGATAGGATAAGGGGGTCAGTGGGGGAGGGGCAGGGAGGAGGTGAGGGAGAGGGAACTAGTTTGACATGTAAAACAAAATTGTTTCTAATTTAAAGAAAAATTTTATTTAAAAAAAAGTGTTCCTTGTATTTTTGGCTTTGTGCCAATATCTTCATACATGTTATCTCATGCCACTCTCACAAACTCTGCATCAATTTCTGACCCTGCCAATCCCAATTCTGGGCAGAATTGTTTAAATTAACTGCCTCTATCTTATCATGAATGAATTGGGGTAGTGACAGGACCCCTTGGAGGACAGTGGTAACTATGTGAGGTCATTTGTGGGAAGTTCCTAGTCAGGTATCAGACTCCAATCGACATTCACAGAGTATAGGTTTATTTCCTTCATTACCTTCACACTGCCATCTCTCAAATGAAGATATGGTGGTCCTCATAAGGAGTGTTTTACCATGTCTCCTAGCCATTAGAATGACAGGGTCCAGATACCTGTCTGGCTGAATACAGAATCTGTGCTTTGAAACATTACTGGCCTTTTTTTTTTTTTTTTTTTTTTTTTTTTTGCATGCCTAAATGTACCTCTGGGTGGCTCAATGGGAGGTACACTGTCCTAACAAGACAAACGTCTTTGAAACTCCTCAGATAATAGAAGTATCCCCCAAAGTATATTAAAAATTTCCCCTGGCTATATTTTAGGATGTTGCTTTTCTTTCCTGATTAATATTTCATTCAAAGGCTGATAACTGCATTTTTGCATCCTACTTTATGCTCTGGAATCCTTATTGTTCTCACCATTTTTCATGAGTTTACTATCAAATTAAGTCTTAGCTGAAGTTACCCATAGAGTAAAATCAGATGGGGTGTAACTAGTAGTCTCACTGATGAAGGTCCTTCCACCAATTAGACCTCATTCTAACATTATTTTATGTGACACCCTAGAGTTATTTGCATAAGAGAGTTGGTTATGAGACTAGAGCACTGGTTATTTTGATATCTTTTTTTGAAGAGAATATTGAACATACATGGAGGCACTGCTAATTTTCACTATTCATAGTGATCATCTGCTGTTAAGTCACTGCCAACACTCAGTTGAGTGGCTGCTGCTTAGTTATTTCTAGGGGAAATATAGGGTTGGGTTCATGTGTCACTGCTCACATTTTGTCAATCCCATACCAAGTATTTATCTGTTAAAAGATGTTTTGCTTAGAACCTAATTGATTTATAAACATTGAGCTTCTCATGACACATAGCTCTACTCCTGCCTGAGTAAAGCTTACCTAACATACATATTTTCTCCATGAAGCACTTCACAACCTTATTCTCAGAAACATCAGCCAACACTGCAGTCCTGCCCTCGGGAGCCATCTGAAACGGTGGGCTCATTAATAAAATTCACAAACTGCTAAAAATGTGGTACCAGATATCCTGTAAAGACCAATACTTGCTTATAGCATAAGAGCCAAAACAGGGATACAAAGTCTGGCTTTGGCCCTCATGAGGAAACTCCTGCATTGGACGAGTCAGATCTTTTGCAGCTCTGCTCATGCCCATGAATCACCATTCTGAGGTTACAAATACATTTTAGCAAGTAGGCAAATTTGCAAGCATGGAACCCACAAATAATGATGGTTAACTCTATTTTGTTTTCAAAATTATCCCTTTTTTGCCCAGCTTGAAGCTTTAATTTGAAGGCTTGGGAAGATGGGCTGAGTTACTGGTCTCCCAATCCTAGGTTTTCTGGCCTGAAGTTCTTGGGCCCTCCCACTTTAATTTCAGGCTTGGAAGATGAGATAATAAATTTGGTGTGAGAAGAAGCATGAAAAAACCCATATGTGTTCATTTCCCTTCTTTTTTCTTGGCCTCTGGCCACCACCTGGGGAATACATAAGCTGAAGTGAGAGAGGAGCATGAAAGACAAAAGGAGAGTTGTTCTGAACAAGCCTGGTCCAGATCAGACAACCCTGACCTGGCATGAGCTGAGCACCAGACATAGGTTTTGACCCTGATGAGACAAGTCACATTTTCCTCTGGGTCAAGAGACCATGAGAAACAGTTTTGACTTAAGTCACGTCTTGAGTGGTTTATTGTGTCCCAGTCACTGATAAGTGATTCAAGTGTCTCTAATTTCAATGTGGAATCTTTAACCTTCTAGATCCTTCAGAGGACATTAGGCAGCTACTGCAGCTGCCATAATATCTCTTTCTCCCCATCATGTGGAAGTGAGAAATGAAATCCATCATCCCAACGTAGACCAGGGAAGGCAGAAGGAAACTGACAGCAAGGGAGGAGAGCATCAGGTGGGTAGAAGTGAGCATGTTATTTTTCACATTTGCTTCCCTAGGCCTTGATGAGGATATACTCATCCTTCTAACTCCTGTTTGGTTAAACATGATGTTAGGTTTTTAAATCATCCATTGGTAAGAGTAGTTACTTTATTTTTTCACAGATAGGAAGAAATAAAAAAGCAGCCAGAAAATAGGAAGGGCAGAGGTGGAGAGAAGGGAGTAAGTTATTTACAGAAAATCATTTCTCATGTTCCTGCCCCAGAACATGAAAGGAAACCCACAAGGGCAAGAACACATCGATAACCATAGTGACTATTCCTCTGAAAATAACTGCTGGCCCCAAGGCATAAGGGAAGTTACACTTAAGAAGACCATAAACCTTTTGAAAGTCATATTTTAAATCAAAATAATTTTCTTATAAAATATTAATTCTCAAAATGAATTGTAAAATATGAACATAAATGGCGAAGGCTGTTTTTTATTTTTGCAATAAAGCTAAAATTTCTTCGGGAAACTGACAGCTCCTAGAAGGGAGTGGAAGTGTGAGTCGGGAGCCTTGTGGAGTCCACCCTGTCTTCCAGCCCACAGTTGCTAAGCAGCCCGGACGCCCTGCTAGGTGTTGTAGGACTCCCCAAGGGAGGATGTCAGAAGTCAACCTCAAAACACAGTTGGAAAATTAATGAAAAAAGAGACCATGGATTTGAAAGAGAGCAAGGAGGGGTATATGGGAGGGATTGGAGGGAGGAAAGGGAAGGGGGTGATGCAATTATATTATAATCTCCAGAAATATAAGAAATAATTAAAAAAAACTCAGTTGGAGCCCCAGTTGCGATTTCAAGGCAACTTGTCATTCTTTGATTGTTCTGAACTTATTCATGGATGTGGGCTTTTAAAAAGGAAAGACCCAGAGAAAATTATACAAGAATATAGGCCTAACCGTGTTAAAGAACAGCTATGAGTAGAACTAAAAATTCTGTCATTAATTGAAAATTGCCTTACAAAAAATTTATTCTAGTGTAGTGTTTTTCACTTAATATTAAAACAAAATCAGCCAGGTATGGTGCCTCATGCCTTTAATCTCAGCACTCTGGGAGCTTGAGGCAGGAAGATAGCCATGAATTTAGGACCAGTGTGGGCTACTTCATGGAACCTATATACAAAGTAAAGAAATGTAAACTTAGAACCTATATCTAAAAGTCAAACCTCAACTCCTAAGTCATTTATCTCTCAAGTCCCCATTTTATAAATTTTTGAGGCATTAAGAGGCTTCGATTTCTAGCACTTACATGGTAGCTCACAATTGCCTGTAACAGACATCCTCTTCTGGCCTCTATTAGCACCAGGTATGAACATGGTGCACAGACATACATACATGAAAAACACTTAAACAAAACCTGTACTTTTACGTACATTTGCAATTGTTCTGAACCTCTATTTCCTCCACTGTAGCATGGGTAGAGAGGCATTACTTACATCATCTGTTTGTAGTATGCATTAGGTGAGGTTGTGCTTCCAGATGTTTGTTCTTTGTCAGCATCATCTAGGAAACCCAGGCTTCCTCTGTCCTTTCCCCACCATCCTCTGAGCCAACCCTAGTGTGGGGTTCCATTCTACCCACGTGGACAGACTCCTCTTATTTACCCTGCCAGCAAGTAGATCCCAATATTCCTTTGGAAGCTCCTCCTGTAGAGGAGATAGGCAGTTCTTTGGTTGGTACTTCATTCAACTCCTTTGAGGGAATGACTGGAGGAAATGAGGACAAATTCTTCTCTTGGATCTTTGGAGATTCCCATTCTCAGATGGCTGCTGATGCCTCTTCTGGTCTCTCAAATCCTGTCCACAGCCACTACCCCTACCCCTCAGGGCCCTGTTTCTCTGCCCCAGTCAGGAGCTTCCCACAGCTTGCTAGATTTCAGAAGTTCTTGACCGAGAATAGGTACTGGTCCTGACTGAGCCTGTGGCTGTTTTCAGTGTCTGTTTACACTGTTGTTACACTTCTAGGGGTTGTGCTTGAAGGGCCTCTAATTTGCAAATTTTCTCATTTATATTTTCCTCTAAATTGAAATTATGGATATGCCCATAACTCCAGATCTCTAAGGATTTCTTGCTCATTCCCAGGAAAGCCTACAGATTTGGTGGATTCAGGATGATGTGCACCTGGGAAAACTGAATGTACACCCTTGTTTCCTTTTTAATGTTTCTTGGAATCTATTGAAACTCAATTCCAGTTCAGAGCCTCTGGTGACTTTCAAGCACACTTCTGGAGTCAGCCTCCCGACTGATTGTCAATAGATCAATTCTCATCTTGCCTTATTTAACTCGCATGCTCTCTTGAGTTTGTGTTACACAAACAACATAAAGCATTGGGGGTCACTAGGGGTAAGAAGTAATTTACACTCCTGCGATGAGATCCCTTTTGGAAAGGGCTGACGTCAGCTGACCCAGCCTCCAGTCATAATTCTGCGTCGCTGTCCATACTGACCTCCATCAATCTTCCCTCTTCCAATTAGCCCCCTTCCCTAAAGACCTCTGACTCACCCACAGTTTTCTAGCACCCAGGAACAGAGTTAATTAGAAGTTAGCTTTCTGAGTAGTTCCTTCTTTCCTTAGGGGGAAAAATTCCCCATTTCTAGAAAATGGGCTTTAAACCCAAGCAAAACAGAAACTCTGACATGGTATAATGACTAAGTTTGGAGGTGGAGTCTGTGTTGTTTGCTTGGGAGCAATGAAAAGAGTAAAGGGAGACCCAGGCAGACTGTTTTATCACTAAAATAACACTAATGGCTGACATCTATTAATCCCTTACATTATACTGCACACTGTGACAAAAAGACCTATGTTACATCTCATTCTGACCCCTCAACTCCATTGTTGATCTACAAGGCCTCTACTTGCTTCATAAACAAAAGGAATACTTCTGTAATAGGGATAGTATTTTCAAAATATTATGAAGTACATCTAAATTTTTCCTCCCATAACCCCTGGCAGATGTTCTCTCCCCCATTTTGTCCCTGGGAAAGAAATCAGGGAACATAGCTGGAACATTGGGGTCAAGGATAGAAAGAAAGAGGAATTCCAAGTCCCAACCCCTCTACTTTGGGGGGCTATGGGAAGAAGAAAGGGAATGAAACAGTGGAACAAATAAGTAGGATCAGGTGATAGCTGACATCCCTTTAGCAGATGGAGCAGGGGCATTGTGAGTGCCTGTATATGGTGCAACAGGATAGAACTGTTGGAAATACAGATGATGTCAGAAGAGATGTTGCTGAGGCATTTTCTTTGGAGCCAAGGTGAGCAGTACCTTGTTCAGTGAGACCCAACTGGGGCATTTGGGCTATGAGGGTGATAGAAAGCCTGGGCCCTGAATGTCAAGCTGGCTAGAAGAGACAAGTGTGTATTTCCTTACTATGCAACCTTTGTCTTTCTAAGCAGCAGAGTCCCATTGTTGAAGATGAAAGAGTTTTTTTTCTTGGCTATATTTGTAGCTGGAAGGGGCATAGAAATATGAACAATGGAATGTAAGCAAACATTTGAGTTGGACTTCTGGAAAGTCCTCTTCCAGGAGACCATTCTAGTTGGAAGATGTAGGGGAACCTGTAGCCACGCCTGCTTAGGGGCTGGCTACAGGTTCCTCTACAATTCCCCTTTTAGTCTAAATGGCTACAGGTTCCCCTACAGGAAGATACTTGGCATCTTTCTATGATACCTTATTTCTATTGCAGTATGTCTATATGGGCATAGTGGCTGGAGCCCCAGCAGTTATCTTGTAGTGCAATTGATGCTGAGGACAGAAACAGGCCCACAAAAATACAGGAATACGGGGTCTATGATACCCCATGGCACTGGCACACAAGCCTTGGGCTCCCTCCAGGTATTTAAACATGAGAGAATCAATCTCGTGTTTTAATCTATGGTTATGCTTTTGAGACTCCACACAGAGTCTGGCTGGAGACACTGGGGCAGATGGTCAGGCAGTTTTGACACTAAGTGGTCTTGATCCAAGCAGAACACAGCCATAAACCTATTATTCTTGCTTAGTGAGACTGCCAATATATAATTGATTTTTGAAATGAAAATCAAAAGCCTGTAGATTCAATTCATATGTAAAGCAGGAAAGAGACACTAAGACATTTAAGGAGAATGGATTTACCAGGGGACAACAGAGGGGGAAGGGAGTAATGAGCCCTAAAACTCAGTTGCCCAAGTGAGTGCCCTAAGCACACATGCTGTGTGCTCACCAAAAGTTTCTGAGTGTCTGCCCGGACTGAGTTGGAGGGAAACTTTCTGGAAATAGTTGGGCAGAGGCTGCTTTTCAGGGTTCTGGGGACTGATCAGTTTTTACCAATTTCCTGAATAATGATTGCAGAAAGTTCTATTTACCTTCTCATCATAGAGACCATCTAAGACATGGATGTCTTGTCTGAAATGTGTAGAGTAAGAGAAAAGGTGTGAAGGGTCTGTACATAGCCCCCGCCAAGCAGTAAGGACTCTTGCTTGTTATAAGTTATAGAGTTCTGGTCTTCGTGTTATTAGGGAGAACTATGGCTATGGTTTCTACACAACATACCCATATTAAATGTGCCCACCCTTTGACACAGCAATCCCAGTTCTGGGTTGTCATACTTATATGACCATTACACATGTGTTCACTGTAGCACTGTGTGAAATAACAAGTCAAGACACATTTCAGGGGGTCACAAATGTGGAGCTGATGAAGTAAATAAAAGTGTAACTCCAAGATAAATATTCTGTATTCACTAACAAGACTGGAGACCTGGAGATCCAGTTCTGTAACTCTACTTAGGGGACAATTCTGGTATAATTATTTTTAGTATTTTTAGTTAAATTTTAGTGTACAAAATGATGTTTCACTGAGACCTTTCTTACATTAGTATACAAGTGAGAAACATTCAAGAAACTTCTGTATGTAAATTTGATGCTGTTGCTTAAATAGCAGCTACAAAACAAAGACACATAGAGGAATAACAACAAAAGTGTTTCTTTGCCATGTTACCGGTGTGCTCATACTCGAGGAATCCCCAGTTTGTGTGCTGTGCCCTGAATGCAAGCAAAGAAGTCTGTTCCATAGAGTGGTGTGGATCTCTATGTTAAGTTGAACATTTTAATGATTACACATCACTGACATGGTACATAAGTCAGGAGTCAGACAGCTTATGCACTGACTGCCCCATGTGCCATTCTTGCTTTTTCTCCACATGAGACAGGAAGGGGTCTGAGGTCAGCAGAAGTTGTACTGAGAATATTCAGGAAACCAAAGCAGGGAAGTGGGAGGGGCACTGAGAGACCACAGCCCGATTGTACAAGGCAGAACAGAGCTTGCTGCTTTTCTGATCTCCTTTAGTTGGGGCCCTCCATGTTGAAGGATGCTGTCCCCTCACTCATGTTTGGTGATGAGGAAGAGCGGAGGCAAAGCTGCGGATCCTCACCAGGTCTAAGCCAAGTCTCTGAGCCAGCCTTTGCCCTCTGTATCGCCACAGTGCTAGCCATCTTTATGCGACTGGCATTTAGGATTCATTCGTCACTCAGTGGGACAGATTCATGGAGGGTAAACAGCTTTTGTCACCATTTCCATTGTGAGTAGCATGTAAATGCTGCTAAATATTTGAAAAAGGTGGGTGACAGATGGGCTGTTAAGAGCATTCTCCTTCACAGTCCTTAAATAGGACGTTTGGTTACCAACATCTAGAGTGCTGATGCTATCTCTCAGAGAGGAACTGTGAAACCCCCATTGTCCAGTGCCTTGGTCCATAAGCTTTTACAGAAATCCAAGCCACATGCTTGGATGACAAGTTATGGCTAACTTGTCAAGGATGGGTTAAGGAAAAGCAAATCTCTATACAGCTGGTTTAAGGGAAATGCTGTGGGATAACCCTTTTGTATGCTGTGAATATGTTTTATTCCCATTGGTTAATAAAGTATCTAATTTGGCCTATGGCAAGGCAGGATAGAGCCATGCAGGAAATCCAAGCAGAGATGCAAGAGGAGAAGGTTGGGGTCAGAGAGATGCCAGTCAGCTGCTGGGGCAACAAGATGTACCACAAAACAGGTAATGCCACAAAACCACATGGCAAAATATAGATTAATAGAAATGGGTTAATTTAAGTAAGAGCTAGTTAGTAATAAGCCTGAGCAATAGGCCAAATGGTTTGTAATTAATATTAAGCCTCTGAGTGATGATTTTAAAAGACAGGGCAGGACAGCAAAGCCTCTGTTTACAGGGATTATATTCACTGAATGCAGATATGCCACAGAATCACCAAGGTGGCACCTGAGACAGGAGCTGGAAGGATATATATATATATATATATATATATATATATATATATCCCTGGCTTCTTGCTCTGGGACCTTTGCTTCTTGCTCTAGGACCTTTGGGTGAGTTTGGGCACCATTCAGATTTGAAGGTCCCCTTTTCCTGCTGTCAGTCTGTAAGGACTATGATAGAAGCCTGACTAACGTGACTTTCGGGGTTGGACCAGGAGGCCACGGGCCTGCTTGATAATGAAGATCTCTGCTGGGCAGGCACAGCACAACACATGCTGATGAAGACTGAGCACAGGCTGCACAGTTATTAATGGGACATCGGAGCTCCGAGCTGCACAGCAAAGTGATCTGCCCTTCACGCAAGCCCACTAGGACATGGAAGCCTGCTTGGAGGGGAGCCAGAATCAGGCCTGTCATCAGAGTGAAGAAATTCATTAAGAGAGCTGAAGGCAGGGCTTGGAGTGGAGTTAAAGAAAAAGAAGGGGTGTTATTAGGAGACAGTGATTTAAAACTTGTCCCTTGGTGTTGGCTACACTTCGGTCCCATGTTTATGACAGAGCCTTGAGGGTCTTGTGCATGTTTGCATCACCCAGCGACATCTGTGTGCCTCTCCTTAAGCATAGGCCTGCTTGCTTCCTAGGATCAGGACAAAGGCTTCATGGCACCTCAGAGCAAGGGTAGAGTTGCCGAGGGTAGTACTGCCAGCAGAGAGGAGGTCACATCCTGTGACAGGAAAATGGCAGTTGGTGTAACACTGGTATAATGTCTGCAAAATTAAAGGAGGCAGGCAGGTCCAGCTAGTGTTAATGGCAGCTTGGCAGGCACAGTGTCCCATGTATACAGGTGGCTACTGCTCACCACCTGACAGTGGTTCAATGAGGGACTCTGTGTCCTCTTCCTAGATCTGAGCTTCCAAAAGAAGCTGGACTTGGAATATATATATATATATATATATATATATATATATATATGTGTGTGTGTGTGTGTGTGTGTGTGTGTGTGTGTGTGTGTGTGTGTGTGTGTGAGTGTGTGTGTGTGTGTATACATTATCTATCTATCTATATGTATGTATGTATATATATATACATATATATTCTCCTAATTTAAAAATATCTCAAAACGTTAATATTAAAAGCAACAATGTTAGACTGATCAAATAGAATTTACTTGTAGACTAATTCTGTCCTGCAGGGATCTGAGATCAGAGAAGTAGCCTTCCACAGCTGTGTGTGTCCCAATCCTGAGGACCTGTGAATGTGCTATGTTACACAGCAGGGGAGAATTGAGTCTGCTGCTGCCCTGAAGTAGATAATCACTAGAAGATAGCATCTTGGATTACACAGAAGGGCCAACATAGTTACAAGGGTCCTTGAAAGTGGAAGGAGGAGGCAAGAAGGTGACCTGATGTGAGAAAGATACAGTGTGACATGGTAGCTTCAGAGACAGGAGGAAGTCCTAAGCCCAGGGATGCAGAAGCCTCTGCATCTTGGAAAGGAAAGGTAAGCAACTGTTTTAGGTCCTTCAGAAGAGAAAGCAGTTGGGCATACAAGTCAGTTTCCAGCCCAGGAGATTACACTGGAATTCTCAACCATGGAAGTAAATGCATGCAGTGGTAACTCATCACATAGGGAGCTCCCATCACCTCCGGTTGCAAACTCTAATCTGAGTTTGAGAGCATGATGGTAACAACAATGAAAGAGAGAACACTGAGTCCATTTGCTTTTCATAAAGATGGCATGCAAGTGGGATGTCTAAGCTCCTTAGGATCATTTTGTTGAATAGTATCTGGCCAGCTAAGTTGATGTCTCTGAGTTCCTGATTCCTATTCACTAATCCTGCCCTGGGGATACAGTAGCTTATTTATAACACCCATTCCTAGTGTTCAAGACTGAGTAGGAGTTTGGAATCTGCTAACACTTAACTTGCCTGCACAATTTCTTCTGTCTCTTAGTTCTACCACACTTGTAAGGTCAGTTCAAATCCCCGTGCTCTTCGAAGCTTCACTGCATAGTCTCACCCTTTTAAGGTGGTCAAGGGTTGTCTACAGGGCTTTGTGTGAGCAAGGAAAGCCCTCTTCCAACAGAAGCACACTTCTGGCCCTCAACTATTCCATCGCACCTGCCCACACATTACCTAAATATGCAGCATGAAATGGGGTCCTTTGTATCTGCAATGTGTCTTCCCATGTAAATTGCAAGCTCTTGAACAAGGTTCATTTGATCTTTACAGTATTTCTTCAAACCTTTCATACTTCCTGGTGATTTGCAGTAACACACAGGTGACTGTTGCTGTAATTTCTTGATGTTACACATCTATTTCTCATGCTTCAGAGATGTTCAGAGCACAAGCCAAGAACTGTTGGATGGCCGAACCGAGCTGTCTTAGGACATAAGGGTAATATATTGAGTTTCTGTTTGAAGACACTCAGCTCTAATGATGGCAATCAGAAAGGCCATGAGTTATTCTGTTAAACTGTCATGTTGGGGAACTATTTGCACACAGAATGTCAAAGTTATGGTATCTGATGAAACAAGGAGACCTCAAAACTCATGTGTGTGTGTGTGTGTGTGTGTGTGTGTGTGTGTGTGTGTGTGTGTGTGTGATATTTGGAAAACAATGGGCTCTAGGTGAATGTGGGGAGTTTTTTTTTTCCAAACACAACAAGTATTATGTTTATTGTTTTCTCTAAATCGATTTCTAAGAACAATGCTTCAAAGAAGCCTTACATAGAGTACAAATTAAAAAGATTGTAGAAATCTCCACATTTTCCACACAAGAAAGGAAGAGAGAGAGACAGAGAGAGAGAGAGAGAGAGAGAGAGAGAGAGAGAGAGAGGAAGGAAGGAAGGAAGGAAGGAAGGAAGGGAAGGAAGGAAGAAAGAGACACTAATAAATGCATATTTGGAACACCCTGCATCTTTGGAAGCAAAATTAAGTTTATGCTTAGGTTTATTGACACTCTTTAAGCTTGATTTGAATTCTGTTTTTATTTTCTTTAGCATTTTATTTATTTGTTTGTTTATTATGTTTATGCATGTGGCTGTTTTGCCTGCATGTAGGTGCACCACATATGTGCAATGCACAATGGAGGCCAAAAGAGGGCATTGGATTCCCCTGGAACTGGAGATACAGACAGTTGTGAGCTGCCATTCGGGTGCTGGGAACTGAACCCATGTCCTCTGGAAGAGCAGCCAGGTGCTCTCAACTGCTGAGCCATCTTTCCAGCCCTTCATCTTTCTTTATTAACAGAATGAGAGACTTTCAAATTTCTTCCCATTTGCTCAGAATTTTCTTACTTCAAAAGAGATGTACAGCATGTTTCTTCTGGAAACACACATACAGTCATTAAAGTTTCTACCAGAAACTCTTATGTAATGAGACTAGTAAGAGTCAGAATTCAATGGCATATGTCAACCTTACACACAGAAGTTGTCCTACTCTATGCCCTAGAAGTCTAATCCCAAGGGTTTTGGCAGCCCTGCTTGAATCCCTGTTCATGGTTCTCCAGAGGCACTCCAGCTGCCTCACCAAATGTTCAGTCATGACCACAGGTTCGCTGTTTTCATCCTACAGGTTTCTATAAAACAGAAAACATCTCATAAGCCAACTTTCTTTTATAAGCCGAAGGCAGGAAACTTTCCTAACCTGTACCTGAGATGTGGTATGACAAACCCTTAAGGATTCATTTGAGTACAAAAGCCTATTCTATCCAACACAGAACCATTAATACTATTTTGAATGTCCAAGATATGTTGAAAGAATTCTCTAAGCGTCTCAAAGAGATGAGTAGAAGAAGGACACAGTAACAAATAAGACCTCTGACATTGCAAGATGGACACCTCTGGCACCTAAGACTCTTCAAAAAGCTCCCTGGCAACACCTGTGAAGAGTCAAAATCCTGGGTACTAGACAGATCTCAATGGTTAAGATGCATACAGCTCTTATAGAGAGAACTGGGGTTCAGTTCCCGGCACCCATGGCAGAAGGTTCACAACTGCCTGTAACTCCAGCTTGCAAGGGAATCTGACATTTTTGGCTGCCATGGCACCTGCACTCACACTCACATATCCACAAACATACACATCATTAAAAATCATAAAAATAAAACTTAAAAAATCAAGAGTCAAAGCTGGGCATTGGTGGTGCACACCTTTAATCCCAGCACTCGGGAGGCAGACACAGGTGGATCTCTGTGAGTTCAAGGCCAGCCTGGTCTCCAGAGCAAGTGCCAGGATAGGCTCCAAAGCTACACAGAGAAACCCTGTCTCAAAAAACCAAAAAAAAAAAAAAATCAAGAGCCAAATGCATTCCTGTAATCCTAGCATTCAGGAAGCAGAGGCAAGAGGATTGCCATGAGTTCAAAGCTAGTCTGGTCTACTAATGAGTCCAGGATAGCCAGAAACACACGCAAGATCCTGTTTCAAAAGTTTGTTTTTTTTAAAGGTCTTCAAAATTGCTACATACTATAAGAAGTAATCTGAATGTTGGGTCTACCATCCCAGCACTCAGGAGGCAGAGGCAAAGGCAGACAGATCTCTGTGAGTTCCAGGTCCCCAAGGATGTATAGTGAGATTGTGTCTCAAAAACAAGGAAACAGGGCTAGAAAGAAGGCTTATCAGTTAAGATCACTGGCTGCTTTTCTAGAGGACTCAAGTTTGCACCACAGCATCAACATAGCAGCTCTCATCTACCTGTAACTCCAGTTCCACGGGATCCAAGTCCTTATTCTGGACTCAGAGAACACTGTGCACAAGTAGAACACAGACATAATACAAGCAATCCCCTCTTTTCCCCCACACAACAAAATGAAAAGTAAACATAATACATACATACATGAGCTGAAGAGATGGCTCACTGGTTAGGAAAACTTCACTGGTCTTGCGGATGTCCTGGGTTCAGTTCCCAGCACCCACCTGGCAGCTCACAATAATCTGAAACCCCAGTTGCAGGAGATCGAATGTGGGGTGTTTTAAATTATTATTTTTCTACATTTGTTTACTTGCACACATATATAGCATATGCATATATAAACACATATGTCTACACACACATATATATACACACATGCATATATATATATATATATAATATATATATATATATATATATATATATATATATGATACCACAATAGACCTGTGGAGGGGAGGCCAAAGGACAACAAATGGAATCTGTTCTTTCCTTCTACTGTGTGGTTCCAGGGATGAAACTCAAGTGGTTCCAGGCTTGGCAGCAAACACCCTTAGACACTGAGCTATCTCATGGGCCCTGGGTGTAGGTCAACATTCTATTAAATCATCCATCCCTTTTTTAAAAAAATGATCTTTAGCCTCTCAAAACTCACTTTCCTAATTCCCCTTGGCTTTGCTAGCTTCAGCCTCTCTCAGTGGTATTGGCAACTCCCTCGCCCCCTACCTCCCACCCCCATCTCCAGGCTAACTCTAAAAAGATGTGACTGGTAGTGGCATCCAATGGGAGCCTGGGCCAATGACACACACGAAGCAGTCTGAAAAGTCAATCTGGCTTCAGCACTGTCAAAATGAATGCTTCTGTGAGAGTAGAAATGGCACAAGTCAAAGCTGTGAAGAATTCTAGGAACCATCCAATATAGCTGCTTCTGTTTGGGAAATAAAGGCAAGAGTACTTGTAAAGACAATGTTTCCGGCTCACGATCAGAGCAGTGCAACTAAAGCGAAGACCCAACTATTCCCTGCCAGGTTCCCAAAGCCAAGAGTGTGTCTGATGTTAGCAGGGTGTGGGAAAGCCTTCCGCCTCATTTGCCCTTGTAGGATTAGAGATTAATCAACAAGCTTTTAGGGATATTTCAGAACATTTCAAAGCACAAGTGTGTCCTTTGATGTAGTAATTTAATATCCAGGAATTCTTCTACCTGTGAAGAGGCATGAAGTATATGTCCATGGAGGGGTATGATTAATTATGACAATGAAAAAGCAGAGAGAACTTAAATGTACTTAATAATAGAAGGGTCAAATTAATTATAGGAAATCCTTCTTGCCATACTGTGAATTTTTGTGTAGCTATTGAAAAGAATTAATTCAATACATAAGATGGTGCAAGTACTTTGGAAAAGACACCTTATATATTGAATTTAAAAAGTTAAATGAATTACCATATGACCTAGAAGAATGCTCCCAAGTGTTGGAAACATGTCTGCAGAAAAATGTGTGTGGCAGTAAATGTGAAACTTGTCCACAATAGCTATGAAGTAGAAACCCCAAATGTCCATCAACTGATAATAAGCAAATTATGGTATGTCCATATAAGTATTTTTCAGCCACGAGAAGGAATGTAGTATTGATGCAAATTACAACATGAATGAAGCTTAGTACTATGCTGAGAGCTGGAGAGATGGCTCAGAGATTAAGAGCCTTTGCTGCTCTTCCAGAGAACCTGGTTCAGTTCCCAGCACCCATGTGGTGGCTCACAACCATCATAGGTATCCAATGTTTTCATCTGACCTCTTCAGACACCAGGCATGCATATGGTACACATACATACATGTGAGAAAACCACTCATACACCTAAAATAAAATAAGTAATTTTTATTATCCTTGTTATTATTAATGGTTTTTTGAGACAGGGTTTCTCTGTGTATCCCTGGCTGTCCTGGAACTCAAGCTGACCTTGAACTCAGAGATCCATCTGCCTCTGCCTCCCAAGTACTGGGATTAAAGGTATGCACCACTACTGCCCAGACATAAATCTTAAAAAATAAAAGAGTTTCATGCTCAATGGTGGGAGTTGGACATGAAAGGCCAAACACCATATGAGTCCATTTGCATGCCATGTCCAGAAGAGGTGCAAACTCTCAGAGGTGATGTAAATCTGGAGTTTCAGAGACTGAGATCCAGAAGGGAGTGTGTATGGCTGCCGGTGGGTGTGAGGGTTTGTTCAGTGCTGATGAAATATTCTGGAATTAGGAAAGAAGGCTGAAAATTTATGAACAATATGCTGAACACCAGTAAGTTGATTTAAACAATTAATCACTTTGTTATAAAATTTAAGTGGGTATGGTATGTAAATTATATATCAATAGGTTTTTTTTTGTTTTGTTTTTAGTATTAGTTGGATCCATTTCTTTGAAATGGAGACATGTCCCCAGTACCTTGGAGGGGTAAAGAATAAGATATAGAACAATTTATCACCTCTTTTTAGAGCTTGACCACACAAACACCATGATGAAGAACACAGCATGTTTCCCAGAACAGCCCCGAAAAGGCTCCACATGGAGCACAATTGTATCTGCTTCTCTCTTGGGATCAGAATTTGGGTGTGATCTTGAGAAGAACAGAATCCCAGTGTGAGAAACTGTCTGGCATAAATCTGCAACATTACAGACACTTGTCTGTAATGGACTGGATCAATACCAAAAGTGACCCAGGGCCACTTGCCTATTTAAGCATCGGAGTATTTTCATACACCCTAAGTACTCCCACCAAGGCACAGCATCCTCCATCTTCTCAACTAATGTCCCAATGATAATACATGAGATGCAGGTAGGTTTTGTGTTCAGTTGATGCTATAATAGTGCAGCACAGATGATTATTAGATTAGGGACCAAATCTTCAACTATGTCCACTCAATGGGCGTAGAAGGAACAGACTCTTTAGACACTGAAAAATGTGCTATATCTGTCCCTGAGGCTGGCTTGATAGATTTCTTTTCTATGAGCTCTCAGCATCTCCAGAAGCAGAGACCACCAAATAGCTTATACCAGTTGACTGTCTGTGATAAAATAAATACATATTATTGGATTCCACAGAAATCCTTGACTCTAAGGAGTCATTGTGTTCATGCTGTAGGAGATGGTGTACCAAAACTGGGATCTAGGATTTATCATGAGAACCTTTCTTCTTTTTCCTTTGTTTGTTTATCCCTCCCTCCATCCTGGTGTTACCATGAGAGATGAGAGATGGGAAGTCAAGACAGTACAGTCCCAGTTAGCCTTGGTCAATTAGCCTGGCATATTGAGTGGAAAAGCAAGAAAAGAGTCTCCACCTTTCATGGTGTGAGGTAAGGACTGACCACCCGAGGTTTTCCTCTGACCTTGACACATATACCGTGGCAGTGTGCCCACATTCACACACACATGCATACACAAGTCACTATCAGAATGCTATCATACAGCAAAATGGAAACTTCTCTTGTAGCAGGTTAACCCAATAAATGTAGAGCCAGGTTAATGTAGAAACATTTTATACACCAGAGATTAATTTTCTCATAGTTCTGGAGGCTAAGACAAAGATCCATTATTGCTTTCTAGTGAGGAAGCTTCCAACTTGTAGATAGCCTCTTCTCTGTATGTTCAAGGTGGTGGCTGAGACCTGGTGTTATCATCCATAAGGGAACCAGCCCCATCATATTGAAGCTTCACCCTTACAACTTCACTCAGCCTCTGTTACTCTGTGCAGGCTGTATCTGCCAGGATAATCGCATTATGGGATAGATGCTAACATATGAAACATCCTTCATGAATGGAATAGGGGGACACTTTTCTCTCTGCTTTTCTTCTACTAGCATTAGCAAGTGCCCAGAGTTTTCTACTGTGCATGTGTAGGACCAGCCAGGTCTCACACAAGACTGATGGGGTGACTTGATGATCACTGACCAGTCACATCTGCCTTCCAACGTCAGGGCCACAGTTCCTGGGGCTTCTGCTCTAGACACCACTAACGAGCCTGCTATGTGCTGAAAAGAGGCGTGGGGAATCATCAGAGGTGGACAGGTTGGCCTCTTCACACACTCACAGATACTGGCCACCACACATACTGGCACAGGAAAACAGGGCAGCTGTTACCATCATTATAGCTGCTTCCCTCTGGGGCAGTCAGGCCCATTTTAACCAGTAGGTACCACAGGCAAAGTGCTGTGGCCAATAAGGTTTTAAAGCATCCCTGAAAGTGTGTGAAACGGAAGGAAAACATGTTTTTTAACGGAACAAATAAACGAAGGGCTAAGGAGATGGTTAAGTAGTTAAGAGCACTTGCTGCTCATCCAGAAGATCCAAGTTTAGTTCTCAGATCTGAAGATGGGAAGCCCATAGTCCCAGTTCCAGGGGATCCAGTGCTTTCCTGTGACCTTCGCAGGCACCTGCACAGCACTCTCTACTCTCTCTCATGTACACATAAGGAAAAATAAATCTTAAAAATAGAAGCTAAAGATAATCATTATAGTTAATCATACACAATTTTTTACTTTTGGAGTTAGTAGCCAATAGCTTTCTCACCCATGGCCATGGCCTGTCCTGAAGCACCTGTTTCTGATTTTAGTAGGAGTATACAGGCCTGGTGGTTAAATACAGCAATGAGTGATTCTAAGGGAGCATTTAGCTCTAAAGTTCCCAGGGGAGTTGCCTCTGGCTGCTCCTGGGCTTTTGTCACAGCCAATATCTTCCTCTATATAATCTGCTTCTTTTTCTCTCACAGTTATTGATCCCATGGGACAACACCCCCAATAAAACTTTCTGTATTAGCCTACTTTTCATTATTATGTCAAAACACTTGAGGCAAAGTAACTTGTAAAGAAATGTTGTTCACACTCTGAGACACCATCTTGCTCCTGTGGGAATGACTAAAATCAAAAACACCAATGACAGTTTATGCTGGAGAGGATGTGGAGAAAGGGGAACACTCCTCCACTGCTGGTGGGAGTGCAAACTTGTACAGCCACTTTGGAAATCAGTATGGTGATTTCCTCAGGAAAGTGGGAATCAGTCTACCACAAGATCCAGCAATTCCACTCTTAGGCATATACCCAAAGGATGCACAATCATGCAACTATGTTTATAGCAGCATTATTTGTAATAGCCAGAACCTGGAAGCAACCTAGATGCCCCTCAATTGAAGAATGGATGGAGAAAATATGGTACACTTACACTTACACTTTCTACTCAGTAGAAAGAAACAATGAAATCTTGAAATTTGAAGGCAAATGGATGGAACTAGAAGAAACCATCCCGAGTGAGTAACCCAGTCACGAAAAGACAAACTTGGTATGTACTCACTTAAATGTGGGTTTTAGACATAGAGCAAAGGATTTCCAGCCTACAATCCATACCTCCAGAGAAGCTAGGAAACAAGGAGGACCTTAAGAGAGACATACATGGTCCCCTGGAGAAGGGGAGCATGGGGGAAGGGGAGAGGGAGTTAGAAAGAGAGGGGGAGAAAAGGAGGAGAGAGGGGGGCATGAGGGAGCAGGAAGATTGAGTCACAGGAAAAATAGAGAAGAGCAAGAAAAGAGATACTATAATAGAGGGAGCCATTATAGGTTTAAAGAGAAATCTGGCACTAGGGAAATGTCTAGACATCTACAAGGATGACCCCAACTAACAATCTAAGCAATCCTGGAGAGGGTACTTTAAATGCCTTTCTCCAATAATGAGATTGATGACCACCTTATATGCCATCCTAGAGCTTTTATCCAGTAGCTGATGGAAGCAGAAGCAGACACCCACAGCTAAACACTAAGCTGAACTCCTGGAACCCAGTTGCAGAGAGGGAGGAGTGATGAGCAAAAGGGTCAAGACCAGGCTGGGGAAACCCACAGAAACAGCTGACCTGGGGAGCTCATGGACCCCAGATTGATAGCTGGGAAACTAGTATAGAACCAATCCAGACCCCCTGAACATGGGTGTCAGTTAGGAGGCCTGGGCAATCTATGCGGCCACTGGTAGTGGATCAGTATTTATCCCTAGTATAGAAATGGACTTTGGGAGCCCATTCCATATAGAGAGATACTCTCTCAGCCTAGACACATGGGGGAGGACCTGGGCCCTGATCCAAATGATATGACAGAATTTAAAGATTCCCCATGGAAGGCTTCACCCTCCCTGGGGAGCAGAAAGGGGATGGGATAGGGGCCAGTGGGGGGCAGGGGAGGAGGAGAGGGGGAGGGAACTGGGATTAGACATGTAAAACAAGCTTGTTTCTAATTTAAATTAAAAAATAAGAAAAACTAATGAGAATCACACACACACACACAGAGGGAGAGAGAGAGAGAGAGGAGAGGAGAGGAGAGAGGAGGGAGAGAGAGAGAGAGAGGAGAGAAGAGAGGAGAGAGAGAGAGAGAGAGGTGAGAGAGAGAGAGAGGAGAGAGAGAGAGAGAGGAGAGAGAGAGAGGCAAGAGAGAGGAGAGAGAGAGAGGGAGGGAGAGAGAGAGAGATGTTCATTCAGAGCACAACTTGGGAGGTTGACTGTGCCACCCGCATGACTGACAGTGGCTATTATGATGGCTCCCCTAAGTGCATCACATTATGGCAGAGGGCATTATTGCAGACGCAGGTGTGTGAGGAAGCATGCATATGGTGAAGCAGGACATGAGAGCAAGAGGAAAAGTCAGACTCACTCTTTTATTACAACTCATTTCCATGGGAACTCGCTCCATGAGACTTGCCCTCATTTCTGAGTACAAAACCTCTAGTGACTCTCCTCACAGTCCACACACAGAGCCAGGCTCCCACCACATGAACTTTTGGGGGGTGTATTTATTTCAGTACTTCCTATATGTCAGTCTCTGTTCAAATCACTTCCTGGAAGCTCAGTCTGGGACAATTCCCTTAGCCATGATAGGCAATGGGGAGCATTGCTTGCACAAGGGTCCCTCACACTTCATCTGTGAAAGTGCAAGCACATGTATCACTTGACATCAGAAACCTCTCTTTTCTGAGACATGGTGCTTTCTGATTTAGCAACTAGACCCTCTTTTCTCTAGGGAAAACAAACACACAGATTTGTACAAGAGTGACTACATAAAGAAATCCCTAGGCACTCCAAGTTTTAAATGGTGTTCTGATGGCTACTGCACATGTTCCGTTCCTACCAGAGGTCACCCCAGAACAACGTGGTGTACTTTGAGCCATCACCTTCAGTTCTCCGGCTCCCAGCTTACTTGGTTCTCACCTCTGCTCTTTGATTTTGTTTTATCCTTTTCTAAGACTCAGTAACTGATGAGAAACTAAGAGCTGCTATGTACAATTCTGAAATCTTAGTGGTCCAGCAAAACAAGGGTGGGGTTTGGTGATGTCAGATCCCTTCCAGTTCCACACAACTATGGTTCCTGAGACTAAGGCCAGAGAATCAATGAGAGGACTAACATCTTTGCCTTAGATTTGAGCTCTTTTCTACTCTGAGTCTCCATATTCCAGTCATAATAGCTTTGCGAATATTTGTATTGATCAATATGATACATTTCAAATACATGCTAGTAGTGATAAGATATGAAAAGGGGAGGAATTGAAAGGGAAAACCTGGGCATGGTGGTACATGCTTATGACCAAACATTCAAGTGTGGAGGAAAGATCATGAATTAACAGCAACTTTATCTGCATAGAAACTTCCATACTAGCCTTGGCTACATATAGAGAGCATATTTCAATGAATGAGTGAATGAGTTAGTGAATGAATGAGAGACAAACTTTTCCACCAACTGGAAGTGGATTATCAATGAAGCCAGACTGAGATCAAAGGCCACTGAGCTCTGAGACTGGAGTTGGATGCAGGTGACTGTGTGCCTCATTCTTATTTGATAAATGTACTTGATGCAAGATGGAAAGAGGATAAACTCCTTGTCTTAAAAACTATAGATTGAAATATGGCTCTCCTCCTTAGGAAAAGAAGCTCCTTTTAAAAGTTTTATTTTATATGTATGAGTGCATGGCCTGAATGAATGTATCCACACTTGGTGCATGTGAAGGCCAGAAGTGGGCTCTGGGTCCCATGAAGCTCGATTACATATATACAGTTATGAGCAGCCAGGTGGGCACTGGGAACTGAACTCAGGTCCTCTGCAAGAACAACAAGTGCTCTTAACTGCTAAGCCATCTCTCTAACCACTTTTAATTCTCTTAAGGATGATGGCCTTTCTGGAAGCTCTAGGCCTGGGGACAATGTCATGACAGATTGCTGATGTGGCCTTTGGATTGGCTATGTTACCCTGAGACAAAGGAATAAAAATCACACATAAAGATCAGTGTTGGACTTGAGATCCAAGGTTTAGACAGAAATAGAAATGAAATAAAAAGTAAACAAAAGCAAACTTCAAACCCAACAGATAAAATGCTGAAAATAATAGTCAAAAATAGTTGTGAATGATCACTTTAAACAAAATTAATTTAATAAAACAACCCTATGGGGTTTTGTAATAATACTTAAGGAATTAAAGGAGCAAAATGAAAAAGAAATGAGTATTAATAATGTGCAACTGGAAAATAACAATGAGTGAAAAAAATCAGAGGTACATATAAAGAAAATATTAAGTTATGTTGTCGGGAATTAGCAAAAATTTAATTTGGAAGTCTGACTGATGGAATATACTTTAGGCTTGTCATAACAAAACATTGAATGAATAGAATTAAATATAAGGTTTGAAGAATTCACCAGAAAATAACACTGAGAATTAAATAAAGCATTTTAAGAATGGGGAGGCACATTTAAATATGGCTTCTAGAAAAAGAGCCTGAATAACAGGAAGACAGTATTTGAGAACATCACATCATGGGTGAGAATGGCCCTGAAGTGAAGAGATATGATTGACAGTGCTCCCCAAGAGCAAAGGATAAATAAAAGCAAACTCACATTGAGACAATTGGTAAAACTGAAAGAAGCCAAAGAGAGAGAAAATAAAAGCTCTTAAAAGCTGCCAGAATGAAACCATTTTATCTATGAGTGAAACCAGTTAGAGTGGCATCAGACTTACCCTCCACAATAGAATTTACAGACAGTAGATTAATTTCTTCAAAGCACCAGGGGAAGTAACTGCCAGCCTTGCTGTGTAGTCATTCAAGAACAAGAAAGAAATAATAAAATTTATTGAGACTGGAGTCTAAAATACTTTGCCACCCTTTGAAATGAATCATTAGAAAATATTTTATAAGAATAAAACTAAGCCAGGAGGGAAAGCAGGGCCACAGAAAACAACAGGAACATACGTATGAAGGGGCTATATTTAACAATTTGCTCAAAAATAATTCAATTTACTTTTGTGTGTTGAAAACTCCAGTGTTAAAAAGGAATAAATAACCAACGAGGGCATGGAGTAACCAACATTTTTTTTTGTAAAAGTGTGAAATTCTTTTCATGAGCTAGAGGAATATGCCAGTAATGAACAAACAGAGACTTTATGAGAAAATTTATGTTTGAATGGTTATGGTTTAAAAATTAAAGATAGCCACCAGAAGAAGAAAGGTACAATTTATGGGTCATAGGCTAGCTGAGGCAGAGAAAAAAATAGAGAAAAACATTATCCACCCATCAGAAGGCAGTAAAAGAGATAAGAAAAAAAGAAAAATCAGAAACAAAGATAAAGCAGAATATGAAACTGTCAAAGATAACTTTAATTATACTGGTTCTCAGAAAAGTTTGAGCATATTGAGTTCACATGTTAAAAGGTAGATTGCTTGTTTGGATTAAACCAACCAAACTAAACCAAACCAAACCAACCATAGCACTTTGGCTAGAGAAGCAGATCTGTGCCCTTTTCAGCCATCATCAGAGAAGTTTTCTTCTGTAGCAGATGGGGAAAAAAATACAGAAACCCACAGCTGGACAAAGTGTAGAGAGGGAGAGACATTGAACTCTTGATCCTAAATGGGTTGTTTCCATCAAATCCCTCCCCTCAAGCTCGGGCAACCCAGTGGAAGAGGAGGCAGAAAGAGTGTAGGAGTCAGAGGGATGGAAGACATGCTTCTAAATCAACATGAGCAAAGTTCATATGAGCTCATAGACACTGAGGCTGCTTGCCCAGGTCCTGCAGAGGTCTGCACCAGGTCCTCTTTACACATTATGGGTTCCAGTGTAGTGTTTTCATAGGAGTGTGTGGACAAGTGGGTCTCTGGTTCCTGTGCCTCCTCTTGGGCTCTTTTCCTTCTGTTGGTTTATCCCATCAAACTTCAATGGGACAGTTTTTGTTTTATCTTATTATATTTTATTTTGTAATATTTTAAAAATGAATGAATGAATTGAATGGTAACCTAGTAAACTAGGGTAAACATTAACAACTCAACTGTCACTTATATTTGCTGAGGGGGAAAATCAATTTTCTCCAACAGAGTAATACTGTGTGTATCAACCACTCCAGGGCATACCTCACGTTCAGGAGTTCTTTTTGAGGTGTGCTTTCATTTGTTTTTTGTTTGTTTGTTTTCTATTTCGGTGTTGTTTTATTTAGTTTGGGGGGGTTTGTTGTTATATTGGGTTTTGTTCTTTGAGAAAGAACTTAAAGTTGGTTGGGTGGGGAGGATCTGGAAGTGATTAGGGAGGGGGAGAATATGATCAAAATATATTTAAATTTAAAATTGTTTTAAACAATAAAAATAATATAAAAAGCCCACAAGAACACATATATGGTATACTCAAGTGTTGTAGCTAAAGGGCTAATTAATTGCTTAACCTGGATAAGACTCTGGGTTTGGTTCCCAGCACCAAAATCAAAGCAGAACATAAAAAAAAAAAAACCCAAAAAACAAAATCCCAACAACAACAGAAATTAGTGTACCTCATATACACCTCTAGAAAGAAATCTGGGTTTCATTTTGACTTGAGTTGTGGGCAAAGCAGATGATTCTCAAATCTAAGGTTTCATGATGTCTTACCATTCATCTGTTCAGGGGACCACATCTACAACTCAGCTTAGAAAAACTGGACTGGCTTTCAGTTGAGTTTTGATCCTACCATCCTCTGTTCTCTTTGACCCTAAGGCCTGTCACCTTGCATTTACACTGCATGTTGGATTGCTGCATGGTACATCATACTAGAGCATCCCAGACACGATAAGGGCTTCTGAAGAAGGTGCTGCCTAAGTACCAAGTATAGCAGAGGCCTCCCTGTGGGCAGCAACAAAGAAGAAATGCACCTGGACTGTACACGATAGGGGCAGTAACCCCATCTTGTCTGATATGGCTCTTCTGAAGGAGAAGGGTATCGGTAGCAGGTAGTGATGCTCTGCTGTTTGGTGGGAAGTGGTTTGGAACACTACCATGGTAGCAGGAGTGGGTGGGCAGTCCAGAAGCTATCTGCAGATCCAGACCCACCACAGGCGGATCAGATTTGTGTCTCACCTTTGAGAAGACAAGCAGGCAAAGCAGACTGGCTATATTTTGGTGCTCTTTATGTTTAACTATGTCAGTTCCCAGGTGTTTCCCTATCTAGCAGCCCACAGAGCCTTGTACAATGACACAAATCAAGCATTCTACTGGGTCGATACAGAGCAATTATTAAGTGACCTGCCTTAGGGGATTGGAGTCACTGTTGTCAGACTGCAGTCTTCCTGTCATGCAGGGACAAGTCAAGCCTCTAGAGATTTCTGTTTCAAGATCCAAAGCAAACAGGGACAGGTGCAGTGAGGATATTTGATTTTTATGTGACAGTGAGGCAGTTATCTAAGCAGAATATAGATAGGTAGGTAGATGGGTGATAGACAGATTATAAATGACAGATGACAGACAGATAGGCTGATGGATGGATAGATGGATGATAGATGATAGTCAGGTAGGTAGGTAGATAGATAGATAGATAGATAGATAGATAGATAGATAGATAGATGGTTAGGAGACAACCATAGATAGATAGATAGATGGAGACAAC
Source organism: Cricetulus griseus (assembly GCF_003668045.3). Classification (NCBI taxonomy): domain Eukaryota; kingdom Metazoa; phylum Chordata; class Mammalia; order Rodentia; family Cricetidae; genus Cricetulus; species Cricetulus griseus. The sequence continues at coordinate 321,808,753 of NC_048595.1, read as the reverse complement.
CCTCCAAGAGTCTAAAAAAAAATGTGGAGGTTGGCCAGAACAGCAGAAAGCATGAGGCACAATGAGGAAGGCCCTCACTTAGATGGAATGGGGGCGGGGGACAGAAGTACTTTGTGTTCCCTGTTGCTGATCAGGAACTGAGGAAAAGGCCCATGCCTAACCAGTCTGGAGGTTTACCCTCCCATTCTGGCCCCTCTTGAAAGGGAAGCAGGGGTGCTGGATCCCAGAAAAGCAGGAGAAACTCTGTCACTTCCTCGGAGTAGGTGGTAGTGGGCACGGGGGCCTGTCCATCTGCATCATCACCTTGCCTTTAGTGTAAACTGTCCAAGTGTGCAGCTCCTCACTCATTATCTGTGCTCTGGCCTGACTGGCTGAGCTATAGGGCTGGTGGGGATGGTTCATTCCTGAAGACTCATGCCCCCTTTCAAGTTGAGTTTTCTTTTTGCCCATCATTTGTTTGTGCAAACATTTCTGGATTAATTGAACACGCTTCCCTGTTCCAATCAAGACACATGCTCGCCTTCTCTGCACAATATGGCCATCTTGGCTTTTGATCGGCTGCATACACTTTCATTTCTGAGGCCCCCGTTGCTGACAAAAGACCAGTCTCAAGTAACCACAGGCCGCTGCGCTGGAGAAATTGGGTTTCATTTCTGATTAGCCTCTTCACTTTCAGGCCCTGAAAAGCTCATTTTCCATAAATCCAGGTTTGGGTATCTTCAGACTCACCTTGAGCATGCTGGCGCATATCTTTCGCTCATCCCTTTAATTACAGCTGTGGGTTTGGAAACTTCTCTAGTGTGTCATGTTTCCAGTAAGAGGAAGAAAGAAAAAGAGCTCTGGGCAGATTTTAGCAAGTAGCAAATAAAAAAAAAAAAGAAATTGTTTTTCTCCAATACAATTTCACTATCAAGATACAACTGACCACTGAAAACACCAGATAGGGTTCTCTTGATTGCTTAATTTTTAGGATTGAGCACCCCAGCTATATAGTCAAACCCAACCCCAAATCATCAACCCCATTATTGTCTACTCTCTCCTCCTGGTGCTGCTTGATCCTGTTGCTGGGCAGAATCAGGGGGTTTCCTGTGTCGAAGGCAGAAAGAAGGCATCCAAAGATGTCCTGTCTGTTATGGCTGAAATATAATCTGTCCCTTTCAAAATTCATGTTGGCGACAGATCCCCACTGTGAGGTATAAAGGAGGAGGATACTTCAGGTGTTCAGAGGTGAGGCCTTGGGGAGTGATTCAGATAAGATAAAGTCATCAGGGCAGAGCCCTCACCTTGAAACTGCTCAGTTGATAAGAAACAGGGAGAGTCACACACACACACACACACACACACACACACACACACACACACACACACACACACACACACACATTCTTTCTCACTAGGTGATGCCCTGAGCAGTTTCATGACTGCCCACACAAAAGCAAAGCAAAACAAAACAAATCAAAACACCATCACCTCATAGAGGCCCTTGACTTGGATCCTTAGAACCAAAAGCCCAAGAAAACTTTCTTTATTGTTTTCTGTAAAACTCTCTCTTTCTGTGGGCCTGTTCTCTTAGTAATATACCAGATTAAGGCATGTAATCTAAGTGATTAAGTTAGGGCCTTGAGGGTAAGAGATTATCCTGGGTCAGCCAAGGTAGCCCTAAATGTAATCCCATAAATTCATAGAAATGATAAAGGGAAAGTGAAGGGATCCAGAGGGAGACTTAGTCATGGTAAAAAGCAGCAGAGATGTGTTGTTACTGCCTTTGACAATGGATGAGGACAGAGATCCATACAAACTGGAATCAGGTGAGGGAATAGCTCTTGCCTTGTCTCTAGGAATCCCTTTGACAGAATCACTTTGGTGTATGGACACCTGTGTGAGACTTGGGGCCTAAGTATATGATTACATGTTTGTGTTGTACTTAAACCACCAAACTTGTGCTGGTTATTATAGTGGCCAAAGGAAAGACTGGAGTCTGAATTTTTGCAAGACAGGCATCAGTGGTATGCAAGGCTCTACTGATGAGACACATGTGCCACGAAGCTAAGTAAGCACTGTTGGGATGCCCTTATATTTACACATCCTAAAGCCTCCCCTCCCCTTAACCCCACCTCCTTACCCCTAACTCCGCCTCCCTCCCCTTAGCCCACTGCAACCCAGTGGTAGGCACCACTATGCCTCTGAAACTTTTATGCATACTTGCCCTCTTGCTAATAAATATGTCTCCTTTCTTATTTCACCGCAAACCAGACACTTTACCAAATCTACATGCTGAAACTGTCCCCTGTGGAGGCTTCCCTTCAGCCATTTATCTGTTTGCCTCTGCCTACTCTTGTCATCTTGCAATTCTGTGTAACTTCTGCTTTCCCTTGGCCCAGTCCCTGATATCAGCATTGTGGGGGTTCCATCCAAGAGATTTCCCATTCTGTGTATTTTTGCTTAGCTCTTTCCCCCACCTCATTGGCTGTCATATGATTATGGCAACCTAACCTAACCCTCTGCTCAAATTCCTTTCCTGACTTTCATGTATTCTGCAGTCTGCTTTAAACTAAGTCTGTCCCATGCTAAGTTCCTTTCTCTATACATAGCATTATCCATGTAGCAACTTAAGCCAGAAACCTGGACTCATTCATCTCCTCTCACTCACTCCTCCCTTCTTCTCCCAAATCTAATTAATCATTTCTATCTACTTAGCATCACCCTGGATTAGGCTACCTTCATCTGTGCCTGAATTATGATATGAGCCAAAGTCATCACTCAGAAATAAAAATGTCACCGTTCTACATAAAACACTTTGATATCCTCAGGATAAACTATACACTTTTCACTAGTCCTGAGATAGGGTGTCTTTTTGTCTTGTTTTTTTTTTTTTTTTCTTCTCCATATCAAGCACCATCTCCATCCCCTTGGCCTCTTTTTCCAACACCTTGCTGCCTTCAAGCTCTGCGCCTTAGCAATTGTGAACTACTTTAGTTGTGTAAATTCCATGCTTACTTTTGTCCTGGTCTGTGCACACATTGGTTTTTCTCTTCAACAAGCCATGCTCCACTTCTAGGACCAGCAGCTATGTCTTCCCTACCCATGAGTCTCTGCTTAGCTGTTGCTATGGCACCACCACCTTTTCCTGGGTATCCTGATCTCCATCTGGAAAACTCTCTCTTTTCCTTTATCTTTGTGCATAGATGATAAACACCAATGTCTGGCATCTTTCCCTAAAGGGGGTTTGTTGCCTTTTTTTTTTTTTTTTTTTTTGCATCATCACAGTAAAGGCTGCTAGATGTGCTATAACCTAAACTCCTTTTCAGATAACTGCTCCGTGGACATATCCCTCTCACACTTGCTACTAATATACATGAAAATACCAGTTTACTTCTCTATCTTCCTGACTAGGTAGAAACTTCTTGAGGGTGAGGATAATACCTTGTTCATTATAGTCTCAGAACCAAGGAGAAAGGCTGGGAAATAGAAAGCATGAGAGGAATATGAATGCAGTGTTCTTCTTCAATGAGGATAGAATAAATGTAGGAAAAGCCCAGAGTCTGTTGGTTGCAATATTTCCAACCAGATTATTCCAGTTTATGGAAATGATCACCAGCCAGATTTGTTAAGGCCTCTTTTGCCTGTGATAAAAGATGCAAATAATTGTACAGAGTAGAAACCTAATGAAATCTAACCCTAAACAGAGAATTCCAGGAAAGAGACTTCCATTTGCAGAAAGATAGCAGACATACTTTTCTCTTTGTGCTCTTTAAGTAAGGCAAAGGTCCCTAGATAATATATATAGCAAACCTAAGACTCTGGAAATAGAGACAAGACAGACAAAGGGGAATCCTCAGGACTCACAAAAAGATGTGGTGGTTATGGACAGAGGGGGTATTCATCACACCCCATCAGTTCCTGGGAAGTTAACAAATGTTAGTGGCCACTAGATGACAGGGTGCCATTTTATCTAATGGTATCATCACTGGGGAACTAGCTGGAAAGAAGAGGTTCAGTGGGAAAGAGGGGATACCATAGGGTAATGGGGGCGTGTATAATCATGTTACATGATACATATGTATGAAACTGTCAGAAAATGAAGAAAAAAAGATGTGATGTGATTTCTTTGGTTTTCTTCTTATATCACATACATTCTAGAGTTGGAAATGAAGAAATACTAGTGGTAACAGACACAGAGTTCCAATGAGAGCCTGCTCTTTTAGACACAGGACTTGGAAAAGGACAGTCTGGTAGTACCGGAGCTGTCCTACTCATGCCAAACACTACAGAAAAAAAAACCAACCAACCAAACAAACAAACAAAAAACCAACTGTGATTCCACCCCTCAATACTGGTAAAGGATGAACTGGGTGTCCAGACTGTAAAGAGGGCCCCATGTGACATTCACTAAATCAGTGTCATAGAGCACTCAGTAGGGAGCCAGGGCTTTCATGGCTTCTGGGAGGTATTAAGTACCTTAATTGTTCAACATGTATCAATGGACACTACTTGAGGAGTCTCTTACATAGCAACAACAAGGCACACATTCTACATGCTTGCTGGAGAGTATCAAGGTACCACCGGGGGGTCTTTGGGATTAAGATCTCCACCAACCCTGGCAATGGCAAGGAACATTGTCCCTGTGAAGTTTGGTGCAGAGACTGTAGAAAGCACAAACTTGCAGTGGAAATAATATTTTTGTGCCTCACTTTCTCCTTCTGGAATGGTGCCAGTGCCTCCCAGCTAAGGCAATGCTTAAATGAGATGTGAAGCCCATAACACATTATCCAAAATGTTGAGGTGTCAGCAAAAGTCATTCCCTGTAACATGAACCAATAAGAACTAAATCCAAATGGAACGTTTACCCCTCAGATAATTTTAACATCTCAGGTTATCTCACAAAGGTTCTAAAGGTGAGATCATGACATGTTTCAGCTAGTGATTGCAAATGCACTTGAGGCAAGTGAGGGAAACCAGCTGATTTGTAAAACCTCATTTGAGAAACAGAAGCTTCGAAATAGAACCAAATGGAAATTTTAGAACCAAAAAAATACAAAAACTAAAGTAAGAAGCGTGACTGATGTCTTAGCAGCTAAGCAGAGAAGACACGAAAGTGGCAATGACCTGGGAGATGGGTGATAGAAATTCCTCACCTGAACAGCAGAGAGAAGGCAGGCTTAAAAATGGAAAAAACCACAGGGACACAGACCTGAAATCCTAGCACTTGTGCCATCTGAATTCTGGAAAGAGAGTAGGCATGGAAACATAGATGAATATCTGAAAATAGCCCAAATTTGACAGGGACATAAAGACACATATTCAAGAAATTGTATGAACTCTGAGCAGCATAAATGCAAAGAAGTCTATACCAACACACATCATAGTTAAACTCAAAACTAAAGGCAAGGGGAAAAATTCTGAAGGCAGCATGACATATGTTATCTCTTGCATAGAGAAATTCAGATGATGGCGATTTTGTATCAGAAAGCATGGGGTCCAGGAAAGAAACAATCTCTGAAGATGTTTACAGAAGGAAACTGTCAGCAAAAATCCTGTATTTAGTGAAAATAGCCTTCAGAAACAGACATCCCCCCCCCACAAATAACCCTTCCCAAATCCAAAAAACCAAACCCTAAACCAAAAAGGAGTCATCTTCTCCAGGAAATGTGTACTACATGAATAGCTAAAGGAAGTTCTATAAACAGGAAAGATACAGGAAGAAACATTGAGACATCAGGATCAAGAACACAGCAAGCAAAATTGATATAAGTGTAGCAATAGATTTTATTGAATTTCCTAGATTTTATTTTAGAGTAGACATGAAAGTTTTAACTGTGCTGTGGTTCTAAATGTACAGAGAATCTAAAGCAATTGTATTAAATATGGGGAAGGAGAAGGGACATAAAGAGCAATACATTTATACTTCACTGGAACTGGTAAAATGATATAAGCATTCTTATCTATATGATTATACGATAATAAAAATGTGCGTGCATGTATGATGCATGTGTGTTTGTGTGTGTGACGCCTCTCTGTGTGTTTGGTGTACATGGGTGGAACTTAGAGGACAGCATTCAGTGTTTGTCTTTACCTTCCACCTTGTTTGAAAATGGGGTTCTTTGTTGTTCACCACTGTGTACCCCAGACTAGCTAGCTGGTCCCCAGCTCCTGGAAATTCTCCCGACTCAACTCCCAACTTGCCCTGGGATTGTAGATGTGCCCTAATGCACCCAACTTCAGGGAAGTTCTGGTGACTCAAACTAAGGTTCTCATGGACTTCACCTCCTTGGTCATCTCCCCAGCTCTGTGAAAAAAAAAATAGAAAACTGAACATGTTATATGAAGAGCAAGAGTCAAAATATTCTAGATAGGACTGGGGAAATGGTTCGGTAGTTAAGTGCTTGTTATATTAGGGTGAAGGCTGAAGTTCAAATACCCAGAACCCATATAAATGCCAGATGCATGTGGTGGCCTGAACACAATCCTAGACTTTAAAAGGGGAGCCTGGGGGTCCCCAGAGTAAGCTAGCTAGTGAGCCTATGGATAGCCCTATGGATGAGTTCTGGTTTGGATGGAAAGACCCAGCCTCAGTGAAGAAGTTCAAGAGTGATTAAACATGATTCCAAACATCAACCTCCACAAGCTCTCACCACACACACACACAACACACACACACACACACACACACACACACACACACACACACACTCTGAAAAAAACTAGCTATGTAAAAATAGAATTCTACAAAAATCTCAAATGACCTACATGATTCCAGAAATAAGAAAATGAAACACAAAAGAGAATAGAAATAGAAAACTTAAATCCTACATATGAAAAACTTTGTTAAATGTAAATGGTCTCAGCAAACCAATAGAAAAACAGAGTAGCAGAGTGGACTTAAAAACATGATAGAAGTATTTGATACATATAAAAACTTCATATATACTAATATAGATAGGGTCAAAACAAAAGGACAGAAAAACATGTAACCAGTAGTGGCTTCAATACTATCAGATAAAACAGACTTCAGAATGGATTATCGAGAAAAGAAAATATTGTACAATTGTGAAAATGCCATTCTCCTGGGCAGACATAGCAGTGCACGAGACAATAGAGATGCAAGATATACAGAAAAAAAACACTGAAAGACCAGAGAAGCATGAACAAATCCAGAGTTACAGCTGGAGACTATCTCACTTGGGGTTTCTATTGCTGTGAAGACACACCATGACCATGGCATGGCATGACCTTTTTCTTATAAAGGAAAAACATTTAATTGGGGTTGATGGAGGACATCTTTCTGTGTATATGTCTCTCTTATTTGTTGATAAATAAAGTACTGTTTGGCCAATGAGGAAGCAATATAGGTGGGGCTAGGAGTCAAGGAGGATTCTGGGAAATGTAGTAAAAGATCCAGGCAGGAAGTGACATAGCAGGCAGACTCAGTATATAAGCAAGGGCAAGATGGAAGTCGTCCCCTTTCACTCTTCCTCCTGTTCTCTGAGCTAGCAGATGAGAAATCCTAGTCATTGGCCAAGCAGCATTTGTACCTAATATAAGTCTCTGTGTGTTATTTGGGACCTTAACATGGCAGCGGGCAGAACTTGTGCAGCCTGGTGGAAAGCGCCCATGTGGTGACAGGGCTCAGGAGGCTTGGCAGAAAGACTTATTGTAACATGGGGTGACTTACATTTTCAGAGGTTCAGTCCATTATCATGGTTGGACACGGTGGCATGCAGGCAGACATGGTGTTGTAGAAGTAGCTGAGAATTCTACATCTTGCACAGGCAACAGGAAGTGGCTGTGGCTTGAGCATATATGAGACCTTAAAGCCTATCTCCACAGTGCTATTCTTTCTTCAACAAAGCCACATCAACTCCAACAAAGCCACACTTCCTAATAGTGCCACTCCCTTTGGGGAACATTTTCTTTCAAACTACAGAGATTTTATTTCCTTTCCTGTGATAGTTAATAGAACAACTAGATAAAGTTAGAGAGGAATTCAGCAATGTCATCAGCTACCAGGAGTCAATCAATAGCTATAACATGATATTCAACAATAGTGGTTATCTTTCAAGCACCCGGGCAAATTATGTCATGGTAAAGCATATCCTGGGCCATGACATATCCTTCAAAATTTAAATGAACAAACTCCCAGAATGTGTTTTCTGGCTCAATCAAATCAAACATTTTATTTAGTCTTATGGTTTTTGTTTTTCTGGTATTGAAGATCAAATCCTCATATGTTCTAAGCATGCTACACCCTGCTACACAAGTACATTCTCAGCCACGAACATAAGACTTCTAAATAGCCCAATGGTCAAAGAGCTATCAAAGGAAATAAAAAATAAAATGAACTACATGAAAACAAGCAACATTTCCAATTCGTATACATCTAACAGTGTGAGAGGAAAATTGTCATCTCTAAATGGGTATATTAGAAAGGAGGAAAAACTCAAAGTACGGCTCTAGTCTCCTATACACCATGTACCTAGAGAAATGTCAGATATACAGACAGGTGGGAGAGTATGGGCAGTCACGTACAGGCCTTGGGTCTGGTCTTCATACCAGAACAAAAAGCATAAAAAAAGAACATAATAAACACAAACAATAAAAAGGACCAATAAAGATAAGGGCATGAATGAGGGAAATTTAAAATAACAGTAAAAGCAGTTTAAAAGGAGCTCAATAAATCAGAGTTAGGTCTTTGAAAAGATCAATAAATGTAATGATCCCTTGGCAACAATGACAAACAGAGATGATCCAAATTGTCAATATCATGAATGAAACAAGATATCTGTGTAATGTCTGAATATATAAAAAAGAGTCAATAAATAAATATTACAAAAGCTATATACATGTCATACATAAACTTGACAGTATACACAAAATGGGCCATTTCTTCAAAAAATACAACTATCACAGTAAGCAATTTTAATTGACATGTAGTAATTGTACATATTTGTAGGTATGATATGATATCATTTATATAGCTCTGTAATTATTAAGGAAATTTAATTAGTATTTTCAAATTCTCCAAAATGAACCTCCACATGCAAGCAGTTACATTGGAAAAGTTTCTAAACACACAATCTTTTTTCAGAAGCCAGAAGAGAGAGGAGCAAACTTTATTTATTTTACATAGTCCATATTACTCTAAAGCAATCAGACCAAGAGCATCAAAACAAAGAAAACTATAGGCTATCATCTTTCTTTTTTTATTTTTAATTTAAATTAGCAACAAGATTGTTTTACATGTCAATCCCGTTCCCTCTCCCTCCCCTCTCCCCTGTCCCCCACTAACACCCTACCTATCCAATACCATTTCTCCTCCCCAGGGAGAGTGAGGCCTTTCATGGGGGTGTCCCAGAGTCTGTCATATCCTTTGGGATAGGGCCTAGGTCCTTCCCCATGTATCTGTCTAGGCTAAGGGAGTATCCCTCTTTGTGAAATGGGATCTCCAAGTCCATTACTATGCTAGGGATAAGTACTGATCTACTACAAGAGGCCCCATATATTTCCGAGGCCTCCTCACTGACACCCACATTTATGGGGTCTGGATCAGTTTGCTCTATGTGTAAAATCCATATACGAGTGAGTGCATACCATGATTGTATTTTTGTGCCTGGGTTACCTCGTTCAGAATGTTTTCTTCTAGTTCCATCCATTTGCTTTCGAATTTCAATATTCCATCGTGTTCCACCATGCCCCCCCCCGCCCCCTATGGAGTAGTACTCCATTGTGTAAATGCAACACATTTTATGTATCCATTCTTCAGTTGAGGGGCATCTAGGCTGCTTCCAGTTTCTGGCTATTACAAATAATGCTGATATGAACATGGTTGAACAGATGTCCTGTTGTATGAATGTGCATCTTTTGGGTATATGCCTAAGAGTGAAATTGCTGGATCTTGTGGTAGACTCATTCCCATTTTCCTGAAGAATTGCCATACTGATTTCCAAAGTGGCTGTATAGGTTTTCACTCCCACCAGCAGTGGAGGAGTGTTCCCCTTTCTCTGCATCCTCTCCAGCATAAGTTATCATTGGTGTTTTTGATTTTAGCCATTCTGACTGGAGTAAGATGATATCTCAGAGTTGTTTTGATTTGCATTTCCCTGATGGCTAAGGATGTTGAGCACTTTCTTATGTGTCTTTCAGCCATTTTAGATTCCTGTGTTGAGAATTCTGTATTTAGTTCTGTACCCCACTTTTTAATTGGATTATTTGGTGTTTGGAAACTAGCTTCTTGAGTTCTTTGTTTATTTTGGAGATAAGCCCTCTGTCAGATATGGGGTTGGTGAAGGTCTTTTCTCAATCAGTGGGCCACCATTTTGCCTTGTTGACTGTGTCCTTTGCCTTACAGAAGATTCTCTGTTTCAGGAGGTCCCATTTATTAATTATTGATCTCGGTGTCTGTGCTACAGGTGTAATGTTCAGGAAGCTGTCTCCTGTACCAATTTGTTCCAGGATACTTCCCACTTTCTCTTCTAAGAGTTTCATTGTGACTGAATTTATGTTGAGGTCTTTGATCCATTTGGACTTAAGTTTTGTGCATGGCAATAGACATGGATCTATCTGCAGTCTTATACATGCCAGCACCATTTGTTGAAGATGCTTTCTTTATTTCATTGTATGTCTTTAGCTTCTTTTTAAAAAGTCAGGTGTTTGTAGGCATGTGGGTTAGTATCAGGATTTTCAATTCGATTTCATTGGTCTACCTGTCTATTTTTGTTCCAGTACCAAGCTGTTAACTGGACTATAGCTCTGTAATAGAGCTTGAAGTCAGGGATGGTGATGCCTCCAGAAGTTCCTTTATTGGTCAGGGTTGTTTTGGCTATCCTGGGTCTTTTGTTTTTCCATATAAAGTTGAGTATTGATTGTTCTTTCAAGATCTTTGAAGAATTGTGCTGGTATTTTGATGGGGATTGCATTGAATCTGTAGATTGCTTTTGGCAAGATTGCCATTTTTACTATGTTGAGCCTACCTATTCAAGAGCTTGGGAGATCTTTCAATTTTCTGGTATCTTCTTTAATTTCTTTCTTTAAAGATTCAAAGTTCTTGTTATACAGGTCTTTCACTTGTTTGGTTAGCATTACCACCAAGATATTTTATGTTGTTTGTGGATATTGTAAAGGGTGATATTCCTCTGATTTCTTTCTTAGCCCTCTTATCATCTGTATGTAGTAGGGCTACTGAGTTTTTGAGTTAATCTTGTATCCCCAAAATGGATGGCACTAGAAGAAACCATTCTGAGTGAGGTAACCCAATCACAAAAAGACAAACATGGTGTGTACTCACTTATATGCCGATTTTAGAAATAGATTACCAGCCTACAATCCACACTGCCAGGGAAGTTAGTAAACACGGAGGACCCTAGGAGAGACATACATGGTCTTCTGGATAAGGGGAAAGGGTGAAGATCCCCTGAGCAAATTGGGAGCACAGGAAAAGGGGGAGGGAGCTAAGAGAATGAGAAGGGGAGAAGAGGAGGACATGAGGGAGCAGAAAGGTTGAGTCAGGTGAAGAATAGAAAGATAACAAGAATGGAGATACCATAATAGAGGGAGACATTTTAGGGTTACAGAGAAATCAGGCACTAGGGAAATGTCTGTAGATCTACAAAGATGACACCAGCTAACAATGTAAGCAACAGAGGAGTGGCTACCTTAAATGCCCTCCCCTGATAGATAATGAGATTGATGACTGACTTATATGCCCCCTGATAGCCCTCATCCAGCAGCTGGTGGAAGTAGAAGCAGACACCCACAACTGAACTGAACTGGAATCCAGATGCAGAGAAGGATGAGTGAAGAGCAAAGGGGTCCAGACCAGGCTGGTGAAACTTACAGAAATAGCTAACCTGAATATCAGGGAACTCTTCCTCCCCCGACTGATAGCTGGGATACCAGCATGGGACTGATCCAGACCCCAGGAACCTGGGTTTCAGAGAGAAAACCTTGGAAATCTATGGGACCTCCTGTAGTTGTTCAGTACTTATCCCTAGCATAGGTGAGGACTTTGGGAGCCCATTCCACATAGAGGAATACTCCCTGAGCCAAGACAAATGGGGGTGGGCCTAGGCCCTATCCCAAAGGATATGACAGATTCTTATGACCCCCCCATGGAAGGCCTCACCATCCAAGGGGAGCAGAAAGGATATGTGATAGGTAGGGTTTTAGTTGGGGGGAGTGGTAGGGGAGGATGGGAGGGAGAAGGGAACTGGTATTGTCATGTAAAACAATCTTGTTTCTAATTCAAATAAAAAGATCTGCAAAATAAAATCTTGTATCCTGCCACTTTGCTGAATGTGTTTACCAATTGTAGGAGTTCCCCTGTAGAGTTTTTCTGGTCACTTATGTAAACTATCATATCATCTGCAAACAGTGAAAGTTTGACTTCTTCCTTCCCAATTTGTATTCTCTTGATCTCATTTTGTTGTCTTATTGCTCTAGCTAATAGCACTTCAAGTATGATATTGAAGAGATATGGACAGCCGTGTCTTGTTCCTGATTTTAGAGGAATCACGTTGAGTTTCTCTCCATTTAATTTGATGTTGGCTGTTGGTTTACTGAATATTATTACATTTTTATTTATTTTATTTACTGCTTTTATTATGTTCAGGTATGTTCCTGTTATCCCTGATTTCCCCAGGACCTTTATCATGAAGGGGTGTTGGATTTTTGTCAAAGGCTTTTTCAGCATCTAGTGAGATGATCATGTGTTATTTCTTTTTCAGTCTGTTTATATGGTGGATTACATTGATGGATTTTCATATGTTGAACCAATCCTGCATTCCAGGGATGAAGCCTACTTGATCATGGTGGATGATTTTTCTGATATGTTTTTGGATTCGGTTTGCCAGTATTTTATTGAGTATTTTTGCATCAATGTTCATGAGTGATACCGGTCTGTAGTTCTCTTTCTTAGTTGTGTCTTTGTGTGGCTTGGGAACCAAGGTAATTGTAGCCTCATAAAAAGAGTTTGGCAATGAACCTTCTGCTTCTGTTGTATGGAACACTTTGAGGAGTACTGGTATTAGTTCTTCTTTGAATGTCTGGTAGAATTCTTCCCTGAAGCCATCTGTCTCTGGGCTTTTTTTGGTTGGGAGACTTTTGATGACTGCTTCTACTTCCTTAGGGGATATAGGCCTGTTTAAGTTGGTTATCTGTTCTTGATTCAATTTTGGTAAATGATATCTGTCTAGAAAATTGTCCATTTCCTTTAAATTTTCAAATTTTGTGGTGTACAGGTTTTCAAAGTATGACTTGAAGATTCTCTGGATTTCCTTAGTGTCCGTTGTTATGTCCCCCTTTGCATTTCTGATTTTGTTAATTTGCATGTTCTCTCTCTTGTTTTTGGTCAGTTTGGATAAAGGTTTGTCTATCTTGTTGATTTTCTCAAAGAACGAACTCTTTGTTACATTGATTCTTTGAATTGTTTTCTTTGTTTTGACATTATTGATTTGTGCCCTCAGCTTGATTATTTCCTGGCATCTACTCCTCTGGGGTGAATTTGCTTCCATTTGTTCTAGTGCTTTTAGGTGTGATGTCAACTCTCTGGTGTGAGTATTCTCTAGTTTCTTCATGTGAGCACTTAGAGCTATGAACTTTTCCTCTTAGTACTGCTTTCAAAGTGTCCCATAAGTTTGGGTATGAATTGGTAGAATTCATTTTCAGGAGTCGTGCAATTGTGGGTTGTTCAATTTTCATGAGTTGGTAGGTTTTCTGCAATTTGTGTTGTTCTTGAATTTTAACTTTAAAGCATGGTGGTCTGATAAGACACAGGGGGTTATTCCTTTTTTTTTTTTAAACCTGTTGAGGTTTGCTATGTTGCCGAGTATGTGGTCGATTTTAGAGAAGGTTCTATGTAGTGCTATAGATGTCTGTTAATCCCAATTGGGTCATAACTTTTGTTAGTTCCTTTGTCTCTTCAAGTTTCTGTCTGGTGGTCTGGTGGTCCTGTCCAGTGGTGAGAGTGGGGTGTTGAAGTCTCCCACTATAACTGTGTGAGGTCTTATTTGTGATTTGAGTTTAATAATGTTTCTTTTACAAATGTTGGTGCCTTTGTATTTGGGGCATAGATGTTTAGAATTGAGACTTCTTCCTGATGGATTTTTCCTGTGATGAGTATGAAATGTCTTTCTTTATCTCTTTTGATTGATTTTAGTTTGAAGTCTAATTTGTTAGATAGTAGGATAGCTACCCCAGATTGTTTCTTGGGTCCATTTGATTGGAATATCTTATCCCAACCCTTTACTCTGAGGTAATGTCTGTGTTTGAAGTTGAGGTGTGTTATATGCAGCAGAAGGATGGATTCTGTCTTCATATCCACTCTATTAGCCTGTGTCTTTTTATAGGTGAGTTAAGACCATCAATATTGAGGGAAATTAAGGACCATTGATTGCTTACTCTTGTTTGTTTTTGATTTGTGGTGTTGGTAGTGGTATTGTGTGTGGATTTACCCTGCTTTTTCTTTTTGCTTTCGGTAAAGTGCGATTATCTATTGCCTATGTTTTTGTGAGTTTAGTTGACTTCCTTAGGTTGGAGTTTTCTTTCCAGTACTTTCTATAGGGCTGGATTTGTGATTATGTATTGTTTAAAATCTGGTTTTGTTGTGGAATATCTTGTTTTCTCCATATATAATGATTGAAAGCTTTGCTGGGTATAGTAGTCTGGGCTCTCATCAGTGGTCTTTTAGTGTTTGTGAAATATCTATCCAGGTCCTTCCAGCTTTCAGAGTTTCCATGTAGAAGTCACGTATAAATCTGATAGGCTTTTTTCCTTTGCTGCTCTTAAAATTCTTTCTTTATTCTGTAAGTTTTGTGTTTTGAATATTATGTGTCAAGGGGACTTTTTATAGCCCACTCTATTTGGTGTTCTGTAAGCTTCTTGTACTTTCATTGGCATGTCTATCTTTAGGTTGGGAAAGTTTTCTTCTATGATTTTGTTGAATATGTTTTCTGAACCTTTGAGTTGGGTTTCTTCACTTTCTTCTATACCTATTATCCTTAGGTTTGGTCCTTTCATGGTGTCCCATATTTCCTGGATATTTTGTGTTAAGGATTTGTTGGATTTTCTTTGGTTGATGAATATATTTCCTCTAGTTTATCTTCAGCATCTGAGATTCTGTCTTCCATCCCTTGTATTCTGTTGGTTATACTTGCATTTGTGGTTCCTGACTGTTTACTCTGCCTTTCTATTTCCAGAGTTCCCTAAGTTTGTGTTTTCTTTATTGTCTCTATTTCAGTTTTCAGGTCTTGAACTGTCTGAATTGTTTCCTTCAGCTGTTTGATTGTATTTTCTTGGCTTTCCTTAAAAGGTTTGTTGATTTCTTGCATCTTTTGGTTTGTCTTTTCTTACATTTCTCTGAAGGATTTTCTCATTTCCTCTCTTAGGGTCTCTATCATCTGAATGAAGTTTTTTTTTTTTTTTTGGTTGTTCTTTTCTGCTTCATCTGTGTTGGGATGTTCAGGTCTTGCTGGTGTAGAGTCCCTAGACTCTGGTGGCATCTTATTGGTTTTTCTGTTATTGGATGTATTCTTATATTGTCATCTTCCCATCTCTTCTTCCAGTGGGTGCAGATGGTGTTTCTTCCTTTCCTGGTGTGTATGGGTCCAAGGTTCTCTTCCGGAGGGTTCAAGAGTATCTGATACTCTGATGGGTCTCAAGGTGATGCAGGTGGGTCTGAGGCACTCGCTGTCCATGTGGGTGGGAGCAGGACTAGCATAGAGATGTCAGCAGACTCAGGGTTGCTTGGTCCTCAGGGGCTGAGTCAACCTGCCTGCAGACCCCAGAATGGGAGTTCCCAGAGTGGGCAGGCAGAATTTGGGCCCAAGACCAGGCCACCATCTTTCTGAATACTGATTCATAACCCTTTAAAAAGATTTGGTTTTAATCATATGTCTGTGTGCACATATGAGTGCAGTGTCCATGGAGGTAGGAAAGAGTTGGATCCTCTGGAGCTAGAGTTGTAGGTGGTTGTGAGTCATCTGAAATGGGTGCTGGGAACCTCTGAACGAGCAGTAGGTGCCTTTAACTACTGAGCCATCCCTCCATCCCTCAGACACACAATCTTTTTCATTTTTTGTCTTTTGTTTTTTGTTTTTTGAGACAGGGTTTCTCTGTGTAGCTTTGGAGCCTATCCTGGCACTCTCTCTGGAGACCAGGCTGGCCTCTAACTCACAGAGATCTGCCTGCCTGTGCCTCCCAAGTGCTGGGATTAAAGGCGTGCGCCACCAACCCCCGGCCAGACACACAATCTTTAGCAAAACGTTAACTAATACAATTTGGGAAAATGTAACAATATATAATAAAGTTTAGTAACATATAACCTGTAGAAGTTCTGAGCTGACAGAACAGACTCAGGGCAACCTAGAGAAGCTGTGGAGGTTGAACTAATATTTAAATCTCTGCCTGAGACTTAGATTAGTTCTGAACTGTATAAGGGTGAAACAGACCTAGACAGCCAAGTAAGGACTTTGAAAACTAAATTGAGATTGAAATTACCCCCCAGAAAATGGGAAACAGTGCCTGTAATCTAAACCTGATGTGATTGCTTGCATTCTGTGGACTATAACTAAAGTCTGCACTGCACATGCCACATTGCTAGAAAACATTCCAATTTAGTTGACATAGAGAGACCCAAGGAACGTTACTAGCCCCCAAACAGTCAAACGAGAACAATTCACTTAAATGAGAGCATCAGATGTTCAAAGACGTTAAAGTATGAGTGTTTTTAAAGAAGGAAAGATAAACATACTCGGATGTAAAGGTAGACATCTTCATTAGAGAAACTGCATGAGAGAGTGGAAATATGGAAATTCTAAGTTAAAAAATCTGAACTTCATAATTTGCTGTATTGGCTCAGCAGCAAATTAGATGTGATATAAAAGTCAGTAAGCATGAACACTTAAATTTATAAAAATTGCCCAACAATACATTAATAATAATATCTATTTCTTCTCTGAATAATAGAGGATGATGTTTTGTTTTGTTCACCAAAGAGTCTATGAACTGTTTCATTGATTTGCAGGATGTTCAGTTCACAGAGCTTTAATGAGAACATGCATACACATGCACACACACATGCATATTCACACATATCCCAATAATGACTGCATCACTGAAGTCCATGTGGAGGATAAAGGGATCTGCATGCCGGTAAGACTTCTACATTTTACTAAAAGTGATAAAATATTGATTCAGAATAGATTGAGACAGGTTAGGCAGTCATATTATAATCCCTGGAGTAACCAGTATACATGTAATAATTCAGAGATATGGCTATAACACTATTAGATAAAATGGAATTTTAAAGATATTCAAATAATTCGAAAGAAGACAGAAAAGGAAGGGCAGAGGGGGAAAAACCCACCTGGGATAAACATAAGACAAATGATATCATAACAGACTTATATCCAATCATGCCAATAATCAGTGTGAATCATCTAAACACATCCGGGAAATCACTTTAAATATAAAGATATGTAAACATTAAAAGATGAGAAAATGATGGATTGTACAAAGAAAGATGGAGTGCCATGTTAATATTAGACAAAGATGATTTCAGAACAGGCAATATTACTAGAAGGAAAGGGGTATTGATCCACACAGAAGAGAAAACAGTTCTAAAATATGCTGAGGCATTGTTGTAGTGTGTGAAAGTGGCCAGTCATACATGGCATAGTGATGCTTTGATTAAGAGGCAATTGCACACACAGCTGTGGTTCCTTAAGATCGAACCGCCTAGTGACACTGTAGGCATCTTGGTTTGCATAAGAGTGTTCTGTGATGTCCACACCAGGATGGAATTGCTCAAGACACTGTTCTCAGAAAGTATCATCATAGTTAAAGTGACAGGTCACTCTGACTGATAATAACATTAGCATTTTATTATTAGCATTATTAGCATTATTATTAGCTAAAAATAATTAGCATTTTTCCCTCCTTCTGTTTTGTTTTGTCTTCAAAACAGTTTACTTTGAGCATTGTAGGCAGGGCCAAAAATGAACAAATATAGTCTTATTAGAAATAGACAGTTACGAGCTGGAGAGATGGTTCAGGGGGTGAAGGGCACCCTGCTCTAATGTCCATTATGTTGGGAAATGGTCATGAGTCCATGGAGAAGCTGGCTCTGGAAGAGGGGTTGCCTTACTCTGCATTGCCGACCCCCGTGATTGTATCTCACAGTGTCTGCCAAGGCCCACTGTCTGGAGATGGGCTGCCCACCCAACTCTGTGATACAGAGGGCCAAACAGCTCAAGGGTACAACTGTTGTGCCCTTGAAAACAGCTAGAAGATTAAACTGGTTTCAGCCAAAGTTACTGTTGTTTATCCCATAATAAAAATATGCCTGCAGTGGAACAGAAAACCTGAAAGTTCAGCCCTTGGGAGCTCAGCCATGGAGAGAAAGCTCACCAGGGAACTGCAGCTGATGGTTCCAACTTCCCTAGTCAGTTTCTGCTAGGTGTCATTTGTGCCCAATTTAGTGATTCATCTCTAGCTGCTGCTATTTGTCCTTTTACTTGGAAACCTTATCTGAGGGGACACTCTGCTCTGCCAAGGACTCTATCAGGAACTCCAGCCAATGACCTTAAAGGGGCTTTCCCATTCAGTTTAGGCTGCATAGTTTGAGCACCTGATTTGATGATGTTTTGCTGTCTGTCTGCCTGCCTGCTACTTGGTTGCTTTGGCTAGTGAATAAACTCACTCATCCTACCAACACTGTAGTTCTTTACAGAACATTCTCTGGACTGTATAGAACACTGCCCATGTGTGAAGTGAAGTCACCAGCACCACATAAACACAGGCATGGATGTTTGGTTACAATCCCAGATAAAACTGTGTGTGTGTGTGTTGGGGGGGGGGGCTCACTGGCCACTGGCCTAGCTGAAATGATAAACTCCAGGTAGTAGGTGACTCTGTTAGAAAAATAGGGTGGAGAGGGATACGGAACACACACACACACACACACACACACACACACACACACACACACACACGCACGCACTCTTACACTCACCCGTGCACACATACACACACACTCTCTAATTTTTGTTTGTTTTTGTGTTTCAAGGCAGAGTTTCTCTGTGTGGCCTGGAACTCACTCTATAAGCCAAGCTGGTCTGGAACTCACAGAGATCCACCTGCTTGTGCTGGGATTAAAAGTGTGCCTCATTTAAAACAAAAAAGTTAATATGTATCCTATCTTACAAAAGCTTACCAAAGTAACTCCTGGCTGTTTCCTAGTTAGTGAAGTGTCTTTGCTAGTCTGTTTTCATCTGTTATCATTTGAAGGAAGTCATTACCAG
Source organism: Cricetulus griseus (assembly GCF_003668045.3). Lineage (NCBI taxonomy): Eukaryota > Metazoa > Chordata > Mammalia > Rodentia > Cricetidae > Cricetulus > Cricetulus griseus. The sequence goes on along the minus strand of NC_048595.1, from coordinate 321,789,461 downwards.
CCAATATGACAGACAGTTTCTCAGGGGATGGTTCCTTATTCCTGACCCTATGGAATGTGAATGTTTGAAGCTGCAAATTAGGCCTGCAGAATGCTAACAACAATACCCATTCTGTCTGTGCTTGAGGCTGCATTCTGCCTAATGAAACCCTCTGGAATCCAAAATCACACCCTCAGGGAGTCTCCAGGTTCCCAGCTCCCATGCTCTCCCATCCTTGTTGCCTATAGGAGACCCTGGCAGGTGGGTTAGAGACTGACATGTCTGCTATGGTTCCTCCATAATTCACAGGAATGAAGTAAACCCTAAGGCTATGGGATCAAGTCATAGTTAATGCACATGAAGGTGTGTCCTCTAGAAGGCACGGCTGGAATGTTCTCCTTCGTGTCTGGAAGAGTCCTTATCAAATTTCCCATTTCCTCCAGGATCTGATAGGCCTGTTAGTAGCTCTTCACCCATCTGCCACCTGTTTCTTGAAGTCACAGAGTAGACACTCTTGACAGAAGTCAGGAATCAAAAGGACAAACTGTCAATAAATAATGGCATGGAATGAAATTATCAGGGACAGACATTGAGTCAGGTATTTGTGTCCAAAAGATGGATTTCATTATAATTAGCATTGCAGGAGGCCCCTGAACAGAACCCCAGGTATCAGTAGCAACGTTCTTAACTGACAGTGAAGCCAGTGAAAGAAATCAACTTAAAATGAGTGAGGACGCTAGACATACACCCCACACACCCCACACACCCCTCACACCCCTCACACCCCACACGCCCACACGCCCAACACCCCACACCATCCCACACACCCGCACATCTCCCACACCCCACACACCCCAACACACACACACCCACACACCCCCACCACCCCACACACCCACACACCCACACACCGCCACACAGGCCCACACACCCACACACCCCCACACCCACACACAGATCCCCGCAACCCCGCCACACACACCCAACGACACCCACACACACCCCTCACACCCACACACCCCAACACCCCACACCCCACAACCCACACACCCTCACCCCTCACACCCTACACAACCATACCCCACACCCCACACACCTCACACAACCATATCCCACACCCCACACACCCCACACAACCATACCCCATCCCCCACACCCCACACACAACCATACCCCCCACACCCCTACACCCTCCCACACAACCATACCTCACACCCCATGCACAACCATGCCCCATACCCCCTACACAACCATACCCCAACCCCACATCCCCGTACACAACTATAACCCACACTTCCACCCCCCACACCCCCACACAACATACCCCACACTCCACACACAGCCATCTCCACCCCCCACACAACCATACCCACCAAACCCCCCACAATCATCCCCATACCCCAACAGCAATCATGCCCCCACACTCCCCCTACAACCATACTCCCACAATGCGCACGCCCACAACTCACACCTCCATCCCCTCTTCCCCCCACATACCCACACACCTACCCACACACTCTTACACCTACCCACTCCCACATCTACACACACACACACACACACACACACACACACACACACGTAGCCTACAGACTCACTTCACTTGAAACAAGCACTAGAACAATTCTAAATAAAACATGGGCAAACAGAAAGTAGATGAAAATATTAATATTGCATGATCAAAGGAATTTACTCCATGGATATGAGGATGTTTTAATATTTGTATTTGCTAATGTATTTCACATTAGTGGATCAAAGAGGAAAACCAAATGACCAGCTCCATGAATCTCTTTGAGAAAATTCAACACCTATTCTTGGTTTTAAAAAACTTCACAAAAATGAGAATCAGTATATTTTAATCTATTACGCAAGATCCAGCATCATGCCTAACGGAATGAGAGGAAGCAAGCATCCAAAAACAGAGAGCTGAGGAAGGACATTCTTTCTCTGGAGTAATTTATCACAGTTGTTGGTGTTCTAAACACAATTACAGAAGAGAAGATGTCAATGGTTTAAAAGTTGTAACAAAGAAACACAATTATAATCATTAGCAGATATCATGGCTGCCTCAAAAATGTAGCAGAGAATAAATTGAAATACTGCATACAAACAATTTAGTAAGTTAACTGAGCAAAAAATCATATATAAAAACTAATAACCCTTTTATATCCAAACCATATCAGTAGAAATAAACACCGAACACGTAAATACTAATGAATAAGCCTAGCAAGAACTCAAATGTCTCTGGGTAGAACAGTGTAAATCCTGCTCATGACCAAAGAGATGGGCACGGCACAGATGAACTGTGACTCACTTAATATAGCACCTCCACAAAGACCTTAGTTCTCTCAAAGATAAACAAAAATGATAATACACTTTCAGTAAGATGCAAACTGGATTGCTTTGCAACAAGGCAACCTAATTATAGCATGTATCTGGAAAACAAACAATCCTGAGGATCTAGGAAATTTTTAAAAATTAAAAATAATTTCCACATGACTGCCTCTATCAGATAGGAAAATGTAATATCCAAAACAATGTGACACTGAACCTAACTAGATAAATGGACTAATGGAAAAACAGTCAGAAGATAGAGCTCTGCGCACCGAGGAATTTACTGTGTGATAAACATGGCTTTCACATTGGTGGGTGGGCTGATTACATGGTGACTTAGCCCTGTTCCCGCCTCCCATGCTCTCCTTTGTTGCAAAGGTCGTGGCTGGAAGCCAGTGCATTACATTCCCAGATTCTATCCTCAGCTGTCTCAGGTTCTGCAACTGAGATGAGCTTGGTGCTGAGTGCAGGGGGAAGAAGCCTTTGGGCTTCTTTTATTTTATTGAGAATTAAATGCACACATATATAATGTGTTTGATATCATCCACTCCCATTCCTTCCCCTCCAGTTCCATTCCTATTTCCCTACCACGTTTATCTCTCAAAGTTGCATGCTTGCTTGCTCTATTGATACCTCTTTGTTCTCCATGCTCAGTTCACTAGAGCTACCTGGATATGTCTTTCTAAACTGGACTGACCATGTAAGTCAGGGAACTAGTAGGGACTGTGATTGGGGTGGGGGTGTGAAGGGAAGGGGATAGTTCATAGGTAGCATGAAGGGAGAAAGGGGAATGATGGAGCAGGAAAGGTTAAATGGATGGGATGCCAGGTATTAAAAACAGTATGTGGAGTGATAACTACCACTAAAGATCTTTGAAAATGCTGTGTGGAAACCTAATATAGAAGCTTCCTAAAATATACACATATACATATATGTACACACACATGAATAAAGAGTTTAATGTAGTTACCCAATAATGGGGAAAATACCTTTCTCAGGCACCAGAGCTATCACATAAGAAGCCCAGTGCCAGGTATGAGTTACCTTTACCCAACTGTGACTTCTTTAGTAGTGGCAGTATCACCAGTGGCAGGCAGCTGGTGTGTTATGGGAATTTATGTGAATGGTTGTGGTTGTAGCAGATCATTAAAGGGCAGGTCTCAGGGTTCCTGTAGTGTGTCTACAGTGAGGTTCCCAAAATACCTCTCTCTCTCTCTCTCTCTCTGTGTGTGTGTGTGTGTGTGTGTGTGTGTGTAGCTCAGCTGTGGGCACAGCCTGGTAGTGCCCAGTCCCAAGGCTATCACAGCTTCCTGGCCACCAAATCCCTTAACTTTTTTTTTTTTTTTTTTTTTTTGCTTCTTTCCACCTTCCAATGTCTTTGTATAAAATTACTTCCTATTTGAAAAACCTAGACTACTTTCAGGTTTCCTGAGAGCACAGTAACTGACTTAAGAAGAAAATAACCATTGAATAATTGATATTGGTGTTATTACGGGTCATCAGCTTCTGGAGAAAGGGAATCTGAGTCCTCCCATCATACCTTATATTAAAACATGTCTCAGATAATCAAAGGGATTGAAAAAAATATCAGAAATACATGAGAAGACATGGTATATTATAAAGCATAACCTCAGAATTGAAATATTACTAAGGTTTAACATGCTGCAGACAATAGAAGCATTTGAAAATTTAATTTCATAATAGAGTTGGGATGAGAAAAAATCCCACCATGAGGGAAGTCAACAAACAGGAAAAATACTTGGAGTGCTCAGCCCTAGACAAACAGCAAGACCCCTGCAGGAAGAACAACAAAGATCATGGATGGAAAGGAAAGATAAGTGGGCCTTTAAAACAGGCGCCAACAATTCACTAGTAATCCTGGATTTTCTTAGTTGAGAAGTTTCTGATTACAAATTCAAGCTCTTTACTGGACTATTCAAATTTTCCATTTCTTTGTGATTTGGTATCTAATAGGCATGTATCTGTTTATTCTGTTATTCAATATTATGATATTCTTGTGTAAATTTTATTTATGTTATTTTCAGTCATAATGTCTCATCTTTTACTTTTTATTTTTTTCGATATTTTTATTTGTTTTGTTTTTATTTGGTGTGTGTGTGGTGGTGGTGGTGGTGTGTGTGTGTGTGTGTGTGTGTGTGTGTGTGTGTGTGTGTGTGTGTGTCTGTAACCATATGTCACATGTATGATGCATCTAGAGGACAGATGTGTCAGATCTCCTTAGATCTGGAGTTACAGGCACTTGTGACAGTCCCCATGAAGTCCACATAGTAAGAAACTGATGCTTTCTGCCACAAGTCACCTGGGTGAGACATGTTAAAGATTGATCTCTCCACTCTGCCTAAGTCTTGAAATGACTGCCTCATTGGCCAGCTTTGTGAGTGACAGTGGACAGCATCACCCAGCCAACCTCCTTTTAAACTCACAAAAACTGAGATAGGACATGTTCTGAACTATTGAACATGTGGTCATTTGTTACACAGCAATAGATAACTAATGAACTTTCCGTGTACCAAGAGTGTGGGAATAGGCAAGCACCCTCATAAACTGTTGGTAGGAATATAAATCAGATCATTGCTATGGAGACATATTAGGCAATGTTGGTTACAATAAGAGTATAATTGTACATTTAGAAATGCTCCCAAAGATACACTTACACAGGTGTGGGATGTTAATTAACAACACTATTATTATTGTAGCCATTTTTGCAATGGGAAAAAAAAACCTGGAAGTGATCTAAATGTGGCTGTACCTGGGACTAATTACACAAAAAGGCTATATCCACACAATGGCATTCTTTGCCAAAGATAAAGAGAGCAACATAAATCTATAAGCAAGAAGCAAGCAAGAAGAGTTTGTTGTGTGCTATCATCATGTAATAGAAAAGAGAAGGATATGGGTACAATATCTTTGTGTGGACACCCAAGAGGATGGTAACTGAGGAAGAGTCCGGAATCAGGACTGGGAGAAAACATCTCAAATTTCTCAGTTTACCCTTTGGGAGGTGGTACTTGAAAAATAATTCTTTACCATGTGCATGTACTATCTATCTTAAAAATTAAGAAATTTGAAAGCTAAAATTGATGAAAGGTCATTCATATTAAGAGACAGATTCTAACAGCATTGTTGATACAGAACTAGAAAGACTTCAAGAATGGGCTATGACTTAAAGTTATAACCTAGCCACCCCTCCCCTCTCTATCTATCTATCTATCTATCTATCTATCTATCTATCTATCTATCTATACTCTAGAGAAAGAAGAGGGGGGAGAAGCACTGCTTGGAGTTTAGATGACATGATATGGGATTTGTCAGTATTTATCCAGACCCAGGGAGAAAGGCAGTATCTAGATGTCATAAGGACTTCAGTACTAGAGAGAGATACTTACAATTCAGGGACATTTGATTCTGTACTTAATAAAGCAAACATTACTCTATTTTAGTTCCCTAGATTTTTAGAAGAGATATTTATACTTCATATGAGACAGAAATATCACAGTCATTACAAAATACAGATCTAATTAGAAAATTTAAAGGGGTAAAAGTTTGTACACCTGCCTTTTAGGAGTTTGGTTGTGTGACTCAGACCAAAGCTGAGCAGCAAATTCTGATCTGTTGTTGCGGAGTTTCTTGGCTCAAAATTCAGATATGGAGTCAGTTCCTTTGTTTGAGGGCTAATGGAGTAGACAGCCAATCTCTGCTGTGCCCAGTAGGAACCTGGAGGCAGGGACTGAAGCAGAAGCAATGGACGAATGCTGTTAACTGGTTTGCTCTTCATGGCTTGCTCAGTCTGCCCAGGGATAGCACCACCTGCAGTGGGCCAGACCCTTCCATATCAATTATTAATTAAGCAAATGTCTATAGACTTGCCTGGAGGGCAATCTGACAGTGACATTTTCTTAATTAAGATTCTCTCTTCCCAGATATGTCTAGGTTTGTGTCAAGTTGACAAAAAAAATCACCAAGTGAGCAATCAGAATTCCTTGGAAGCTCAAAGCTCAGGACAGTACAGTGACCACCATGCAGAATCACCAGCCTACTGGGTTCTCTGGAAGCCCACTTGGAAAAATCTTCTTTCATAAGTAGAGAGGAATATGATCCAAGATCATTGCAAATTTCTAATACCATAACAGGATATTTTGTGCTATGCAGTACCAATGCAGCAAAGGCAAACTGAGCTTTCGACATTGCAGTCAGCTGGCCTCACTCACTAGATAGCTGATTTAAATGACTCAGCTGTCACACTAACCTCTTGTCATCTTGTAAGTAAGCTTTTTCCATAACCTCAACTTACTGCGTTGTATAAATGTTAGACTTATTCAGAAGTAATTGAAGGTGTAACATGTAAACTTGGTGCCTGTCAACAGGTGTATTAGGTCTAGGACTGGCACCTCATTTAAAAGAATGAGGGGGAGTATTAGGGGAAAAGGTTGTATTTATCTTTTCTCTGTGTATCATCCATGCACTTACTGTTATTTTGAGACAGGGTCTCACATTGTAGTTCACACTGACCTGGAACTCACTGTGTAGCCAGTACTGGATTCGAGCTAGTAGCTATCTTCTTGCCTTAGCCTTTTGAATGTTGGGAATTATATGTCATTATACCCAGCTCCATTTATTCATTCATTTATTTAACTTATATGTATTGACCATATCCTATTTGCTACGAGTTAGGATATGTTTTAGAGTAATCTGTTATGAGAAACAGCAAGGGAGGAAGAGACCCCAGACATACCACCAAGAAAGATTTAAAGGGAACTTGACAGCTGTTTTCAAGTGTGTAAAGAGCAGAAGGCTTATCTGTGTTTTTCCAGAGGGCACAATTAGTAAAAGTGAGTGGACGATAAGGGGAGGCAGACATGGCCATAAATTACAGAGGAATCTTTTGACTTTGGTGAGCTAACCAACAATGGAATCTACAGCCTTGCAAAATAGCCATCTTCCGGCAGGTCAAGGGAACTGCCCACAAGAAGGAGATAAGGAGGATGAGGCCCATAAAGATGAAATGCCCTGTACAAGGCCACATAGCCAGTACTTGGAGGGACTGGCTTAGAACCCAGAATTTGAGACAGGCTAGGCTGGTCAGTGCTTGGCAAATGATGAGCTTAGCATTTGCTTTTGCAATCTCAAAGCTCCATGATGTGTTGCAATTTTGATAAAGTACATACTACAAGGTTAGCATGGGAGAGTGCAGCCCTGAGTCAGCAAGTGAACTCCCACATTTCAAGCTGGCTTTGAAGTTCAATACTTGTGGGATGTGCTGGAACTTTGCAATGTATTACTTTTTGCTTATTTTTATACTTACTTATTTTTATGTGCATTAGTTTTTGCCTGTGCGTACGCAAGTGCACTATGTATGTGTGTTAGTTCTTGAGTTCAGAAGAGGTATCAGATCCTCTGGAACTGGAGTTGTATATGGTTGTGAGCCACGGTGTGTCTGCTGAGTACTGAACCCAGGTCCTCTGTCAGAGTAGCAAGTGCTTTCAACTGCCAAACCATCTCTTCAGCCCCATTAACTTTTTACTTATATATATATAAGTAAATATATATATATTATATTAATGAGAATTATATATATATTTATTTATAATAAATAATATATTTAATATATATATATTAATGAGAAGTAGTTAATTCTTATGGAGTAAAAAGTAAAGTAAGAGTGGCATATATGTTCAGAGGTTTGGGCCTGTTTGTCAGCCTGTTTCATTAGTGAGTCCATAGTTTCGATTACCTGACAAATGTTCAAGAGGAAAGAGTATCTTACACTCATGTATCTCTCTATTCTTGTCTCCTGGGGTCTTCTGCTGTAAGTAATTTTGAACCATCCTGGACAAGAAAAGGAAGGAAATACTAACCATTTCTTAGCACCCTGGAGATAAAGAGTGAAGATAAATGAGGAATGATGTCTACCTTCTTTGTAGGTGATATGGCCCACAGGGGACTCTGGCTCCATCTGACCTGTAGATGTTTCAAGCTGGTATCAGGGCCCATGGGTAGGCATCCATCTCAAATGTTCCTTCTTCTTTTTAGAGGTTAGGCCCATTCCTCTCAGTTGTGGGTCAGAGGGATGGGTCCAGGTTCAAGCAGACTTCCAGTTCCTCCCAGGATGCCAGAGGTGGTATGAGTTTGTGTTCTGAAACCACAGAAGAACTTTTCTGGGCTTCCTGTGAGGTGTCCCAATGTAGCAGTTTCCCCAGAGACTTGCAACAGCAGCCCTGGGAACTTGTTTGAAGTGCAGATTCCATCCTCACCCAGAGACACAAGTAGTGAGCTCTGGGGCGTGCATCAGCCGAGTGTGTTCTCCTGTGAGGCTGGCACTTGCTAGACATTGAGAACTGTAAACAGACCTTCAGGAACAGGAAGAGACTTCCAATTTCATTGCTGGTGTCTAGTCTTGACCACAGAAGGCAAATGCCTACATTAAGACTCCACACAGTCTGCTTCAAACACACAGCAATGAGCAGAAAATGCTATTGGGGGCTGGGAGAAGGCCCAGGTGGTAAAGTGCTTGCCATGAAAATGTTAGGACCTGAGTTCATATCCTCAATGTTCACAGAAAAAGCACGTCAGGGTGGAGTGTCTCTATTTCCAGCACTGACAAGATAGACAGGAGGATCTCTGAGGCTTACTTGCCAACTATCTAGCTTAAATGGTGAATTCTGGATTCAGTGAGCATCCCCATACCCCCAAATTAGATGGAGACTGTTTGAAGGAAACACACAGTATCAACCTCTAGGCTCCACACGCATGCACACTTGTGCACACTGACCCACACAAACCTGTTGGGGGGCAGGGAGAGTTGTTAGATGGTTTCTGTGTAGCCATGCCAAGGTTTAAGTGGCACTCACATATTTCACAAATGAAATGGAAATGTCAGCACACCCATGCTATACCATGAGCAGCGATTCCGGCTGCAGAGACTGTGCGGAGACCCCCGGAACAGCTGCTTGTTGCATATTTCTACCTGCAAAGCTGTCAACACAGCACTTTTGCCAGCTGCAATTTTACTTGAGAAAGCCAAGGCCTGGCCATTTATATGATTCATATCTTTGATTACTAGAACCTTAGCAAATTACATGCTTAATAACTGAAATAGCAGTTCTCTACCTGTATATGAGTTCTATACCTAAGATACTTGATGAGTGAAAGTCTCTCTCTCTCTCTCTCTCTCTCTCTCTCTCTCTCTCTCACACACACACACACACACACACTCATCAATTATCTTAGGCTCAATCTTTTCCCTCCTTCCCCCTTCATTTCATTCTTCCTTTTGCATCTTTATGGCAGGCTGTTTGTGTGGCAGTTGCTTCATCTTGATATAAACACACTTCCTATTGCAACTGAATAAATGTCAGGAGAACAGCTGGAAGCCTATTCTCTCTTTGTTGTATCTTATCCCTTCATAGCACACCCTTCTATCCCTGCTATAAACAACTGCCGATGAATGACAAGCCATATCTGCAGAATGCATACCTGGAAACTAAGAGATTGTCCACATTCCAACAAGAGTCCAAGGATGGGGGTGGGTACAGTAATAAACCCAGAGTGAACCTTTTTACCAAAACAGGATATCACATACCCTCTGGCTGTTTATCTGATCATGTTCACAGAGCCCTGGGTGGATCAACAGAGTGCAGAGGGAGAGAGGATGCTGGAAAAGGTGCAAGAGAAGGGCAGGTCCCGAGTTCACTTTAGCCATCCTGAAGCTCTTTCCTCAATAGAAGGATTATTGGTTGGGCAATGTCACCATCATTTCTGGATTTTATCTGGCTGGAAAGCATCATCTTTCCACTCTGCAGTGTTCCATTTTTAAGTGCTACCCTGGCAAGCAGATAGTTAATTGTTAGTAAAACCTTTCTCTTCCCCTTGAACGTGCTTATTTCAGAATTGAACCCTAAGATCTCTGCTTTATTCCTCAAGTGCTGAAGAAAGGAAGGAGGGAAGAGGAGGACAGAATGAACATCATTATTTTAGTTCATAAGTTCTAATCAGGAAGCCCTGGCACTGGAGAGGAGGCCCAGAAGTTAGAAACAACTGCTGCTTTTGCAGAGGACCTGAGTTCTGATCCAAGACTTTTTCTGTCCTCTGCAGGCACCTGCACTCACATGTACCTACCCCAACACAGACACACATAAGTACACACATGTACCTACCCCAACACAGACTCACATAAGTACACACATGTACCTACCCCAACACAGATACACATGAGTACACACATGCATCTACCCCGACACAGACACATGAGTACATACATTTAAAAATAAAGCTAAATCTTAAAAAAAGAAGGCCAGAATGCTCCTTCTCACTGGAAAATTAACTAAGCACCTAAGCTATAGCCCTCTGTGGCTGGAAAGGGGCCAGCATGGCTCTGCTCTTAGCTATAGTACCCAGATCCAAATGAGGACATGACCCTTCTTCCACTACTTAATTGATGCCTGTGGCCAGCCTGGATAAAGTCAATCCTGGCTTTATGGGTGAAACTGGGCCTCCCCCTATAAACCTCTTCGGTAGTTAAAGAAAGGGCAATCTTTTATGAATAGGCCAATCTGTGTTGGCCTTTACCTGGTTGGCAGAACTCATTCTGGTAGTATGTGTACGTGTTTTTATACAAAACCTCTGTGTGCTTAATAAAGGTCACCAGAACAGTAGGCAGCCTGTTTTATCCCATTATGTCCCTGTCTCACTACAAAACAGCTTAGCCTCCCAGCCTTCCTGACAATACCCAGCTTTGAGGGAGGCCCTACCACCGAGCTCTGCATGGTTGGGCTGCCCTGCTGTTCTATTTACAGCTGTTTTCCTGGGCCACATCTGGATCCCAGGATGCACCAGGATGGGTACAACTGCCCTTGAACTATGAGCAGAATCTCAATCAAATTTTTGTATAGTCTTGTGCTTCTGCAGGAATCCCTGACTTGGAAATCCTGGGGATGTGGGCATTGGCAGGGACTTGTTTGAAGGAAAGATCCATAACAGTGTATAGGTTATGGAATGGAGGGTAGTTCTAAAGGAATGAATTGCCAGAACAAATCAGTGTGCCAGCTACCTTTCTCTTTGTTGTGGTTAAATACTTGACAAGTATGGATTTATCAAAAAGGTTTGCTGTGGCTCATGGTTTGAGCATAAAATTCATCATGAGGGGAATGTCATGGCTGTGGCAAAGGGAACTTGTTCATATCTTGGCAGGTCTGAGCAGCCCAGAATAAGGAGGATGCCAGGACTCAGTTCATGTTTTCATTCATCCCAAGACCCCTCCAGCCCATGGGATGATGCTATTTAAACTCAGGGTAGCCTTTACCCCCTCAGTTAATCCCAGGAACACTCTCACAGACACACCCCAAAATGTGCCTCACTAATGTCCTAGGCATTTCACAATCCATTGAAGGTAACAGTTGACCATCACACCCACAGAACATTTCAAAATGTAAAATTATATTAGGATGAATCTTAGGAGGGTATCTGAGGTGACATCATAGCACCCTTGTTATGTGCTAGCCATTGCTCATGGTACACATGTGAACTGTCTCTTACAGTCCTTAGTACAGCGCAGTCTTTCATTCCATCTTATATAGTAATCACCTAGTGTTGGTCCTCTTCTTGTCCCTAGTTAACCAGGTGAGTGAAGAGATGTTAAGCAATATGCCAGGGGTTATGGTGTACTAGAGTGGACACCAAGAGAGTAGAATCCGGGTTCTGTAAATCTAGCCTCTATATGTAACTCTTATTGCAACTGAATCCAACAGTCATGTTGCAGAGGGCAACCAATAGCATTGGCAATAGCCTGTGATGTTTGAGGGTAGGCCAAGGAACCTTTTTGGCTAATGACTCCATAAGGTGTAACATATCCTTGGTAACTGGGTTTTATTTGTTAGCATATGGTGTTTAGTTGGGGCATTGTCTCCCTTGTTATACTGCAACTTTAAATTATTTTGTATAACTCAGGAAGCTTCTAGAGTAGCAGATTTCCATGTGGCTTTTCAAAAGACTATAGTGTTTGTTTCCTTACTCATATTCCTTTCTTTGCCTTGACTCTTCTACCCCATTTAATCTTCCTATTCTACTTTCCCCTTCATAATTCCATCTTCTATTTTCCCTTCCTTAGAAGATCCCCACCACCCTCCTGGTCCCTTACAAGTTACCTAACCACTGTGGATAGCCTAAATTAAACACACACATATAAAGCTTAAAATCTGACACCCACATATAAGAGAAATCACGCAGTATTTGTTTTTCTGGGTCTGGCTTACATCACTCAGGATAATTGTTTCTAGCTCCATCCATTTATCATGACTTCATTTTCCTTAACAGCTAAATAATGTTCCATTGTGTAAATGAACCACATTTTCATTATATATTCATCAGCTGATGGACATCTAGACTGTCTCCAATTTTTGGCTATTGTGAATAGAGCAGAACTGAACATGAGTGAGCAAGTATCATGCCAAAGAGTGTATAGATGGATCTTGTGATAGATCTATTTTCAGCTTTTTAAGGAACCTCCACACTGATTTCCATACTGTCTGTACCAGTTTGCATTCCAACATGCAATGAATAAATCTTTCCCTTTCCCTAAATTGTTGCCAGTATGAGCTGTCATTTGTTTTATTAAACTTGGCCATTCTGATTGGGGTAATAGAGAATCTTAAAGTAGTTTTAATTTTCATTTTCCTGATGACTAAAGATGTTGAAAGTATTTTTAAAAGTATTTTAAAAGTATTTCTTGGCCATTTGTGTTTAATCTCTTGAGAACTCTCTATATAGTTCTACACCCCATTTCTAATTGCTTTATGTTTTCTTGTTGTTTAGTTTTGAGTTCTTTGTGCATTCCAGATAATAACCACTGTCAGATGTGTAATGGGTAAATATTTTTCCTATTTTGTAGGCTATCTTTTCACTCAAATGATGGTATCCTTTGCTATATAGTCTTAATGGCTACTCTACTTGGGCCCTGTTCAGAAAGCCCTACTCTCTACTCTGCTCTCTCTCCTATCAGATTCAGGGTATCTGGTCTTATGTTGAGGTCCTTGTTACATTTGGAGTCCAGTTTTGTGCAAGTTTGTACAACAGCACCATTTGTTGAAGTTGCTGTCTTTTCTCCAGTGCTCATTTTGGGCTTCTTTGTCAAAACTCAGTGTCCATGTGTGGTTATGTTCATGTTTTCAATTCTATTTTATTGATCAATGTGTCTATTTGTATGCCAATACTATGCTGTTTTTATTACTATAGGTCTAATATAAGCTGAAACCTGGGATGGTGATATCTCCAATAGTTCTTTTATTATTTGGGATTGTTTTGGCTATCCTGGTGTGTGTGTGTGTGTGTGTGTGTGTGTGTGTGTGTGTGTGTGTGTGTGTGTAGTTTAAGGTTGTTTTTTTTTAATATCTGTGAAGAATTGTGTTGGAATTATGATGAGGATTGAGTCGAATCTGTAGATTGCTTTTAATAGGATGGCCATTTCCACAATATTAATCTTGCCAATTCATGATCTTGGGAGATTTTCTAGCTTCTTGTGTCTTCTTCAATTTCTTTATTAATTGTCTTAAAGTTTTTGTTATGCATATTGTTCACTTGATTGATTAGAGTTCTTTATTAATTGTCTTAAAGTTTTTGTTATGCATATTGTTCACTTGATTGATTAGAGTTATTCCAAGACATTTTTGAGGCTATTTTGAAAGGTAACTGCCTGATTTCTTCCTCATTTGTATACAGGAAGGCTACTGATTTTTGTGTGCTAATTTTGTATCTTGCTGCTTTGCTAAAAATGTTCATTAGATATAGAAGTTTCTGGTGTAGGTTTTAATGTCTCTTATGTGTAAAATCATGTCATCTGTAAATGAAGATACTTTTGACTTTCTTTTCTATTTGTATCTCCTTGATCTCCGTCAGTTACTGTGTTACTCTAGCTAAGACTTCCCGTACTATAATGAAGAGATATAGAGAGAGTAGAAAACCTTGCCTTGTTCTGGGTTTAGTGGAAATGCTTTGAGCTTTTCTGAAGACACTGTTTATTTATTTCATCGAACATGGAGAAACTGGGCTGGTACCCAGCCAGAAGCTTCACCCCTACTGACCAGTGTTGATAATGTTGGAAGGTACTATACATACACTACTAGAGGAGAAAATTAATCAGTTTTACCCAGCTGTGAGCTCTATGATCTATGGCAATGACCTGCCTGCAAGAAATATTTATGCAATAGTGGCACACATATTATGGGAGTAACCAATCACATTTTAAAATTATATTTAAGGTCCACTCTAAGAGATGAACCCATGCCTGACACTATTAATGAGGGGAAGAACCTGTGACTAGATAGGTTATGGGCCTATATTATTCTGTCAAATGTGCATAGTAATAAAATTACTGTTTTTTTGTTTTTTGGATGCATCTTAGAGCTTAACTATCTAAACGATCTCACTGTCTTGTTAATAGTAGATGCTGACAAGAGGCTGTTCTAGTCATCGAGCTGCTCCTAGAGAGGAGGGAAATGATCCTTGTTTTGTCCCCAAGCTTCTCTAAGTGCCTCACATTGCTCTATGTGCCCTTCCTGTGGACCCAGGAATAATATCTCTCTGTGAATCACTGAATTTCTCAGCCCTCATAAGAGAAGCTTCTTCCTAGAGTAGATGACAATTAACAAAGAGACCCACAACTGGACAATATGCACAGAGTAAAAGACTTTGGAACACTCAGTCCTAAATGGAATATCTTTATTAAATCCCTCCCTCAAAACTCAGGGATCTGTACAAAAGAGGAGATGGAAAGTTTATATGAGGCAGATGTGGTGGATGTTTTCAAGGAAATAGAGCTTGTGTACACGTGAACACACAGAGACTGTAACTGCATATACAAGACTTACACACAAACCTCCACAAGCAAAATCCCAGAGCAAAGAAGGGGAATTGGGTACAAAGTCCCATTCCTAACCAAGAAGATATTTTCAATTGATATCTTCTGGGTAAGGAAAAAAGTCAGTTTTCTTCAATGTTGTGACACTGGGTATCTCAACCACACTCCAGGACAGGTCTCACTGTCAGGAGTAGTTGACTAATACAAAACTCTCTCTCTCTCTCTCTCTCTCTCTCTCTCTCTCTCTCTCTCTCTCTCTCTCTCTCTCTCTCTCTCTGTGTGTGTGTGTGTGTGTGTGTGTGCGCGCGTGTGCTTTTTTGCTATGATTTGGTGTTATTGTTTTTATTTTCATTTTTTTGCTTAAACAAGAAATAGAACATGAAGTTGGATGGAGAGGAGGTAGAGAGGATCTGAGAAGACTTTGGGGAGGGGAAATAATATGATCAAATATGTCATAAAAATAAATTGATTAATAATTAAAATAACAAGAAAAAATGAATCTTAAGGCTGGAGAGTTGCCTCCATGCTTGAGTGCTCTTTCAGAGGACTGGGTTTGGTTTCTAACACCTATGTAACTGTTAACGACCATCTGCAACTCCAGTTCCAGGGGACGTGACACCCTCCACATGAGGCATAAAATTACTGTTTTTTTTTTTGGTTTTTTGAATGCATCTTAGAGCTTAACTATCTAAACGATCTCACTGTCTTGTTAATAGTAGATGCTGACAAGAGGCTGCTCTGGTCATCGAGCTGCTCCTAGAGAGGAGGGAAATGATCCTTGTTTTGTCCCCAAGCTGCTCTAAGTGCCTCACATTGCTCTATGTGCCCTTCCTGTGGACCCAGGAAGAAGACTAGCGAGGGGATGCCCAGGATTTCTGATGTGATGCTCACTCCCAGGCTACTGAGAAGGTCTTTATGTCCATGTCCCACCCCCTGCCCCTTCCTTGCTGTGCCCTTCAGGACCAGGCATGAGTAAAAAGAACATGAGAGCCATCCTGTTAAGCACTATTGATTTCACACCCGAAGCCCTGTTCTTCCCGGCTCTGTCCTCATTTTTACAGCCACACCTTAGAGCCAAGTGAGACATTTTTGGGCCTCTCCCACTTGTTCTAGTGTAATAGAAACAGTTCTGGACAGTTATTACCTAAGTTTGGACATAAAGCTTTGTGTGACGCTCGGCAACTCATTATGTTTAATGAACAGCTCTTCTTCACTCTGGTGCTGTATCTTCCCTCATTAGGTACAGTATACAATTAGCCAAGGGAGGTGATCTGTTGAAATGCTTGTTCAAGTTCACTGTTCACCCTGTTTTGTGCCAGAGGCACGTTCACAGTCCTGGATTACACTGGAATAGCAAGAAAGAGCTCTCCATGCAGGTAAAGCTTCGAGAGATCAGGAATGAGGCAAGCTATGGGAATGGGTGTGACAGGCACTTTCAATCCTTTCTCCAAAGGGCCAATTTTAACTTCCTCTGCAATATGCAGGGAAATTGGTCTTTCTTGGGGCACAGTGGCTTTGTTCAGAAAAGGAGCCATTCACCTGGAGTATTGTCTGCCTGGGAACCAGGCAATCACCCTCGTGAGATGAAGATTTATCTTGTACCTGGAATGTCTTAACAATCTTTCTATCATTTCATTACAAGGTTATGCTTCGCTCCCCCTGCCTCTTGACAGACAGCGTGGAGTTCTCTTGCCTCTGCCCATTTGATTTTCATTTATCCCCCCTACCACGTGCCTTGCAGAGGTAGGAGTTCGAATTGCTGGTGACAAGGATGTAGACTCAGAATCATTTAGACGCAGTTGGAGCAGGGCTGCACATATCTAGGAAGAGACCCAGAAGGCTGGTGGTTTGCTTCCTGCCAAACAGATTGTCTTCCCTTCTGAGTAAGGAGATGGGAAGTAACAGCACATAGTAGTTAACAGCACATAGCCACAGCAGTGTTCCCAATGCCCCTCGATTTAATCAGTCACCCCCAGTGTGTACTGTACCCCACAGGCTGGCAGCAGTTGTGGCTCTGGTCTGCTTCTCTAATTTGTCATTTTCATTCAGAAACTCCTTCTCAAGGTTTCCTTTATTTTCTTCTCCACTTTCTTGCTGCTTTCAGCATCCTTCGTGTCTGGAACAGCCTTACCCTCCTCGCCATGTCTGATTTTCTCCACTAAATCTGATAGACTAACTAGATGCGATCTACCATGCAATCCCAGCATGATCACCTCCACACCTTTCTTGTATCTGGGTCACAGTGAAATGCCTTTACAAACCCGGGTGACGGCACCCTCTCTCTCCATAGGTTTGAATCTGTCATAGCACGTGCCCCAAACAGAAAACAGATTTGAAGCCGCTCATGAAGGGAACGTGCATCCCCTTCACTCAGGTTGTGTTCTGGTTCTACCTAAATGGGCTGAGGGTCTCTTCTCCTCTGTTCCCTTCCTGAACTCTCCAGGAAGCTAGACTTGCTACTGCGTGGGAGTGCAGTGGGGGCTTGCAGGGCGGGGGGGGGGGCTGGTTTTCACCTCCAACTGGCTCTGCTTCCTAATGGCCGCCCAACCTTTAGCTTTATAGCTCCATCTGCAAAATGGGGATGGTAATGGCAGCATAGACCACACGGGTTGCTTATGGAGCTGAGATGGAATGATTTATGCAAAATATCTAGTATGGATGAGTTATGAGAATGATTAATTTTTAAAATTTTTACAGATGTTTTTTTTTATTTGTATTAGAAACAAGATTGTTTTACGTGTCAATCCCAGTTCCCTCTCCCTCCCCTCCTCCTCTACCGCCCGCCCCCAACTAAAACCCTACCTATCACATATCCTTTCTGCTCCCCAGGGAGGGTGAGGCCTTCCATAGGGGGCCATCAGAGTTTATCATATCCTTTGGGATAGGGCCTGGGCCCACCCCAGTATTTCTTGGCTCAGGGAGTATCCCTCTATGTGAAATGGGCTCCCAAAGTCCACACCTATGCTAGGGATAAGTACTG
Source organism: Cricetulus griseus (assembly GCF_003668045.3). NCBI lineage: Eukaryota > Metazoa > Chordata > Mammalia > Rodentia > Cricetidae > Cricetulus > Cricetulus griseus. The sequence goes on along the minus strand of NC_048595.1, from coordinate 321,771,300 downwards.
AACTACTACAGGAGGCTCTGTAGATTTCCGAGGTCTCCTCACTGAAACCCATGTTCATGGGGTCTGGATCAGTCCCATGCTGGTTTCCCAGCTATCAATCTGGGGACCAAGAGCTCCACGATGTTCAGGTCAGCTGTTTCTGTGGGTTTCCCCAGAGAATGATTAATTTTTATGTTGATCAAATACTACAAATGAGAAGACATCTCACTTCTGAGATGAAAATGCCTTTGCCTATTGTCCTCTGTTACACATAGTGTTCACTCACTATATATGGAACAAATCATGAATCAGTTCTCCTTTTACCTCCCTGGATTTTATTTTTGGCCATTGAAGCTTGTATTTTCCAATACCCTGGATCAGCTGGAACTGACTTTATACAGCTTAACTCCTGGGGGGGGGGGAATCTCCTTTCTTCAACAACACAAAAGATTTTTCATACCAGTAAAAAACTGTAATAATCATTATTGTTATGATATGAACAAATGCTTCCTGTGATGTTTGGTGAGGACTTGGGCTATAAGGTTTTAGAATACTCTCCTTTACCACAAATAACCATAAATAGTTGGTGTTAAGCACACAAAACAGTTCACATTCTTTCACATTAACAGACCCTCTCTTCACTGGATCAGTGTATTTGGCACAATGTATTTTTTGAGAGAATGTTTCCAACAGTGGAGGCAGCTGTTAGATAGTTCATATTTGTTCCTAATTACAAATAAAAATAACTCTTAAGATCCCCAGTATGTGGACTCATACCTGTAATCCCACCCTTAAGAAGCAGGAGGATCTGAACTTCAAGGTTATCTTTGGCTCCTTATTGAGGTTGGCCTGGGCTATGTGAGATTCCTATTTCAGAAAATTAAGCAATAACAGCAGCAAAATAATCTCTGAGGACACTACCCTGGGTCCTCATTTATAGGATTATGCTGTGGTGGTATCGTTCCATTTTCCTTGTAACTGCTTTGGATTTTAGGGAACTTAGCTTCCTTCTCATTTGTTTTGGATGTGTGGTGGTGGTGAGTGTGGCTATGGGTATTGCTTCCTGCCAGCCAGTTTGTCCTGTTCCTGCCACCCCTCCCCTTTATTCTTATTATCAATTTTTTGGGAAATTTTCTTTTACAAAATGAATGAATGAATGATAATCTATGTCCCTGTCACCCTATCTGACTCGGCACCTATTGAACCCTAGAAAGTCCTCTCTAGTCATTTGAAATATGTGAGCAGAGAGTGTGGTCAAGTGTCACAAGCCCTGTCAAAACTCTAGAGCAGTTTGATTTACGGTCAATATCCTGACCACATGCAGATCATTCTCTATAATCAGTGACCCTGATTTGATTAGAATTATTTAAATCAACTACTTTGCTCCAACAACTTAATTGTTCTGCAATTAAACATATGTATTTTTATTATGTCTGTGAAGCAACCTATTAGAAAAGAATTATTGAATAGGTATATCAGAAAGAGGCTTTAAACCCCTCTCTCAAAATTACAGCTGGAGCAAGTGTATGCTAAAGCTCTGAATGTCATTCCTAGGTTGATCAAGTCCATTGATTTGCCTGCTTAATTCGACCAAAATCCCTACCAATTTGATCACACATACAGTTTGACTGACAGCTCATGCATGGCACTGAATTCACCCAACAGTTTATTCAAAATTGTCATTATAACAATCACCTTCTTATGTTCACTCACACATTTAGCACATGTACTGTGTTCTAGGAACAGGTGTGTGTATTAAGGAACAAAACAGTTCCTGCCCTTGCTGAGTTCCATATAGTGCAGAAATAGACAGTGAGGACAAGAAAGTCAGGAATCCTCATAGGTTGTTCCTGGGACAAGTACTCTAAAAAGAAAAAAGGAAAGAGTTGAAAATATGGAACATTGAGTGTTTCGAGTCTCATTGGGGTACGACAGTCTTTGGCGGTGACATCTGAACCATGATGTCAGTGCTCCAGTATGGTCAGCACTCCACGTTGATCTGTCACCCACTTTCTTCTGGACCATAGCCTAAATAATTTAATTCCCAATCAGTTTATAAGAAATTGCTTCTAGGTTGGTATCTGCCATCTCTAGAGTTTTCATTTCTGCAGGTCTTTGTAAATTCTGAAATGTGCATATTTTCTGAAAGGCACAGAAAATATTTTATAATTCCACTGCTGAGCCACATGTATCTTCTGCAGGTTTTTTCTTTTATTTTCCCACAAAGTAATGGCTCTTGTAAACAACTCAAGCAAGTGATCAGACAAAAGTCTATTTAGAATGTAGAGATGAAACATCTTACCACGAATAAAGTGTCTTTCCCTCCCAAGTCCTATTTCTCAGTTAGCACTTCCATCAACTGCCCCCCAAACATTGCTCCAAAATAACAAAGGCCTTTGAAATCCTTGCAGTTGCAGCCACACATCACATCTGTTGTAAGCATTTGGTTTCCAATCAAAGGTTCCTTCCTCCTGTTCTGACATCAGCTACAGAAAGTATCTGAAGCAGCTGGGGTTTTTCCATAGCTTGCTTAGATGACCTGAGATGCTAATTGCATTTGGAAGTTTCTCCAAGGCAAATTCATGGTTTCACAGAAGAGTCACAACTGCTAATGAGTGTTCAGCTTGTCTAAGTGAAGAAGAAGGCACGTGTAGAAGAAGGCAGAGTATCCAAGGCCTAGGTTGCTGTTCAGAAATAATATTGCCTAGAATGTAAGTGTGTGTACCATTTCATTAAAACTTAAAAAACTTAGATGTCAAACAACATGACTATTTTCATTCTATGACTAAGGAAACAGACATAAAAACTTATTAACTACTCCAAGAACACAGAGTTAAAACCTGGCAGAATCAGTAAAAGAATATTGGATCTGTGGTTGAGCCAGCATATCACAGTAGAAATGTGTGTGGAAGCAGAGCCCCTAGGCTCCTCCTACAATCGTGTTTAAGAACATTTCCCAAATTCCCTAAGGACCTCCCTCTAGGTCCCCCCTCTGAAAGCCTGCAGCATCTCTCAATAGTGCCAGCCTAAGGATCATGCCCTCAAATGTAAGCCTTTAAAGTAATGCAATTTGTAGCCTACTTTCTCAGGCTGTTCCTGACACTGCTCATTAGTACAAATCAACGAGGGCCTCGGAAGTTGCATGTATTGAAGTCAAGCATACTGCAAGGGTTTGGCATCATAGGTGATTTATGTCTGGGCACCTCTTCTGATTGGTTGGTGGCCCATTCTGGTAGGAAGATGCTAAAAATTTGCTTTTATGGCAGCTTTCCCATTTCCCTCATCTCTAAACTCTGTGTCCTGTATCTCTCTTCCTTAGGAACCAGGAAGGTGGGGTATTTGTCTTTCAGTTGTAGCAGAAATATAACATCTGGAATCATTCTTGAGTCTTTAAATTAGCTATTTCAACCTAATCATTAAAAAAAATAAGGAAAGTCAAACTTATAAAACAAGAAGTAGTCCCCAGACTTACTAGATTTAGTCCCTGTTCTAGAACCCAAGTTTTCTGGCCACTAATGCCCCTTCTCACCTTATTCCTCCTCTCAACTCCTTCCAAGAGCTGAGGTCCCAGAGAAGCTCAGGAGCAGATAGTAATGTTGGGGAGAGGGCAGTTGAGGGGCCAGTAGGAAAAGGCAAATACATTTTTATCCAAATAGTATCCCATTAAAATATCATGAGAAATTGCCAAAATGACTAATTTTGTGATATTGGTCACCTACCTGATTCGATTAATCTTCCATCTCTTGTTCCCTATATTACCTCATTTCTGGATCAATATGTAATTTTAATGTAATATGTATGCTCCCTAGTGGTCCAACCTCATCTCATTTGTCTCTCAAAGCGTTAATTCAGCTACATTTTGAGGGCTTTCAGCTGATACTGTTTTATTTACAAGACACATTAGTGATTAATGTGTATTTTTCAGGCTCCTCTTTTTTTTTTTTGCACAAGATTTGACCCTTATTTTAAACTGTTATTGTCTCAGTGACCCAAAGCCAATAAAGCTTATGAACATGAACACACCCCAGCATGCACACACACACACACACACACACACACACACACACACACACACACACACACATCTCTTCCTCCAGCATTCCTATCTATATCTTGGGTATTGCCAATGCCATGAGTGAAGCTGGCATCCCAAACACTGTTTCCCCTGTCACTTTCTAATATCTGTCAGTCTTATGGGTCTTACCACTGAAATTCTTCATCTAGCCTCTCCTTATCCATACATTAATGCAGACTAAGACTATACTTTCAGGGATCATTTCTATAGTTCGTTACATTAACGCAGACTTCCTTGCTGACCTCTTGTATTTAAAACAATGATGAATTGAAGTCTAGAATGCACAAAGAAAACCAAGCATGTCATGAGTATACAACCAAACACACCTCTGTGACTGACATGCAAATGAGAAACACTGCTGCCTAACCTTTGTGGAGCTTAGCCTCCTCAGTGACTGGTGACTGGCATTTCACTAATGATGCTTAGAGACTTGAAGACCCCAATCCCCTTTGAAATCCTCGTATCAGTTTAGCATGTGAAGCCATCACCAGTCACAAATGGCTAAGTGTGTGGATGACTTAAGATTACAGCTTAGCAAATGTGAGGAGAAAGAACATGTGCACTGGGGACTTGAGAGATGACAATTTGCCTAAGCGATGGATGGAGGGTCCCGAGAGATGAGGCTGAAGGTGCTGAGGTCTAGCTCTTGCGTTGACTAAGTAACCTGATAAGGTCCCATTTCCCCCAAAAGGATCCTGTGACTAGTTAAAACCCTGAAGGAGTCAGAAGTGATAAGGACAAAATGAAACCTGCTTAAGGTAAATCTCATGGGCCTTTGGAGTCAGAGTAGTAAGAGCAAAACATCAAACATATATTTGTGAATGCACTTAATCCACGTTATACAAAAGTAATTGTGTGCTTCACAGTAGGTCACAGTGCATGGTTCTGTGCTCTGACTGCCTTTGAATGAGACCTGCAATAGCACATTCCCATGCAATGCCCATAGAAACGGTGGCTCACACACAGAGTTCCTTTCTGCCAGTTCACCCTTCCTCCTCTACAGGGTCTTGTCTCTAGATTCTGAATTTTAATTTTTTCTCCAGGTATGTCTCTGTCTTTGATCAAAATCCTACCAGTTTAAACAACTATTTTCTTAGAAAAGCTCTCTCTGGCTTTCTTTATAGCCATCTAAGAACTTTCAGACTTACTTGGACTGTTGGAAAATAGGTTAACATCTCAGGCCAGCTATTTGGAAAAGGCTCCTTCCAAGGCTGCCTAGATTGTAGACAAGAATTATTACATGGCATGAAGTTAAGCCAGAATAAATTTTTAGGCTCAATTGAATAGTAAGAATAGATTTTCCAAATGCATTTGAGTTGCTTCCAACTCTATCAGATTCCATTCAATTGCCCTTGAAGATATCAACAGGCGACCCAATTTGACCTGATTTCTTCAGGAACAATTGGAGTGCTGGTGAGTAACGCAGCGGACTCTGACTCTCACCTTCTCAGACAGGGTTCAATGGTGTGAAAAAAAAAAAAAGAACATGAACTTGAAAAGCATGCAGTGGATGTCAGCTAAAAAGTCACCAGATGGCTTTTGCCCTACTTCTTTTGTTTTCAGAGGTTTGTTGTTTTTTCTTTCATCCTTCTCTAAGATGTTATATCTCTATCGCAGTTTCTCCTCCCCCCACTCTTCCCAGTTCTCTCCTCCACATCCCCTCTACCCTAGTCCACTCCTCCTGCCTCCTCCTCCAAAAGAAGGGGCCTCCCAGGGACCGCAGGCATAACTAGGCACAAATCCTCATATCAAGGCTGGACAAGGCAACCCAGTAGGAGGAAAACGGTCCCAAGAGCAGGCATGAGAGTCAGAGACACTTCCTCTCCCATTGTTAGATTCTGTGATTGTTGCTTCAGTCTCTGATCCCCTAGGAGCTCTGCTAAGTTGATTCTGTGGACTGTGTTCTCCTGGAGTCCTCCATCCCTCTGGCTCCTGTAATCGCCCCCTCCCCTCTTCTGTGGGGTTGCTCTGGCTCCACCTAGTGTTTTGAAAGATGTTCTTATGTAACACAAGCTGGCCTCCAATTCAGTGGGGAGCCAAGGGTAACTCTGAACTATGGATCCATCATTAAGCCACTTTTTACCACGTATATTCTGTTGTTATTTCAGAGACTGTGCTGGGTTTTAAGGCTATAGAAGCTAGATACAAACCCGTAGTCTTTTACCTCCCTCGTACAACCCTCCTCACTCTGGTTTCTACTGATTTGGGGACTGGAGTACCTATCTTCTGTGCTGAATTCATACGATCTGGAAGCGTTTGTTCAAGAGTTAAAGGTGGAACTTGTGGTTCTGGTTTAAGCCAATCAATCCCCGAATCATAGTCCCATGACCACAATGATTGGTTGAAGAGACATCAAGTGGCTTATCCTTCTCCAATCAGAATGAATCTCAGATTCCTGCTCCTGCCTTCCGAATTGTGCACCCTGAGGGGCCACATTGTTTCATTCATCTACCTGAAAGACTAGGATCTAATGTACACTGAACCACTGAAGAGAACTGAGGTCTCTCAGGTGTTAGTGCAGGCCTTAAGACTTCAGTGTAGCAGGAGGCTCAGCTAAGCGCGCATGAAAAACAACTACAGTGAATTATTCAAGCCCAGATTCTAATCGTTGCTGAAGTTAGCCCAGTACTACCGCACCCCCCCAACTTTTTTTTTTTTTTTTTAGTTCAGAATAAAATGTTCAGTGGGCCGAAACAGAAAAAACGCTGGCCTGAACCTATCTTCCGTTGCTAAAGTTTAGTATCAAGATAAGTGAGACTAAGAGAGAACCGAAGGAACAAAGGAATATGTCAGTGTTTGTGGGGCTAAGATCTGTGTAATCTTTCCTCTCTTTGCCCTTTAATTTCTAGGATTTTGACCCCACTGGGCAAAAGTAAAAGAAAAAGGCAGCTTCCTAATGCAGCCCCTGAGTTTTCAGTTAGTTCACTTCTGGTGTACCTCTCCTGCCAAACCAGGAACACACAACCCAGAAGGAAGCCGGGAGGATATAAGATGCACAGATGTAGCCAGCAACTGGGGTCACAATGGGAAGTTACGGGATGGATCCAGAAAATCCTAGTATGATCCAGATGATTGAATTTTTTCACAGAGGCCAGAGTTCTGGGAAGAACAGTGTGAACTAGAAGAGCAGCAAGCATGCTGACTAGAAGCAGCCTGTTGCCTGCTTGCAGATACTGACTCTAAGATGTCATGTGAGAGCCATACACACAAAACGCCTCTTCATGTGATATCATTGCAGGAATTTTGGCATTTTAGTTAACAGAAAATGAGCTACCCAATAGCACAGTATGCATGTTCTTGAGATAGGGTCTCCTGTAGCCCAGGATGGCCTTGAACTCCTTGTGCTGTAGTTAAGGATGACATTGAATTCCTGATCCTCCTGCCTTTCTACCTATCAAGGATAGGGGTTACAGGCATGCACCACCATGCCTGATTTATATAGTACTGATGATCAAGCCTAGGGCCTCATGTGTGTTAGGCAAGCAGTCCACTAACTAAACTACAACCTTATTCCAGGCTGGCCTCAAGCTCACCATCCATCTGCCTCATCCTCTTCAATATTTGCCTACTGGAGTGAATCACCACACCCAGTCCCAAAACAACCTTAAAGGAAGCTTGATTATCAGGAGTTTGGTCATATAGCTTCAAATGCTGCTAGATCTTTGACATGATGACAAGCACTGCTGTGTGTGTGTGTGTGTGTGTGTGTGTGTGTGTGTGTGTGTGTGTGATATTGTCATCATATCATCTTGACCCTATGAAAATGGCAGGAAATGTGTCCTTGGCATTCGATGTCTGTTACGTCCTCCCCTTCTTCAGAGAGTGGAAAGCTCAGAGTGCTTACTGAACTCTCTTGCAGCTAAATTTCCTGTTGAGAGTTAGGTTTCTCAAACTGGATGCACCAAAAGAGGTTTGAAAAGTATTGTTTCTGCAGGGTTTTTTTTTTTTCAGGCAAACACACTTGTGAACACATGATTTTTTTTTTTTTCTGCAAGACGATTGTAGTGACTAGTCTCTGGCTTCATGGGTATCAAGAGGTGGGCCATGGAGCCATATCCTCTTACCAAGTTATATCTAGCAGGTATGGATGTGATGTCAGAGCCTGTAGCTGCAGCAGTAATCATGTCTTCCTCCTTCCCTGAGTCACTGCCAGGACTCTTGAGAAGCCCACACCTCCAGTGGAACCAAAGGAATCTCTGCTTTCCTGACAGTTTCCCCTGAGGCTGCTTCTGCCGAGTTCTTTAACCCAGCCCACTGCCTTACTGCAGCTCCCTCAACAGTTAGCCAGCACACTTTTAACTCTGGTCTTCTTGTTTTCTGCCACTGAACTCTGACTGAGGCAATTACCATGACCAGAAAGTGCCTGTGAAGAAAACTTGGAGCTTTGACTACTAAATAAAAGAAAATAGAACTCCCTTTTCTTCCCTCATGAAGTTCATACTTCATGACAAAGACTATGTAGATATAAATCAATTGATGGCTAGGAAAGGTGAACCGCATATTGATCAAGGAAGCAGAGGATGGTGGGAATGGGGAGAGAATACAGAAGTGACTCATCTTGGTTACCAAACTTCAAGGAATGAAGATTTTGTTTTTGTTTTTGTTGATGTTTTGTTATCTTTTTTTTTTTACCGTATAGTAAAATACAAAGATCAACTCAAAACATACCAGAGACATAAATATAAGATTAAAACAATGTAGGTCTTAGAGGAGAACATAAGGGAAATATTCACACCATGGATTTGACAATCTTGTTATTTTTTAAAGATTTGTTTTATGTTACAATTGTGTATGCACATGAGTGCAGGTGTCTATGAGGGTGTCAGATCTCCTGGAGCTGGAGTTACAACCTGCCTGCCCTTGCAAGAGTAATACATGCTCTTTACAACTAATATTTCTGGTCCTGGAAATTTCTTGATACGATACATAAAGTACTGGCAGCAAAAGAAAACATAGATTAGCTGGACTTGGTCAAAATTAAAATCTTGTACATCAAAAGACACTATCAAGACAGTGAAACAATAACTCACAGAATGGGAAAAATTCTTTAAATAATGTAGGGGGTATGGGAGTATTATGAAGAACTACAGCCAGACAACCAGATTTTAAAAATGAGCACATAACCTGAGTAATTCCCCAAAGAAGATGTATTCATCTGGATGACAAACAAACATACAGTCAATATTCAACATCCCTAGTTAGGGAAATACAAATTTGGCCATAATGAGATACTAGTGTATAGTCATTATGATGGCTAAAAAGAAACATAGCCAATAATGATTGTTGGCAAGGATGAGCAATTTAAACACATGGGTACTATTGGTAGGGATGTTTACTAGTGCAGCCCCTTTAAATGATATGGTATTTACTGAAAAATAGAAATTGCTGTATAAATCAGCAACTCCACCCCTAGGTATATACCCAAAGGAAATGACAGTAAGACTTAGCCATTTGTAGATAAACAAAATATAGACAAATAATGAAGTCATTTCATAGCTAATGTTGGGAGTAAATTCTCACACGTACCACAGTCTGGTGAACCTTAGAGAGTGCTAAGCAGAACAAAAACCCCCACAAATGGATAAGCATTGTAAGGAGCTGTGTGGAGAAGCCAAACATAGAAGCAGACAGGTTTCAGGCAGTGAAACTGGTTCATCTTATGGTAATGTCTGTTTTTAATTTCGGGGGGGGGGGGTTTGGGGGGTGGGGGGAGGCAATGCCATAGTGTTTCCCACAGGGTTGCAATGTTTTTGAGTCAGGTTCTCATGACAGTCAAATTAATAGGAGCAAAAAGTAGAATACTGATTGCCAGGGTGGGGAGAAAGTAGTGTAATATGAGATGTGCTGGTAAATAGTTCTGTGCTGCTTAAACTCCCTGAGAAGTTTAAGAACTCTGCAAGCCACTCATATCTAAGTGTGTCTGTCTCTCTCAGAGTGTCTTCCAAGGTCACTTGTCTAGGCACAGGCAGGTTCTCTGACCTTGTAACAAGATGAAAGGAAAAGAACAAAACAGCCAGAGAGTAAAAACACCATGCCCCTGAAAACAGCTAGAGGGAGAAGCCATTTCCAACAGATGTTACTATTATTTATCCTGTGGCATAAAAAAATATCTGCAGCGAAAACAGAAACTGGGAGCCTATTGATGGTAAAAACTCAATGCTCTGCCTGGAAGTCCCACAGTCGGAAACTCCAGCATCTTTGTTTCCACATGACTTTCCCCGTCATTTCTGCTGATTTAAGAGTCCTGGATGATAATGTTACTTTTGCTTGTTCTCTCAGTCAGGTTACTCCAGTTGTCTCTGCTGGAATAGCGCAAACTCCTGATTTGATCACGTTTTACTCTCTACCTGCTATTTGCTCTTTGTTCTTTTACTTTTGCTTACTATACAGTTAATAAACTCACTCATTTGAAACTGAGAGTATGGGTGTAATAGGTTGTTCTCCATATTCAATGTGTGTGTGTGGGGTGTTATAGTTAAGCAGGCACAGGGTTTCAATTGCAGAAGTTCTGGGTGTAGTTGGTGGCTGTAGTTATATAACCACGGAAGTGTATTGAATGCTGTGTGACTGTATACCTAATGGTAAAAATGGTCATTTTTATGTTACATACAATTTTATCATGGATTGAAAAAAAGGATCTAAGAGATGGAGTTTCACCAGGAAACATTGAAGGAGGCCTATGCATCTGTAGGATGTAAAGAAAGGAAGAGTTAAGAGACAGAAAACAGAAATATAGCTGTGATAGTCCCAGGGAACTTGAAGAATAGATTCGTTATTTGTGACTCACCCCCATGCACTTTCACAAGAATAATACACATATACTTCATGTAGCATACTTTTTTTTAATGAGAAGTTATGATGCATCTATCCAATATGGATGTTGTATGTTCCAGTCAAGGCAGAATTTCATGACCCTACGCGTCCATATTCAATCTTAGACTCAATTCCTTGGCAGGATGTAGTTATGCATTTATAATCTTAGATAATGATGCCATTTGAGCACCAGCATGGTGTAATTGTTTGGGTTATAAACGTTAGCTTGTAATGGGCATACCTTGAACTTTTATTGCTCTGCTCTTCTCTGTGACATCATAGTAAAAATCTGATTCAATTATGGCAGAGAATCTGTTAGGAAGAAATGCCAATGATGTTTTTAAAAGGAGCCATGAGCTCAGGAATTCTTTGATTGCAAAGTAATTAATTCCAAGGGGAACCTCTCTGAGAGGAGATAGCTTATTTGGTCATGAGAGCTTTCACAGTCATGAAGAAGAAAGGGAAGCAAATTCTTTTATTAAATTGGCATTGCATCAGGAAAAAGAGCTAAAATATGATTGATTGCAAATATAATGTGGGTGAAGGGAGCATCTGGTTGAGGCATAAATAACGCAGGCTCTTCAACATATGGTGCCAATTTGTGTTTATGCCTCTGTGGTCCACCTTTTCAAACTGAGATGTCTTTTGCAAGATGGGCTGCTTCCATTTGTGTGAAACACACAACACTGGGGAGAGGGAGGGTCTTTCTGACCCTTTGAGAAGGAACTTGTAGTGTGTGTGTGTGTGTGTGTGTGTGTGTGTGTGTGTGTGTGTGTGTGTGTCTGCAGTTTATTTACAGGTACAGCTGCAAACACTAGAATGAAAGAGTGCTAAGTCCAGTGGGCTGGACTGGACGTTGGACCCCAAGTGTCCAGGCAGAAGCTCTTCAGAGGGTTAAACCTCTCTGTTTCTAATGTAAAACTGAATAACTGGCTTCTCAAAGCACAAAGGATGGGATTTTGTTTTAGGTCTTCGACCCTGAACCAAAAGGGATTTGACTGTGTTTAACTTGAAAAAAACCATGGAGGACAAGACAGCCTTGTTCCAGTTGGCTGCAACAAATGAATCTTCCTTCTACCTTTAAAAACAAAACAAAACAAAACAAAAACACATAGTTGTGGTGGTGTCTCCCTTCCCTGTGGCATTCCTGTGTTTAGGAATCCTTAGCCCCCATCGCCATCACACAATGCTTGGCCACTGGCCCCTGTCAGCTTATACAAGAAACCAGGGAAAAATACATTTGTAGGGAGTAATATAGTTGTCCCCTATATGACACCAAGATGACAGAGAACAACGTTTCTTTGGATTTAATGTCTGCCCCTCTCTTTAGAACACAGAACTTTGATCCTTATATCCCCCAGTTTTCTGAGGAAATTAGCCAGTGGCATGAGCTGCAATGCTTCCCTCTGCCTGGTGCTGACAGTCAGTCGGTGCCTCAGCCCACAGCTGGCTGTGCATAATTTCCAGGTTACATCCTTGCTAAGCTTTCTTTCCAGCAGTGCTCCTTTACTTGTACAAGAGTCTCCCATGAATGCCAAGTGTCCAGGGTTGAATGTAAATCTTTACAGACACTACAGTGTTCTGTGGGGGGGAGGGTCATTTCTACTGTTTAAGAGGAACAATTGCCTCTTCATTTTTAAGTTCCATTGCTGACATATCCGGGTGTTTCTGATGGTAGAATGCCAAGTCTGGTCTCTGCGTTGGAGTCTTCATGTTATGTTCTGATCCAAGGGAACACAGACAACTGATTTGGTAGACATGTCCTCCCTTAGAAGTGACTTAAGTCAGTGTGTTTCAGGAGGGCATGGCATAGCATATTTAATTCTTCTAGGTTTTTTTCATATTTGAAAACCTCATTTTATTGTCTAATGGATTTCAAAATAGTTATTTCCAGCTAGCTTTTAAAATTATGAAGTTCATTCCACATTAAGTACCTTCTATATTTTTGGTTGTGAACCTATCCTTTAAATGGTTGAGTCATCTCTCCAGCCCTGAAGGTAATTTCTAAAGGGTCATATGTCTATGAAAATCCAACAACTGAATAATAAATGAAAATATAAGCTTGGATCAGTAAGAATTCCCTGATTCAGGAATATACCCAATGAAATACAAATGGACAATGCTTCTAAATCTATTTTCTAATATAATGGCCGCTTCTTCCCCAAGAATCTTCCCAAAGAGCCCAACCTGTTAGACTGGAATAGAGATAATTGAGAGGAGTACTTTTTTTGGACCTGGAGTAACCTACCAGGGATCCATGACATTGTAACATCACCATTGCAACCATGTGGCTGTGGTTGCCTGCACAAGGCACATACATGATTAGATCTGCCCATATTTTTGAGCCTCTCACCCCAGACCCAGAAGCAGTAGGTTGATCCTGGTAGTGAATGGTGAGGGGTTCATGAGGTTCTACACCTCCCTGAATATTTGTAAGCATTTAATGGTTAGAGAACAGAGAAATGTTTTCTTTAGTGGTATAACTATCAGCAAAGAGCCCCAGGATCCTGTAGTAACCTGAGTGAAGTATTATGGGTCATGAGAAGGAAGCACAGAAGTAAGGAAGGGAGGGAGGGAGGAAAGAAGGAAGGAAATGCACTGGGTGGGAAGAAAAAGAACAGAAACACGGGAAATGAATATGATAAAAACATGTGGTATACAGCCGGGCATTGGTGGCACACGCCTTTAATCCCAGCACTTGGGAGGCAGAGGCAGGTGGATTTCTGTGAGTTCGAGGCCAGCCTGGTCTCCAGAGCAAGTGCCAGGATAGGCTCCAAAGCTACACAGAGAAACCCTGTCTCAAAAAAACAAAATAAATAAATAAATAAATAAATAAATAAATAAATAAATAACATGTGATATAAAATGCCATAATGAAACTCCCTTTTATAATAAACATATTTTAATAAAAACAAATTTAAAGACAGCAAGCAAAAGTTCTAAACTTTATCACATCTACAGTGTTTTCTGTGAGTTGTCTTCTCCTCTTTTGATTATAGTCTTGGAAATGCCAATGTTTTTAATTTTTTAAAATCCAATTTATAATGTTTTTCTTATTTTGTTTGTGATTTTGGTGCCATTTTTTGCTAGCATTGCCCAGTCCAAAGAAATAAAGACTTACATTCATGTTTCTCTCTAAGAAAGTATAATTTCAGCTTCTTACACTTGTTATACGTGGTGTGAGGTAAGGGTCAACTGAATTCTTTCCCATGTGGTTACCCAGTTGTCCCAGCATCAATTGATGAAATGACTGCTCTTTCTCCAGTGAATAGTCTTGGCATCCTTGTCAAAAATGAATTCTCTACATTTATGTGAGCTTATTGCTAGATTCTCCAGTCTGGCTCTTGAGTTTTATACATCTATTTTCATGTCAATATTTTTGTTATTTTGATTATTCTAAATTTGTAATAAGTTTTGAAATGAAGAGTAACTTGCTCCCTCCAATTATTTCCCTTCACATGCTTGTTTTAAAATTAAAGATGTGTAGAAGAACCCCTTAAGTTCAGTTTTCAGTTAATAATTAAATGGTTATTATTTTTAACATCTGGAAGCAAAACAAACAAACAAACAAGCAAACACCCCTCCAGTCTTCCAGAGGAGTTCTGTTTATGTGTTGGAATATAATTACAATAGCTAGGAAGTCTGTCACTCTGCAGAGAGTTAAAGTCACTGGAGTCTTTCCTGAGAATCCATGCTTTAGGGACCGCTGTAGTCTCCTAGATTCCTAGAAGTATCTCAGAGCTTTGCAAAGCTCTCACTCTCTACAGCATCTCATCCCAAGACTTTCCTCACATGTATATTGGCTTATCAAACATTCACATAAATATTAGTTACTATCTTAGGAATCAAGAACTAAAATATTTGTCCATAAATTTTTTTTGAGTCTTTATCCTTTTATCAATTTACATTTTAGGTCAACGATGTAAAGACCAGCTTTCTGACAAAGCCTTCCAGGAAGCCAGTGGACAGACACCAAGAAAGCTTGCCCTGATGTCTGCTCCCCACTTTATGGGAAATGTGGGCTGTTACTTTGGAGGGTACTTTGGGGCTGTAGACTGGAGGTCAGACTAGAGTAAATTGAGAGGCCGATGAGGAAACTGCCTTTTACAAGACCAGATCTGTTACAGGAATAAGCATCCCTGGGTTGGTAATGTTTATAGTTAGTTTTCGATTTTTTTGGGTTTTTGGAGACAGGGTTTCTCTGTGTAACTTTGGAGCCTATCCTGGCAGTCACTCTGGAGACCAGGCTGGCCTCGAACTCATAGAGATTCCTGTGCCTCTTTCTCCCAAGTTCTGGGATTAAAGGCGTGTACCACTAATGCCTGGCACTTTTCAATTTTTTTAAAAAAAGATGTGATTTTGATCATCTTGACAGTTATTTTCATTACTATTATAGAGTAGTCTTTTGGAGACCCATCACCCACATTTCCTTTCAGCAATGAACTTCTGAAGGTGGATGTTAATAAAAATTTCGTAAATGGAGATGTAACCTCAGCAGGGAAGGAAGGAGGGAGGGAGGGACACACACACACACACACACACACACACACACACATGCACACACACACACACACACAGAAAGAGAGAGAGAGAGAGAGAGAGAGAGAGAGAGAGAGAGAGAGCAAATCTACCACTTACCATGAAGGTAGCAATGGCATTCCTGACTACTAGGACATGGGACATACATATTTCCTGAAGAACTCTCAACACCTACTTTTATACAATACCCTTTAGAAAGTAACTACTCTAAGGAGATGGTTAGAGAGATACCTTGGCATGGCAGAAAATATGTTATCATATCCCAAAGTTTGACTTTTTAAAATAAAAAGACTTTTTTCTCAATTAATAACCCATTCTTCTTCTAAGTTCTCTTGAATAATACAGCATTGTAATAAATACTGCCAACATGTTGACTCCCTTGGTGAAGGAAAATTCTTGCAGGCACCTGAAGTCTCTGTTATACCTTGGCATTGGGTATTTCAGACAGACAAGCAGCCAACCTAACACAAATAGTGGTTCCATTTCTTAAGCAAATTCAAGTTATAGAAAGCTATAAAGTTGAGTTGCACTAGATACCTTCAACATGAATGTGGTTTTATTTTGATTTTTTGAAAGTTATGTGTATGGGTGATTTGTTTGCATGTATGTCTGTGCATGATATGTGTGTAGTGCTTGTGGAAGCCAGAAGAGGGTGTTGGATCCCCTTGAACTGGAGCTATAGATGGTTGTGAGCCACATGTGGGTGCTAGGAATCTAACCTTGGTCTTCTAGTAGAGTAGCCAGTGTTCTCAATACTGAGCCATCTCTCCAGCCCAAGAATGTGGTTTTAAATCCAGTGCAGAAGTTTAACAGTCCAGATGAAATTTCCTGGTGGTAATAGAAGTACAAATTCTGGTAGGACCCAGCACTGCATCTGTAGCAATGCTCTCCCTAGGCAGGGAGTTATGAAGCAGAGTGTGTTTGCAGTTAGTGGCATTGACACACGTAACCAACATAAACACGTATTCATACCCTAGTAACCAAAGCAGAAGTCTTTGGCATAATTTACAAACATTCTGTGTCTAAGTATACATACTTATAATTCCAGCTACTTAGGAGACTGAGGCAGGAGGATTGTGAGTCCAAGGCTGGTCCCAGCAAATTAGCAAGTCTTTCTCAAAATAAAACAAAATAGAGAGTTAAGAGTGTAGTTCAGTAGTGGAGTGCTTATCCAGCATGTGTGAGGCCCCAGCTTCAACCCCAGTGCTAAATAAGTGTTTTCACAGATATTTTTGTGTATGAATCCAGTGAGTGCTTTGGACAAAGCTAAGGCTGGACAGGCAAAAATACTTTAACTTGGCTGTCTGTGTTTTCTCTCACAAACACTGAAATTCATATATATAAGATTAACTAAGACTTTAGAAAAATCTGGTCCCCTTAGGAACAACTTTATAAATCTACTCAAGTGATATAATGCTGTATTGCCTAACTTTTGTGAAAGAGTCTTTTAAATTTTGATTACATTAAAAAAAACAGTGTAATTAATAATAAAATATTTGACATCTTGGCTTAGAAAATTGCCAAAAATATTTCAAGTAAAGGATAAAAAGACAGCATATGTGAAAGCACAGTTCATATATCTATGCGTTGCACTTTACAAAGGTAGAATTCAGAATGTCTTCCATGTGGAAGGATTTGCCGCAGACGTCCCATGAACCTCTGCCCTGTACAGAATGTATTTCCTAATGTAAAATCCACAGCCTACTGAGAAAAGTTAACCAAAAGCACCAACAACTTCAAATTTAGTAACCTTAAATTCAATTTTGAAAATATTACTAGATGTTATGAAAGAACAAAGCATAATTATATCATGTATGCTGTGAATACAGACTGACCAGATAAACAGCAGTCATGCTGTTAGAAACATACTAGACTAAAATACGCATCAAAATACACAAACATGACCGAGGAATCCTGATTCTATTAATTCCAGATAATCAGTGTAAAGATTTTTGAGAAACAATGTACCTATTTGTGGATATACTAATTTACCTTTTCTAGGAAGATTTATATTTGAAAATAGATTGAATGGATAGGTTCACTACTAGATGACTGCAATTTGTTTTTTTATGGGATCGCACTGTATATAGCCCAGGCTTGCCTTAAAGTCTTGACTCTCCACCTCCTGGGGGCTTCGATTATAGGCATATACTGGCCTAGTTAACAATTTGGGGTGTGTAAAGATTGTATAATTGCAGTTATTCTTTGTGCCTCTTTTACTCTCAGTAGTATCTTGCTTGATAATCTATGTGACTCTAGTTGTAGTTATTTATCTCGTACTCAGGCTTCCTGGGCTTCTGGCGTATCAATACAGTATCTCTCCTACACATCTGACTGTAATTGCTGCAAGGAAAGGAAATGCTTTAAACCCGGGACCCAAAGAATAGAGGCATGGAGACAACAAAAGTTTCAGGATGACAGTAGATTGACTGAGTAAGGTAGCTGGACAAGGGTAACAGCCTGAGCAGAGTCAAGGGCCCCAACCCTAGTGCCTACAGAAGGTCTAGCGTGCCACCCTGCAGACCCTCCACAGATTCATGGCTGCAGACAGGCAGGGGTGAGGGCTGCTGCTCCAACAGGGCTGTGGCTGAGCATCTGTGTGCCTCTTTCAGCCTGGGATTCTGTAAGAGGACAAAACCCAATAGAGAATTGTGCCAGCCAGGCCTCCCAGTTCTTCCCAGGAAGGCAAGAAGCTGGTGCTACTGAGAGGGTATAGGAGAGACTTCCTCCTTCTTTACAACCATACCTTAGTGTCCCACAGCCCAAACCTCTCCCGGTACCTGAGAAGGACCCTCCAGTGCTCTCCGAAGTCACTTAGAGAAAAACACAGAACTCAGAGCCTCAGGTACCCCCCCCCTTCTAGATGTCAGGACTGTGTTTACGTCTCTGGAGCTGATGATTGTAAGATCCTTCCATGGGGAGAGTGAAGACCTCCAGAAAAGACTTATAGACCTATACATCCTGCCAGTGAAGCTCTCCTCTCGGCAAGACCCGGAGTTTCCTGTCAGCATTTGTGCTTCTTTCCCTTAGCAACAGCCACGTGTGTGAGAAGCAAAGGTCAATATCCACAAATGGAAGAGAGGAACCCTGAGGAAACAGACAAGGAGAAGAGAAACTTTAAGTTTCCTCTTAATTAAAATCCTCAGAGAGATATTGCAACCCTGAAACAAAATGTTGGAAATTGAAAAATCACAGCAGAAATGAAAGCGTCTGAAGAACATTCTGGAGATAAAATTGAGAAAATCTCCTAGAAAGGCCGTGGGGGAAAAAAAGAGTTAGAAAATGAGAGGAAGAAAATGAGAAATTTGGAGTTGAGTTGAGGATCGCAGCATTTTACAAAGAGACAATGGAAAGGGAGTTATTGCAGAAAGTATGTAAGAATTCCCAGGACCGAAGGTCTCACAACTCCAGACATAAAGGGTTCGAACACTGCACAAAAAAGAATTTCAAAAAAAGACCCGCATTAATGTGTATTATAGAGAGGGAAAGCAGGTCACATACAAAGGGCCAGGCATCAAAGAGACTTACCATTGACACCACACAGAAGGCAGGAACCACTGGAGTGTGGATACAAAACCCAAGAAAAAGTCAATTCCAAACTCAGATCCTTAGCCCAGCCAAACTATCAATCAAGTGTGTGGGTAAAACAATCAGTTTTACAAACTTGTATCGTATCATGGGGCATGTACCCTCTCTCCTAGAGCCCCCGAACGATGTGGGAACCAGAAAGTAAGTTCACTAGGGTTACTCACAGGGTGACTGAAAGCTCACCCCTGCATGGGTGACTACTCATGGAAGCTCTGGCCTTGGGGTTCCCTGTCCAATTTACAGGCAGTTCCACGGAAGAATGCTCTCCCTGGCAACTGCACGCTGATTCTCTAACTTTCAAGTGAGCTAGGTAACTTCTGTGAGTTCCATTAGCTTCCTGGGTTTTATGAGCCTCACCTTGCTCCAGAAGGGAATGTTTCAATTCAAAAGCAATAGTTACACAATAAGAGATCCGAAGCTGGAATTGAAGAACAGTGATGAGTCAGCTCAGGGAGGGTAGTGCTGCAGCTGAGGACCCCGGGGCAGGGGTGGGAGGAGAGGTCTCCGGGATGAAGCAGGATCAAGAGAAAGATGGTGTGTGATAAACGGGGCGGAGGGAATCTGACTTAATGAAAACAGTGTGCAGAGCACTGTTTCAGAGAAGTTTAAACAATAGGGAGAATCAAAGATATGCTGAAATTTAAGTAAATGGCAAAGCAACATAAAAGAAATATAACTGGTTTGGTAATATACATTTACACAGCATCATTATGTAAACTTTAATATTAAATGAACCAAAGACGTCATTTTTATCATGTTGGAAAATGATAGTCAAGTCTAGGGAGCAGTAGTATTGATGAATCTGTTTAAAACTACACTAAATGAAGATGTCCTGGACTCTTATGGTGGTCCATCCCAGGCTAGGCTGCAGATAGCAAGTGTATGCATGGAGAGACAAGGACTGCAGGCCCTGATGGGAGAAACTGAAAAGTAATCTATGTTAATCAGATGCTTCCAGCAAATTCTCTAAAGCCGTGGTTACAGTTGTGTCCTATTTCTTTCTGAAAGCTTTGATCCCTAAGTGGATGGCGATTTGCACTTGGGGCGGAGTGGGGGGGGTCTTAAGTTAATCATGTTTTTACAGTGGCGCTCTTGTCTTTAAGCATCTGTGTGGTTATGTATTTACACATACCTGCTGTATAGCGCTTGCTTTCTCTCCAGCCCAGCCTGTGAGTGCTTCCGTTCTCTACCCTCCCCACCCTCCTCATACTCTCTCAGGTTGTACAACAGCCCAGTCTGGTGAGTTCCCCATATCCACACCTGCCTGCACTCTGCCTGTATTCACAGGCCTAGTCTAGGTTCACAGCTTGCACACCAGCTCTGGAAAGCCCAGAACCCACTTGTCCTATTCCCATGCTCTCAGACCTGGCTGGGGCTGCACAGCCTTGCACTATCCCAGCCAGGTGAGTGTCCCAGATCCCTGCCTGCTTGTGGCATCGTCATATTCCCAGCCTCGGTTCAGGTTGTGCAACCTGCATACCAGGCCAGCCTGGTAAATGACTCAGATTTCCACCTGTCCTCACCATCTGCACACTTTGAAGCCTACCTTACTTAGGTAGTGCAGCTTTGGTACTGGCCCAGGCAGAACAAGCCAGGAGTCACATTCTCATGTTTTCTTGGTCACCACTGAATTGGAATCACCTCTGACCCTTTAACCAAAATCATTGAGGAGCTGAGAGACTAACCTGCCAACACTCTATATTTGAAGTGAAATCTACTGACCTTGGACAATGGTAAAAACAGAAGTGAAGCTCCGTGTAACAGGGGCAGGCTAGAATCTCATATCAGACACACAGTCAATGAAAGAATCCCACGTGCCCAGACAGGTCATATCACAAACCCTATGAAAGACCAGGACAACGTGTCATCCTTACCCCACTGCACTAGTCCTATAGAAAGTTTCACCATTGAGAATTATCTAGACAAAGTATAGGACAATGAATTTAAAAGGACAGCAATGAACATGATGAAAGACTCGAAGGAGATTAAAGAGGACAGTGAACTTAGAGAAGAATAAATTCTCAAGTGAAGATCAAGAAAACACAAATGTATGAATGAAGTGATGAAGTCAATTCAGTATTTGAAAACTGAGTACAGTAGAGAGAGAAATACTGAAACACTCAAGAGGAAATGAACATGGAATTGAAAACTCAAGTCAATTAGACAACCTAAGGGGAAGCCTTACATGTAGGATGGAGCAAGTAGAAGATAGAATATCAGAACCTGAAGACAAAGTGGAGGAATTAGACCACTCATACAGTAAATATGACAAATTAAAAAAAAAACTCAAAAAGAATATGGCACACCATGAGAAGACCAAATCTATGAATTATAGGCATAGAAAGATAAAAATCCTAGGTTAATGACAAAGATCAGATCACCAACAAGATTTGAAAAAACCCACCAAATTAAGAAAAGACATACAGATAAAAGAAGTACCGACCTTCAAATAGACAGCACTGGGAAAGAAGCTTCCCATGACATATATACTTAAAACACAGAATATACAGAACAGAGAGGGTGGGTGCTGAAAGCTGCCAGAGAAAAACTGTAAGTCACATGGAAAGGGAAGCCCATCAGAATAACAGCTGACTTCTCAGTGGAAACATTAAAAGCTCGGAGAGCCTGGAGTGCTGTATGGCAAGTTCTAAAAGACAATAGAGGCCAATCTAGACTATTTCACCCAGCAAAATGTCTGCCATACTAATGACTGCTGGGAGAAGGGACATTAGACTCTCCCAAGGGTAAGCCCCCTACCTAGTTATCCAATATAAAGTGGTCATCCTGAAACACACCCAACCAACAAAAACAGACTCAGCAGGGTGTATTTTTATATTTGTACATATATTTACATAAATACATTGAGATATATAGAGATAATAAAAAATCAAAAAACTTCCCAGTATATAACCAGACTAAAAAAATTCCTGTCTACTCAACCAGATCTCCAGAGAATAACAGAAGTAATACATCACATTGAAGAAAGAAATAGGCTTAGATGAATGAATACAGAAAGAAAACAAATGACGCTATAGTTATTAAACATAAAACAGGACTAACATCACAAACAACAAAAACAAAAATAAATAAAAAACCCAAAATGACAACAGTCAACACACACTTTCCATACAGTACTAATGGATACAACTCCCTAATCAAAAACGCGAGTTAGTTGAATAGATTAAGAAACAAAACCCTGGAGCTGGAAAGATGGTTCAGCAATTATGAACACTGGCTGCTCTTCCAAAGGACTGGGTTTAATTCCTGGCACTCACATGGTAGGTTGTAACTGTCTGTTATTCCAGCTCTGGCGATCTGACACCGTGACACAGACATACATGCAAGCAAAACACAAATGTACATTAAAATAAATAAATGAATAAAAAGATTTAAAAAGAAACAAAATCCATCCTTTTGTTGTCTACAAGAAATTCATCTTACCTTTAAGGATAGGCATCACCTTAGAATAAAAGGGTGGAAAAATATTCTAAGAAAATGGGACCAGGAAATAAGCAGGCATTGCTATCTTAATATCTGAAGAAATAGACTTTCAGTTGAAATTCATTGTAAGAGATAAAGAAGGACACCATTCTGATCAAGGGTGATCTGAACAATTCTGATCTGAACAATTCCCCAACAAGACATTACTATCTTAAACATATAGGAAGCAAACTCTGGTGCACACAGTTTCTTAAGGCATGCACTTCTGGAGTTCAGGACAAAGATTAACCACAACTCAGTAACATCAGGTGATTTCAGTAGTCCACCTCTTCCCATAGACAGGTCATCTGAACAAAACATTAACAGGAAAATGTTGGACTTAAAGGACATCATACATCAATGGACCCAACAGATATCTATAGAATACTCCACCCAAACACCAAAGAATATGCATTTGATTCAGCAGTCCACAGAGTCTTTTCCAAAATAGACAACATCTTAGGACACAGAACAAATCTCAACAATACAGGACAACTGAAGTAACTCCATGTGTCCTATCTGAAGTACAATGCATTAAAGCTTAAAATCAACAGCAAAAATTTCTCAGTAATTACACGAACTCATGGAGATTAAACAACACATTACTGAATGATGTTTAAGTCACAGAAAAAAATTAACAAATTCCTGGAAATACATGATAATGAAAATACAATACCACAAAACCCTTGGAACATACTAAAAGGAACCCTTAAGGCAATTTATAGCTCTAAGTGTCTACATAAAACAAACAAACAAACAAAAAACACAGAGAGAGCACAAATAAATGACTTAATGATGCAACTCAAGAGTGTGGAAAAAGAAGAACAAGCCACATCTTAGCCTCTGCTCTGTAGTTTGTCCAAAATCCTTTCTAATTTATTCACTGAAAAAATATGAACAAAGACCTTGAGTAACTTCTTATCCCTTCTATGGAACATATGTCTTTCTAAGCTTGATAGCAAGACTCATGCCCATAACCTTTTAACTTGCTAAGACAATGAGAATGCTTTCTCTTGCAAACACACACACACACACACACACACACACACACACACACACACACAGGGAGAGAGAGAGAGAGAGAGAGAGAGAAGTGGGGAGGGAGAGTGGGCTGGGGAGATCTTTGGGTGAACGACTAGATGACCCAAATCAACTATGGCTTGCTTTTTCTCAGAAGAATTTTCAAATTTCTTTGGTACACATTAGGACAAATCTCTTTCATCTTCAGAAAAGTACCAAAATGTCTCCTAAACAATCAAAGACTTATAATCAAGGATCTGAATAACAAAAACAAAAACAAAAGCAAAAAACAAAACAAAACTTCAAACTCTTTCGAATGTAAAACATAAACAGTTAAATTATACAAATTTGACTTTTATATAAAAGCTCACCACAGTATTATCAGGCCCCCCTGCCATACAGAAACCAGTACTGTGTCACAGAATCTGACTGGAAGAATTAGTAACAATTCTATAGGCTGATAAAAAAATTGATCTGATAGTTATTTACAATGAACACAAATAGCTAGGGAATGCTCCAAAAGCTGTGCTTAATCACATCTAGTGCATTAAATTAGATTCTGAAACCCTTTTTTTCAAAAGTCACAGCTCGCCCAGTACATATTTATTTAGAGTTCAGGAGGCTGGCACAGCAGCATGCTTCAGCAGGGTAGCAGAACAGAGGGGTTTCTGTGCAGGGAGAGAAGCACAGGTACTTCACAGAGAATATTCCCGGGCTAGATAGCCTCACACCTTCCCTTCCTTGGCTCCTTCAACTCTGGCACTAAAAGTTACAAGGGTACAGGTACATTTACACTCTCGTGCATTTATCAGCCAGTGACATTTATTGGGTCTGTCTGTGCAGAAAAGGGAACTGCCATCATGGAAGGGATTCAAAGGAACTGCAAGAAGAGACCTTTGTCCTGAGAAAATGCACATGAAAGAAATGAACAGATGCCCAGAATAACACATCAAGAGTGGATGAATGGAGGAAAATCTCTAGGTACACAATTAACGAAAGGCTCCTTGAGTGGAGGAATTGGGCGAATTGGGTCAAGGTAATCAGCTGAGCTCTTAGAAGCTGATTTTAAAGCTGGGTTGGAAGGGTGAGTGAGAGTTTGATGGAATGGAGAAAGAGGATGCATCCCTCATTTCTTGGGGCATGTGATTTGGGATGGGTATAATTTGTGGCTTGTTGATAAAATGCCTTTTGTCAAATTAGTTAACAGTATAACTGAAGTAAAGCAATGTCACACTAGAAATGCACCTAAGTGCCATTTGTGAAGGAGATGAGGCCAGGGTAGCATTTCCTGTTCCCTTTGAATGCCAAATTCCAGACTGACCCCAGGTATGACTACAAATTCTTCTTAGGAAAAGAAGAGGGGACTGCACCAGGGGAACCATTTTTCCACCTCTAAATAAAGAGATTTCAAAAGAAAAGAGTTAGCACTGAAGATACCATGACAGGAATTAACCCTAAATGTGCCATGAAAGTAGACTACAAAGGAAGGGTGTGCCCTATGAGCCTCCCACAAGGGATTATGGAATAGAAGGAATCTAAGTGTTCCCCATAAGGTAGGGTGGTAGTCATTGCTCAGTATCTTAGTTAGCTTTAATTACCAACTTGACACAGCCTAGAATCATCTGAGAGGAAAGCCTCGCTTGAGGAATTTCCTAGTTCAATTGGCCTATGGACATGTCTGTGGTGGATTGTCTTATTAATTGATGTAGGAAGTCCCAGTCCACTGTGGGTGTCACTATCCCTAGTCAGGTGGTTTGGATTATGCAAGAAAGCTAGCTAAGAGTGAGCAACCAGGCAGAATTCATTCACGGTTTCTACTTCAATTTCTTGCTTGAGTTCCTGCTGTGACATCCCTCAATGATGGTCTGTGACCTGAAAATGGAAGCCAAATAAACCCTTTCTTCCCCCTGCTGCTTTTGGTTTTGTCACAGCGACAGAAGAGAAACTAGAACATCCACGCACCAGGTACCAAAGATAAGGTTACCAGTTCTCTGTAAAGGGATGGATTGAGGATGCTTTATGGCAGGGAGACCCCCACAAGCCTAAACCATTATATTTTAATATAGGAAGTATAGGTCTAAAGATGAATTTTAGTGTGGTGGGCACTTGGGGGACATAGGCTTTCAGAGGATTTGTGTAGAGAGCACTAAATGGACAAGTGACAGCTAGCATTTGAATTGGGTCTTGCAGATCCCTTTGCTGTTTTCTAGTTGAGGAAGGTGGAATATTTGGGGCAGTGGGATAAGCTGGCAGAGAAATACAGACGCAGAAAAGAGTGAAGTGTTCAAAGAGGCCAAGCTGCATCTTTGAGGAAACTGCCTATGTTGAGGGCAAGTAGGAGAGAAAAGATATTTTGGTAAGCATACTTATGAAAAGCCAATCAGCTATCCCAAGGCAGTTTCAGTGGCAGAAGTGCAGGCTGAATCACACCATTGACATAATCCAGCCAAATCCACGTGGTAGCAAATGTCATCATCACTTGTGAGTTCTTCATCAGGCCAGCTGTAGGGAGAAGAAATGGGTCAAGGACACCTATGGCTCAAAGGAGACTTAAAACTCTTCATTTTAAACATTAGCTGGCCTAAATTATAGCTTTATTACTTGGGTTAAATCAATCATAAACACAAGAGAGAGACTGGAACCATGATGGAGTTTGGGAGTCACTGGTAAATGCAACCTGCATGATGGTTATTAATGCATTTGCTGTAGTTGTTCCTTAAGCTATGTTTGTTTTGTGGGGTTTTCTGTATGATTTTTGCAGTAAAATTATAAGTAAGGTTCTCCTAAGAGTGAACTGAGTTTTGTGTAGGCATGTGCCTTAGATATAAACAGAGAGCTCGGTAGAGGGGAACTGACTGACCTATAGGGGCACTGAGAGGAACCATAGTGGCAGAGATCAGCTGTGGCTCACACTGGCTGTTCAGAGCCCTGAACTGAAGGCACAGTGGGACCTGACATGCAAACAGTCCACCCTTAAACATGCCTTAACCACTCAATAACGACCTATATCAGTCTCCTCAGGCTCACCTTGCTAGACAGCCTCAGACCTTTGTATCCCACTTTCTTGGGGTGACTTTTAATATTAGGTGACCTGAAAACATATTCATTGACTCTTCAGTTTGATCAATATAGGTCTAGGGCAGTGGAAAAAAAACACAACAACATGCCATGTCTTTTTTTTATTTTTTTGTTTTACCTATAATCTATGCATCATGCAGGCCTGACATTGGCTTTCAGAGCACATTCCCAGTTCCTGAGGCATGTTTGCTTTATAATAAGGAGCTAAGCATTTCAGGCTGTGGGCACTGGTGTCAGGAATACACAAGCTCAGCCAAGACAATGAGCAGGATGCTAATAAAGCAGTAACTAATGCAACTAAATAAACATATTCTAAATCCCCCTGACATCTTTGAGTATCTATCTCAGACATCTCTGTCCTTACTGGCCAAGAGCTTTGTTCACCATCGGCTTTTCCTCTGTTTAGTGGAAAGCAGGGTGCCTTGAACAGAGTTTTTGCCTAGAGAAGCCTGTCAGCCTCTATTAAGTACATACACACGTAAAAGTAGCTAAGGTCCACTGTGTGTGAGTGAATCTTTTGATATGGTCCCTGTAGTAATTCTGGCTTGTTCATTTTAGGGAATAGGTTTGAACCTTGCTCTCTTTGTATGTATATTAACTTCTTTCAAAGACAGAGAGGATATGGTGTGAATAATGAATTAAGGATCAGATACTTTAGGTCAACCAGGCGTTCACAAATGTTCAATGTCATGGCTAACATCAATTGAAACCATAATGCCACTTGGCAGAGAGAAGAGATGGAGAACCTTCAAAATTTAAAGAGAATGATCCAACAAATTATCCAGTGCATATTAAATATTCTTACAAAACAGCTTGCTTTGCATCACTTTTATGCTAACTCCTGCACCAAGTTTGCAAAGGATTTAAACTTTCGTTTCTCCATGCCCTGTGGGTCATTTCAGATAATGAAGCATAAAGATTAGGCAGATGTTGCATGCTTTTCCCAGGGAGACACAACAAAATCTATTCATCCTAATACGTATTAGGGCACTGGAGATATATCATAGCATGATTCTACCTAAGCCTAACTTGATAAACCAGTGAGTTAATTGTGGTTACTTACATGAACACCAGTGACTCAGTTGCATTGCCAAAGGGCCTGACCCAGGGAGGCTGATGACTTCCCCAAACTGCATCACTAGTGCACCCCATGCAGCTTGTGTCTCTACTTAAGAGTTTCTTCCCCTCTCACAGTTGTTTTCTCAAATAACCTCAGGGAGGGTCTTGTGGGTCTTGTAGATTTTCTGAACTTCCTGTGCCTCCTAAGTTTTATTAGGTTCTTTATCCCTCTCTCTCTCTCTCTCTCTCTCTCTCTCTCTCTCTCTCTCTCTCTCTCTCTGTGTGTGTGTGTGTGTGTGTGTGTATACACACAGCGACCAGAGGTCAACCTTGGGGGTCATCTACCAATAGACATCTATCTTGTTTATTTACAAGAGCTCTCTACCTGGTAGCTGGGACTCATTGACTTGGCTAGCCTGGCTCACCAGTGAACTTCAGGGATCTACTTGTCTTCTGCTTTGCAGCACTTTGTGCTTAAAAGTTCACACTACCATGCCTGGCTTTCTATGTGAGAACTGGAGATTAGAACTCAGGTCCATATGCTTGTACAGCAAGTACCTTACCACCAGGTCTATATCCCCAGCTCAGCTTCCTGAATCTGATGAGCTACTCACCCCATGACAGGAAGAAATGTTTCAATTCAGAAAAAAATTAGACAACAGAAATTCAACCAAGCAAGTACAAACTATTAAATACGTATTAGATGAAAAACTTTCCAGACAACATCTTATATGTTGTCTTAATGGATTGATGGAGGGAATACCTAATAGAGTGATGTCACATGTCTAGTCAGGCATATATAGTGAGATACTGTTTCAAAATAAAGATTAACCAAATGAAGAGTGAAGACTTTGGATGCCAAGCAAGCTTGGATACACAGAAAACCATTTGCTGATTAATGGTTCTTAAGCAACTTCGTTATCTTTACTGAAACTCAGTTTCTTAACCCATAAAGTGGCAATGATTTTATTATATCATACTCAGTAATTATGGTTAATTGTACCACACAGCAATGTTCCTCATTACTAGCCTGCTCTAATACTCAATGTTTTAGATAGACAGCATTGGGGAAAATATTAAGATTAAACCTGGAAGGCACCAGAAAAGATAGAAGAATACACTTGGCAGAATTGGAAGGCCACAAGGTTTAAGATTCACCCTGAAGGCCTATGATATGCTATCTACTTTATGTTACATAGCTCGAGAGCTGGAAGTTCTCTGCATATACCTACCGTGAACAAGATGCCTCCTCTGAAGCCAGACACTGATTCTCTAGTAATGTTCTATTCTCCAAGGTCTTAGGAGGTGGGTCAGAGATTACCTAGACCCCCCCTAGGGAAGGTCCCCTACCCAGCCTTGAAGATCTCCATAGGCTTCAGCCTGCAGCTCTTCCTTCAGGATCACCTCAGTTTTGAGGTAAGGACACACTCTGCTTGAACATCCTCAACCAGGGTCAAAGCCAACAATGGGAGCTGAAAGGAAATTTTTTCCCTGCAGGTTTTCCAGCCAATGATTGAGATAAATGGTGGCGGGAGGGCCTAGGTATTTCCATCTTCTCACCCACCTCTGGTTGGAACCCTCAATGGAATAGCTTCTATTAGAGCAGCAGATGGCTTGCCCACTCTGCGCCAGTCTGAGGTCCCCCCTGCCCAACTTTATTTCTTCCTTTCCACTTCACAGTGTCGCTCCACAAGAAACCCTTTGTACACATAATTCTGTCTCAACAGCTGTCTGCTTCCTGGCACTTACTGGTCACATTTTGGTTGGGTGAAGCACTAGTGAGTCAACGGCCAAGAATGGGGCAAGAACTTGGCACAAGTTAAAGAGGATGAGAAGTGTTGTGAGGACCCATTGCAGGAGTTTTCCTGGCAGCCAAGAACAGCTCCAAGAGCTGGGGATGGAGGGAAGAGAGCCGTGCCAGTCAGCAGTGTCTCTTTCATTGTGGGGTCGAGACAGGGATCCAGTAAAAAGCTGAACTGTGCTTTGTGCAGAGCTCTCCAACCTCACATGCTACCCAGTTAGGCAGAAATGTGAGAAAAAGAAATCCCTGCTTAACCCAGTAATGGGGAAGTTTATTCTGCCACAGGTCTCTGGCAGGAACAGGTATCTGAGAGAGAAGTATTGCTTGTTTTAATCAGTCAGGTATCTTTTGTCTTTGCAGATGTCTGTCAATCATGTAGCCTTGCATTCCCATCCTGGAGTCAGGGGGTGAAACCCTGGGATCTAGTGAGTAGTCTGGGGAGAGTAGATGCCAGAAGAGGGAGCACTTTCAGGGACTGATATGGTTGGTGAGGGGACAGTGGTCCTTGCTCTTCTTACTGGGACAGGGAATTCAAACATGGTATGAACTCGAAGTTCCTGGGGACCACATCTGAAGAGAACCTGCCTAAGGGTGAAGCCACGGTGATGATGTAATTTGAGAACATTTTAGATATAGGGAGAAATTTGTGTTCTTTGTTTCCTTGAGCCATTTGGATTTGGGTAGGTCTCTGATATTATTGTTAGATTTTGACTAATACAATACTAGTTGTCCAGATTGACCTGTGCTGAAACTGATAATATCCTGGAAAAGCATTCAGTTGCTAATAAAATACTAATATGAGTTTATGAAACATAAAGCTGCCTGTTTCTAACAGGGATGGCCTAATGTGTCTTCCTTACAGCTTCTAATGAGAAATCAATGACAATCGTGTGTGTGAATCAGAAGTAGCAACTTCTCTTAGATCTGCCAATGTCTGTAATGCTAATTCTAAATTAGGGATAGGGGGTTCTGTCAGGGAAGCATCAAAACTTTGTAAAATGTTGAGTGTTAAAGGGGAATAGCTGGATCTCTCTGGTTCTGAGAAAAGGTGAAAATGTTTTGGAATCTACACTTCCATCATTGTACAGTCCACAACGACCTTCTTTCTGACAAGATAAAATGCTACCTATAGAAGCTAATTGGTAAAAATCAGTGCATGCAGAAACCTGGGCAAACTGTCATTACCTGTCCAGAAATCAATTTGGGGTGTGTGTGTGTGTGTGTGTGTGTGTGTGTGTGTGTGTGTGTGTGGTGTGTGGCTAGGACAAGAGTGTGGCTCAATGTTCTAAAGGGTGTTTGGGTTTACTTAAAAGGCAGATATCAACTTCTGTGTAAACGCTGAAGTCTGCAGAAACTCTGTGATCTGCAGTAGGAGGTGTAAAGATAAGTGTGGATGACTCAATAGAGAACATTAAGAAAGGGGGGCTGGTGGATACCAAATCACATCTGTACATGTAAAGCTTGAAACCCCAAACTCCAGCTGGCTTTCCGTACTTCTCCAGGGTTCTCAAACCTCCATATGCAGCTGCTCTGTAATTCCCTGCTCCATATGCATCTATGTTCCTCGGTGGTGAGGGCAGTTATGGGGGTCGCAGGGCACAGCACAGTTTCTTCTCCTTTGCTTATAAGAGGCTGCGTCTGAAAGCACCTGCTAGAATTTCTGCTTCAAAGATTGTGTTTCATACCATTTACATCCTCTACCTACCTCCAAGTCTGCCACCAAATCTGATCAAAGGCATTTGGGGTCCACCTTATTTGCAAAGCCCCATCACTCCCTGATTGCTTACATGCTGGCTTCCTTATGCTCTCCTTCACTGTCTCCTGCCCTCTGCCACACAGCAGTACCCAACAGCTCATCGATATGTCTAACAACTACTGTGCGCCTGTCTTAGTTGTTGAGGCCATATGGTGAACAAGACCAACAACTAACTAGAGCTGTTAGAGCTTATTGTCTCCGGGTAATTCAGAGTCCAATCCAAATCAGCATCCTGCTCCACAGCTTCTCTGTATCCACCCACATTCTCCCCTATCTCTTAGGGAAGAAGCTGAGGTAGCTCCCCTTTCCTCCTGATCCACATAGGAATTTCTTGGCTCCACATGTCTTAAGTAGATTGCTTGTTTTATTAGCTAGCCTTTCCCCCCTGTTTTTGCATAGAGGTATTAGTGAAATATAAGTGAAGGCCTCCCATAGCCCAGTGTGTGTACGGTATGATGATGCAAGGTCGGGCAGGTGGAATTCCAGGTGAGTCAGTCACACCTGTGATCATTAGCGCATCAGTGCATTTTATTCTCTCTTTCATGTCATTAACCAGCACACTTTACAAGCTGAAAACATTTGCAAACCATGAAAAATCTTCCTGACTTACCAGTGCTTGCTGGCAATTTTGCCTAAATTCACTCTGTATTTCATGAGATTATGTTAGATGCATATATGCCCAAATTTGTTTTTTGAGACTTTAATTTTTTTCCTTTTATCAGAGCATAATAGCCTATTCATACCTATATCATGCACTTTAAAGTTTATACAATAGCATGATTGCAAACAAATTTTAGGAGAAAAGGACACATATATTTAACTGACAAAAGAGGGTAAAACAAAGGCATATACTTTTATGATCTTTTTCATTAGAAGTTTTTGGCATATCATTTATATCTCTAATTTTATATTTTAATATATGTTTTTACATTTATTCATTTGTGTGTGTGTGTTTGGTTGTGTGTGTGTGTGTGTGTGTGTGTGTTTGGTTGTGTGTGTGTGTGTTGTGTGTGTGTGTGTGGTGTGTGTGTGTGTGTGTGTGTGTGTGTGTGTGTTTGGGTGTGTGTGTAGGTCAGAGGACAACTTACAGGACCCAGTTCTTTTCTTCCATCATCACTGGCCTTCTAATTTTCTATATGGATCCCTGCCCATTCACTGCTCTTTTTATGTTGTTAATTTGATTTATATAGCAAATAGTCTGTAAAGGCTCCTATCCTAAAGCTGCTGGTGAGGTCACTGGGGAGTAGCAGAATCATTAAGATGTTCTCTCTCTCTCTCTCTCTCTCTCTCTCTCTCTCTCTCTCTCTCTCTCTCTTTCGGTCTCTTGCTCTCTGTCTCATTACCCATTGCTAGGAAGTAAACAGTTCCTTTTCTTTTTGCCCATTTCTGCATTTTTGTTGTTTGATAGTTTCACACATTGATATAAAGATTTTTGGTTATTTTCATCTCCCATTCCTGTTATGCATCTCCTTTCTTCCATTGGCATGCTTCTTCTTTGAAAAGCTTCTTTTTCTTTTTTATCTCCTTTCTGGGTACAGCACACTGAATTTATAGGTTCTTGCCTTAGTGTGGGTGGGAAGTTATTCATCAACCAAGGGCAACTTGGTTGTGGCTACACTACTGAAGAAAGGGGTTCCTTTTCCCCCAAGCCTTAGTTGAAGATAGTCCCCTCCCTCATTCATGATGGAATTCAGGTCTTGGGCTGTAGCGAGTTCATGAGTGCAATGGCCATGTCATTTCTAGAAGACATCTTTTTGCAGCATCTCTCTCCATCCTTGGTGCTTGAATTCTTTCTGCTCCATTTTGTTATGCTCCCTGGGCCTTTTTTGGCAGAGGTGGGGTGGGGTGGAATAGCCATCCCAGTTGATGCTGAGCTCCCTAAGGTGAACAATGTCTTGTTATGTATTCCCATCAGGACATATTGCTTTGACACAGGCCCCAAAGTAATAGAGCTGACCAATTATGGACTAAAACTATGAACCAAATTAACCCTTCCCTTCCCCTTGCTTTAAGTTGATTGTGGAAGTGAGGTTGTCAAAAATGATAGAAAGATGAAAACATAATTGGATTTAGTTTTTTTCTGGTTTTTAGAGATAGGGTTTATCTGTAGCTTTGGAGTCTGTCCTGGAGCTCTCTCTTTACACCAGGCTGGCCTCAAATTCACAGAGATTCACCTGCCTCTACCTCCCAAGCACTGGTATTAAAGGTGTGTGCCACCACCACCCAGCTGGATTTAGTTTTTAAGCATCAGTAAAATTTGAGAATTCATATCTCTTAAAGAACCGAGTGCTGTCTTCTGGGATTTTGTTTTTTACTTTTTTGTTGTTGTTGTTTGTTTGTTTTTTGTTTTTTTAAAAATGGAGTATGCTGGATGTCTCTACAATTTTGTTCAAAGGACTACAGAACCTGGAAAAGCTGTTGCTGCTATTGATGCATGACATATTGCCATACTTGCTCTTTTTATATAAATATAAATATATACATATATATAAGCTAAAAAATAAAATAAAAAAAGAATCAGTGATCATTAATATCTCTAAATATGATAGAGTTCAATTCTCCAATAAAAAGACACAAGTTAACAGGATGGATACTAAAGAAAGATTCATCCTCCTACTGCATGCAAGAAACATACCTCAACATAAAATACAGAAATTACTTCAGAGTAAGAGGTTGGAAAATTCTTTTCCAAATGAACCTAGAGAGCAAGCTGGTGTAGCTATCCGAATATCTAACAAAATAGACTTCAAACCAAAATTAATCAAAAGAGATGGAGATGACATCTCATATTCATTAAAGGAAAAATCCACCAGGCTGGTATCTCAATTCTGAACATCTATGGCCCAAATGTAAAAACACCCACATAGGTCAAAGAAGCATTACTAAAGCTTAAAACACACGTTGAATGCCACACATGTATAGTGGGAAACTTCATTACCCAACTTTCACCAATGGGTAACTTGATATTCTTATGAGACTCCTAACAGTGGGAGCAAGAGCTGCCTCTGACTCTGTTGCCTGCTTTTGGGACCTATTTCTCCTACCAAATTGCCTCATCCAATCTTAATAGAAGAGAAGGTTCCTAATCTCACTGCAACTTGATATACCATGGCTGACTGATACCCATGGGAGGGCTACCCATCCATATCTGAAGAGAAACAGAGGAGGAGGAGTGAATGGGGAGGGGCAACGAGGGAGGAAAATTAAAAGAAGAGGGAGGGGAAAGAAATTTGTTTGGGATTTATGAACATAATTAATTAATTAATAGAAAATAAAACTTATTTGGTGAAGTGAGACAGGAAGATTGCCAAAAAAAAAAAAAAAGAACCGAGTCAATCCATCTACATTTGATAGAATTTCTGATATATTTTAATTTATTTTACATTTTGTGTTTTTCCCACATAGTTATTTCCCTTTTGTTTCATTTTCATCTATTAGATTTAAATATTTTAAAATTAGGATCTTTACATTGGCTTGAAAATTATGCATCACATTGCTTTTTTTAAATTCAACATACACACAATTTAGTGTTATTTACTATTTTAGTTTTGTCTTATATAAGGCCTTGAAATTAATTGATGTTATTATAAAGCACATTTAAATTGCTCACAGAAAATGGGCCTTTTTGCTCAGCCTTGCACCAAGTTCCTTATCCTGGTTGTTTTCTTTCCAAAGCTTGTCAGCCCTGCTAGATGATGGCATGGGCTTCTAAATTCTTTAAGTATTTCTCTCAAAATGCCTTTTTTATTTTTGCTTCTCTACTGAATTATTGATAAGATTTCTGGGTGTAAAACTATAAGTTCCTTCTTAGTTTTCCTTGGCTCTGTGATTATTTGTTGCTATTGGGTTTTTTTCCCTGTGTGTTGTTGATAAGAAATATGTTTCTGGCTTGTTGCTTTATAAATCCTGCATTTCCTCTGCTTGTTTATTGAGATCTTTCTCTTGATTCCTGCACTCTAAGGTTCACAAAAGTATAACTCAATGTGGATTTGTTTATATTTATCTTGTCTGAGCTCAGTGTACCTCTTCAACCTGAAGACGAAGCATTTTAAAATCCCTTACCCTTTTCTCAAATATTAGTTTCATGCACTATCTCTGGATCACGATCACTAAATCATACACCACTGGCCAAATTTGGTCAGTGCAAATAAAGTTTTATTGAGACAAGTCATATACATTGTGTATACAATGTGTGTAGCTGCTTTTGTGCAAATTTGAGTGGCTGTGAAAGAGACTAATTAGCTCACTGAAAACCTAAAACATTTACTATTTGTTTTATTTTGGAGCATGTGAGTCAGTCTCTGTTCTAGGCTCTCATTATGGAACTTGAATTACATATAAGGGAGACTTTTCAACCCATACCTTATGTCTATTAATCTCTTGTGATTTCTCTGATTTTACCTCTCTGTATTGCATTCTGAAGCATTTTCTTAAATGCTAAATTTTAATTAAGAAATTTTCTTTATAATTATGTATAACTAAATATTTAATATACCTATAGAAGTTATTTCATCAGTTACAGTTTTATTTTATAAGAATTTAGCTTAAATCCTTTTGAAAATAAACTCTTTGAACTTCTGTTTTGTGTAGATGGGTGCTTTACTTGCATGTATGTCATGAACCATCTATGTGCAGTTCCCTAGGTGGCCAGAGAGAGTGTTGGATCCCAGGAACTGGAGCTACAAATGGTTGTGTGACCTGCCATGTGGGAGCCGAGAACTAAACCTAGGTCCTCTGCAAGGGCAGCCATTGCCTCAAACTGCTAAATGTCTCTCCAGCTCTAAGCTTAAATTCTTAAGTTCTGTTTTCCCTTTTGGTATCCAACCTTTTCTATATGCCTCTTAGGCATTTAGAGGGTTTTTTTTTTTGGTTTTTAAGATATATTTTACTTTTAATTATGTGTTTGTGTGTTTCTATGTGTTATGTGCATGTGAGTGCAGGTGCCTGTAGATACTAGAAGAGGGCATCAGATCCCCTGGAGCAAGAGTTTAAGGCAATGAACCCCTTAATGTAGTTGCTTGGAACCTAACTGTTGTACTCTGTAAGAGCAGTAAGCACTCTTAATAATTAAACCATTTCTCTAGCCACCCACTGGAATATTTTAAGTGGTTTAATCACTTCATTTTTTTATGGTATTTAACCTGCTGTCTGTGTCTGTGGTCTCTTGTTATGGTGCATGGATTTCTTTTCTCTTCATGTAATATTTTAGTGGGTCCTGGTTCTAGGAATGTCTCATTCCAGAAATTTAAATTTTGCCTATCTAGACACTTCAGAGATGTGTATCTCTGGGATTAATTTCTACATTAATTTCTTGCCTTCATGATTTCTGCATCTGTGAGTTTTGACAATTTCCAGTGTATGCTGATATGTGCTGCAGGATTCCTTCCTTCCTTTCCATTTTTCTTTCTTCCTATCACCCCTGCCTTATCACACCCTTACCTTTCCATCCTTCCCCCTTTTCCAGCTTTTTTCCTTTCTTCCTTATCTCCCTGTGTTTTCCCTTTTCTATCTCCCCAACTTCAGCTCATACCGCCATTCTCATTACCACTATGCCAGTCAACAGGAAAAATGCTCTAGTTTCATGTCTTTATTGTTTCTCTTTCTGTCTAACAAAAATAATAAATAGATAACACAATTAACATTTTCAGATTCTAGAGCCATATTGATTTTAGTGCACAGAGATAGATAGATTTATTTGTGTAGCTACACCCAGAATTAGGATATGAAATGGTTCCCCTATATAGGCAACATTCTTCATCATTTCCTGAAGCTAGATGTTTCTTTGCCTCTAAAGCACTAACTTTTAAATTATTTGCTTTATGTACTCACACCATGCATGTGTGGCAGTTTCCCTGGAGTCAGTTCTCTCCTTTGGGTCATAGGTCGTCAGGCTTGGCAGCCATTCCCTGTGTTGTATTAAATTCTTGTGTTTCATTCTGGGCATCATATATACATATGTGTTCCAGCCACAGGAGCCAGGAAGGTCAATCTCTTGTTTCCAGGACTACAGTACGTTTTGTACCTACCATATTTACAGGAGCGCAGTCTGCTTGATCAAACCAGAACAGCTATCGCAACACAAACAGATAATCACATCACCCACTGAAATTGTCAGCATTTTCTAGAGGAACAGAACCAATAGGGTGTGACATACATAGGAAGATATTTGATTTTAGGAGATTGACTCACACTATTAGGGAGGCAAGTCCAAAATCTGCAGGGTGGGCCATCTGGCTGAAGACCCACAAAAGAGTCTGATGCAATTCAAGACCATGGGCTGGCTTTACAGAAATCCTTCTTGGCAGAGGGAGAACGCCCAGCCCTCCAAGTCACTGGAAGAGGACTGCCTATATCACAGAAAGCAATTCACTCTATTCAAAGTTCACTACTAACTGTTAATTTCATGCAAGACACTCTCCCAGAAACATCCAGAATGTTCCACAGCATATTTAGAAACATCAAGTTGATGCCTAAAATGAGTCATCTTAAATCTAATTCTTGTCATCTTTTCACACACATGCATTGTGATAAACCATACTTAATCTTCAGAAAATGACAACTATGGGGTCATATTTTCATATAACATAATACAACTCAATCCTGCATATATCTGAAATGTACTTGCTCTTACAAAAGATCCAAAGTTCAGGGTCATGCTCACTCTTCTTAAATATATTACAACTAAAATATTTTGCTATGAAGTTAGCAATAATTACATACTATTTCCTATATAAATCATATATGATATGGGTCTAAAAGTAGGAAGAAAAGAAAGTTGTCTGATACACAAAAACTTACTTGTGGCAAAATAAAAATGAAATATAGCAGTCAGAAGCCTCAGTTCTAGAACTGGGTACATGGTTGTATGTTATATTTATAGCTAAGTTCTTTTTTGAAACAAGGTTTTCATACATAGCTCAAGCCAGCCTTAGAATTTTGTCTCAATCCCCTGAGAGCTGAGATTACACCTGTCTGCTATCATACCTGCCATATATGATTCTTCTTCACATTTTGCTCCATCATTTTCTTTGCCCCTACCAAGCATCTTCTCTAGTTGTAGTTCCTTGGTTGGCACGTTGATACATCTTCATTCCTGGGTGAAGGGTCTGGCTTCTTGGTATGTCTACCAAGACTGCACTATTTTACCTTTCCATTGAACTTAATTCCAAGACATGATCTACTACTAAGGGGTCTTGTGTTTCAGACATAACTCTTCCTTCCCTCCATTGGGGAACAGTAGACCTACTTCTCCCTAGTAGCAAGGACCATCCCTAACCAGAACACAATTCTTTTTCTGTCTGTTGATTTAGAGGTATGGGAGGCCAAAGGGGCTGCAAGGCATTTGTAAAATTTTGGTTCAATAGAATTACTGTTGCATTTCCTGGCTGAACTGAGACCTGCAGGCCAGCAGAACATAATGGGCATAGGTTCAGGAAACAAAAATTTTGTTAGTAGCTCACTAGGGCCACTCTTACTGGAAAACCCATGGAAGAATTAAGAATATTTAAAAGCCAGAACAAATGTAATAAACATTTCTGTAACATTGTTGAATCCACAAGAGTGTTGAAGCATTCCTATTCCAGATGCCAAGTCAGTCTGAACTGGGGGAATGGTTGGATAAAAAGCCTACACTATATATCTTTTTTTTTCTGTGTACACAGTCATACTCTAGAAAGAAGCACCAGTGAACCATATTTTAAACTAAACCACAAACACTACCTTTAGTTTAAAAAAAGAAACACAGTCAATTAGAGCAATTAATTAAAATGCCATTTAAGCAATTGCCACTCAAGCAATTATATTGAAATGTTAGGCAGGGTAGATAGAAGCTTGTCATTGAAGTTTCTACATGATCTTGGTATCAGACTAGAAGTGGACTAGTCAGGCTTCTTAGACATTGGATATAATGTTTACATCCCCAAATTCCAGTGTCTTTGTCTGCCCACCCTTCCTTCCTTCCTTCCTTCCTTCCTTCCTTCCTTCCTTCCTTCCTTCCTTCCTTCCTTCCTTTCTTCCTTTTTTCCTTCCTTTTACTCTTGCTTGCTTTTTTCTTCTTTGCTCTCTTTTTAAACATCCCCACAGACATCCATGCACTTGCCTATACTCTATCAATTTCCTACAAAGTGCTCAAACTCTGTGCCCTAAAGTGAACTTTCCATCATTTATCCCTAACGTATTCTCCCTCTTCTCTTTCTTTTCTTGGGATCTAATTGGATCCTATTTATTCAATCATTTAAGCCCATAGAGCTAAGGATTATTTTTCCTCTCTCCCTAAAGCCACGAGTCCTCACATTCTGTGGATTATACCTTTAAATGTTTGATGAAAGCCTATTGGCGTTGCTGTAATCCCAAACTCATCAGGTTTTGTATAGATGGCTATCAGGGCTCCCAGCCTGTGATGTTCTGTTCTTGTTATGTGAATGTCTGAATGCTGCTCTGCATCCTGTTATTTTATGTCTGTCTCCCTTCTTACTGCCACCTCTTCAGATGTCTACAAGTGGAACAACAAGAGACCATCTCTGAATAGATAGGATTAAGTTGTATTAACATTGTCTTGGGGTTCCACCCTCTCACTCTGAGGTCAGAAATATTGCAGAGTCACAGTGTTCCCTCATGGAACTTGCTCCTAAAGAAGAAAAACTGAGGACATCATTGTTTGTCAGCTCATCCTGGCTTCTCCAGACTTTGAACATGACATCCTTCTTATTTTTATTGTTGATGCAGGGTGAGATAACTGATGTGTGATGTGCTAGACAGAACCTGGGCAGGATCTGTGACTACTCCAAGAACAGGTAAATTTCTGTGCTGGTCCTGTACTTCAGCCCAAGAAGACCTGGAAGCTTCCCTTTTGGATGTTTGGAGAATCCTGAGCCTGCTGTATTGGAAATCTACCTTGCTGGAGAGATCACACATGGAGAGGCCATATGGAAAGAGAGAGTATGGGGCAGGGGAGAGTGAGAGCAAGGGAGAGAGAGAGAGAGAGAGAGAGAGAGAGAGAGAGAGAGAGAGAGAGAGAGAGAGAGAGAGCTATCCGGTTGGATCTTCTAGCTGACTCCATCAAGGCAACTATTCACAACAAAGAGTTACCCTGGACACTCCTGCCTGATAGCATGCCAGCTCACCCCAGGCCCAGCTGGCAGCACATAGAGCTTCAGAACTGCCCGAATGAACCCAGCCAGTCCACTGAACATGGGGATAACGCAATGGCTTTTTGTCTAAAGCCTCTGTTTAGAAGTGGTTTCCTCCATGGCAATAACTGAATAACTGATGCAGGGGTCATCGATTGTGTGTGTATGGTCATTTAATTATTCATTTAGCTGAACTCCACTCCCAGGCATTCGGGATGATTTTCTGTGGGTTGAAGTTAGCCATTCAATGCAAAAACCCCTCTAGTTCACAATCAGTACAGAGCTTGGCATTTTTTAAAAGAGGAACTCATTTGATGATCCTTATTGATATCTGAAGCCCAGGAAAGCACACACATAACAAAGACCACAAGCTCCAGGCTATGCACTGAATTGGCTAGATTCTTCCTGGTCTCTTCTTCATTAGGAAGTGCAATTATGTTGGCCTGTAAGACGATCGTTTAGGGTCTTGATAACATTGATCTGAACTTCCCTTGGCAGGGAATAAGGACAGTATTAGATAAAAGAGAGGTGCAGTTTTAGTTTAGAAAACTTTTATGAAATTAAAGGGGAAATAAAAGAAGGCTATCAAATTGAGTATTGTCTATCAGACATCAAGATGCTATCTATCACTTGACCCACTGGCCACAGGGACATTGCAGTCTCTCTTCTCTGGAGTAGAATTGGCACTGGTAAGCGATTGTATGGTTAAGGATCTTCCCTCTCATGTGCAATGTGCAATCTCATTGTAAGTGACACTGGCTTCAGTGAGCCAGGGAAGTCACTCTGCAGTGGGCATTGTGATGCACACTGGTACTTGGAGATGGTAGCAGAAAGATCAGAAGTTCATCTTTACATAACATAGTGAGGTTGAGCCCATCCTGAGCTGCACAAGTCCCCATCTCACAGAATGAAGAATGAATGAATGATGTCTTCATGCTGGCTCAGTGCTCTTTCTGCTTGTGTGGGTAGACAGGAAGGACCCTAGTGAATGAGAGAGCTCTAGGTAAGAAGGAACCCAGCTCTCTGAGTTATGTTAGAGAGCAGAGCCTTTGGCCAACTAGGAATACTCACCATGAAGAGTTATAGGGGAAAAATAAAATGCTGTTTTATTTGAGACTTTAGAAACTTGAAGCTCTACCCTGTTAGTGCAGGTGTGGGTGAGAAAGCCCCCAAATTGTGAGCATGGGAGAGCTATCCATATTTCACATCTGGCTGACCAACCCCACAGCTGTCCAGGCTCAGACCCAAGGCTATGACTTGGCCTGCCCCAGCATCCACCCATCTATAATCTGCAGGAGCATGTTAAGGGGCCTGACCTGCAGACCCAAAGCTGCAGGAACTCCATGACACAGGGCAACAGTTGGATGTTACAGGAAGAGTCCTACTGAGGACCCAGCATCCATAGTGTAGTAGAAACCAGAGGCCTCAAACCAGACCAATGACTCTGACTGAACACTTGCAAGTAAAGATATATGGCCAAAAGTGTTCACAGGGTTACTCACTGTGTCACACTGCAGCATCCCTTTTCTTCTTTTCTCCCCTCCCTTTAAATTTGTTTTTGGGGGTATGCCTGGGTAGAGCGTACATGTGAAGGGACAGAAAATGAGTGGGTTCAAGACACATGATATAAAAGACACATAGAATAAAAAAAAAAGAAAAGGAAACAAACCTGAGGCTCATTTGTTATAGCAGCTAGCATTCCCCTAGTGAGCACAGTCGTCCTTTTCTGTGAAAATCCGCATGATCTTTTCATGGAGAGATCATTACTAGTTTTGAATGGAGGAGTTGATTCATTTTATTTAACTGCTCACATTTACAAATAGGGCAATGCTATGCACTCTGTGGAATACTCTACCCTGTTAGTGCAGGGTAGAGTATTCTCATAGTAAATGAGATCTTATGGTACCTCATTGATGGAACATTACAAAGTCCCCATTCTGAGTACTCTGGACACCTCATCTGGCTGGATCAACCTGGTAACCCATGAACTGAATTCTCTTAGTGTCCCATTTCTTTCAGATAGGTTAAGAACTTACCAGATGTTACACTAGTCACAGACCCCTGCAGCCTGACTTCTTAGGATGGACGGCTGTCACTAAGCTACTCTGAGTAGAACCCTATAGGATACTCAGCACAGAGCCTGGCACACAGAAAGCGCATCACACACATGAATTTTATTTTCCTTCCTGGCCGAGGAAAAGAGGAATATGAAACAAACACAGAAAAATAAACAAAATAAAGATGTCTGTGAAGTGTTCATGATATTGATGTACAGGATGAAAATTGACCCAGAGGCTGGCCTTACTTCAGGAAGAATGGGACGGCTGCATCCCATACATCTTTATCATCTCATTCAATCTAGCACACATTCCTTGAGGCAAACTAGTCTAAGTGTCTCACTTGAGATGTAGCTGAAAAGCAAGATGGCCTTTTCAGTTTCGGTCGTGCAGCACTTTACATACCTGAAGGACTTTCAAAAAATTACAGAGCCATAATGAGAATGCACGGCTTTCTCCCCAGTCATATCAGATACTATTAGATCGTCTCCGGAACCAAGCTCGAAGCGCTCTTTAAAAGAAGGAGCGGCAATTTCCCCCATCCTAATTGCTACACCGAGAGCAATTTGTCTTGGGAGCTGCACAACCACTTTCTTCGTTCACCTGAAGTTTCATCAAAGCCATATGCTTAATCAATGTTTGCTCATGTTTATGGTCTAGTGCTTGCTGACAGCAGGTGCAAAAAAGAGTAAGTCCCCATCTGCATACAAGTCCCCTTAAATTCCCCGGCATGCTGTTTCTGCTGTCGTTTCAGTAGACAGGTGATTTTTCATGGCACCTTCATGAGCTGCTCTCACCTCCATAGCTGGCTCCATTTCCCTACCTGCTGTGTCTGGAAGATGTGGTCTTATTTGTGCCACGTAAGTAGTGTGCAGACTCTCTCCTTGCTCATCGACTCATCTTAGTACTTGATGTCAACAGGAAACTGACGCTCTCTGCCAAGTCATTTAGAAGCTGTTGCTAGCATGTCAGGGAAGCCAGGCCAAAAGTGAACTGTGGGGTTGTGCCTTTTTGGACATCAGCAGAGACCTTAAAATAGCTTTAGTGACCCTGGGATCTAAAGAGTTTAACTTCGGGAAGGTCATTAACCTTAATGATAATCACCCACCTAACCAGCCATCAAGGCCCTGGAAAACTGCATTAAGTCCTACCTCCTCACATTATTTGTTCCCAGAAGTGAGGGAGGCAACTCAGCTAACTGCTACTCATTATAAAGGTGGCTTGCAAACCAAGGGCACAGTGTAGTGCTCAGGGGCAGGCACTATTTCTCTTTGATTTCTTCATTGCATTTGGTCATAGATTCCTTAAGGCAAAGGAGACAGTCTGCCATCCATGAACGCTGAGGGGAAGAAGAATGAATGCCTAGCCTCTTAGAAAGACTTCTATTGATGCTGGGGGTTGTCTGTGTCT
Source organism: Cricetulus griseus (assembly GCF_003668045.3). NCBI lineage: Eukaryota > Metazoa > Chordata > Mammalia > Rodentia > Cricetidae > Cricetulus > Cricetulus griseus. The sequence continues at coordinate 321,727,517 of NC_048595.1, read as the reverse complement.
GTGTTGATTCCCATCCTGCCGTCAAACACATCCACTGCAAGTCATGCACGAGTTTTGAGTGTTATATGAAGTTGAGCCATTATTTTACTGTGTAGAACTCTTAAAATTTTAGTAGTGCCATGTCTTGACAGCAGGCTTCTTTTAATCTCAGGGAGCCACCATAAAGGCAGCAGAAGTAAGGCACAATATTAAACGCCTGTTTTGTATGCTCGTTCTTAAGATGTGGAAAACACACACTGCGTGGAACAGAGGCAGCCACAGACTGACTCCCTGAAGACATGGCGTACATTTTAAGATCTAACCAAGCCATGACTATGCCAATGTTTCTTTGCCACTTTGGTTTTCTGTTCCATCACAGGCTCTAAAACACTACATGAATAGATTTCTCAATCAGCTCTAGAAGGTACTCAAGAAAGAGAAAGGGGGAGAGGGCAGAAATCAAGCCCTTCAGGGAGTTTGAAGGCCAGACATCTAAAACAAGAAAAGGAGAATTAGAGAAAAATCACAGGAGAAAGAGAAACCTCAACATAAGGTACATGAAAACTAATAGAAATTCAAGATCTATTGTGTTGGCAAATCAAAGCCCAGACCCACCATACTAGAGAGTGCTAGCTATCACCAGGGTAGCCACACACATGAGAGGGGAACACACATTGCTTCTTTATGGTGCTTTAGTCAGCTTCCGAACAAAGCCCAGACAAACTGATCAGAGCAGAGGCATTTACCTATAAGGCAGAGGCAGTGGTTATACTGGCTTTATAGCAGGCGTTCTAGGGAGCTTAGCAACTAGAGATTTAGAGAGTGGACTGCCCACTTCCTAGAGGAGCCCTTTCACCTAGACAGGCTCCACATCTAATTGACAGTCTTTTCATGGGAAGAGTCCTCTGCCTGTGCTTCAAAGAGGGAGCCTTGCTGTTTACCTGGCAGGAGATCCAGAAACCTGTTCCTCAGCTTTAATTTAAGCGCAAGGCTGGCAGAGAATCGGGATCATGGCGTGATGGTAGAAAGTCATGGTAGAGAGACTTGGCAAGAGACATTGCACAGATTTGTCTAGACTCTATTTAGAGACCTGCACGAGATGGAGGGTGATAGATTGCCAGTGCTGTGTCTAGCTACCAGGAATCTGTATTTGCCTCCAAACCAGAACACTTAAAACAACGATCAAAATGCACCAAACTGTCCCCTTGGTGAGTCTCTGTCTCTGTCTGTCTCTCCCCCCTCCTCTCTCTCCCTCTCACACACACACACACATCGAAAAGTGGAAACATGGCTTCAGAGTCAGACTTCTGACTTTGGTTAAGAAAACCTGTCTCTTGTTTAGATAGGACAAAGGCTTATAGTTCCTGCTAGTTTACAGTCAGTAGAAAAATCTTTCTCTCAATTCTTAACAAGCAGATGGTATGGACAGAGATAATCATCGTGAACAAGTGTGATTAAACGAATGATTCAACCTGCAATTACCATAGTGTCTATCAACATCGATACATCCATGGTTAGGTATCTCATTTTTCAACTATGTGATTATCCATGTCAATAACCGCTATATGGAAATTCAACTGCAGTTTCCAGTAGAAAGCAGAAAAGTGGAACAGTTTGGCTGTTAATTGAATATTTGTGTAAGCTGAATAATTATGGTTGTTAGGAAATAATTACTACAATGAAATACATGATAAAATCTGAGCTATGGAAGGACAAATGCAGCCAGTCCTCACTAGAGAATTGGCAGGTATGTCTTGACTATCTTGAGTGACAGTGTAGTTTCTTATATGTTGGTTACCTCATTGAAACATAACACCTCATAACTGCTTATGGCATATGAGGTTGTTTTCCCCCTTTTGTTTTTTCAGAGAGAGTCCTACAACTCAATAATTAGGCAGGTATGGAACATTATCTCCATGAGATCTAAGGCATCCAGCCCTTCCTGAACCCCATTAAAGAAGTATCTGGACTGATAAAGTTTAGGCAGAGGAGATTTCAAACTCAACTTGAGCCTAGGCTTAGTTTCTTTGACTTGAACAGTCATACAATAGTTTCTTCATTAGATTTTGTATACCATCTACAGCAAAGCATCTGCCACACTTCTCACTTGCAAGATGACACCAAAATTAAATGAACATTGAGCTCACTAATTTATTCTAAATATATGCAAATTTCTCAGTATGGTTGTAGACTTAACCCTTGGCTTCTGAAGGTGCTTTGAAGTTTTGCTTTATATATTTTAGAAGTATGTTATTGTTTAGAAGTATGCACAAAGATTTAGTGACCTGTGCCTCTAGATCAGCGATTCTCAACTTGTGGGTCATGACCCCTGTGGGTAGAGGCCACCCAAGACCATTGGAAAACACAGATATTTACAATATGATTCATAACAGTAGCATGAAGAACTGCATTAAAGGGTCGCAGCCTTAGGAAGGATGAGAACAACTGCTCTAGATTGAACTCCACAAGTGTGTCTTGGTCCCTTCCTGCTCTCCTTAGGATAGCAGGATGGCTGTCTCAGGAAGGAGATGGACACTTCCCCTTCCCCAGGTCTTTTGAGCACCAATGAACCATGGAAGAGCATGCCCTGGTTAGCTGGAATGTCCCATAAGTGCTCTGGAATATTTCAAGATGCCCCTCCACCCTTTTCTTGTCAGAGGCACAGGACCATTCTTCTCCAATGTTCACTGTGGAATGTAGTCAGCTTCCCAGGGTAAAACTAGGCACGGGGTGTGTCCACATCTTGGTCCCCGGGAGTTGATTTCAGTCCTCGGGCTTGCCTATGCCATGCCTATTACAGGTTGTCCTGTGGTACTGCTGGTTCTGGAGCAGGTCTGCTCTTAGCCTGCTCTGGAAAGCTAATGGTGCAGGCAGAGATTAGAATTTCCTTTTGCTTCTGCCAAACTGGGCATTTTGTCATTTATAAAGTATTTCTTTTTAATTTCTGATAGTTCCTTTGCGTTGAACTTTCTTTATATTGTGTTTAAGTAGTCACAGCCCTTTCATTCTGGTTAGTATATATTTTCCCAGTGTTTCGCTCTGGACTTCCTTATACTTTGGATGTTTGTTCCTATCACAAGAATTTGCTTTGTTTTATGTTATAAACCTGTCTTATGGTCTTTGAATTTTAATTAAAACATTTGGTTCACTTTATGGAGTTGCTGATGTTTGAGACTTGCTATCTTTGGGTGAAAAATAGCTTTTAACTCTTCTATTCCTAACTCAGAAATTAATTTGTTGGATATTCTGATTGTTCATTTCTATTTAGAAAACCACTCCAAAACATAATGACTTAAAATTAGCAGTTTGGTGATGATTTAGTAAGTCAGGAACTCAAGAAGAACTTGGAGAGGTAGCTGATTTCCCTCCTGCAAGGCCAGCATCTAAGATGGTTTCTTTACTCATGTATCTGGATGCTGGTACTTTTTGGTCGGCTGGTTTCTCCCCTTCCTCACTCTTTCTCTCTCTTCTTCCCTCTATTTCTCCCCTCCCCCCAAACCCTCAAATAGTGTTTTGTTCTATAGATCCTGCTTGGCCTGTGTACCTTACTGTGTAGCTGTTGGGGACATAAATAGCCTATGTGGTATATATGAGGGTTACTTTCTAAGAGGCAGAAATGATAAATACAAGACTAGATCATGGCTATTCTAGAATTGACACAAAAACACTCTGTCATATTCCACCAACCAAAGCAGTCACAAGGCCTCCTAGGTTCAAAGGAGTGAGGAAATAGATTCTGTTCCATGTCAGCAAAGAGTCAAGGCCACAAAATAAAAACATGTTGCATAAAATGTGTGGGAAGATACAGATTGCTGTGGCCATCTCTAAGAAATACAATCTGCTACACACACACACACACACACACACACACACACACACACACACACACACACACACGGTGGGGAGGGAGGGGGGACTTCCTCATTGTGTTTTCTTTTCTTGCCCATTTGTTTTGTTTGATTGCTAAGAAATGAAAATATGTATATTGGATTATCAAGTTTCATAGAAAACATTACTTTTGCCTATTTCTGATTGATGATAAGATCCAGGAACTTTATGAATGCCTCCATTCTCACAGACCTACAATTTTTCATATATTTTAATTTTACATATAATTCAAAACATATCATAAATAATCATTACCAAAGATTTGTACAGTTCATTAAGTTTCTTTTTTTTTACACTACTTTGCTTGCTTTTCATTCCTTCTATGTCTTCAATCTCTCTTCTAAGATAGTTTTCACTTTGTGTCCTTTGACATTTCCTATGACATGTCTGCTTATAACAAAATCTGCTATTCCAAAAATATATGTATCTGTTTCATTCTTCTGAATGTAGATTTCTATTTTGCAGATATTTCACTTGAAGCAATTTTCTACTTTACTTACATTTTCTGTATTGTGTATCTAATAGTCTCTTTTTTGAGGAACTAGCCTTTGCAGTGTTTATGCTTGCCTTTTTTCTAGGTAGCTTATTTGTTCTCAGTTTTATTACATCACCTTGTGACTTTTTACTATTTTTTTTTGCATGGCATGCCTCAGCATCTTGTAGAAGATGGCTAGCTTTTTTATATCCTAAATAGGCTTGCTTCTAATTTGTTTCTCTTTACATTTTCAGTCTATGTTTCTGGCTTTTTTTCCATCTACCTGTCACATTTTAATATAGAAATCATGTGACATATAAGAATTCTAAGCTTATTTCTGGTAGTCAACAAAGTGATTTTGGCTATCCTAATGATCCTAACACAGACTGAAATTCAAGTTAGTTCAAGAGCGTGCCACATTATTGCAGCTCACATTTGTTCCTGAAGGGTAACCTTGGGCATTGCAGGCACAGCTGTGGATGTTTATCAGCACTCCTCTGTCATAGTGGGTCCTGCAGTCCTAACTTTTATTCCTCTGATGAAGTTGACTGCTTAGCTCTCAGTTACTTGGATGCTTTGGATCTCACTGTTTGTGTCCCTAGACGGAAAAGAGATAGAGACTGGCTCCACTCATCTATCTCTCTGCTGTGTGCCTTTGTCTCCAAATTCCTCTCTTTTTAGTTCCCTTGTTTTCAGTGTTCCTCGGGAGGAGGGACTTATGTATCACCATGGCCATAATTAACAGAAGAATCCTGTTCTCAAAACACTTAAATTATAATGTAAAATTTGAATTCTGCTTTCTCCTCACTCAAATTTATTAAAAAAGAAAGCTAATGATAATAATGTTCATTTCATGTCTCCAGGTTCAACTTAAAACAAAAAGAAATTGAATGTAATCAAAATTTGTTAAATGGGGACCTGGCTCCTTGTAGTCCCTACAGCATCCTCAGTCACTCATGTAACACCTTCCAACTTAGGTGACAAAAACATTGGAATGGACATTTGTGATTGCATAGAGTATAAAATCAGTCAAGCAATGAAAATTAAATTCAGTATTGCAAGTAGAGAGACTATGGTGGGTAATGTATATGGTGTTTATGGCCAAATGAATATCCGGATCCGAGGAGCATACTTCATCTCTACATACTTTACAACTACCTCTTGGCTATCAGACAGTGAGATAGCTATGCATGAACGCAAAGCTGAGAAATCCATAGCCTTCAGTCAGTGGAAAATTTTTTCAGAAATTTGTCATCCTACCTGATACCAAGATATAATTACAAAATGTATAATTACAATGTATTATAAAACCTCCATACTGGGGGAGATGCAAGTGTGATGCTGAGAAATATGCAGATGACATGATGAGACAGAAAGAAAATATACTGAAAGATTCATGAGTACTTGAACATTTGGGATATGATGAGGAGACATCTAGAACCAACGTCTAAAGAGCAGGTTGGTTGGTAAAGATGCAGGCACAGACGGACTTCCACCTGAAAAACTAAATCAAGAAAAAAAAAAGCTAAGTCTAAAAAGTAACACAGTTAAAAGTTAGTGGGAAGAATTGGGCTAGAATATCCTTGTAATCTTGAATAATGAGTCCTAACAGGACTCAAAAACACACAAAAACCAAAACACAAAGTTAATAGATTTGACTGTGTCAATGCTAAGTATTCTGACCAGCAAAACGAATCAGGGATAAAGTTACCAGATGAGAAACTTTTGGGGAAAGATGTCAATAACATTTTCTAAAGGCAGAGAATAACCCAGCACACACAAGTAGTGTCTCATTCTGACCTCTGCTCAAATAGTACCAGCTGCAAAGGACTTCCTGTCCAAAATACCACCCAAGTTTTATTCTTGGTAGTTTAATTTTTCTTCTAACATCTACCAGAACATATCATTCATGAGATGATTGTTTGTTCATTTTTCTTTCTCCCATTAAGTTGCAAGCTCTACAAGAGAATTTTTTTCCTGTTTCATTCATTTTACTACCTTAGCATATGTGTGGTGTCTGACATATAGTGAACAATCAATGAAATCTATTAGATGAGTGAATGAGCAAACTCCTGAGAATGAACCTGGGTAAGAAAAGAATACTGTGGGAAAACATCAAGGCATATATGTAGGTACTTCCTAAACTGAGTTTGAATTTATGATTGCTTGAGGGGAAGATGGGAAATAGATCTTTAAAGATGAAGTTTGTGGTTTGGATCTGAAATGTTCCCTCAAAGACCCATGTATTGAAGCTCGTTTCCCTGTGTAGCAGTGACCAGAGAAAGGGCCTGTGAAATGATTGAGTCATGAGTGTTCACACATTGAAGCTTCATCATGGAAAGGACTATTGATGTTGTCTCTCCTCTTGACTGACACAATGGAACCAGTCAAACTTGCACTGAGCTCCACCCCCCCCCCCATCATGGTCAGAATCATGCTCACCCTATTAGTTGTTTTTCTCAGGTGTTTGTCACAGCAACAGAAAGCTAACATACCCTATACCTGTGTTCTTCATTCCAAGCATAAAAGTGAGCATAACAAATTAAGTATCCGTATAAATTGAAATCACAGAGAGAAAAGATATTTATTGAAGGGGTATTCTCATTAAGAGAGTCATCAGTGTTAGGTAAGAACATAGAGGAGTCAGGGCAGAGTGAAAAACTGATTGTATCTACCAGGAGGCCATCTTGTTGGCTTATTTTATAGCTTCAGACAAGATCTGTACATTTCTTGTTGTTCTTTTCTAACTTGTGAAAAGTAAAAATGGTTTTCAGCCATCTCACTGTCTCACTAGTTCAATAACATCCTTGAACTATACATTAAGTGGAAATAGAAGTTAGTAATTAGCTGCAAATTACTTTGATTTAGAAAGAAATGTTCGTGCTTAGGTTATCATTACCTGCAGTGAGGATTCTATTTCTCTTGTGGGGGGATTCAATCTCTAATTGAAAAGTATAGGCATTGTATAAAAGAAGTGTATGCTGTAGAAAGCCTCAGCAACCACCATGGCAATGAGCAGAGAGACAGTTGACTTTCAATGGCAGCAGCAGTGTCCTCACTAGCACAGGTCTGAACTTACCCAGAAGAGAACCTGGTCATGTAGCCAGGTCTGGTGCAATGTATGATCTGTGGCCAACTTGGCGTCCATCGTTTTTCCTAGGGAGTCATTAACATCAGAAAGCTGAGCTAAGAGGTCAACCTTCCAGCTGCCTTTTCCAGGTCCCAGTCACATCCTGTATAATTTCTATTCTGATTCAAAGGATGGGGGAAAGCATTAACAAGAAAAAAACAAAACAAAACAGAACATTAAGTTTGCTAAAACCATGAGCACATGCCATCAAAAATAGAGCATTTTGTTTACCAAATTGTCTGATGACTGTCTTAGGACATGGGGATTATGGATGATAAATTGTGCTACATTTCCTAAATTATCAAAAAGGAAGGCTTATTGTGAGAGGGGAAAAAAATAGAACTTTTGTGGGGATAGGGTCAGCCAGACACGTTTTTTTAAATTTTTTTTTTATTAGTTCAAATTAGGAACAAACTTGTTTCATATATCAATCCCTTCTCCCTCTCCCTCTCCTTCCCCACACCCACCATCCCCCACCCCGACCTACCCCCCACCCCATCCACCCTCCACTCCCAGGCAGGGTAGGGCCCTCAACGTGGGCTCCCCCAAAGTCCACCACTTCATCCTGGGCCAAGCCTAGGCCCTTCCCCATGTGTCCAGGCCAAGAGTGCATCCCTTCACGTGGGATGCAGCCCGACACTTTTCACAGCACTTTATAAGACCTCAGATTTGGAGGGCAGCCCTTCAGGAAGAAGAGGCAGGGCGTTCAGATGGATGGCTCTTCAGAACTGGCACAGAAGCTCCTCTCTGAGATACGTTTTGAAAACATCCCCTAAGCAGAGCATCCCCCCCTCTCCCCAAGCTCCTCAGTAGGCAGGCTTTCATGCAGAGGAGGGATTGAAGTGTGAGAATGAGCCAATCTGTCAGTCACTGTGGGGACTGCAGCTCTTCTCTCGTTCTACTGCTCTTCATCTTCGAGCTCACTCTGCTGCCTTTGATTCTCAGCATCCCATGACTTGCACAGACACAGCTTGCCAACTGGCACTAGACTAACAGCAAACTCAGTATTGACATCATCTGGCCAAGCACAGAGCCAACAAAATGAATCTGCCTGATATATGTACGTCCTGACTTACTTTGGGATACCATTCCTCAGCTCATAGAAGGCCACTGGTGCTTTTTCCATATCATGTCCCCAAAATACACACCACTGGCAAGTGTTACCAGTGGTAAGGAAGGCAAGAAAACTTGACATGTCAAATGTACTTGAAGCTGAGGGAGGAAGGTTATGCATCCCATGTTATATTATATTATATTATATTATATTATATTATACCTTTAGAGTATTATACCTTTAGAATTTCCACTTTAGACCACGTGACTTCACCTGGTTATAATTTGTATTTTACTAGAAGAGTCTGTGGCATGGTCTCAGACCTCTTAGGAGACATTACCTCATCAATCCTCTCATGGTCCTCTGGGAGAGAGGGATTGATCTTGTTAGGGAAGAGAACGTGAAAACTAAGCTTCTTGGAGCTCAACTGAGAGATGTGGACCCAAGTTCATAAAAGGACATGGCAGGGCTCTGGATTCCTTGGCCAAGACTCCTGCACCTAGAAAACTACATGGAGGCAGAGCCTCCCTGCCTGTGCAGCCCTGTTTGTCCCACACAGAGGATCCAAGGCACCTCCTGGTATGGGCTCTAGGTTCTTCTTAATACTCTACAGCAGTAGTTCTGAACCTGTGGGTTGTGAACCCTACTGGGGTCAATGACTCTTTCATAGGGGTCACATATCAGATATCCTACATGTCAAATATTTATATTACAATTCACAACAGTAGAAGTTTGGCGGGGAAGATGGGGATGACAAGCTCACCTAGTTCCTAGCCTCTGGTAAAATTGAGCAGGGCATGGGGCTGGGTCAAGTCTGCTGGAACCAGCTTCTCCCCTGTCCTAGGATTCTCTGCCCAAGCTTAAGGACCTGACATTTCTCAAGAACCAGCTGGAGTGCCTACAGCAGCGTGTGGAGGATGAAGTCAGCAGTGATGATCTATCTGCAGCATTACATGGGCCCCAGCACCTATCAGGTGCTGAGCAATCTCAAGATTGGAAGCACGGCTCTATTTTACTGCCTCTGCCTAGGGCATCCCCTCTCTGCACGTCAGGGGTTGGCACTGCTGCTGCTGCTGGCTGCAGGAGCCTGCTATGCATCAGGTGGCTTTCAGGAACCTGTGAACGACCTTCCTGGGCCCCTGTCAGCAGCCTATCACTCCACTGGGACTTCTGCTCCTCATCTCATATTGCTTCATCTCTGGCTTGTCATCGGTGTACACTGAGCTAATCATGAAATGACATCGGCTGCCCTTGGCTCGCCAGAACCTCTTCCTCTACACTTTTGCAGCGATCCTGAACCTCGGACTGTATGCTGGCAGTGGTCCAGGCCCAGGCTTCCTGGAGGGTTTCTCTGGATGGGCAGTGCTTGTGGTGCCGAACCAGGCAGTAAATGGACTGCTTGTGTCAGCTGTCATGAAGCATGGCAGCAGCATCACATGCCTCTTCATTGTGTCTGCTCCTTGGAGGTCAATGCTGTGATTTCAGCAGTGCTGCTCCAGCTCCGGCTTACAGCCGTCTTCTTCCTGGCCCCATGCTCATTGGCCTGGCTGTGTGCTTGTACCTTGGTAGCCCCTAAGGCCTTGGCCACCCCCACTCTCACTTGTGGCTGTATAGATTAGATGCAACCTCCAGAGCCACCTCCCATCTCACCACCCACCCCACCCCAGCAGCCCTGTAACAAGTGCCTTGTAAGAAAAGCTAAGGTGGTCGAGTTAGCCTTTGGATGTTCAGGTGGGTGAGCGTTACCACTAGGAGGCATACAGAGTGGACTTGGTTAAGGAAACACCTAACTGTATCCCTATATTCCTTCATACTAAAGAACTGGGAACCCCAAACTCAGGCTTAGGCAGCCTGTCCTTGAGGACCCTGCCTTGTCCTGCATGAACATGGCTACTTCAAGTGAAGTTTTGTTCTTGCCTGCAGTGGTCACTCCTGAAGACCCCTTGCCCTGGAGCTTCATGCTGTCTGCTCTGCACAGCATGATTTCCATATAAGGGATAATTAGTTTACCCACTCCACAGTGCTGTTCCTCTTACCCAGCCATTCTAGAAAGGTCAGAGGGGGGCTGGAGCTTGACTCATCTCAGGGAACACTGCCCCTGGACCCTGGCTTAAGTCTACACTCCTGACCCCTGTGCTAACTCAAGGGCCCTGTTGTAGCCCACTTCACCTCTAAGGAACTTAGGAGGTACTGTTTTTCCCACTCTTGCCCCCACCTAGTGGTGTCCCAGCTCCCAGCAGCCAGGGAAGGCTCTGCAGAGTAACCAGGGACCAGGTACAGAACACATTTATAGCTAATCAGTGTCTGACTACTTAAGCAATAAAGTCTTAATAAAGTGTTCAGTGTATAGGGTGCTTCCTACAACCATACACACACACACACACACACACACACACACACAATTCCCAACAGTAGAAAAATTACAGTTATGAAGTAGCAATGAAAATAATTTTATGGTTGGGGTCATCACCACATGAAGAACCTTATGAAATGGTCACAGCATGAGGAAGGTTGAGAACCACTGGTCTATAGTTTACCCAACTCCCCATTGTATTTTGAATTTATCCTAAATGCACAACCTATTTCATTTAGTTCCATAAACATGTTTGTAGCATTTAGTCTCTTTGTCCAAATTACATTTTTTGGTTTTTTTTACAAATTTTTTTAAAGATGTATTTATTTTATGTATATGAGTGCTCTAGCCTCATGTGCACCTTTATGCCAGCAGAAGGCATCAGATCTCACTAGAGATGTTTGGGAGCCCACCATGTAGTTGCTGGGAATTGAACTGAGGACCTCTGGAAGAGCAGTCAGTGCTCTTAAACACTGAGCCATCTCTCCAATTCCCAAATTACAAAATTTTAAAACAAGTTCACTGTTGGCAATTTGCGCCATCTAGTTGTCCAGCTTGCTTCTTCTCTCTGTGACCAGGGGAAAAGACCTGGTGAATGGCTTTTGAATTTCAATGGTGATGAGCTCCTTCTAAATGAAGAATTAAAGGAAGGCAGAGGAAAGGGAACTGGCTTCAAACTTAGAGAAGATGTGTTCCTTGGGATTGAAGAAAGTTTCATAACAAATGACTGAAAAATTGCTCTGTGTAGTCAAAACAGAGGTACCACTGAGATACAAACAGGAAATGAAGCACTTCGCATGGTTATTGGTTCAAAGACATAGCACAAGCAGCCTAGCAGCACTGCAGGTGAGGGAACTGGGGTGCAGAGAGATGAAGGAACTCTCGCCACATAGTAGAATATATCTGAGCCAACTGCTAGCCTATGCAGTATACTGTCAGCTCTAAGTATGTCCTTAAACATAAATCTGATGGGACTTCACACCACTCACCTATGATTTCTCAGAATCCAGAAAACATCTCAGCCAGTTTCATAGAGCTGTTAAATCAGGGACAATGTGCCGGGGCATTTTTGCATGGCCATGGTGGTATCAGCTCAAGCCAGGTTATTCCTTAGTATAGATAAGTGAGCAAATCTCATGGGAAGACAAAAGCCCTAATCATGCAGAGCACCTAAGTAGAAATCAATTTGTTCCAGCAGCTACTTCGAGCTGCCTCGACCTCAGAGTATACGGATAATCCTCATGCAGGCCTGCTCTTCAGGGCTCAGCTTTGGAAAAACTGGGTAGGATAGAACCAAGTCCTTGTCACTAGGCAGGCAGCTTGAATGCTGCTTATCAACAAGGGGGGGGGAGGAGGGACTGTGCCCTTCACCAAGACAAGCTTTGAACATGAGTGCACTGCACCTGGAGCTCAAGGTCATCCCTGTCTCTGTATGACTTTCCGACACCTTCCTTGGGTTGTATCTATGATAACTAAAAAAAAAAAAAGAAAGCTGAAGTGAACTTGAGTGGTCAGATGCTCCCTTCCCCCCACACTTCCAACAGTTTGAATCAAGTTAACATACTTTGTGGTCACTGAATAATAGAAATGCTAGCTTTGACACAGTAAATTCGTTCAGGGGTAGGCTTCCCAGAAATGTCTGTCTTATTGAGATGGTTAAATCAGTTTTTGCCCATTGTCACTTAAACATTCTTCTCCTCCACTTCTGTCTTTTAAACCATCTTTTCTTCTTCACTCTACCTCCCTCCTCCCCTCCCTCTTTCCCTTATCTCCCTTCTCCCTCCTTCCTTCCCTCTCCAATTCTCTCTCTCTTTCCTTTCTCCATTTCCTTTTCTTTCCCCTCATCTTCTCTCCTGTGTCCTAGCCCTGCCAGTGACCATCACATTGCTTGATTCTGTCACTGGCAGGGCTGAGTGCAGCTCATGGCCCCCACATGCGTGTAGTCCTGGAGATGTTCTTTAACAGACAATGATCCTTTACCCAAACAGAGGGACTATCTGAGGCTATTTTACTACCTTCCTGTTGCTGCTACAAAAAATTGCCAGAGGATGTGAGGACCATCTACCAGTGACATTTGTCACTGTAAGCTCCTCAAGACACAGGAGTGGCCAGTTCCCTCTCCTGAGGACCGCCAACCACCAGGTTCCACCCATAGAAGTGCCCTCACAGCCTAATCTAGCCCCAATCCTATAGAGTAGAAAGTCTAAGCTCAGGACTTGAAATCCCACCAATCCCTGAACATACCCCAAACTCTGTACTTGAAATCCCACCAATCCCCACCCTGGAAATCTCCACCTAGAAAAGTCTGCCCCACAACAAACACTGTATAAATCCTGTCTTCTGCTCAGTTCTCTGCTGCTTCTCACCTGAGCAGAGGCAGCCATCCTCCAGGTTTTTCTTTCCCAATAAATCCCATGTGTGAGGTTTGTTGTGCACTGTGACTTTGGGGTATTCCTTGGCTCTCAACTGCCAAGATGCCTTTCCCTTCAGAGCTGTGACACTCATAGTCACTCCATTGATTATCAAGATTGATCTAGCCAAGGCTGCTGGTGAGGCAGTTCCTTCCTCACCACTTCATGTGTGTCCCTCCCAATGCCACACTGGGACCAAGAGGCTGACATTCCTGATCAAAGAGGTTGTTCTTCATTTAGGGCTTGTGAAAAAGCTGTATTCTCCTTCTAGAACCTCCAAGAAAGCTCTAGGAGCCAATCTGTGGGAGAACGTAGAATAGCCAAGCTCCCATGGACTGACACCCCTAAAAGCAATCTGTATTTCCAAAAGAGAGTGAGAGCAACAGCAATGGGGAAGGAGTGAGGAAGAATTGTCATAAATTTGATGATTCAAAGCAACAAAACACCTTGTTTTTCAGTGCTAAAGGCTGAACTTAAGACTTGGTGCATGCTAGGCAACCACGGTCCCACTGAGCTATGTCCCCAGGTCCCTTTTCACTCTTTCAGACAGTCTCACAATGTTGCTTAGACTTGTCTCAAATTCATTCTGTAGTCCAGACTGACCTTGAATTTACCATTCTTCTACCTCAGCCTTCATGGTAGCTGGGACTACAGCCCTGGGTCAGTAGGCCCAGCTCAGAAACATTATTGCTGGAAGTTAAAATCCTAAAAGTAAAGGTGCAGTTTCATCCACACAATATGTCTCCTCACCATTTCTAGCCTCCAGGGCTGCCTGCACTCCTTGCCTCACCCTCCCTTCATCATGTTTAGAAGCAGTTCATTGAGGCATAGTCAGACCTTTCTCTTTCTCCTTTGCTTCCATTGCCACACCTCCTTTGAGTCTGCCCTCCTGCCTTCTCATAAGGACCCTTGCTATTGCATTGGGGCCCCTGGATAATCCAGAATGAGCTCGGTCTTCAACTCCCTAAATCACATTTGGGAAGTCCACGTGGACATCTTTCGGCATGAACTTTTCTTTCCACCACAGCGAGAAGCCATTGATTCCAGAAACAAGTTACGGGTTAGAGCTTCATTCTGAGAATAGTCAGCCATAGGCCCAAGGATGAGCTATATTCTAAAACAATGCATAAGACCTGGGGAAGGCCTTGCAATGAGACAGGATGACAGAAACTTCTAGTGAACTTTCCTGCAACAATGATTGAATGTGGGGAAGGCTGGGTCAGTAGCACGGTCAAGCCACACTCCTGGCTAGGGGTCCAGCTTGGGCATTCGCCTGCCTGTGGGTGACTGTGTTTAATCGTAAGCAAGCCTCTGTTTGCTTAGTCATAAAATGGGAATACTGAGCCATAGAATCAAATAAAGTCATGCATATGATATACTTACCTGGCTCATAGCTGATGGTTCAGCCAAGTTAATTCTTTCACTGCCTTCCTTAGTGGTTAGACTAAAGGTCAAGAAAGTAATTACAGTGTGGTCAAAGTAATTAGGTTAAGAGTAATTAAGCAGGTGTTGGGCAATGGGAACCTGATCTAAACTCAGAGGATATACCCAAACAGTTCAATGTGAAAAAAGGAAAATTGACTTTTTCTCTTCTGGCTTTAGCCTAATTGCATTTTATGTCTCTAAATTGAATAAAGTGTGTAGAAGACCCAAGCTATTGCATGCCTGTGGTTGGAGAATTGTAGGAAGCATACGGCATTTTCTGTCATTCCAAATCACGAAACACATGAACTAAGTGAGGGTTCAGAGCAGCCACCCAGCAGAGGCCATCACCCTTTTCCTGCGTTTACTCAAGCTCTTTCTGTAAATGAAACAGAGAGCTTCAGTGTTGGCCAGTTCTTGTTACAAATCTCTTGTTTGTAACCAGAAAGCAGTTCCCTAAAGTTTTTATCTTTAAAGAAAGTTTTTTTTTTAACTTAAATATTTTAAAATCTATTTGTTTAATAATGTGTACATGGGGGGGGGGCTGTGGAGTATGTACAAGTGAGTGCAGGTGCCCATGGAGGCCAGGAGAGGGCAGCAGATTTCCTGGAGCTTGAGTTGCAAGTGTTTGTGAGGGGCCTGATAAGAATGCCGAAACAGAACTCAGGTCCTCTGGAAGAGCACCATGTGCTCTAACCACTGAGCAATCTCTCCAGGCCAATTTCTATCTTCTCGTTTTACTTCTGCCCTCTGAATCTACAGAACACAGAGTTTTTATTTCCTTGAGATGCATCCATCCTTTGTCTTCTCTAAGTCACAATTCCAGCATTTTTTCCGATTGTTATTTATTTGCCACTTTCTCACCAACATTTCCCAGTCTCCTAATTGTCTGTCTTTTTTTGTTCTCAAGTTATCATTGTCTTTCAAAAACAAATCACTCAGAGCCTACAATGTTCCAGATGTGCCTGAGCTGGTGGGCAGGATATGGAGACTTTTTGTTTTTGTTGGATCTGCGTCTTATTTGCCCCTCCATGAACTCAGAAACATCTGTTTTTCTTCAAAGGAATCAGATAACTGTTACTTGGTTTTTCACCAGCCCACTGCCCATCATATTCCCAGACTCTTCGTAAATTGTATTTGTTTCCTTCCATCCTTACCTGTCCATGTGTACACATGGTGTACACATTATAAAAAGAAAAAAAATTTAGCCCAGATCTTATTATCCAACCAATTAGCAATTTTTCTTTTAATTTATTTTTGTCATTTTTTAATTTTATGTGTGAGAGTTTGAGTGCAGGTGCCCATGGAAGGCAGAGGAGGGTGTTGGGTACCCTTGGAGCTGGAGTTACAGGTGGTTGTGAGCCACCTGATTTGGCTGATGGGAACTGAACTCAGGTCCTCTGCAAAAACACCATTCACACTTAACCTCTGGGCTATCTCTTCAGTCCAATTTTCTTTCATGAATATATTATTACTTCTGTGCTACATATTTATTTAAGGTCTCAATGAAAATTCTTGTCATTTGTTTTTAATAATATCTAATGTAACATTTGGAAATTTCACACATGTGTACAATGCATCTTGATCATATCCATGCTGAGCTACTCTCCCCCAATCCCCTTGGGACCCCTGGGACAACTTCTTTCCAACTTCAGATTTTTTCCTTTAATTGTTTTGCTTTTTCATTTTTGTATGGGTTTGAACTTTATTTTTTTTAATTGGGGTTTTTGAGAATTTCACATATGAGTATTTGCATCATGTTTCCACTCTCTTCCCTCCAGCTCCTCCCATGCTACCTTTTTCAAGTTCATGGCCTCTTATTCTTTAATTTTTATTTTTACACACACACACACACACACACACACACACACACACACACACACACTATATTCATAAACACAACCTGCTGAGTTCATTTAGTGTTGTTCACATGTGTCTAGGGTTGACCTCTTGGGACTGGATAGCCTATCAAGGAGCTAATTCCTGGAAAAGACTGATCCTCCCTCTCTCACCAACCATTAATTAATTGCCTGTAGCCCTTCATCCATTTTAAAATACATATATTTATATATAAAATCATATTTTTAATCCACTGAGACCAATTAGTGCTCCCCATATGTTCATGAGTGAGGTTATTCCTTAGAGCATAGGCAACTACCAGTGGCTACTCTCAAAGAAAAATGGCTCTCTTTCTCCCCAAAGCCATCAATTGCAAATAGCTCCACAGCTAGAGATGGGGCCTCCGTAGCCACTCCCCATCCACCCATCCATCCACCCATCCACCCATCCACCCATCCACCCATCCACCCATCCACCACCCATCCACCCATCCACCCATCCACCCATCCACCCATCCACCCATCCACGCATCCATGCATCCATCCATCCATCCATCCATCCATCATTAATTTGCAGTTGCCCATCTTCCTTTGTCATCCTTGTTCATATACTTGTACAAATTTCTTCATCTTTATTAGGATATTTTCATATCCTAATTTTAAAGGTCAAGATGTTAACATTTTCCCAACCATGATAGACTGTTATTTATAGTTACTTTTTAAATAGGTACCTTGAATTCCATAGGGAGATGGACCATATTTGCTCAACAATTCCCAGTCACGGGCATCAGGTTTTACTTTGTGCATAAGATGTTTTTCTTAGGATGATTTTGACACAATCCTTGAAGTCAAATTACTTTTTGAACACAAGCAAAATTTCACAATTCTCAATTTAAAATGATCTCCATTTTCAGCTTTATTTCAGCCCATACTTCTTTGGCACACTTAACATCCCTTTCAATTTAGAACAAATAGAACAGAGGAATGAGACAAGATCTGGAGATTCTATTAGTTCCTACAGGGGTTCACAACACATAGCCTTAACTACCTCCATCAACGGCATCCTAGGAACCCCCTTGTTGAAGACAATTAGGAAAGCCTTATGTTTCCCCAAATACTGGCTGGCTGGTGCCTACAGTTTGTGGAGGCCCCATATTATAAGTTCCCTGGGGACAGGCTGTGTGTCACTTTCACTAACTATATCCCAGCTTAGTCATTGGAGGCTCTCAGCGAATATTTATTAGTAGAAGGAATGAAAGAATATAATTAAAGATAAGGCTTAACAATTTAAATCAGCCTTGGGGAGATAGCACTTCATTCACACTAATGAGTAAATTGCTGGTATTAGTTATTTCCCCAGGAAAGGTTTTACTAGGAGGAACAGCCTGTGGGAAGCACTTCGCTTCAGTTTGAGAAAAGAAAGTGATGGGTCTGAGACACCTAAAATAAGTACATTAGAATTTTGCCTAGGGCCAGCCTTGTACTTTTAAAACCCAGGCTATTAATGCTATAACTAACCACAGATGTAGAACCTGTAAGATGCACAGAATCTGGTTTTTAAAATGTATGAATGCTTTTGTAGCCTGCTATGGTTTCCGACTAGCCTATTTAATGTGGGCCGAGGCTACCCATTCACAGAACTCAGCTCTGATATTGCTACTGAGGGACCGATGTTTGAACTCCCATCCCCACAGATGGATGGGGTAAAATCTGTATACAACTCCACACATCCTCCTAAATATTTCAAATTGTCTCTGAATTACTTATAATACCTAATACAGTATAGATATTGTATAATTAGTTATGCTGTGTTGTTTGGGGGAATAACAAACATCTGTACACGTTTAGTACAGATACATTTTTTTCAAAGGTGTTTGGCCTAGGATTAGCTGAACCCACAAAAGTGGAACTCACAAATATGAAAGGCTTACTGAGTACTGAGAGTAATAATTCTAGAAAGTCATCTTTAAATATAAGTGCCACAGTAGATCAACTCATTAACATTCTATTCCTATTTGCATGACTGTGCTTGCCACGCCATCACTTAGAGCAGTGTTCTTGGATACGAGAACAACAGAACAGGGTGCTGAAATGGGCCAGAGTGGGAAGTCTGAGTCTGGGAGTGGTGGTCCAGCAGGCACCCCTGTGGCACATCTCTGTCCAGCCATGGTAGTCAGAAGGCCTGAGTCTTTAGATAGAAAGTGGAAAGTGTCAATTCTTTATAATCCAATTCATGGTTTGACTCATTTTCCCTTAAGCTCCAGCATAGACACTCTCACCATGCTACGGGCTTTGTCTGAACAGTCACACAATACATATGCTGACCAGCGGCTGGCCACTGACAATGGATCTACTACAACATCTGACTGTTAGACTACTGCCAAGCTGAATTGCTGAAAACATCTCCTGGCCACGGGGTTATGTCTTTCCCTTGTCTTTTTGTGTAGTTGATGTCCCCTCCCGTGTATTTTTGCTATCTATGGGTCAGAAATCTTTCACTTGCCTGATTACCATCATTCTCTCCCTGGATAGCAAGCACACACACACACACACACACCTCCAATCGCATCGACCTATATAACACCTGCTTCAAATCAGACAGGGGCAGAGATCAAAAGTTAAATAGTAAAGGCCCAGGACCTCCAATTTTGAGAACACTTGAAAACACTTGGGTTTCCTTCACGTGTTTTGGGAAAGTATCCATCTGTCCTTGACCAGACTTTTCTCAGCCACAATATTTAAAATAAATAGAAGAAAAAAATTTATTGCTTGGGCTTTCTTCTTTTCTTTTCCTTAAAAAATTGATAGCTAACATTTTCATAGGATCTTTTCTCATTTTTTCCTTATAAATTTAAGGAATTGCAATACTATGTGCTAAATAAATCTACCATTTTATTGAAGATGATTAAAAATCAGGGCTTAGAGGATGAGATTAAATGTTTGGAGCAATAAAAAACACAAACATACCAGAATTTTGAGCAGAAGCCCTTTATTTATTAGGGGAGGGGCCCAGAAATAAAATTTAAAATTTGGTTTAAAATGCAACAGAGGGGCCTAGTATGTTCTGACAAGTTCTGGTCTGAGACCAATACTGAGGCTGAGGCTAAGAAGACAAGACTCCAGTATGAGTTAGCAATAAAAGAACTGTGATTTGTCCATGCAAGAACTAAGTGTAGACAGGGAATGAGGATGTATTTGTGCTGTCCTCTAGGCAACCTACTCCCTGGGCCCAAGCCCTGGGCCTTCTCATCTCTTAAAAGGGAATTGACTTACTTTTGTATCCCAGAGACAGCAAACCTGTAGAGCCCAGCTATTATCACTGGCTCACAGATGCTGGGCCACTTCCCAAAGTTAACAGTCGATATTTGACTCCTTTCTCTCCCTCAGCTCCAATCAAAGCCCTGTTGATTTTTCCTTCCACAGTCACCTGCCCAGTTCCAGGCCTGACCACATCCTGCCTCCACTTCTGCAGTGGGTTCTGTCTTCAGCCTGCCCCTGCTTTAGTGTTCCTGGATACACATGTGGATGATAGGGTTCAATGGAGATGCATTGTCCAAAACCGTGTTAGCTTCTTGGCATTGACATCCCCACCCAAGGTCAATCTGGTAAAGACTTGATTCCCAGGATGGTGCCATTGAGAGAAAATGGGACTCGTGGTCCCTTAGGTTGCTGGGGGTTGTGCCCTTGGAGGAGATTATTATGTGATCTGGCCTCCTCTTTATCTCAGTGCTTCCCAGCCACAAGATAAGCAGTTTGCTCTCCTATATACTACTCACCTATGCATTTGACCCCTCAACAGAGGCTTGAAGCAACAGCCAGTCTACCTGATCTTAAACTGGAAGCTTCTACAACCATGAGCTAACACAAACCTTTTCTCTTTATAACCATCTCAGGCATTTTGTTGTAGTCATGGAAAGCTGATGGAAATGCTTATTTAAATAATGCAAGCACATCTTCTTCCCCCCCACATTGTGACAAATGTTTCCTTGGTCAAGGTCTTGCCTGATATTTTGAGGAGATTCCTCACCAGACTCCGTACTTTAAACAGCACTTACACTTCACCTGCACACTTGGCCTTTTCTTTCCCTACTTGAACCCTCCGCCTTTCTCTGCTTCATGTCTATTTCAGTCTACACATGCTCAGATATCATCTTTCTGTGAGAAGCCACAAATGGGTTCCCAGAGGCTCTTGCCTGCTCACTGGGTAGAGCCAGATGACTCTCCCTTTTCTGTTTATGTGATCACTTCACTCTAACTTTTCATAAAGTTTCCTATTTTTCATGTTTCCCATTTATGTAGGCAGCTGAGAGTCAAAACTATGGCTTTCAGTATCTCAGGCAGCAGATAATATCTTGAAATATTAATCTTTGTGCTTTTGTTTTCCTCTTGTCCTTGTAAACGACTTTCCCTCTGTCAGACAGATGTATCCACATTGCCTTGAGCAGAAAAGTGGGAATGAGAGACATGCCAGAAATTGTCACTATTCTAGATTTATTTTAACTTATAAAACTCTTCTTAAAAGTCAACAGGGGCCAGCAAGGTGACTCAGTGGGTTCAGGCACTTGCTGCCAAGACTGATGACTTGGGTTTGATCCTCAGGATCCACAAGACAGAAGGAGAGAACCAATCCCACCAAGTTGTCTTATTATTTCCAAGTGGGTATTGTGGCACACAAGAACTACTCAAAAAATCTACACACAAAATAAATGAATCCAGTTTATAAAAGAATCCATAAAAACAACAAAATAAAAATCAAAGAAAAGCCTAAGAGTTTTGTGACTCAGTATACAACAATGATGTGAGTGAAAACTGAATGTAGCCTTGCTGAGTTTTGCCCATTGTCTGAGGACTACTCCCCAGAGGAAATGGTGCCTGTATCCATAGCCTCCCCAAATCTACTAAAACCTAAACATATAGGTAAACCCTGTGGACACCATAGCCAGAATTCGTCAAAAGCCTAATCAAAACCATCCATATAGATATTTCCTGTGATTTTGCCATGATCCCTAATCAAAACCATCCACATACACAAAGTCTGTGATTACTGTGGACCAGGGCACACAGGACAGCACCAATCATCAAGATGGAAGACTTCACTACCCATGGAAGTAGAAAAGGCCTAGACCTAAGACTTGGGAAGATCTTTTCCCTGTTCCATTTTCACTGTTCCATAGGCAGCTATTAGCCTCATGTGAATACTGAGCATTCGAAACAGAAGTACCATAAGAAACTGAATGCCAATAGCCACAAGTGGCTGGTGGCTCCTTGTAGTAGACAGGCCAGGTCTTGTGTGACTGTGATGTGTAGCACAGTTGCTGACACACAGTGAGTTCTCATAAATGCTTGATGAGTGGAGCTATAAAAGCAATGACTCCATGCTGACTACTGATTCAAGATACACCCAAAGCCTTTGCTTGTATTCTGTCTTCTGCTGAATGTTTGGAAGGTCCTATAGTTTCCACCACGTAAAACAGCTTTATAAGAACTGATTTTTTTCTAGTGTGCATAATTTTCAAATCATCCACACCACTACATACCTACCTATTGAGTGTGACAACCACTATACTATTTGAATCTGAAACCTACAGCGGTTGCCAGAGCTTTAAATTATTCTCTCCTATAATACTTGGAACAGAACTTTCATAACATATCTTTTCACTGCTGTTTAGTTCAGTGTTATTCTCTATGCTTGGAACTGGATTGCTCCTGATGCTACTAACTTGTAGATAAGGAGCACAGGCCAAATTGATAGATTGTAGAAGCTCTGTGAGTTTTTCTGATGTCCTAACCAGTATTTCTACCGCTGCTTCCCCTACGAGTTGCCCAATCCTCTGAGAGCTCCAAACCTGGGCTTTCATGAGTCTAGGAATGGCCAGCCTGACCTCAGGGCTGAGACCAGGTAGGGCTCAGTCCTACAGCAGATGCTTATATGCCAGGTCTCATTACAGAGCACTAGTTTGGTTCATTCCATTTAATTTTGTTTTAATGAACCACTTTGCTTCTGGCCCACCTCTTCCTTTGGGGATCGAAACTGTTCATTAAGTCAAAAGACTAGATTGAATCAAATTAGCAACAAATCCTTGTAGATTCTGTTAGGTGTAACTTTTGTTTCTTTTTAAATCAGCAGATTTAGAATACGCACAATCATGATTAATTTCTAGACATCTTGCCAATCTCCCATCTTCCATGACCCTCGCTTTCACCTTGGCAGCTTGATGCCCTCTACATTCCAGCTTATGGAAAAAGAGACCAGTAAGGACCCCCAGATCCCCAGTTACAAAGCAGCCAGAGCAGAGGCCTAGGTCCAGCACAGCTGGGGATAATTACAAATTTCTTTAATCCAGAGGCTGTCTAGCCCTAGGACAGATGAGAATCACCTGGAATGGTTATAACATAGACGGCTGGCCCATCCCCAGAGTTGTTGATTATCCTCAGATCTTGGGAAGGACCCAAGATTCTGTAGTTCCAGCAAGTTCCCAGGTGATAGTGATTCTGTGCCTAGGAAACATGGAAAACCATCGTCTTAATTATTCTGTGATGAGCTTTCAGGGAAAGTAGCTTTGGACGCATGTCAGCCCTTTAACGTCACTCCATCTTAGCTTTCACATGCCCCAGAACACTAGTCAGCAAAGATCTTTCTTGCCTGAATCCAAGAAAGCAACAAGTTTGAAACAGGAAAATTCTCAAAATGTTCATCTTCAGTTCCCAAAGCAGACTGAGTTTGTTTGGGGTTTTTGTGAGAATTTGGGTAACCTGGTTTATCGGTGGCAGAAATCAGTGAGTCACTGGGGAGTCAGGACATTGAGCAATTAAAGCAAATCTGACTACAAACTTGTCGTAAAGATGGCTAATTAGGTGGAGCCTGAGGAAGGAATGAGCCCACTGTCACAGAGGTTGTTGTTCTAGTTATATAATATAAATCATTCCACAACATGTGTGGCGAAGTAGACTTCTTTGCTTTTCATTATTTAGATGAAAATTTCCCCCAAGTCACAAAACATTTACTCAGTTCAATTAATCTACTAAAAAACCCCACTTATCATGCAGATGTTTCAAACACAGGTCCCCGAACCGTCGGCTGGATGAAGTGTTTGCCATCACCAGATGTTTTCCTGTCAGCAGCACACAGCTCTGCTTGAAATGTTCTGGGAACCTGGATTTTTCTCTGTGCTTAATCACTCTTCTGGTCAATAAATCCTACTTTCAGTGTAACTAGATGTCACAGTTGCAATTTAAACCCCCTTTCTCTTGTTTCTGTCCGGCGTGTAGGGCATGAGCAATACTGTTCATTATCTGTTGGTAATTATTCTTAATTTATTTGAAGGCAGCTAGTCACTCTTTATCTTATTCTTTTTTCATGCAAAATTACCTTCAACACTTTTTAAAATTTTCCCCACAGATTCAAATTCCAATCCCACTAATTTGCTTTTAAGTGTGCTCTTGCTACGTAGCCCAAGCTTGCCTCTAAACCTCCTCCTGCCTCAGCCTCCTAATTGTTGGGATTGTAGGCATGTCCCAGAAACACTGGGCTTTCATGCCCTTCTTCGAAATCTCGGGTCTAGATTATGGCTCCTGACTTAGCTGCCCTTATAATATGGGTCCTTCCCCAGACTCTCCAAGATGTAGCTCTGAATCTTAGGTCTTCAGTCCCCCTTCTGCTAGGTCTCCATGCTATGAAGTCACCAGACATCGTCTACACTTCTCATTAAAGTTGAAGAATTTGGTGATGTGACTTGGGTTTGTTACTTTTCATTGTGTTTAAACATTTTTCTTACATGTTTTTATTGAGATGGGCACAAGTACATCATGGCATGTCTCTGGAGGGTAGATGGCAGCTTGAAGTACCAGTTCACTCTTTCTACCATATGGGCCCAGGCCACCAGGTTTGGCAGCAAGTGCCCTAACCCACTGAGCCTCCTTGCTGGCTCCTGCCTAATTAAGTTTTCAAAATACGTAACTTCTAAGATGCTATCAGATGCATGCAAACAGATTCAGTTATAGGTCAGCAAAATAATGTTGAGTTCAATGAGTAAATGCAAATTTCTTCATCTTTACTTGTGGTTCACTTTGATTCTTTTTGTTTTGCTTTGTTTTGTTTTGTTTTTCGAGACAAGGTTTCCCTGTGTAGCTTTGGAGCCTCTCCTGGCACTCACTCTGGAGACCAGGCTGGCCTTGAACTCACAGAGATCTGCCTACCTCTGCCTCCTGAGTGCTGGGAGTAAAGGTGTGCGCCACCAACGCCCGGCAACTATGGTTCTTTTAAAGATATCCTATATAAAAACAGAGGATGGAACAGCTGGATCTGTGATGGAAGTGTAAGTTACTTTTTAATTGTGAGAAACTGCTGCTCTAGGCTATTTCTAAGGGAAACTCAGGATGCAGCTGACAATCAAGGGGGGGGGGTCCCTCACCCTAATCTTTACCCACTCCCCTGACCCTGATATTGGGGCTGTCAAGCTTCTTTCTTCTGATGATAGCAGTTACCTTTTTATTTTATTGATTTACTAGAGAGGGTCTCATGTAGCCTTGAACTTGGCATACAGCTGAGGGTGACCTTTCACAGTTCCGATGATCCTGCTTCACATTCTGGGATTACAGGGGTATAGGGCCATGTTTGGGGTATGCACTGGGGACTAAACCCAGGGCTGAATGCATATTCGGTACGTGCTGTGCCAGCTGAACTTAATCACCAGCTCACTTACCATTTTTAAACATTTATTTATTCTTAGACATTTTCACACATGTATACAATGTATCTTGATCATATCCAAGCCTCACTCCCTCTCTCTTTCCAACTCCCTTTGGGTCATCCTAACACATCTCCCTCCCACTTCTTGTGCCCCCCTTTCCTTTTTATAAAAGAATAACTCACTGAGTCCAGTTAGTGCAGCCCCTAAGTATATGGATCTGAGGTCATTCACTGAGTTTCTGGCAATCTAGCTAGCAGTGGCCACCCCCAAAGAAAAGTGACTCTCTTTCCTTAGCACCCAACAATGGCTTACAGCTCCTCAGCTAGGCACATTGGCATCTTTCTCCCAGTTATGGTAGAACAAGGTAAAGGACTGTCGTCACCAGCTACCCTTAGATGAGCAGTTATCAATCCTGACTAGTGTATTATTCAGCAATAGCTGCATAACAAATTTCCCCCAAAGACAGAGGCATGTAAATATGTCCTACCTCACAGGTTTTGAGGGGGTAAGAGCAGGAGTATATCTTGACAGGGCCCTCTAGCTTGGAGTC
This sequence comes from Cricetulus griseus, assembly GCF_003668045.3. Classification (NCBI taxonomy): domain Eukaryota; kingdom Metazoa; phylum Chordata; class Mammalia; order Rodentia; family Cricetidae; genus Cricetulus; species Cricetulus griseus. The sequence continues at coordinate 321,701,727 of NC_048595.1, read as the reverse complement.
TTATGAAAGGCTTCAATTGCTTCAGCTTCACTGCAGTAGACAATCCAAGCCCACCACTGCTGGCAGAATTTAGTTTTTCCAGGGTCATTGCTGAGAGGTCTCAGCTCCCCTGCACTGGAAGGCTGAAGGTCCCACTTGGTTCCTCACACATGACCTCTCTGTGAGTATCTCTCCACATGGCAGCAAGAGGCAAGGGAGCATGTCAGTGAGACATAGTCATAGCCATCAGGAAGCAGCCAGCTTTGATAACATGGCAGGAATGCTGTCCCATTGTTTGTTGATTCCTACTTGTTAGAGGCAAGACAGTAGGTCCCACCCTCAGTCAGAGGCAGAGTGACTCCGGATGGGAATCAGTGGGTCCTCTACCACAGCTTCATGCTGGAATCTTCCGGGGAGCATTAAAAACCACAGTGCTTTGCACTAACCCTAGGGCATTTAATTTTAATAAACTAATGAGGTAACATTACAGGCAATAATGAAAGTAGACAATTTCTTACCTTCATAATCATAATTCAGATACTTCTAGTAGCCCAGGAGGCTCTTTCCTGCTCTTTTGTAATCAGTTCCCTTCCTTTATTCCCATTGACCAACTTTCCTTCCTTCGTTTCTTCCTTCGTTCCTTCCTTCATTCGTTCCTTCGTTCCTTCCTTCCTTCTTAAGTTTTGGTGTGTATATGCATGTGTTTATGTACGTACAATATGTGTGTGCAAGTGCATGTGTCTGTGTGTGTGCAAGTGGAGACCAGAGGTTGACACTTGGTGTCTTCTTCTATCACCCTCTGCCTTATTTTGGAAGACAGGATCTCTATTGACATCCTTTTTGTTATAGTTTTGTCTTTTCTAGAATTTCGTGTGAATAGAATCATGTCATCTATAGTCCATATATTTTATAGTCCGTATCATCTCTATTTCATATTGTCTGTCATCCATATCATCTATAGTACACACTGTCCATAGTTCATATCCTCTATAGTACATATGGTTAACAGTCCATATAGTGTATAATACATATTTTCTATAGTCTATAACACCTGTAGTCCATGTAGTTTATAATCAATGTCATCTATAGCCCATATCACCTATAGTCTATATCATCGATAGTACACACTATCCATAGTTCATATCATCTATAGTCCATATGGTCCATAGTCCATATAGTCTATACTACATGTCATCTATAGTCTAATTTTTGTTTGTTCTTTATTTCATAGAGCACTTTTGAGATTAATTTTGCTATATGTCTCACTGTGTTCCTTTTTATTATTGAATAATATTCCATTTCACGGGTATATGATAATTCACCTGCTCATAAATCTATTAATGGATATTGGACTAACATGAATAGTATCTTTGAACATACAAGTACAAGTCTTTATGGGACCTTAAATTTTCTTTGTGTTAGACAAATACATAAGAGGTCAGTTGGTGAGTATATGCTTAACTTCAAACAAAATCACCAAGTGGTGACAGACAATATCTTGCATTTTGGAAGTGATACACTGGAGTTCCTTTGGACCATATCTTACCAACACTTGGAGGTCTTTTAAAATTTAACCATTCACAGGAATGGCCTATCATTTGCATTTCTCTAATGAGTAACCATGTTGGGCATTTTCATTCTTTTTGTTATTTGAACACTTGCTTGGTGGTGTAGTGTTTATCCAGATGTTAGCTGTTTCCTTAGACTGTTTTCTAACTATTGCATCGTGAGAGTTCTCTCCATCATCCAGGTATAGGGCATCCCTCAAAGGTCTGTTTCACATCCATATCTCTAAGAATAATCTTGCCTTTCACTTGGCTAGTAGTCTTTCAAAGGTTAGTTTTAATTTTGACAAGGTTGTGTTTACTTTTTTTTCAGTACTTTGTGTTTTCTAGCTTTAAGAAATTGCCATTTAACCTGAGGTCATAAATATTTATAATTTTTTCAAGAAATGTTATTGCTTAATGCTTACATTAAGGTCTATACTCTGAGTTAATTTTCATGGATGCTGGGGGTCAGGATAAAGGCCCATTTCTTTGCTTATGAATGTTCTTCTGTTATACTCTTACTCCACAGATTCCGGGATACTCTACTGAACATCAGCTGACCACATAGGAGCGAGTGTGTTTATTGACTATTTTCTGCTCCATTGACTTAATTGCCTCTTATTGCTTAAATAACACACCTGCTTGATTACCAGAGCTTTACAGCACATCTGAGAATAAGTAACACAAACCCTCCAAGTTGGGTCAATTATTTAATATTTTACTAATTAGGGGATGCCTATACTTCCCCATAAATTTTAGGGAAAGCTGGTTAGGTTACAGAATCACTGCTGAGATTTTGTTTGGAGTTGAGTTCAACTTATAGAGCAATTTAAGAAGAATAAATGTCTTAATTGAATAGTCTAATGCTCAACCTGGTATCTCTTCATTTCACATGTCCTTGTAGGTCTTATTTTTTAAGTTGTTGTTGTTGCTGTATGTATGTGATGTTTATGTTTGGAGCACATACTACAGTGTGCACATAGAGTCAGGACACACCATTGAGTTGGTTCAATTGTTCTACCTTTATGTAGGCTCCAGGGTTTGAATCTAGGTTACCATGATTATGCAGCAAGCGCCTTTACCCACTGAGCCACCTTGCCTGTCCTATCTCCTTGTCTTCTTTTCTGCAGCATTTTACAGTTTTCAATGTTCAAATATTACATATATTTCACCAAATTTATCCCTATGCTTTTCTGATTTCACTGCTGTTGTAAGTGACATTGACACTTTAATTTCTGATTATTCCTTGATAGTATGTAGAATTACAGTTGGTTTTGGTATTTATTTTGTTGTTGTTTTTATATCCTGACTATAATTTCCCCTCTCTCTTCTCCTCCCAATCACTCCCTCTCCCTCCATCCATTCATTTTCCTCCCTTTCTCTTCAGAAAAGGGCAGGCCCCCCACAGATATCAAACAGCCATGGCATATTAAGTTGCAGAGATACTAGGCACCACCTCTTCTATTAAGTCTGTAAGAGACAATTTGGTAGGCTAAGATAAAAAAACACAGGCAACAGCTCATACTGACAAGGATGTGGCGCAAAGGGAACACTCCTCCATTGCTGGTGGGAGTGCAAACTTGCCCAGCCACTTTGGAAATCAATATGGCCATTTCTCAGAAAATTGGGAATTGATACAATTGACTTTTACACATTGGTTTTTTATGTTTTATGCTTTCAATACTTATGTGTTGTGTTTGCCCTCTTTTGGATTTTGAATTTTCCACATAGTTTGAATTTTCCACATAGGCTTTGTGATGGGGAATGTACTGTGTATGTTTATCTGATTGATTGTTAAATAAAATACTGTTTGGTCAATGAGACAGCAAGTTAGATGGGACTAGGAGTCAAAGAGGATTCTGGGAAATGTAGTAGAGAAGTCGTGATCCAGGCAGGAAGTGACATAGCAAGGAGACTCATATTTAAGCGAAGGAGAAACAAGAAGGGGCCCTTTTTCTCTTTGCTCCTTCAGCAGCACAATGTGATCCACCGGCAAGAGGGACACCAATAAGGTGTCTGATAAGATAAGTCTTATAAAATATATAGATTTATGATGATTAAGACTCAGCTAATAGTTGAGGAATCCTAGTCATTGGCCAAGCAGCTTTGAACCTAATAAAAGTTTCTGTGTATTCATTTGGGCCTAACTCCAGCAGGCAGCTGGCATAAAGCTCACATGTGGCAGTGGGGCTCGGCGGCTTTTGGCGAAAGATTTATCGTAACAGCTTTGCCTCCTCCTGTCTAAAGTGTAGGCTTCCCTTTCCTCCCATCACCTACTACAGTTTTGCTTCTTCCTTGCAATCACTGTGCCCTGGGATATTTTTCTTGATTTTTGTCATGATTTTAATTTCAGTGCATGCTCTATATTCAGGCCAAGAATGTTCCTTCTGCTCCTGACTGGCTGAGAGCTGCCTTTGGACAGATTTGGAGCTTTGTCAATTCTCTCCTGACTTGAGAGCATCAAGTATTTGGATTTTGTGCTTGTTCTTGGAATGCTAATATTATCAATTACATTGATTTTCACATGTTAAACTAACTCTGCATTCCTGGAATGCCGATGTATAATAGAATATAGTTGGTTTCAGTTTATTGAAATCTTAGGATTTTAGCATCTCAGAAGGGTTAAGACTACAGTTTTCTTTTTGATGTTTGTTCTGATATTAAAACAGGAAAATGCTGACTCTTTAAAGAAGTGGTATCTTTTAGAGGAAATGTTTGAAAGAGAAAAAAGGTAACATTTTCCTATCTATCTACATATTTCCTGTTTCCGGCCACCACCATCCTTTATGGGATTCTGATTTCTCCGGGCTTCCTTCCTCTTTGCTGTTATTGCCAAGTTGGCTGGTGGTAGATGATGTTTGTCTAAAGTATTGTTGGTTTCACTTCCAAAGTGGGAAGGGTTTTAATGAGTAAGGACTTTCATATCCCCCCTTTGTTCCTTTCATAGCCCAGGCACAGCTCTCCATCATCCTCTGAGTCAAATTCCTTTTCTAAGTTAGAGATGTACACTACTTGGGACTTTTCCTCTGCCTCCTTTAAAATGTCACCATTTATCATTAGCTTTCAGTAATTCAGTTTTAATGTGCCTTGATGTTTCCTTATGGTATTTAATCTCCAAATTTATGTTTTCCATCAAATATGACCATCTATTTAAAAATTATTTTTGTACCTTATTCCTCTCTCCTTCTCTCCCTCTCTGCCAATAGCTTCTCATGAGCCTCTCCCTCACCCAACTCATGCAGGTCTTATGCAGATAATCTCAGCTGCTGTGATTTCTTGGATACAACGGTCACACCATGGCTAAAAGACTTCGGCTCTCAGAATTCCTTCCCTTCCTCCAGCTCTTGAAATTCCTTTTGTCTCACCTTCCCAGACATAGATGTTTCCTTGGAGGCTAGCACTCAACTGCCAGGTATCATTACTTTGGTGAGTTATTCTACTCTACCTTATTAAAAAACATCACTCTTCATTACTTGGAATTTTGTGTACTAATTTATTGATTCAACAACTGATTTTTTTCTTTTAATCTATTGCTTGAGAGAGGTGGGATGTGATGCACCTCCACCATCCCCATCCCTTGTCACCTTAAGCCATTTTCAGTCTCTTGGATGAGCAGATGGGTAAGACGTATACAATAATGCAGGCTGACTGATGCAGAACACGAAAGTAATTATGAGCTCATTTATATGGTGCAATAGTTAGGATGTCTTTTAGAAGAGGTGAGGGTTAAGTTCAGGATATGAATAATCTTCCTGGCGTGTGAATTAAAGAGGTGGATTTCAAGAGAGAGTGAGTCTTCTGCCTCCATGTCTGCTCTCCAGTGAGGCTTTACTCAGCTTCATCTGTAGACCCTCATTGACAATGGGGACCACACTAATTCTGTCATGAAGACTGGTCTGTGGTCATCCCTGAAGCCTTCGAAGTCTGAGATCTGTTTACAGGTTAGGATGCTTCTGTAGCCCACTGTCTCCACCATCTGAGTTTAAGCAAAAATGTTTAACACATCTATCTTACTTTTTAAAATTGTTAGTTTTTATTATACAAGTTTTACTTGCCCAAAATGAACAACTGTCATTTTTATCTCCACTCATTTCTCAGAAGTGGGGCAGAGGGAGTGGAGAAGTGGACAAGGACAGGCCTCACATTTATTTTTCCCATAGCAGCACTCCAGACATTCCCCCTAGAGATTGCACACTGTGAAACCCCTTTCAACATCCTTCCCACATTTTTAAGATTAGCTAATGACAGTAACAGATGTATTCAGCAGTGTGGAAACAAGGCAGAAAAGCTCAGACTTTTCTCAGTTGGGATCATTGTGGATTAAGGGTTCACATCTTTTGTAGAATAAGGATTGCAATATAGGTATATGGACTGACTATAAGCCAGGGTGGTGGCTGGAAAGATGGCTCAGAGGTTATGAGCAATTGCTGCTCTTGCAAAGGACACACATAGCAGCCCCAAACTGTCTATAACTTCAGTTCCAGGGGATCCAATGTTCTCTCTGGCCTCGAAAGGTGTTACACTCATCTGGCGTACATACATACATGCAAGCAAAACACTCAAACATGTAAAATGTAAATTTAAAAAAATAAAAGATAACCAGGGTATTTCTCCTTAAAATAGAAAAAACAATCAGTCTCCCCAATGCCTCTCTACAATTCCTCTATAAAAAATAGAAAGGAAGGAAAAGACTTCAGGGTAGAAAGAATGAGATGGGACCCCCTCCATCCTCCATCCCCTCCCCATAGTCAGAACATGAGGCTTCTTTTATTACATCTCAGCCTAACTTTAACTATGGCCTCAGCAAGGGTACATTAGAATCACAGTGCTCAGAAGCAGCTCTGCAGAGTCCTAAGACTGCTCACAAATCTTGAGGGCACTGGAATTCTTCAGCCAAATAGAAGCCTGGCAGCATGGCTTCGGAAACCAATTTTTTTTTATTTACTCCCGCTCACCAAACTCTAAGGAAACAACCAAAGTGAGTAAGCACTCCTGGCTACTCATGACTCTATTTGCAATAAAGAGAAAAGAGTAAACAGGGCCATGCATCAGTTAGTTTTGCTGTGTAACAAACCAACATGAGCTTCAGTGCTTAAATCAATAAGCATTATTTTCACTGTCTGCTGAGTTTTACAGGCCTTTTAAAAAATTTTAAGCCACATTATTTGAAGTTAAATGATTTGAATTACTCATCTCTTGTCTGGAAGATTTAGAAATGACTTGGATGAGGCCTCTGTCTTTAATCTCTAGGGAATAAAAGGCTTACTTCACAGTGGTGGAATTGCTGTGGAGATGGGTGACCTCAGTGAATACCACTGCTTGTCTCTTGTTTGTTAATGGCCCATGTGCTAAAGCTCATCCATGGCCAAAGACAAATTCAAGATGAAGAAATAGATGGCAAGACACATGGGAAGGGCATGACTCCAAGGAATCACAGAATGTCTTATGTAGCCTACATCTTGTTTTCTGGTTAAATACTGGTTTTTCCAAACCAGCTAAGTAAGTATGGGATGGTCAGTAATGGAAATATTCAGAGTTATTTGTTATCCATATCCAACCACAACCCACTAGGTGGCTGCTGTGTGTAAGTCTTAGCTCATCCTATTTACTCTTCCTCTTCTGTTTATCAAAAACACTTGTGAGCATCTGGGCCTCTGCATGTGTAGTGTCTTTGGATGGAGCTGCCTATGAACTCCTATGCATGTGCCCATCCCTAGCTGAAGGATCACTACTTCCATAATCAGCTCTCTCCCCATGACCCATGTCACAGCAGTAATAACACCAAGGCTGTCCTTTGACATCACGCTAGATCCCTTTGTCACTCTCCCTGGCTGCCACATCTCTAAGGTCTTGCAACTGACGTAGTGGTTTTCTTTCTATTTCTGTTGCCCAGCTCAGGGCCTGGTTCATGGTAGATACCCAGCAAATGCTGCTTCATTATATGGCCTCTGATCTACCCGAAAGTCTTCATTTTTCATCATTCATCAAACATCAATTCACTTTTCCCCTTTCTCTACCCCCAAGTCTAATCTATCATTGTTTTCCTATTTGAGTTTTAGTCACCATCACTCATCTTGTACGAGGTGTATATAACATCTAGAAGCCCTCACTTCCTTTTCTGATTTCTGGGGTATCTGTGAGAATTAAACAACCGAAGACTCCAAAAACATCTTGCACAGCGCTTGGCTTGTGGGCAGGCTCCATTAATGGTAGTTTTTATTGTTGTTCAAAATGTCATTATGCTATTACTACCACAGCACTAGTCTGAATTTTCTGAGCAACCTCAAGGGTCACCCTCAGGGTTTCTCCCTGGCCCAGAGCTTATCAATTAGGCTAAGACCAGGGATCTTCCTGTGTCATCTCAGCTCTGAGGCTATGATCAGTAGCATACCCAGCATTTTCACATGGGTTCTGGGGAAGTGACCTCAGGCCCTCATGCTTGTGAGGCCAGCACTTCACAGACCACATTCTCTTCCCAGAGCCAGCCTACTGTTTTTGTGGTTTTGGTCATTCCTGTAATCACTTTCTCAGACCTAACTCATCCAACAGCTTCCACTCAGTTTTTCTTTCTTCCTTTTTCCTTCCTTCCTTCCTTCCTTCCTTCCTTCCTTCCTTCCTTCCTTCCTTCCTTCCTTCTGCCTGCCTGTCTGCTGCCTGCCTGTGCTGAGTTTTGAACCCAAGTGTTCCACCATGAAGCTCTATTCCAATCCTTTCTACTTGCCCTTTCTAAAGAAAGTATGACTTCCTTTCTTACATGCTCCAAAATATCCCTTGGCTCTCCATTGCTTGTTCAAACCTCACAGGACTCTCTGAGCAATGCCAGGCAACTTGCCTTTTCTTTCCTCTCTTTCTTTCTTTCTTTCTTTCTTTCTTTCTTTCTTTCTTTCTTTTTTTTTGAGACAGGGTTTCTCTGTGTAGCTTCGGAGCCTACCCTGGCACTGGCTCTGGAGACCAGGCTGGCCTCAAACTCACAGAGATCTGCCTGCCTCTGCCTCCCAGGTGCTGGGATTAAAGGCGTGTGCCACCAAAGCCCGGGTTACAACTTGCCTTTTCTTGAATATGCCTGGGCATTTTAACTCCATTTTACTTTGCACACACCAGATTTACAGTGATGCTATGAGGCTTGTAGTATGGGCCCTGCATCTTCAAAGGCCCCTCCAAGGCTGAGCATGAGCTTTAGGACTCCAGAGAAAGCAGAAGCCATTCGAGAAGCCCGGGAGCTTCCCCTATTGTATGGTGCTCAACCTGGAGCTGCAGGAAAGACTGACTGGCTGCCACAACCATCTCCCCAACTGTCCAGATCTCAGTGACAATCTGCCCCTGGTCATGATTATAAGCAACTGGACTCAACCATTGACTCCAGGAAAAGGGAAGAAGTGGTAACAGTTCTATGCTCTTGCAGTTACTCTCAGACTCCAGGCCACCTCAAAGTCATGCCCCCCACACACACTACAGACTCCAACTCCTAGGATTTCCTCTGGACAGGAAACATTGTCTGAGCAAGACACTGCAGAGGAAGTTAGACAGGGGTAACTGATGTCAAAATTGTGAAACAGGAGGAAACTTCCAGAACTGCAGTGGACCACATAGACTTCTCTCACATAGGCCAGAGGAGAGACTTCAGCCAAGTGCTCAACCTCTTCACAAAAATCACATTCTAGAATCAGACTCAGAAGCCAGGAGCTGGGGAGTAGACTCACCTGCTGCAATGTTCCCTATGCAAGCCCGAGGACTTGAGTTTGGTTCTCCTGCACCCACATAAAGTTTGGGTACAACAGCACACATCTGTAATCCCAGCACTGGGGGAGTGGAGGCTTGGAACAGATGGGGCTCACAAGCTGGCTCACTGGCCATCCAGGCTAGCCAGTCAGTGAGCTCCAGGTACAGCAAGAGACCCTGTCTCAAAAAAACAGTGAAGAAAGAGCAACTGAAGAGCAACCGAAGAAGGCACCTGACATTGACATTTGGCCTACATTTTACCTACACAGACATACAGACAGACAGACAGACAGATAGACACACACGCACGTGCGCGCGCGCGCGCGCGCGCGCGCACACACACACACACACACACACACACACACACACACACACACACACGAGTGCCTTGCCAACACCACTAACAATATCATATGCTATGTTGTCCTATACTTCATGATGCTGGTGATATTTATCAGCTTTTGATAATTTGTAACTCTACCTACTTTTAAAATTGCTATATTTCATTTTTTTCTAAAAAGGAACCTGGAAGGGGGCATGCCAGTCAGCCATCATGTCCCTGTTCCAGTGAGACCATGGCCCTCTGGAGAGACTGAAGGGCTCTCTATGTTGGAGGCACCAGTTGAACCTGGTCCCACTCTGTCTGTCCCTTGGTCTCCTCACCAATGTGTGATGTTAATGTTATCGCTACACTCATTTTATAAACAAGAAAGCTGAGACTTTGAGGGATAAGTACTTTGTTTGGCTTCATAGTAAGGTAACGAAGAGTCTAGCCCCTCTTCCCCCTTTTAAACAGAGTTTCACTGTTTAATTTTGGATGGCCTGGAACTCAGTTTGTAAACTAACGTGGCTTTGAAATCACAAATATCCACCTGCCTCAGTCAAAACATTCTAACACCTCTTCAAAGCATTTTAAAGTCAATTTACTTTAAAATGTGATTAACAAAAACTGCTTGAAATAGTATTCCATGTATAAGCAATCAGTTTTTATCAAGGTAGCCAAGGGCTTCATTCTGTTACTTTACTTGGTAGATGTAATAGGTTGTTGTGTTGTTTTTCAGGCCTGTTCTTCATATTTGGTGGAGGCTTTTCCCAAAGCACCAAGTTACTTTACGGCTTCTGTCTCTGAGGGGAGTGTGTTTTGGCCAGGAGGGAGGATGTTTTCACTGGGACTGTCCTGTGGCTGCTCTGGGAATGGGGTAGGATTATACAAGACTTCTTCCCAGCCATGCTGCGCTCACCCATAGTTATGCTCTGGCTTTACTTTTGTCTGCAGCTCAAGCTGTCCTCCCCCAAGCGAGCAATGAGTCACAGGTAGATCACCCCTGTCTTTTCAACATTTGACAGGGGGACCCACAATGCTTACAGGTTTCCCTTGTTTTAATTGGTCTGTCTTACATAATAGGTCAGAGTAAGGGCTGTGAATCACTTGGAAATGATGAACAACCACCTCAGGCAGGGAAAGGGCTATGCCAGGTGTGTGGTTTCTCCAAACCTGAAGGATTTGCCTCAGCTACACACCCAGAGGTATAATCACAGGGCGTCACACTTTCCAAAGGGCAATACCTACTCAGCACTTCACTTGGTGATCATTAAAAAAAAACAGAAGACAGAACACAGCTGTATTAAAATTATGATTTACATATTCACATATAATTTACATGTTGACAACCTAGTGCATCACCAGTAACTTATTTCAGAACATCTCACACCCCTGTGTGAAGCTCTGTACTCAGCACTTCTCTTTCTCTCCCCACTCTTCCACCAGTCCCAGAAACCTTCACTCTACTTTTTTTTTCTCCAAGAATCAGCTTATTCTGAACATTTCCCATTAATGAAACCATAAACATACTGACAGATTCTTTCATGTTTTCAAAAACCATAGCATGTACCATGTACTGTACTGCATTCTTTTTCATTACAAATTAATACTCCATTTTGAGAACATACAGCATGGCTAATGATGTTGGGTATCTTTTTCATATACTTGTTGGCCATTTGAATATCTTCCCTGAAGAGATGTCTAAGTTCCTTGCCTATTTCAAATTGGATTACTTGGGCTTTTATAGCTAATAAGTAAGATCTCTGTATATTCTGGATAATATTTGCAGTATTTGATTGCATGGATTCCCCTTTTCTGGTGAAGAAAGCACAAGTTTTTAATAACACTGAAGTCCCACTTACCTATATTTTTTCTTTTGTTGTTTGTGTTTTTTATTTGCATATCTGTGACATTATTGCCTAATTCAAGATTAAAGATTTACCCTTTTTTTCCTAAAAGTTTTATAATTTTGCCTCTTCCATTTAGGCCTTTGGATTATTTTTGTGTATGATATGGTATAAAGACTCCACTTATTCTTGCATGTGAATATCCAGTTATTCCTTTGATTCTTTCCTCCATGCTTTCCTCCATCAAATTATAAACATCAGTATAACTAAATTTTCTCACCATTCTAAGGTCCCAAATATCTATAAGTATAATAGTACCACATTGTTTTGATTACTGTGGCTTTGTAATATGTTTTACCAGAGGGAAATGAAAGCCCTGCTGTGCGTTTGGGGGTGTGTCCTAGCATTTTCATATACATTTTACAATCATGTCAATTTCTGTGGAAATTTTTTTAAAAAGCAAAGATAATTGTGACTTTGTAGGTCAGTGGATACATAGCTTTGTCTGGGTAGCACCTGCCGTCTCAATAATTCAATGTCATATCCATGAAGATGGGACACCTGGCATTTATTTAGGTGTCCTTTAGTTTCCTCTGTGTTGCTTTATAGTTTTCAGTGTAAGTCTTGTATTTGTGTGTGTGTGTGTGTGTGTGTGTGTGTGTGTGTGTGTGTGTGTGTGTATGTGTGTGTGAAATTTATTTCTAAATGTTCTTTTGATGTTCTTATAACTATTTTTTCAACTTAATTTTTAGTTGTTGACTCCTGGTACATGAAAATATAACTGATTTTCGATCATTTCTCTTGTGTCCTGATGTCCTAATGCCAAATTTAGTTTGTTTATTCACTCCAATCATGGTTTGGAGCAAAAATTTTCAGGATGTTTTGAATTCCATGTCATACCATCTACAAGCAGCATAGTTTTGTTTCTTCTTTGCCAGGCAAAATGTTTTGTATTTCCTTTTCTTACCCACTTCTCCTGGCTTGGTGAGAATTTTCAGTTTAGCTTATTGGACCTTGAGAGCTTGTTTGGAGGTTCTAGCAGGGGAGCGCAGCTACTCGTATAACCTTGACTGAAGACGGGTCCTCCTCTATTCGGGGAAGGTCATCCTCTTCAACCGAGACCGAGGTCACAGCTTCGGGAGGGATGCACATGCAGCGGTGAGGGAGGAAGGGGACACCCGCCTAGCCAGCCAGATCAGCTGAATCAACCCTGGCGATCAATGGGGTGACAGATCGCCCTCACATCCCAGTTTAGCTTATTGGAGTAAAATGAATTTGGAGTTTCTTTTCTCACAAGAGGAAAAAGTTAGGGCTGCCTCATTCATGGTGGAAGGAGAGAACCAGGTTCTGAAAGCTGTCCTCTGGCCACCACACATCCATTCTGACACATGTACATGACACACACCCTCATAGACAGAAGGCCAAGAATGTCAAGGTCCTCAGCATCTTGTAAATACATCTGTTTTTGATATTCTTATTTCCTCATCCACAGTGAAGGCATATGTGCACTCAAGGAAGGGTTCTTTTTATAAAAATCTGTTCTTAGGTGCTTCCTAGTGTCCTGTCAACCACACATCATATAGCGCTCTCTCTCACCCCATCACCCTAAACAACATAGTGGATCTAAAAGGCAGGGAAACATGGAGGTTAAATAATTGAAACAAATGATGGTGGGTTGCTTTTTATTTATAGGCTCTGTCTGTTGGTGTCCTGATTAGTTTTATGTCAGCTTGACACATTCTAGAATCATTTGGGAAGAGATCATCTCTGTTGAGAAAATAACTCTGTAAGATGTCTGTAGGCAAGTCTGTTGTGCGTTTTCTTGATTAGGAGTTGATATGGGAGGGCTCAGCTCTCTAGGGGTGTTGCCACCCTTATACAGGTGGTCCTGGATGGTATAAGAAAGCAAGTTAAAAGGATATGACAGACTCTGATGACCCCTATGGAAGGCCTCACCCCTTGGTGAGCAGAAAGGGTTCATGATAGGTAGGGTTTTAGTTGGGGGATGGTAGGGGAGGAGGGGAGGGAGAGGGAACTGGAATTGACATGTAAAACAATCTTGTTTCTACTTCAAATAAAAATAAAACAAAGAAAGTAGAAATTAGTGAAACCTGGGCTGGAGAGATGGCTCAAAGGTTAAGAGCATGGCTGCTCTTCCAGAAAAAAAAAAGGAAGAAAGAAAGAAAGAAAGAAAGAAAGAAAGAAAGAAAGAAAGAAAGAAGGCTAAGCAAGCCATGAGCAGCAATCCACTAATTAGAACTCCTCCATGGCCTCTGCATCAGTCCTGACCTCTAGGCCCATGCCTTGACTTTCTTCAATGATGGACTGTGCTCTGGAAATGTAACCCAAACAAACCCTGTCCTCCTCTGGTTGCTTTTGGTCATGATGCTTTCTTACATAAATAGGAACCCTAATTAAGACAGCTGGGATATAACTATGAGATTTCCCTCTTCATCCTCTTCACCCTGGTTTGAGATATCTGTAAACTTTTCCTCTTGTGTCTTCATTGGTGCCAGTTTGGAAAATAAATGTCCCAAGTTTGAAGGCCTCATTTGTTGTCAGGCCTTGGCTGCATATGGGGTTGCTTCGTCTCTTTATTACCTGCCCAGAGAAGAGGATTTCAAGTGTCAACATAAATCTAATTTTAATTTTCTCTCAAAAAGAACTGAAAAATATGTCTAATTATAAAGGATGCTGCAGACTACATTAGGAGAGTATTCTATTCCTGATAAAAACCACAGCAAGTCGGGAATGGTGTGTTATTATTGGCACTATGCGCCATAGAGACATAGCTATAAAACAATGGAAAGAAGCACACTGTGAGAACAGCCCTAGGTTCCGGTTCTTCTTCTATAGTTAGCTGATTGTGTGGCCTTGACAAGTGGTCCCTTGAGCTCTCTGGGCCTGAAATGAAGGGAATAGATCATCATGAACTTTGATGTTCTATAATCCAATAAATGAAAACTGCTGCATTGGGGGAGGCATAGTAGTCCACACCTTTAATTCCAGCAGCACTTAGGAGGCAGAGGCAGGCACATCCTGGTGAGGTCAAAGGCAGCATTGTCTACACAGCATATTCCAGGCCATCTAGAGATATACAGTGGGGCTGTGTCAAAACGTAAAAAAGAAAGAAAACTTCAGTATGCGAGCCGACTAATGTGGAAGCTGCCAGAAAGCATGCTACAAGGGCAACATCAGCTACTAGGGTGGCAGCAGCTCTTCAAGGAAGATGTGCATTGCAGTGTTGAGGTCCCATCTGCCAGTTAGTGTACCTTTCCTTCTAAGAACACAGCAGTAGGGACTTATATGCTGTGTATTCTGGACAAGGATTGGTTTTCCTAGATAATTCTCAAAATCTTCTTTTGTAAATATATTTTTAATAATGTGTATTTGGAGTCTGTGTGCCAGCGTGTACATGTGAGTACAAGTCCCCTTGGAGGCCAGAAGAAGACATGAGATGCTCTGGAGCTAGAGTTACAGGTAGTTTGAGTCACACCAGCATGGGTGTTGGGAACCAAACTTGTGCCCTCCAGAAGAGCAGCAAGCAATTTGAACTAGGGAACCATCATTCCAGTATCCTCTCCTAAGATAACTAAGAGTTATAATGCCTCTAAACAAAAGACAGCACAAATATATAATCTCCTGAAGACTATAATTATATTGACTAACACATTTACTCACTTTGTTTTGTTTTCCTTGCAGTGCTAGGGTTCAAAGCCAGGCCTTTTCTCATGCAAGGTAAGCCCTTTCTTACTGAGCTACCCACATCCAGCCCATGTGTTTGCTTTTCATTGCTTTAAGGGTTATACATGGGATGGACTGAGACAGGTCCAGTGCAGGTCTAGCAAAGGTCTCCTAGTCTTGAGCACACAACCATTGTTAATGTGTGGCAGCTTGTCCCCACTTGTCTACTTCAGTCCCTTTCTGTCATCCCAGAACAATCATTGAAGACTCTTTTTCTCTTCTGGAGTCTCCTTGACAATCATGCCCACAATCATGAAAGCACAATAGTTTCCAGGTCCATTCAACCTAAGTGTTTTTTAAAGTAGTGAAATCATTTTAACCCTTGTTCAGGACTTAATAAACATATCTGCTCTCTCATCCCAAGGCCACTTCCATCATGCTCTGGGTGAGGGTTTGTGTGTAGAGTCTTAGTCTCAGTGCCTTGGCAGTGGCAGTGGATCCTTAGCCTTCTTCACAGATGTGGAAACAGAGACATGGGAGGAGAAAATCAACAAAATGTCAGGGTTAGAACCTAGGTCTGTTGTCATCTGCAGGCTACTGTCATTATGCCATGAGCTTGTGTGTGTATGTGTACACGTGCACATGTGTGTACATGTGTGTGTGTGGTCTGTGCACATGCACATGCATGTGTGTGTGTGTAAAATATGTAGTTAATCTACAAGAAAGGCAATCTACCTGGTTTGGTTTGCATTTGAGGTTTTAAAATGCTGTTGATGGTAAAAACAAATGAAGCACTTTGAATCTTGGCCTTGGCATGGCATATTCTCTCCATTCTTTGACCTTGTCTTCAGGAAAATTGGACCAAGGGTAGTCCAAATCTCATGAGGGCACAGTGAGGGTTAGGAGTGGTGCCTATTGCACACTGTCATTTCCAGAGATAGTGTCATGGTCATCTTCACTGACCTCACTATATACCACCAACATCTACAGAGAAGTGCCTCAGAAAGCTCCTGGCCTCCACCTCCTCAGCACCTCCTAGTGATCACAACTTGTCCTGCCTGCCAGTTTCCACTTACCTTGTGGTCTGGGTCTGTCTTTAGTTGTATTCATTTCTCAGAAACACATTTTTGCTTTATAATTTCAGTAAGCACAAAATCTGCAAGAATTTCATGTTTTGACTATGGAAGTGTGTCATTTTCCTTTTATCTACCAGTGGATGCACTCAACTTTGGAAAACCAAAGAGTTGTGTTGTCGCATTTGAAACACTTAAACTTGGAAAGAGAAAATATGGGAGGAGTCAGTGTCTGGGTGTTAGGTTTGCAGGAATTCACAGAATTCAATCCCCTCTCAGTCCTTTACCTCTAATCTTATGCAGAAGTTAGACTTATGTTTAAAAACTTGCTAGCCCACTATTGGCTTGATTTATATGTCATAATAGCTGGATACCCTGAAATAGTGAGAATTGTGTAGAAAAGGAAAATGGTAGTAATCTGTCTTTCCCCCACTATTTTGGGAGCAGGACAAATTTTCTAAAAAGAATCACCCTACATACAATCTATAAACATATAATCTATAAACATGCAACATACAACCTATGAACATTTATGAACTTATGAACCTATAAACATATAATATACAACCTATAAAATGGAAGCTACTGAGGTTGAGACAGGAATGTAGGACCCCAGTCCCATCCCCTGTGGCCCCTCTACTTCCTTACTTCCCACCGCACACACCATGATTTCTGAGACATAAGACCATGACAGTATGTCATAATATGATGTTTTAAAGAAGTCTCTTGTCACTCCTAAAATTTTCTTTCTTTCTTTTTCTTTCTTTCTTTCTTTCTTCTTTTCCTTTTTTTTGTTTTTTTTTTTTAAGACAAGGTTTCTCTGTGTAGCTTTGGAGCCTATCCTGGCACTTGCTCTGTAGACCAGGCTGGCCTCAAACTCACAGAGATCCGCCTACCTCTGCCTCCTGAGTGCTGGGATTAAAGGTGTGCTTTTAAATGGCTCTGCAATTAACACCTTGTAGCTGATTTTTGCCTCTGTATAAACACGTATTTATTTCCTTAGGACAATTTCATAGGAATAAAATCTCCACATTAAAATATATGACCATTTAAAGGTTTTAAAAATCAAGTTTTCTAAACAAAAACAATTTCTTTTAGAAAGTCTGCACAAATGAACCTAATTCTGGGTGTTTTATTGCAAATAAAATCTTAGCCAAAAGCTTCAGTAAATGGCAAAACTAAAAAAAATTGAAATAAACACCAGGAATCATTAGTACAGGAAGAGGGATAAGATTGCCATACAACTTCTTCCATCTCCTTCTCCTCTAACCTCTCCTCTCTCTTTCTTTCTCTTCCTTCGTCTGTATTCTTCTTTTCCCTTGAACATGCCCTTCCATCCCAAAAACATTTGATTTTTTTAATGCTTGCACAGAACTTGAAAACAAAGGCCCTACCCTCAAAGAGCTTATATTTAAGATAAACAATGTGGTAAAATGTGGAGAAAATCATGCTAATTTCTGGTACCAGGCTCTGGATGCAACTTTAGGACAGTCAGGGGTGAAACTGGCCCTGATGATGGCGGCACTTCTCAGAGCACCAAAGTACAGATACAATGTAACCCAGAAGCAGTAATGGCCCCATTAAAGAAAATGACATACTTCTCATCAAGAAGATGCAATCTGTGGCCTGGGTGGAGACCTTCCATTGGGCCGATTCAATGAGGTGGTTAAGGGACCATGTCCCTTCTCCACAAGAAGGCGGGACCACCACTAGGAAGGTGGACTCATGGTAAGCCATGCTTAGGAGGCCTGGAGAGTAATTATCCTCTTAATTATATACTGCACTTCTCCTTCCCAAAATTCTCACTCCCTAGTGCAGTCTCCTAAGAGAGCAACTATGGTACTTTTTATGTCTGCCCAGTCATTCAGAAAAGTGTAACTTTTGTTGTCTTCTATCTTGTTCCGAAGCATGCCTTTCTTAATTCTTTCTCTGCAGTACCCCTCTCCGCCATAGTGACATCACGTGGCCGACCTCCATACCAGCTTAACAAGCTGGAGAAGTCCTTCCCTTCTCCATTTTTTCCTTTGAGCAGCTGCTTCGATGTACAACTTCCCTTCTCTGGGATTTTTCTTTTAAACACTGATGAAATTGTCCTTCAACTTCTGTTTGAGTTCATTCTCAAATTATTTTAATAGCCGAGACTGAGAACCTTAAGAAGGGACACAAATTTTCCCAGTATCATCTGGC
This sequence comes from Cricetulus griseus, assembly GCF_003668045.3. NCBI lineage: Eukaryota > Metazoa > Chordata > Mammalia > Rodentia > Cricetidae > Cricetulus > Cricetulus griseus. Next base: position 321,683,369 of record NC_048595.1, on the reverse strand, counting down.
AACAATGAAAGGTCTCCCCAAAGCTTCTGGTAACAATCTGACCATAGAATATAGGCTTACCTGCCACCCTGACCTACAAACGCTTGTCCACTAGGTACAGGACCCGTCACTGTTGAGTGCTACTTCAGTGTAATAGGAAGTCCCTTAGCATGTCATCCAGGAAACCCTTGTCCATGTCACTTCTGACTGTCCTTCTTCTGGTCATTTGCACCATCGATAGTCTTTGGGTCCTGAGGTTCTGTAGTACCAGTAATGGGTACATGGGTCCATGGTACATGGGTCCATGGTACATGGGTAGAGCAGCCACAAGTGATAGAACAGTGAAATGAGTATTGCCTTCAATTTTGGTACACTTTTTCCTTTCCTCTTTTTTTCTTTTAAAAAAGAAACTGGCTTCACTTCTCTTAAGTGTTTCTCATTCTTTGCATAGAGTATAGTTTTAAATCAGTGAGATCTCTGCAGAAAGCAACTAATGAAGAGAGTACATAGTGGAAGTCATGGGTACATAGCATGCTGTCATTTTTATTTGACTTGTCCCTTTTTAGTAGGACTCTGAGGGCCTTTAAGTTAGCATTGTGTATTAATCTGAAAGGTCTTTTAAATGAAATTAAATTTTTTTCTATAGGTAATTTCCTCAAATGAAAGTCACCCTTCACAGTCTTTCATGTTCCAGGTCAGGGCCACTTAAATTTTTTTCACTCCTGGCTCCTGACATGATGCTGTCATGTCAGTATGTAAAATAGATATAAAACATTTACTGATAAAAAATCAGAAAGGAAATTATTTTTAAGTAATACTTTTATATGCACCTTTGCCCTTTATGAGCGATGAGAACAGTCACATGGTCATGAGATGGCAACCCTCGCTTATCTCTTCATAAAGAATTAAACCTTGGCTGAATATTTACACTGCAGGACACAGAGTTTCTTCACTGGTTTTCAGAGTTGTTTGATATTTTGATTTTATAATCATCAATTCTGAGCGTGCCACTTTGCATAAATACATAGTATATAATGGGAGAAGCATGTTGAGGTAATTACAGAAATTGTTGGAATCTCTGTCATAAATTGTTGGAATCTCTGTCATCATCAAGCAAAAATTTACTTAAAAAAAAATTGAAACTCAAGTCACCAACTCAAACAGAAACTTTTAAGCATCCCCCCTCCACACATACAGCACATCACACATACTCACTGAGGTCAATAAGTGTTACCCATACATGCATGAGTGAGAGGTCACCCTTCTGAACCATGGTCAACCAGAAAAGGACCACATGACTAAAGAGGTCTGACTCTTCCCTCACTCAGCAGCTATCAACTGTTAATAGCTCCCAGAGAGGAGTTGGGGCTTTTCTCCCTGCTCCTCCATATTGCACTGTCAAACAGTAACTTTTGAGATAAAACATTCTGAGGCTGGGGAGGTGGATCCAACACAGTGAAGTGTTGTAGAATATTGTTGAAGACGTGTTACATTTGTTCATGCTGTGAAATATTTGTTTAATGATGCAAAGATGTGTTGCATTCTTTTATGTTGCATTTGTTTAACTCTGTAAAGCTGTGTTACTTTGCCTGTGTAAACACCTGATGGGTCTAATGAAGAGCTGATGGCCAAAAGCTAGGCAGGAGAAAGGATAGTCAGGGCTGGTATGCAGAGAGAATAAATATGAGGAGAAATCTGGGAAGACAGGATCAACAATTGAGGATTGTGAGAAGGAGAGAGGACATCAGGGGCCAGCTACCTAGCTACACAGCAAGCCATGGGAGTAAGAAGTAAAGAAAGATATGTAGAATAGGGAAAAATTAAATCCCAGAGATTAAAGATAGATGTGATAATTTAAGAAAACCTGGCTCAAACCAAGCCAAGCTAAAGCTGGGTATTTGTAAGTAAGAAAAAGTCTCCATGTGTGATTATTTAGGAACTGAGTGGTGGCCTCCTAAAAGAGTTAAAGAGCCAAAAGAGTAAAATAAAACAACCAACAACAGTGAAGGTTAGAAGAAAATGAAAATTCTTTATGTGTTTGATTCTGAATTGCATTTTAGTTGTTACATGTTCAGAAACCTACCATTGCTGAAATTGTTACAATATTCACATTCAGTTTGGTGACCCCATAGGGTGTGACTCGAAGTTGAAGAAACTGTTCATAGATGACCAGGGACTCCCATCCACAGCCCAATGCTGGACTTGCCAGGGCTACAGAATTATTTTGAAATCTAAGGGCTTTTGAAATCTTCAAGTATAGCTTACCAACTTAAATATACCCTCCTAAAATTCTGAGTGCTGTGTGCATAGCAGTGTCCTTTGAAACCCTCGAGGACAGACGTCCCATCCTCCCACGTACTCTGACATGGGTTGGGAACTAGATATTGGGCAAGTTCTAGAATTCAGTAGTGTGCAGATAAGACTGAAAAATCTTAGTCTGAAACCAGTGCCTCTCTGATGGCAGATTTTTACCTAAGAATTGAGCCAAATGTAGTCATGAAGAGGAATATAGGAAAAGTAGAGATTAGAGTAGAAATATTTTCTCTATTGTGAGCATGAATAAGTAAGGTGTGGTAGTTCATACCTGAAATTCCAGCACTCAACAGGATTTTCAGGAGTACTAGGCCAGCCTGATCCCATGATGAGTTCCAGGCTAGCCTAGATTACAGAATGAGACCCTGTTTAAAATAAATATGCAAGCTAACAAACAAATGGATACCTGATTCACTCTCATAAAATAAAGTCTAAATAGAGGGGTAAGATCCAGGCCTTTTAATATTAATTTACCTGAAAGAATGCTGAACACTAGGGCAAGTACTGTGGGGAGGGGGGAAGAGATGCTATGAAGTTAAGATGAGTTCGTCTTAAGCAACTGTCTTACCACTCCATTGCTAAGTAGCAGGAATGATTACCAGCAATCATGCCAAGCCTTACAAAGAGGCCACTCTTTTTCCTGTGGATCAAGCACTTAATTGCTTCATTTGTTTGGGATCTCATTGTAGAACTCATTACTAAATCTATCAGGACCTGGAGGGTGTTGGGATGATTTAGTTGCCCTATAAACGTCTCTACATTCTAGTAATTTCCATTGTATGGTAAATGCTTCAGTATGACAGAAAGATGTAACTTATCAGTGTGACTGAGAATGACTTTGAAAACATCTTTTCTTCCCCCCACTCTTTTTTTGGGGGGGTGTTCCGAGAGGAGAGAAGAGCTGTGGAGGGAGTCTTAAACCTCACAATTAATATTTTACTCTGTGAGCTCTAAACCTGTTCTCATTCAAGTCCTTGATTGCTTTATTAGAAGTAATTGCTTATCTCAGTTTAAGAAAATTGGCTGAGACAGGCTACTTACTTGTGTGTCTCACTCATCAAAACCTTATATAAAGTATTTTCAATGTATTTTTAAGTCTTAAGGTTGAGCGGGCTAGATGGGAGCCTACAGAAGGAAGAGGTATGCTCTTTTAACGTCAGCCCATTACTCCTATTAAAAATATCATTCCGTCCAATGTCAACTGGTCTTTTGGTGCCTAATGATCTTGACAAGAACAAATATAACCACGGGATTTGAATCGGAGAATAGGGTCATTTGTCTGGTGCTGTGGGAGAGACATTTTCCTTTTCAATTTCCTTCCTCAGTTTTCTTATTACAATTACTGTTTGGTTCATTATGACAACCCTCATCATTATGACTTTTCAGGCTCACAAGCTGGGAAAAGATTAATGGTAGAAGAAAACACAGTGTTTGGCATTAGAGCTACATCTGGCTGTTAATATAACTGAGTGGAAATACATGAAATCCATTTATAAGATTTATGCTTGTTCTGGAGAAAGTGGTATAGGTATAAAATGTTAAGATGTACAACCTAGGGTGTTGGCAGGTACCATGTGCGTGTCAATTATTCATTCATTGTTTCAGTCAACAAGCCTTGAGCATCAATTATGTGTGCATGTTGTGTACTAAATTTGAACTAAACCCTAATAATAAGATCCAGTGTGAGTGGGACATGGGGTGAGAAGGAGATATACAGGGTGGTCTTTGTGGATGGAGAACTATTTACCTGGTTTTGCCAATCCAGAAGACTAGAATCTTAATTCCTGCCTAGTGGAACCTATGGCCATGAGAATGATGAACAGAAGTTCTTTTTCTCTGTCTCTGTCCTTCTCCCCAGTCCTGTGTGTGTGTGTGTGTGTGTGTGTGTGTGTGTGTGTGTGTGTGTGTGTGTGTGTGTGTGTGTGTTTGCGAGGCCAGAAGTTAACAATGGATGTCTTGCCCATTTCAGGGTCTCTCACTAAACCTAGAGCTGACTAATTCAGCTAGATTTTTCAGCCAGTAAACCCTAGGGATCCTGCTGCCTCTGCTTCCCAGGACCTAGATTGTAGGCATGCACAACTGTCATGCCTGTCTTTTCACTCAGGTGCTGGTGATCTACAGTGAGGGACGTATCCTTGTACAGCAAATGCTTTACTCACTGATCTATCGCCTCAGGCCCTCCCTAGTCAGAGGTTCTTTTACACAGAGTTTTGCTGAGAATAACTGAATCAACAAGTAGAGAAATGCAGATTCATTGACCCATCCTGAAGACTCCACGTTATTCCTTTCTTTCTTCTTACCAGAGAAGGGTTTGTTGTAACTAAGAGAAAAGTTCTGCTTGGATTGCCTCATTTCTTCTGTGCTACTGAGCATCAGTGTAGCCACAGCTCCTATGGTGTGTTTGGAGATTTCTCCCTGCTGCTGTGGGCCTGCTCCGTAACTCCATAGAGAAGCTTTGTTTCTGGGCCTTGGGAGACTGCTCCAGGTTTTGTTTATGAGAGTTCTCCAAATGTTCTTACTGTGAAATTCTCTTCTTAGCCCCATGGCTTGGGCAGGACCTTTTAAAAAGACCTTTGGTACCAAGGAGTCATTTCCTGTTTGGATGTCTAGTGTACAAGCTTTGTCATTGTTCAGAATGAGGAGTCCACTGTAGTTCTGCATCACCGTTTAACACATACCCCAATAGAAATTGATTGGGAGTGGCTCAGGGGTGTGGTTCTTTAGTCACCCATTGTTCAATAGGCTACAGTCAGCAGAAGATACAGAAGATGCAAAGCCTTGTACAGAGTTCCAGTCGCCAAGCAGTTTGCAGTCTGATGAGAGAGCCAGAGAGTTATGGAAACATGTGATCACAGTTTTGATAGCAGTATGAAGGTGCTATGGGATCAGAGAAAGGCCACTTCATCCAGGAAGGTTGAAAGCATATGACATTTAGGTAGATAGTCTCATTTTTCAGAATGTTGATTATACTCTAAGATGTTCGTGTCTCTGTCTTAAGAAACTGGGAAATGCTGTACTATGTTTGTCAAGGGAGCATCCTGTTGTTCTATTTCATTAGCTCTTAAAGTATGAAATATCCTAGGGGATGTTTAGGGAATATTCCCTACAAAGATCTTAGCAGAACTGATGCTGAAAATGTGGCTGCAAGCCAGGGAAGTGGTCAGAGGAGCAGAAACAGTATTACAAAAGGGCAGGGGAGAAAAGGCAGAGGGGCAGGATGTTGTGTGAATGAAAGGGGTGGGGCTGGAAGGAAAAGGGATGAAGAAGGAGGAGGTGGTGGCTGGGGGTGACCATAGAGAACCTTACCTGCTGAATGAGGAGCCCAGACCGCAGATGCTGTCTGGAAGGCATGAAAGAAGATGAGATGATACTGGTCTTTGAACAGAGAAAGACAAGATTATATTTCCAGGGCATGAAATGAAGAGACAAGGCTGGAGGCAGGAAGAAGGCAGACATAACCAGGGTTGTGAATGTGGTAGCATGGGCTTAGACAAGAATGATGGAGGATTGGGGAGGAGTGAGTGGTTCATTGGACAAATAGTTGATTAGATAGGATTTGCTGACTGGACAACAGAGGGATGAGGAAGAGGTTTAAATCCCCCATTCTTTGGCCATCAGCCTTGCATAAATCTAAGTTGACTTTTATGAGATTATTATTATTATTATTATTATTATTATTATTATTATTAGTAGTAGTAGTAGTAGTAGTAGGAGGAGGAGGAGGAGTAATAGTAGTATATAGTACTGGATTTCAACTCACAGACTTACACATAGTAGGTCAAAGTTCTATTGCCATGATATACCCTTATCCCAATCATTGCTTTCAGGCAAATATGTTTGTGAGGTTTAGTTTTGATTGTCAACTGGACACAATATAGAATCACTTGGGGAAGGCATCTCAGTCAGGGTGTGTCTAGATGAGATTGGGCTGTGAACTTGTTTGTAGGTGATTTCCTGGTTGAGGTGGTAAGGCTTTGAGTGTGAGCAGTACTATTTTCATGACTGGATCCTGCACTGAATGAAAAGGAGAGAATGAGCTGATGATGGGCATGACCGATTAATTCATTGAGCATGAGTGTCATGTATTAGCTCATTGCTCTTTGTTCTTGACTGTAAATGTAATGACTGTTCTCTCAAGCTCCTGCTGCTGGGACTTTCCTGCTGGGACAGAATGAAACCTGGAACTGTGAGCTAACATAAAGCATTTCTCACATAAGTTTTTTTTTTTTTTTTTTTTTTGGTCAGGGTATCATCTCATAGCAATAGCAAATAAAATTATGAAAAATTCCAATTACAAAATGATGCAGGCACCAAAACAGGCTTTCCCTTCAAATCTCCACCATGTGGAATAACTTCTAATGTAGATGTCTTATGGGGCAGATTCTTTTTTGAGACTTTCTATTCTGAGGAGATATGTGGACTTGTCTATCAACTATTTGGGGTTTGAGCCCTGCCATCCTTTGGAACAGGTCCCTTGTCAGCTGGGAGCAGCCCACACCTATGATTGGCAGTTTTAGAGTCAAGGAGTCCTGCTTGTTGTCACCCAACTCTGGAGTAAAAGACCTACAAGTTGGTTGGCAATGTTATTGGTTTTTGCTGTTTCATCAATAGGAAATCTGAGTACATTCTGAACCTCAGTAAATTCTTAAAAACAAGATATATGGACTATGACCTCCTACAACAAGAGGAACAATGTGCTGTAGCTGAAGGGTAGGAGCTGTCTCCAGTTGCTCTTCCCCAGGTCTGGGTTGTTTTTGTTTTGTTTTTCTGTTCTTCTTCTTGATGTTAGAACAACTCAGCAAAATAAAATTCTAGTTTATTGTTGTACATTGTTTCATATATACATCAAGTAGGCTAATAATTAAATACACAGTAACTTCATGGACAGAAGAAAGAAACCTGTTATCTTTGACCTTTTAAAACATCTCATAATCAATCTATATCTATCATCTATATATCTACCAATCATCAATCACCTATTGAATACATAATATATATATACATATATATATATATATATATATATATATACATATATTACAGAGCTAGGTACACACACACACACACACAGACACACAGACACACAGACACACACACACTGCCTGAAATAAAATTGTTTGTTCTTATTTGTTGACGTTTTCTTTGCAAGGCTTTTTTTTTCTCCTTTGAGATTATAATAAACAAGGTCACACCACACATAAAGTCAGAAGTAGGACAGAGAAGTCCCTGAATTATGGTTTGTTCACCCAACATCATTAAAAATGACTGAGACCTAACAATATGTACAAAACTATAAGATGTAAATTTAAAAAGATACAAATTTTCCCTTCAAATTACTTTTAAGAAAAAGGAAGGAGGGCCTTGGAAATTTGGTATCTTCTCTCTCCCTATGTCAAATTCACATTGTGGTTTCAGTGGAGTGTGGAGAAAGCCTGTTCTGGGCCTTGTGGCCTGCTAATCTACTTGAAGGTGACCATGTTTAGATTCTGAAACAGGAAGTAGAGTGACTAGGTCATGACAGCTTTGACTTTAGCCTTTCCTTTATTGCTGTGTGGTCACCCTCGTGGGTGGGGCTTCTACTTCTCTGTGTCAGCATCATCATGCTCATCATCTTCAGCTGTCTTGGTCTCATCTTCATCTCCATCCTCTTCCTCACCATCACCCTCCTCCTCCTCTTCCTCTCCCACTTCTTCCTCTTCCTCATCTGCCTACTGCCTGCCTCCTGCTCCCTGTTTTCCTCACCGTCCTTCCCATTGGCAGGAGTATCTCCTCCATACTCTGCCTCCTCCACAACTTCCTTCTTCAAGTCCTGGGTAGTGATCTCACACAGCTGTGTATGACATCCTGGGACACACTAGTCATGAGTTACAGTGGGTGAGAAAGAGAGTGAGAGTTCAAGGACTCTGGCCAACAAGCTGTCGGAGTCTGGAAGGTCATGAAGGAGACAACAGCAGGTGGGCAGCCACCCCTGGGAATAATGCAAAGTTGGCTTTTTGGAGCATCCAGTCTGTAGACTCTAATCTGTTTTTATCATCAATCTCCTCCTACCCACAATGCAGACTAACTTATCATCTTGTATCACACCCAAACCATCTTATCCATCTTCTGCAGAACTTCAGATTTTTCTCTTGACATGGAGTTGTGTCTATCTCTCCCTTGAGGCATTTCTACACTAATCTTGCTGATACATGTAGTCCATCCTCAAAACAAGGATGCTGCCTACTCTGCTTCTAACCCTTACTGAGCCTCAGCATCCCTAGAGCTGCTGGCTAAGTTCCTGGCTCACTCATCTTATACTTCTGAGTCAAGAGAACAGAGCCATGACCTAGGAACTAGCATTTTAACAGAAGTTCCCCTCCTTCAGGACCGCAGTGGCTCTGGCTTGTTGAGGAGACCATGCTTTAACAGCCTCATATTCTGCTCCTGCAGAACAGTACTATTCTCCAACCATGAGGCCTTGTTGAGTCACACACCCTATCAGATGTCATGTACCAGGTCTGCCTTGGGACAAGTCACTTTACCTTCCTGGGCTTGGCTTGACTTCCCCCTTTTTCTATTTCTTCTATTCTTTTTTCTTTTTAGATAGAGTCTCATTATACTCCCCAGGTTGGCCTTAATGATGTGTAGCCTTTGAACACCTTTATGACCTCCTGTTTTAGCTTACATTGGAATCGCAGGCATACACACCAAGCCTGGCTTTTTTTTTTGTCTGAGAATTTTATATATGCATATAATGCACTGTGATCAAATCCCCTCTCTTATTCTTCCCTCCAGTTCTCCCCATCCTCCCACAATTGTTTCCTTTCAACTTCATATGCTCTTAGGGAATGTGGCTACAGAACAGTCTACTGGAGCCTGGGTAGCCTCTCAGAAACTGCAGCTCAGGATCTTGTAGCTAGGCAAGCACACTACCATTAACACTCTGTACCATACTTTCTTTATCCCAAACATGGAGAAGTAGGGAACAAACAAGGAGAAATATTGCCCTAGAGCTCCTAAACTTCCTTGCACAAATATCTTTCTTTTTTACCTTCAGAGTGCCCAAATACTAGCTGCCTTCTCTTTTTCTCTGGCACTCAGGCTCTTGAAGATACTGAATGAGGACAGCAAGACTATGCAGATCGCTGCTGCCCCCTCTCCTCTCTCTAAGCTGCACCTAACCAGTAACTCCCACCCCCACTCCCCGACTCCAGCTCTCATCCATTCTTAAGGAGTGTCCCAAGGGCTCTTCCTTCTCCCCAGGTGTCAGGCATGGCCACTTCTCCCACATTTGAACATGTGAACTCATTTCCAGCTCACAGAGAAGCCTAAATCCACAAAAATAATTATCTGTCTCAACCACCAGGCCTCTAGGCTCAGCTGTTGCCATGCACAGCCTTTTTTGTTCTCTCTGTTACATTGTCTTGTCTCCTGGATGAGATATCTCTTTGGATGCTCTGAATTCTTTCTTTCATAGCCTGTTCCTTCAAGGACCCCTCTTTCCTCTTTCCTTCTTCTCTGTGATGCATTTCTGTGGCTGAATGATTAGTGCTAATAACAGATTGATACAATCCTTTCAGTGTTTTGCACATATATCAATAATTTTATACATCACTAATATGTATGCATTTGAAAAGAAATGTGGATGTTGTCAGAATCAAAATAGAATCAGGCATATCAAGCCCAGCAAACACACAAACAAATAACAATGACAAAAGCCACAGTCAATGAAATTGAGAGGTTATAAAAGCAGGGCCATACACATGGGCACGGAATAGAAACTATCCCAAAGACTCTTCTCGAACCTCAACCTTGCTCAAAGGGCACTGTAACCTTATCAGAAAGCATGTTGACAAGGATATTGTCCCACATCAGTTACCACTGCTCATGGCTTCAAGATGGCTGATGTCATCCTCCTCAGGTTTATCTGTAAATCTTGCTCTTGCTTCACCCCCTTTGGATGCACTCACAGATTCCATGGATGTGTATTCCCACTGCAACTCTCAACCCTCTGCTACTTCCAAATAAACACCATTAATGATTGGGGTAAAATCTCTCAACTTGTTCTCTCTCTCTCTCTCTCTCTCTCTCTCTCTCTCTCTCTCTCTCTCTCTCACACACACACACACACACACCACACACACACACACACACACACACACACATTCAAATGGGAAGGGGCAGAGTTGCTATGTTATTTGATTTATTCTAGGAATTGGGAATTCGATAATTTTGGGAGAAAAAAAGTCGAGGCCAGTTGTGTGGGTGACATGGGGAAGGGGAGGAGACAACTGAGAAGGCAGCTACACCGCCTGGATTACTCACATGGACCAATGTCATAATAAGTGTTCCTTCACTACGGTAGCAGGAGATGTGGTGATGATTAGAATGACATGAAGGAAGGGTCATGGGCCAAGGCATGCAGGGTGGCCTCCAGATGTTAGACAAAAGACACGGAAATGAATTCCACCCCAGAGCCTCCAGGAGATACGAGCCTTGCAGATGGTGTTTTGTAGACCAGCAAAGGTGATTTGGGGCATCTGGCCTCCAGCTGTAAGAGGGTATGTGCATCCTGTTTGCAGCCCCTGCTGCATTCATGATGATTTGTCACAGAAGCAAGAAGGAACAAATACAGTCATCCAGCCACAAAGCAAGAGCAGTGGAACCGCATCCCTAGAGAAGTCTGGGCCATTGCTGCCCCGGCAAGGTGGTCCTCTAACTAAGCACCGATGCTGGGATGAGGTCTGAGCTGCTTAGTCAGCAGGGCCACAAGCAAGATGTGCTGTATGGACAGAGTGAAGGACAGCTGCGGCTCACTGCCTGCCTCTCCAGATGAATTTACTCTTCCTGTCCAGGAGACTTGCAAAAATGAAGAAATGGTATTGTCAATTTTCAGTTTCTAAACTTCATTCAGAGAATTAGATCAGTGTGGGGAAGACTTGCTCTGGAACCCATTGTTTCCACCTTAACTGACTTGGCCAGCACATTCCAACCAGGGTCCTACAGGCTTTCATGTGTTCTAGCTGGTTTCTTCTCACTTAACATCACAACAAGAGCATTCAACTGTTTCATTGGACATTCTTCCAACTAAATTAGAACCCCTGGCAAGTCATTGTTTATTTAACCTTCCTCCATTATGTTTTCCAGTTTTTCTGTATAACAAGTGCTGAAGTAACTTTGTGAATATAAATATCTGTCAGTGACAGTGACACTTCCTGGGAATGGATTCCTAGAGAGGGGATTACTCAGTTAAAGGAAGTGATCTTGATACTTCCTGCCAAACCGCTTTCCTGGCTGGCTTTATCCACTTTAATTCTTAGTAACCCTGGGTGCAGCCAGCATTGGGCATTATGTTTAAGATCTTTTCAAAGGAGTACTTCTTGGTAGTTTCTGATTTTCTTTGCTACTGTGGCATTGCAGATGGGGTGATCTTGCACACTGGTCTCCAGTGGGATGGCTCCTCTGGAAGCACTCTTGTCCCTCTCCACACCTTCAGAAGCCACATTTCAGTGGAGGGGGCTCTGATGGGGAATATAGCTTTTATTCAGTTGGTGTCATGGAGAACCATATTACTTAAGAATGAAATATATTCTTAGTGAATATTTTGTACACAGGAAGACTTCTGTTTTAGATCGGATATTGATGAGAAAGAGAGAGAGAGAGAGAGAGAGAGAGAGAGAGAGAGAGAGAGAGAGAGAATGGCTGTTTACAGATTTCGCTAGCAGGTCTCTGGCAGAATCACAATTAGCACTTACTCTACTGGAACTTCGTGCCATGGCTGAGACATTTCAAAGTGCCTCTGTTGTATTTGAAACTAGATTCAGCATCTTAAGCGTGGGAAGTGTGCAATCTTGGTTTATGGCTGAAATGCATTAATTGTCTGTTCACCATCATGGATATCTTAATTAATAAGAATCATTTTATCACTTGCAGCTTTAAAATCATCTTTTTGATTCTCAGTTTTACTGCAACAGAGATGAAGATAAAACACGGTTATACAAGGCTGATGTGACCTAAGGGGGATACCTCTCACATCCCAGAGGTCCATGCAGGGAGTGATTAAGCAGTCTATGCTTCGTGTATTCCCAAATTTATATTTCCGTTGAAATGTAATGGTTAGATGGATAAGCAGTAATTGCTACACTGAGAACAGAAATTAATACTGACTTATCTCCTCTCCAAACGGCAAGGTGTATTTTATGTACAATCTCCGAATGCTAATAAAACAATCTAGTTTCCATTTCTCAAAATTAGAGAAGCGTGCATTTCTGATGACTACTCTGCTTTTTAAAAACCCATTTTAGAGTTATCAGGCTGTTTGGGACCTTTAGGGAACTTCTGCATTAGATGAGCCAGCTTGCAAAGAAATATCCATGCAGCACACAGGAATAGTAAGGGAGGTGGCTGAAATCACCAGAGGGGTCTCTAAATCAGTTGTGTCAGCATCATCTTGTAACTGATCAGAAATTCATATTTTCTTCTAAGATCTAAGGGTTAGGAACTCAGGGGACAGGGCAGGGCAGTGTGTTTTAATAAACCCTCTGCTGCACCCTAACTGTATTTAAGAACTGCATGCTTTCTTTAACAAACGGGGAAGGAAGCCCACAGAGGTTAATTATCATTACCCAAAGCAATGGGGAAGTCGGTGGCATTACAGAACCAGAAAGCCTGGTTGCTAGACAACTTCAGGAGTCTTGCTGCCAACCAGCTGCCTCCGTGAGATGCTGAGCAAGGATGGCAGTATGCTTAGCATGCTCTGGCCTAATGGTGAGGCAAGATATCTGGTATCATATTTTAAAAAGGAATGCTTAATGCTTCAAGGTGCTACTTATGTGAAGCTCATCCACCAGCCCCTTTATGAACTCCCTGGACTCCATAGTTTAATCTGAAGCATTTCAGAAAGTTCTTGATTGTGATTACAAAGACATGCAGGGAGGTCTGTGGAAACGCTACAGGATAGGTGCTATAGGAAACCCAAAGCTGTAACTTTATACCTTTGAGAGGATTGCCATGTTCAAATGGCCTTAATCCCTGCCACTGGGGACAAACGTCAGGAAAGGTTACCTAATTGCACCTGTGCAGTGTCTATCTATGATCTGTAAAGAGAAACTTCTTTGGTTCATAAGGGAAACTCTTACCATAATTGGAATTGGAAAATAATTTTATGAAACACGTTTTTTATGTCATGTGAAAATCTTAAGGATGTTAAAGAAAAAAATGAAGTAGTTTCTATCTATGATGACCTTATTAAGCAATTAAGTATCTCCATATTTAATCAAGTTATATATAACCAGATGGAAGAAGGCATTTAGACATTTATTTGATTGACTTCTTTTCAAAGTCAGCAAGGACACCTCAAATCTTGTAAAGATCAAGGAAGTGATACCTCACTTTTCATGGTAGTTCCTGGTTCAGCAAGGAACAAATGAACCATGTGAAACTGTCTTTGCTAAAATAGAGATCTGTGTGCACAATGTAAACATTAATCAAAAGTGTGCAAGGCTTAGATTATGACAGCTAAGTCATAGATGTCATCTCTGGCCCCTTGCATCTTAAGAAAGGCTTGTAGCAAATAACCACAGAATTCTCATAAATTCAAGTTCTTGTCCAGGAGACCCCAGTATGCCATTGGAAGATCAGGATGACATTGAGAGAACATTGTGCCAGTGCTGGCTAAAAGACAGTGTTAGCCTCTTATTCAATGTCAGATTTTCTAGTGACAGCACTAGAAAAGTACAGAGAACAGTGAATTTTAATTTTACTATTAGTTTTATTTAACCTAGTGCATATCCAAAGTTTTTTTTTAACAAGTAACAAATACTTTAAAAAATGAATGAGATTTTATATGCTTTACACTGTCTTCAACAGCCAAGCATATATTTTACATGTAGACACTTGTCTTTGACAATACACCTTTCAACGTTCACTTAACTACATGTGGCCAGTAACTTCAGCATCATAAACCGTAGGGATGGACTCACCCTCTCCTGGAGGTGATTTTAGATGCCCCTCTTGGCCTATCTCCATTTCCCCTCTGATCTCCACAAACAACTCTTATGGAGTGCCATGCCATTTTGTGCCTGCTCCACTCCCCTGGATCTTCCTTCTCTCCCTGGATCCAAAGGCCTTAAATACCAGCCTGTGCTGATGACTCTTACATTTCCATTTCTACTGAGACTGCTCTTCTGAGTACCACATCTTTATATTCAATTACATAGTCAACGTCTGTCTTGTATATCTAATAGATGCTGAAAGTATACTATGATGGAAATGAGCACTGATTACAGAGCTCTAATGACACCATCTTATTTTCCTTTAATAAGCCCAACTCATGGCAGGATATGGTAATAGCACTTATCTGGATATTCAGCTAAATGTCTCTCTTCTCCCCAGTCCTTATTTAACCCACCAGCTGACTTTGTGACCCAATGTATGCATAGTCTTCTCCATTGCCACAGTTATAACCCACCCACAAGACCATCACCTCCCTGGTGCTTCACAATAACGGTCTAACCAGCTTCTCTTGCCTGCCCTTTATTTGGCATCCAGAAAGAGATGGGATTTTAAGTCATAAACCATATTGTCTTTCTTCTGCTCATGGCTCCTCCATTAGTGAAAAGGACAAGAGAGTGATGGGGAATGTCCTTCTGTGTATGTTTATCTTATTGATTATTGAATAAAGTACTGTTTGGCCAATGAGGCAGCAAGTTAGGTGGGACTAGGAGTCGAGGAGGATTCTGGGAAATGTAGTAAAAAGAAGTCTTGTGATACAGGCAGGAAGTGACATAGCAGGCAGGCTCATATATAAGCAGGGAGAAACAGGAAGTCGTCCCTTTTCTCTTGCTCTTCTCTTCCTTCTGCTCTCTGCTCTAGAGCTGCCATGGAATCCTGGCAAGAGAAGACGCCTGCTGCCAATGTCTCCATAAGGTAAGTCTTTAGATTAATAGTTTTATGTTTGATAATTAAGACTGAGCTAGCATATAAGAAATCCTAGTCAATTGGCCAGCAGCATTGTAAACTAATATAAGACTCTGTGTGTCATTTGGGGTCCTAATGCAGCAGGTGGAACTTGGGCAGCAGGTAGAAAGTGTCCACATGGCAGGGTGGAACTTGGGGTGGCCGACTGGAAAGACTTATCATTACAAGAGAGTGTGTTCATTATCATTAGTTATGAGGAAATGCAGACTAAGTCCACAGTTAGATATATGGTAGAATGACTGTTATAAATAAGACAGACAATAGCCAATGTTGTAAGTGTAACACAGCACAGTAACCTTCAAGAATAATTTGGCAGTTTCTGAATTGTTAAACATAAAGCTACTCTGCAGTTCAGCAATTCTACTTCTTGATATCCATCTGAGAGAAATGGTGGAAAACATGTCTACATAAAGACTTCCCCACAGCTCTCATAGTTGTACTAGTCATGACAGAGAAACTGTTCATTAGCATACTAGTTGATAATTAAATCGTGGTGTTTCCACACAGTGGGACAACTACTTAGTGATGGAAAGAAATGACTGATGTATGCCATAGGACCTCAGAAATACCAAGTGAAAGAAGTCAAAAGCCAGAAATGCCATGCTTTTTGCTTCCATTTATAGATGTTTCCAGAAAGGGAAAACTTATAGAGACAAAGTGTAGATTATAGTTGAATATGGACAGAAGACATGATATTGGGAGGGGAAGAATGTTCTCAAATGAACTTATGGTTGTCAGGTAGTGGTGGTGAATGCCTTTAATCCCAGCATTTGGGAGGCAGAGGCAGGCAGATCTCTGTGAGTTCAAGACCAGCCTGGTCTACAAGATCAAGTTCCAGGACAGCCTCCAAAGCCACAGAGAAACCCTGTCTCGAAAAAGCAAACAAAACAAAACAAATCAAAAATCAAAAAACAAAAAAAAAAACCCAAAAAACAAAAACAAAAAACTTATGGTCATAGTTACATTCTTCAAATTATAAAAACCATTGAATTGCACACTTGAAATGGTTGGATTATTGGATTGCATATACATAAAATATCACAATAAAGACTTCAATAGACACCCTAAACTTCATTACACATAATAATACCCAAATTCTTTAGCATGACCCATCACATGATTTATGATTGACCGTCTTTCCTTCTAACCTGTTCTTCATTCCAAATGCAGTGTTCCTTCCTAACAACCTTCCAACACACCGAGGTGAGAGACTTGCTGCTTAGCTGAGGTTTGCTCTTCTCCTACCTCCTCAGGTGTCCACTTCTTCTCCGCATTCAAATTGCTGCTAACAAACCTGATCCAAATCTCCCTCCCAGCCAAGACCAAGTTGTGTGCTGCAACTTCCTAGCCTTTGTCCTTTTTATAAACCACATTCTGAAGGTTACCAGCATTCAAACTGCTTCTCTGCTCACATGCTCACCACTGATCGCCCTGGCCTGGCCCATGTTCCCAGTTGAGGGTCTTTCCTGAGTTGAAATTACCATTTTCTGAACAGTAAGTCTTGTAATCCTGGAAGTTCTCAGGAATCAGGCTGACTGACCTAACTTGTTGAATGTTCTTGGACGTTTTATTTAATTTTCTGAATCCCAAATAATTCTTTTGTTATAAAACCAGATTAAATTATGTCTCTTACCCATAGGACTGTTTGTGAGGCTGGGATCATAATTGTATGGGAGCTCTTTGTATACAAAGCTGTCTGTGACAATTTTGCGAGGTGACCCCAGGATTCCCTCAGAAGATCTTTCTATTTACATATTTCAGGGTCAAAAGAATACTGCAAGCAAATGGTCTAGTTGTACACTGTGTACCAAGGTGAGGAGGCCAAAGTACATCAGCAGCTGTTCTTAGGTGGCGATGTGAAGAAGCCAGTGTTCTGTCCAAGCAGTGTCCTATCCTGTGCCTTAACTCCACAAGTGATGAGAGCCTCATAAACCCTCTCAGGAGCCTGGACTCTCCTGCCAGGTCCATGCCCTCCATTTCTGTTTGTTGTATTCCATTTGGACTTTACTTCTCTGGAGACAATGAGTATCTGCAGGGATCACTTTCTCTGCCCTTGGTCTTTGCTGCTGAGAGGGAGGAAGGACAAGACACTTGCTTGATTTGCAGAGTTTGAAATCCCAAATTCCAAGCAGAGGAAACTATTTCAAAACTTGTTCACTTTATAGAAGTTACTAACAGATAGTAATTGCTACACCGGCAAGCCTCCAGTTGCTAAGTACAAACACATGCTCAACTTTCCACTTTTCTCCCCTTTTCTCTTCCTGTGTGTCTTTTTCTCTTCTCACTCTTTTAAATGAAAGTCTTGAGACACTTCATCAAATATTCTGTTAGGAATTCTTTCAAAAGCATCCAAAATCCCTCATTCAAACTAAAATGATTTCCCAAGTGGCTCAATCTTTTAAATTGTAATTCCTTGTAAATTCATTAAAAGTATTTTTTTTCTTTTTGGCTCTTAAAATTGACCTCACAATTGAATATTGGTGCTTCTAGGAATGGAATATACTTTTCAATATATTTTTCCCTTAAAAGTTTGAAGAAGGGACAAGAAGATGGTTTAGTAGGTAAAGCACTTGCTGAGGACCTGAGTGTGAATCTCGAGAATTTCCCATAAGGCTGGGCATGGTAGCACTGACCTGCTATTCCAGTGTTCTCATAACAAGACAGGAGGTGTAGACCGGAAAATCCCAGGAGGCTGATAGCACAGCTGGCCTGTCATGCACAGCAGCCAACAATTAAGAGACCCTGTCTCAAACAAAGAAGAAGGTGAAGACCAACACCCAAGGTTGTCCTTTGCCACACATTCACTGTAGCAAGCATACACCCACAGTCACACCACAAATGGGCACACATGTGTGCGTACATGATACACACACTAAAAAAAATTTTAAATTTATTTTTGAAAAGGTTCCCTAGTATTTGTTATCATCTAGTGTTTCTAAGTCTAGGGTCAAATCAGTTCTCATTCTCTTATATGTTCTCTCTCTCCCTCACTCTCTTCATTCTTGGCATTTACAACTTTACTAAGATATGTGTATTCCAAGCTGCCCAGCTGTTTATGTGTGTTCACAACCTGGAAACACACGTCTGGGAGTTGTCTTACATTATTACTTTTGTTTTAAAGTTTGGCATTGCTGTTTTAGTGTTCCTCTACTACAGAACTCTCCCTATGCCATTCTTTCTCCCTTAGCAGTAAGTGATGCAGTGTTTCTTCTTTTTCAGAGTTTTGAGTGGAAGGGAGGGAAAGCGAATTGAGAGAACAGGAGAGAGGGTCTTTCTTTGGATTTGAGGCTGATTCCTCACACATGAGCCTCTGTTTGGGATTTCAAAGTATTTTCCTCAGATAGATGTTAGAAGGAAACATGATTTGTTTTGGACATGGAACTCAAACATCATTCCTCTACCACTCTGCTTCCAGGTCCGAGTTCTCCATTGCAGTTTGCTGTATTCCATTTGGACTTTACTTTCTGTGAATATTTATGACTGTACTTTAAATTCTATTATTCTATTCTAATATCCTATTATTTTTCAGTAAGAAAGTAAGCGCAGTTATCAAAAGCATGATGAGGTCTAAATTTCCATCTCATAGGTTTTTGGAAATGACAGTTCCCTTATTTAGTCCAGGACTGTGGGTAGGGAACATTTTTATTATTTATTTATTAAAATCGATTACCTTTTTTCAATAATTAGCTCAACTTAAATTTTATATTATTTAAATTTGATCAAATTCACTCTCTTCATTACCTACCCTTGTGTCTCTTCCCCTCCCACAGACCCCCATCCTTCAAATAGCTCTGATATACATAGAGAGAGACAGAGACAGAGACCGAGAGACAGATTTAGATTTAAAGATGAGCGGACATGCTATATGTGTCTTCTCTCCCAGTGCCTTCTCTCATTGCCTACCTCCTTTCTCTCTAGAAATGGGGACCCTTTAAAACATACTGTTAGGCACCTAAAAGTTAGCTTCATGCCAAGGACCCTTTTGTATGCATTAAACGTTTTAAAGGAAAGACTGTGAAAGAAAGTGGTTGCATTCCTTGACTTCATAGTCCTGGGAACCAGTCAAAGAAATAATAATGTCCCAGCCAGAGTAATCAGAGCAGATATGGCTAATAGATTTCAACTTGAGTTGAAACAGATGATTGATAGGGGCTGCCTAAGACAGCTGTGTTGGAAAGGATTTTGAGGCCACATCTGGGTTCACTGGACAAAATGTGATTAATGATGTCTGCCCTGGTTGTGAGAGGAGCTGGTGGTGGTAGTCATGCCACACGTTTCTAATCCCCAAATAAGATCGTCTGATGAATAGAACCATTCATCCACGAGGTTTCCAGATTGTAGTCAAAAGATTACAGCACAGCCCAACAGCATGGAGATAAGATGCTAATGTTGTTGGGCCCGATTTTATTCTGCTTCAAGCCAGAATAATTTTCAGACTTGCCAGAGCCAATAAGTTGGAAAATAAAGTATGCCATATCTGCACTCCCATTACTTGGTTTAAACTTAATCATATGACTATAATACATCCCAGTACAGACACAAATAGGATGTTACATAGAAAATGTTGTGTTAGCTATCCGAATTATCATTCTCATATAAATTTAATTGTGTCCTAGAAGGTAAAGATAGGTTCTTTTTCACTTGCTTTTTCTTAAGTTTGGTTTAGTCAATGGAGAGCGATATAAAGACAAGAGTGATGTTTACTTTTATTACCTCTACCAAAGATAAATAATTGAGAAAATGCCCCATAAAATCAGGCTGTAGGCAAGCCCGTAGAGCATTTTCTTAATTAGTGATTGATGGGGAGCACCCAGCTCATTGTGAGTGGGGTCACCCCTCAGCTGGTGGTACTGCATTCTATTAGAAAGAAGGTTGAGTAAGCTGCAGAGAGCAACCCAGTAAGCAGCACTCCTCCAATGGCCTCTGCATCAGCTCCTGCCCTGTTTGAGTTCTTATCCCAACATTTTCAATAGTGACCAGTGATGTGGAATTGTAAGTAAAATAAATCCTTTCCTCCCTGGGGTGCTTTGGTCTGGTGCTTCATCACAGCAATGATAACTCTAACCAAGACAATAATGCTAGTACTTTAGTGTGGAACTTTCTAGAATGTTTTCTGTGTTTCTATGTAAACCTAAAGACATACTGTTCTCCACTGGTTGTAGCTACATTTATTTCACTTGATGATATTTAGACATAAATATATTTCACAATAATATTACATAGATGAACAATATTCTATTGTGTGCATTTGCCATCACTGACATAATCAAGTCTCATAAGTTTTTATGCTTTGGGATTATAAACACCATTTTTAATTATATATTTTATTGTTTATTATTAGTTTAAATTTTCACATGTGTATACATATGGGTCTCTGTGTGGGTTTTCAGATGTGAATGCAGTGCCTATGAGGACCCAAAGACAGTATCAGTTCCCCATGGGCTGGAGTTACACACAGTTGTAACTGGGTGTAAGCCACCTGTCAAATGGGTGCTAGGAAAGGAATTCTAGTTCTCTGGAAGAGCAATATTCTCTTTTAACTGCTGAGCCATCTCTCTGGTCTCTATTTTTATTGTTAATTAAGTATTTATGTGTCTGTCTGTGTATGCATATGTACAGATGCCCTTGGAGGACAGAGGTGGCCAATATGCGTGAAGTTGAAGTTATAGGTAGTTGTGAACCACCTGGTGTGGGTGCTGGGAACTGAACTCTGGCTCTCTAAAACAGCAATACATGCCCTTAACTTCTGAACATCTATCTAGCATCCTAGAAACATTCCACGAATCCATTTTAAAATGTGTGTGTATTGTGCTGTGTATGTGTGAGTATGTGTTTGTGTATGTGCCAGAGTTTGATGTTGGGTGTCATTTTTGATTATTTCCTCTACATTATTTTTTTAAGACAGGTTGTTCATTGAGCCAGGACTTCATTAATTGGCTAGTCTGCCTGGGTAGTGAGCTCTGCAGATCCATTTGTCTCCTTTCCAGCCGCTAAACTCAATGCTAGGCTTATGGATAGTTGCCACCATGCCTGGCTTTTACCTGCTGCTAGAGTTGCAAATCTAGATCCTTATACCCTTGTGTAGGCACTTTACTGGCCGAGCCATCATCACAGTCCCTACTAACTATCTTTGTACCAAAATATTTGTGCACCAATTATTTCCTTAGAATACTGTTCTTAAAATGCATTCAATGATTTTTAAGAATTTATTGTAAGGTTATTTTGCATCTATGTTTGAAGAAACTATTAATAATATGCCCAATAGCTTATCAGGAGAGTGACATAACCACTCTTATTTCCTAGTGAAGAGGCTGAACTGCCACCCATCCACCCATCTACACAAGCTCTCCCCTAATTGTGAATACCACAGATTTTGATTATTGTGACCATTGTTAGAATTGCAAAATTCAATTCATAGGCAAGCATTTCATGTGGAGCCTCTGGAGTAGAACTAGGGGATGATTGTGGGACTTGCTTGATTCTGAGGACCAGCCAGGACTCTAGCTCTCCCAAGGGACCAATCATTCTGCTTTGTCCTTGCTAGGACATGGTCTCAGGTTGGCAGGACACGCAGTTAATTTGACTGACTCAACTCTGCATTCACTTATGGGCCCGTAGGATTGGGGGCTGGGCACAGAGGCTGGGAGAGTTTGGAGGAAGATTGGGTTGCTATTCCCTTGCTGAGTGACAGCTATCAGGAGCTTTGAGTCAGTGACCTCTTTGTAGGGGCAACTCAAGCTGCCATGGATCAGAGTCATGGTATTCTATCTAAACACCTTTCCTCTATTCCTCCTTGGACATGTTTATTTTTATTCCAGCCAATCATTTTCTTTTTTCATTGGCTTCTGCCTGAAAACAAAATCCTCTTTGTCATTTCTGACACATGTGCAAGTGTTCAGTGTAGGGTGAAAATAGCAAAATAAATGACTCATAAATTATAATTAATAGTAACTATCCAAAGTAGAAGCTTTAACCATAAGCTAATTTATACCTGTACATTTATGAGCGAAAAGTTGACTCTACATTTTTAAACTGTAGCAAAATATTTGGTGATTCCACTCTTAAAGATTTCGTTTTCCTCATACATAGCTGTGCTAATGTGCTATAACCAGTAAAGGGAATTTCAGAGCAGCTGGCTCTGCACTACAATAGAGGGAAAGTTGAAGACTATTGGCTCATATAATCTGTAGGTGAGTTTTAGCATAAGTACTGCCTGGGAGAAATGACCACAATCAGTTGACACTGAACTTAGTTTTATACCTAGAAAATGCTGTGAGGCACACACACAATACATATATCAACATATACACATAGACATATACATATACACACACAGACAAATATATATATCTAAACATACACATACATACATACATACATAAATACACACACACATACATACACACATATAATTACACATATACATACACACACATAAATATACACACATAAACACACACACAAATATACACATGCACACATACACACACATAAATACACACA
Organism: Cricetulus griseus; assembly: GCF_003668045.3. Lineage (NCBI taxonomy): Eukaryota > Metazoa > Chordata > Mammalia > Rodentia > Cricetidae > Cricetulus > Cricetulus griseus. Next base: position 321,660,617 of record NC_048595.1, on the reverse strand, counting down.
CACACACACACACACACACACACACACACACCACCACCACCACCACCACCACCACCACCACCACCACCACCACACCACAGGAGAGTAGAAAAATGCAATTTCTCAAATTTTATTTGTTTTCTAAAAACATCATCAGTAGAACCTTTTTCTTAAAATAAACCAATTAAAAGAGAAAGCGAACAACACCAAAAACCAATTGGGAAATTAGAAAGACTTTGGAATTTATCCCCAGAACTGTCCCACCTGTAGTCCTATGTGTGGTGGATGTGATTTAGAGAAAGGTGCTGTTCAGATGTACCACATTTCCCAGGTCATTTGCTCCATGTCACCATACCTCCCTATTAAGAAAAAAAAAATCCTCACTTGATGAGCATTCATACCAAGAATGCTGGGGCAGCTATAGCAACCAGGCTCTGATTTATCTTTAGAGTCTGCTATTCATGGTGACTAAGCCTTGGGCATCATCTAAGTAGAGTGCTAAAGGTCCCACACTAGACAGATATGAAGACAGAGGAATTTATGGCAAGGGTGACCTTCCAGCCACTGACACATGTGGGTCTCTTTCCTTCATTCCACATAGCTCAGGAATAACACACAAAAACATCACCCAGTTGTGCAGAGAGGAGGGCTTGAGTGTGCTAGGTCCCATGGTTTGGTCTTTTGACTCTTCTCTCAATATTGGAGATAAAGTAGGACAGTCACCTGATATGAGAGGACCAATCACAGAACTCAGTGAGCAGTTAAAGCATTTAGAACTGGTTACCAAAGTAAAACCCAGAGGTTTTCACCAAGGACTGAGTAAGAAGTCGTACTGGGAGATTTTATCTATCATAGTGACCAGGAAAGATTTTGTCTCACAGCCTGGAGCAGCAAGGAGAATTTGGTTGGTCTTACATGATTTAAAACATAACTTAGAATCAGTGGGAATGAAGTGAGTTTTCATCTGTGATTTAATCATACCCTGAGGATAGTTACAACCTAGGTAATTACCAGCTACTTCAATTATTGGCCCCTGCACTTAAAAATTGAAAATCCCCTATAAATTCATCTGAGTCCTTTTCAATAGGCATGGGATATGCTATGTAGAGCTTGGAGTTATAGCACAGACACCACTTTACAGGCATTTTCTAGTTTAATTAAATAATCTCCAAAGTGCAAATTTAAATGACTATTGTCCACTAACAAGACACACTACATTAATTTGACCAATTTCTAAAATATTTCTGATTTTTATTATAACAAGCTCTATAATGAGCATGTGTATACATAATTTTAATGATGAATTTTTGGTTATTTTTAGGATACACATTGTACTGGAGCCAACCTGGAGAATTTTATTCCAATCATTTATATTTTATTCATTTTAAAAATTGATATTATGTTGTACATATGGATTGCTACTGAGGTTTTTTACTTAGTAAATTGTAGGCATTATTTCAGGGCATTAAATATTCATTAAAAATATGATGAGTTTTTTAGTGGCTACAAGATAACTTATCCTTTGAATTTGCCATCATTTCTCTCCCCCCGTCTCTCTTTCCCTCTCCCTTCTCTTCCTGTCATTCTCTTCTGACTATTTCACTTTCTACTCTTTTTTAGTGTTACAAATATCTTTTGCCACCACAAATATCCTCATGCATATATTTCATTTAATTAAGAACACAGAATAGAGCAATGAACTTCCACATTTATCACTCAGCCCCAGAAATTAACATCAGCACATGGACAATTTTGTTTGCCTACAACCTCCACATCTCCACTCCCTAGAGGGTTGTTGTGAGGCACAACCCCAGAATGTTTTTGTTTCACAAGGTACATGAGGAAAATGGCTGTTTGAAGCAGATACCATAAAGACCTCTTTATGTTGGATACATCTGATATTCAGTAATTTTTAAGGAAAGTGTTAGAGGATTCACAGGTAGTAGAAAATACTGTTGGGAAAGGTGGTTTTCAAGTGAACATTATGCTTACTTTCATTTCAGTAAATTTAGGTTATACCTGATTGAGAGGAAAAAGTTACCACTAATTCTATAGTCAATGAACCGTGTTTGAGAAGGACGAACTGCTCTGTGTCCATAAAACAGTCATTCCTGATGCTCCAAAAATGATAAAAGAAAGTGTTGAAAATCACTAGAAGGTGTATTTCCTTAATGCTTAGTCTACCATTCCCCGTGGCTGTGTGTTGTGCTTTTAGTACCAGAAGCAGGTAGAGGGGAAGGGGTGGCTTAGGAGAAGAGAAACTATTCAATATGATTCTCTAGAAATGCAGTAACAAGTTGGTTTTCAGTGTGGTGTACCACATACCTACCCAGTTGCAGCCGTGTGAGGGACATCAAAGGTATCAACACATGCCTTAGAGATCTGAGTGTTTCATAGAGGGGCTATCAACACAGACACCCCCTTTCATACAATTTAGCTCAATTATCTCTGCATTGGCTGCTGGGCTAGTAAGATGGCATTATGGATAAAAGCACTTGTTACCCACGAAGACAAATGACCAGAGTTCATTCCCCAGGATGGAAGACAGAAGGAGAGAATGCACTCCTGAAAGTTGCATTCTAACCTCCATACATGTGGCATGTATGCTGCACCCATCCACACAAAGAGACTCACAAACACACAGACATATAAATACATATAATATAAAGGAAAATTGTCAGCCTTTTCTTCATTCACACAGTCCAGCTTCTTACAGAACCCCAGCTGTAGCTCTTGTTACTCGGTGACTATGTCATGATTCCTTCCACTCATCATAACTGTACAACTAAATATTTCCCTACTTCTTTGTTTTTGAAGAGTGTGTGTGTGTATATATACATATATATGTGTGTGTTTTCGTGTGTATGTATGGGTTTTTGTGTGTATGTGAACATGTGGTGTATGTGTGTGTGTGTGTGTGTGTGTGTGTGTGTGTGTGTGTGTGTTTTTCTCATTTGTTTCTCAAGCATTGCTTTCATTTTCAGCACTATTTTCCCAACCTTGCTGTACCATCAGGCCCTTTCCTAAGAACTGATGTCTCTTACCAGCCTCCACACCTTCTGTTCTTTGTGGAAAGGCAAAGCAAAAAGCATGCTGGGAGGGATGCATCTCACCCTTTAACTATTGTCTTCTTCTGAAAGTAGACTGTTAGCTTACTGCTAGGTGACAATGCTTTCTCTTTTCAGAAAATCATCAGCACCTACTCGGACAGATAATCATTCATAAGCCATACTTTGTTGACCCAACCCATTTTAGATATCATTTTACACATGAAAATCAGAGTTCACAATTGACTACTTCAAGATCAGGGAAGAGTGGGGTTTTCCCAAAAGAAGATGTGAAATGATGGCAGATGGAGAATAGCTGTCCTCTAATTTTGAGTGAGACATCATCCCCAGAACTCTTAGGCTATAGCTGCAGAGTCATGGCCTGCTTTTCTCTGAGTTTTTGCTAAGGCTTTTCAGGGGAGATGAAAAGGGAATGGGAATGAACTCTAAAGAGAAGGGAGCTTGTGGAGAACAACGTTGACAAAGAAACAGCAGCAGGAATTTTCCTTAGTGAGAAATAGCCAAAGATATGTCAAGGGGAGAGTGACCCAGAAACTAGAGCCTTGATCTCGGGATGATAAAGGGCATGTTCATTCAATTTAAACTCGGGATGAAACAGGATTAAATTAAACAGTATTTAACAACAAAGAGAACTAGGAAGGAGGACATGGGATTATCAGCTGACTTCTCTTTCAGTCACACACAACCACACATCTCCTTTAAAACCACAGTTTGTGGTTCTGATGAGCATCTGTGTTTGGCTATTTTAATGAAGAGCTTTACTTTCACATAAAGTAGCATCAATGTAGGCAGGAGATACAAATGTTTTGCTTCTCCTCTAATGATACTTGTGGGGCATCATTTGTTAAGACAGGAACGTCATAACCACTGATGATATCATGACAGTTAATGCTATCCATAATTTAAATACTGTCAGGCAGTGGTGGCACATGCCTTTAATCCCAGCACTTAGAAGGCAGAGGCAGGTGAATCTCTGTGAGTTCAAGGCCAGCCTGGTCTACAGAACTAGTTCCAGGACAGGCTCCAAAGCCACACGTAGAAACCGTATCTCACCCCGCCCCCCAATTCATTTAAATACTCACAGCCTAAGTTTCAATAAGAACACAAAGAGTCATTGGAGAATTGACCTTCAAAATACAAATTCATCAAATGTCAAGTCAACCAAGACAGGCCAAAAGTGTCTTTGTCCTAACAAAACAAAAGCAGCAGACAGTTTTAAAGTCATGACTTGTTCACTTCCAGTTGCATGAGAAGTACAAGTACATGGCACATTTGAAACATCAGCAGATGTATTTTTTGTTTTCCCAAAGTTTCTGTTATTCTGTTTTCTCCCACTTGTATCATCAGTAGTGTTTATTAGCAGTGAATTTGTATATAGTCTAGAATAAGGCAGGGCTCAAATTTAATGACACCTTCAAAGTCCAGTGTACAGAAAATAGTCTTCAAGCCAAAACCATTTTGATTAAGAGCCAGACTCTTTGAAGGGAAGGGTTTGGGGAGAGTTCCTGAAAAATTGACTTTGGGTATCAGGTTCTGTGCCTAGAACTGATGTAATTTTAGAGAATTTGTGTCATGAACACTAGAGGAGACCCATGTTGAATATGGCCCCCAGGGGGAGATGTCCAGGTCCCCAAGATTCTGTCCACCATGGGAAGGTAATGAAAGCATCTAAGAAAGCAAGAAAGGGTAAATAGGCAGGTATGAGAAAAAGAACAGAAACAACTCAGACTATTCCTATCATCATCAACTAGGTATTGTGATAGAACCATTGTATAGTAGATTTGGTGACAACGGAAGTTGTCACTCAAGGCCTGGAAGAATGAACTATACCTAGCAGAGTTCAGCCAGAACATTGATCTCATGTCAGGACAATGCATCAGTATCTGGAGAGCCCAGAACATCTACATAGAAGGTTAAACAGTGTGGGATGAATAGACTTTGGATTTGGATATGCCTACCACAATCAGAAATGTGTGTGCTTCGATAGAGAAACTGAATTCTATACGCAATGGCAAGTTTCGATGTGTTATCAGAAACAGTACCAGGCTTTTATTTTCAGTTAAGGAAAAAAATTCCAATTTTCACATCTGAGATCCAGAACTATGAGAAATTCAAATTTGTAGCATAAACAACCCCTTGCTATGACAAGCATAACTTTAGTGAGCACATACTAATTAAATATATTTTAAAAATAAAAGCCCAAGACTCTAATAAAAAATGTTAGAAGCACTTGTCAACATGAAGTTCAGACCTGACTTTTCCTTAAGCACTTGGCATAGCTTACCCCCATGCCCCAACCTGGTTTCTGGAAACCTCAAGACTTTGATCTCCTCTTTCTTTCTGGCTCTTCTTCACATTTGAAGGACATTCTTACTTTCATGTGCCTTAGCATTCTTGTCTAGGAACACTGCCTTCCCTGATGTAGTCCCTGGATATTTCAGGCAGATTCATGAGTTTCATTATCATTGAAGTTCTACTGACTTCAAATATAACCCTCTAATCTGCTTCCATCCAGAACTCTGGACTCACAGAGCCAGCTGTCTCCAGGAGGGTTCTATATTGATGTCCTACAGTCTGTCATTCAGCTTATTTTGTTATGGCATAGTGCCTGCCACAAAATGAGTACTCAGCTTTGTATTAGTCATACGGATGTAATTAGTCATGCACCACAATTTGCCTGGGCTTGGTTGTTGTTCATCCATAGCAGGACTATAAAGATTTTGGCAACAAAGTGCTATGGTTTGAATACAATGTTTCAATCAAAACTCCTGTGGAGGTGTTGGTCCTTAAGGAGACAGTCCTTTATTTATTTGTTTATTTATTATTCTTTTCTCATACAGTACATCCCCACAGCAGCTTTCCCTCTCTCCACTCCTTCTGGTTCCTTCCCCACCTCTCCTCACCACTGGATCCACTGCTTTTCCATTTTCCATCAGAAAAGAGCAAGCCACCCAGTGATGTCAACTGAACATGGTGTAACAGTATGCAATAAGACTAGACACAACCCTCATATGAAGGCTAGCCAAGACAACCCAGGAGGAAGATAAAGGTCCCAAGAGCAGGCAAAAGAGTCTGAGATATAAGATGACAGTCTTGAGAGGTGGGATCTCCTGGGAGGTATTTGGATCATGAGGCAGAGCCCTTGGAAATGACTGTTTTTCCTGTGAGAATGGTTTAGCTATTCATAAGTTAGGACCCCATTTCTCTCTCCCATAGGTGACAGCTTGCTCTCCCGTGTTTTGTCATGAGTTGACATAGCACAAGACCCTCACTGGATATGGCTACCCACTCTTGAACTTCTCTGCTTTGCTGAAGTATCATCCACACAAACTCCTTCATGATTACTCAGCTTCAGTATTCTGCTATACTAGCAGAAAACCAACTAAGACACAGGGTTAGTGTTCTTAAAACCTGCTGCTCTCCCAGAATCCAGCACAGTGTCTGTCTGGTACTTACTGGAATATGTGTTTCAGCTGATGTCTTTTGAAGGAGTGGGACTAGAGAAAAATTGCTTAGAGATATGAGAGACGGTTTCCAAGTCAGAAGCCTACAAGAGTATTTATGGCATGCACCTAATAACAAATGACTTTAAGACCTAGAAGCTTGAAACAGTCCTTTCTTTGGCTTGTTTTCTGGAGTCAGGAGTTGAGGAAGGGCTTAGTGTCATGGTCCTGGAAAACTGATGGGGTTTCCACCATCTCTCAGTATCTCCGCCCTTTACTGGGAACTGGACTCTCCACCAGATTGTGTGTCTGTATTCTCTCCTGCATGGTAGGCTCAGAGTATCTGTTCCTTTATGGTACCTACTTTCCCCTAGCACAAGCCCTCCAAGAAAAGCAGATGGAAGCTACATGGCCATTTCTGGCAGAACATTAAAATTTACATAACAGCCCTTCTGCTGCATTCTGCTGGTAGAAAGGAAATCCTCACAGCCCATCCAGACGTAAGAAGAGGCCTTTCAATGTGAGGCATGTCAAAGATTTGGACAACATGGACTTTAGTTAAGTTTCTTCAGATTTCTGGGCTTTGGATAGATGTTGAATTTTAATGGGTAGAGAGATCGACTAAACAGGATTCTGGTTGAATAAACATTTATGGTATATGGGGCTGGAGCAGAATCTGAGTCACAAACAATGAATAATCCAGTTGGCAAGAACATACATTTTGCAGAGGGTGGGCTGGGAAAACAGCAGGGTCTTGCATGCTAGGCTAATAAGTCAGGACTTTCTTTCTTCTCCTTGATGTTAGGGATAGAACTCACCCTCAGCTATACTAGACAAGTGCTCTGCTGCTGGCACCCCGGCTTAGGGTCTTTCATGCCAGCAGCGGGTAACTCTTGACATGTAGAAGAGGAGCACAGCCATAAGTATTTTTTAGATTAACCTAGCCTGGGGGTTCAGCAGAAACTGGACAGGTTAGACTATATGCAATGAACTCGTTGATAAAGCTGTTACAGTGATCATGGAGAAGTTGGGGCCCTAACTGAGTCAAAGGGGGTGGATTTGAATATGAAAAAAGGAGAATGCTGTGGGAAAAAAATGACATCAAAACTGAGGAGCTCTTGCTGGGGCTCTTGCAGGTTCAGGGTCGGTTCTTTTTCCGCAGGTAGGGGTGGTTGGAGGGGGCTCTTGCAGGCTAGAGGGGGATCTTGTTGGCTGGAGGGGGCAGTTAGGGTGGGCTCTTATAGGCTGGAGGGGACTCATGCAAGATGGAGGGGTTCCTGTTGGCTGGAGGGGGCTCTTGCACTCTGGAGAGTTACCTTTTTCTCAGGGCAGCACCAAGCAGCTCCAGGTTCCCATGGGGATCTGAATAATCCTTCATCTAGGGAATGAGCTGCTGTTTCTACCTTAGGCATCTGATTGAATAGGGACAATTCATCTTCATTTAAGCAATATACTATGTAAGCTTGTGTTTAATATTCAGAATCTAACAGTTGGGATATGACATCAAGGGAAACCTGTTTCCAGTTTTTGGAAAAAACTCAAAAAACCTGTTTTCCCAGTTCTCCTTTGTCTCTTCCTACCACCTGCTTAATACATCATATGTTGGACCAACATATTTGCTCTCACCACAATTGTAAATTTCTCTATAGTTTTCTATAAGAAAAAAAACTGCTTAAGAAAAAAAACAAAATATAACAATAACATGGAGAATACTTCCTGTTCTCTCCTTTACCTGCTTCAAGATGCTTTGGTTCGGCCTCTTGGTAATCCACATTTCTGTGGGTCTGAGCGGGCAGAACTATGGAAATCACTCTCTGCTTTTATTTATGGCCCATTCTACTGCTTTGAAATTAAGTTGACATCCAGTGTTAGTAGATATTCATTACCTTTCTAAAATGCCATTTAGAAAACTGATTGCTTGGGGACTAGATGGCAAAGAGGGGGACATTTCACACTCAGAGGATCGACTCTGTTAATGAAGTGGTACACTGAGACGTTCTTCTAGGAAGGCTTTTATGGTGTAGACTACATTGACCAGTGAGTGGGGCTGGCCCTCCTGGGCTTCTTTGCATCTTTCTATTTTAAAACAATCTTAATCTTGTTTCAGAGTAAATCTTTTATGTTCTATAAAGTACTATGCATATTGACAACTAGACATTAAATAATGAACCCCATTTAAACATTTCATAAAAGTAAAACAATTTGAGGGGTTTATTTATGCTAGAATTTAAAAAATCACAACAGATCAAAAGAAGAAATAATGCAGCAGGAGAGGAGAAAAGAGAAACAAGCCTTGCTTCATAAAGAATATCCCACATATGGATGCCTGTGAGACTCCGAAATCACTCAGTCCTGGAAGTTGTGAACCAAGACTTTTCCAAAGTGCTTTTCTTTCCCCCAAAGAAGTCATAACAGGAATATATATAGATCTATAATGCCTTTCTGTTGGGGAAATGAAAGTACTTTCAAAACAATCTCATAACACTCTGATGGAAGAAATGATGGCAGGTTTTATATTACCCCTATCACACAGGTGATGGAGGCCCTGATAAATGGAGTTGGTGGCAAAGTCACAAATAGATGCCAGGCTTTCTGATGTACAGCTAGGACTTCAGTAGTTAAATGAAAAATATGTTCCCTGTTTGCTCAGCCCTTCCTCATCTGTCAGAAGGAACATTCCACATCAGGATTAACCCCCATTCATTCCCACACAAGAAATGGAGATCCTACCCTAAATTTCAAATTTGCAAAACAATGTCACAAGAATAAGTGCTCAGATCAAAACCAAAAAAATTTACTTGGACAGTTAAACGCAGAGATGCACAAAGTAATATGTTGGTTGCCAGCGGCTGGAAGGAGAGGGAGGCAGAGTTGCTGTTCAGTGAACATAAAGTTTGAATTATAGAAAATGAGAGAAGTCTAGAGAGCTGCTGTACAGCACCATGCCCTTAGTAACAGAAATATACCAAACACTTAATTTTTTTGTTAACAGAACTCATGTTGTTATGTGGTTGCTTTTTTGGCACAATGAAAAAATTTGATTTGGAGTATACCCATGCCCCAGTCACTGTGTTGTGATCATCAGCTGACATGCCACAACTTTTGGTTCATCAAAATTGGGGACCGTACGTCTCTTTTGAGACCTGATAGCTATAAATGATCTCCCCCATGCATTTTCATGGTCTCTAAAGCTATTACCACCTCAACAACTCTGTGGATTTGTTTTTTTGTTTGTGCTTAAAAACTCAATATGTTAGGAAGACTATTGGCTTGACACCACACTTGGATTAAATCCCAACCCTACCTGACTGTGTGATTTTGAGGAAAAACTACGGAATTTCTCAGCCCAGCTTTCTTTATCTGTAAAATGAGAACTATACCCTTGAATTGGGATTATCAAGGGGGATTGAATATATAATGTACATAGAACCTTTTAGCTCAAGAGCCTGGAATGGAAATTATGTTCAGTATATGACCACTTTTTGTGAACTACTGAGAGCAGCCCTCCTGGAGTTGTTGCTCAGGCCAACATCTACCTGCTGGCTGAAAACACACTGCCAGGAGCTCACTGGTGCTATGAATCCAGGTCTGGAGCTCTACAAAGTCTAAATTCTTCTGGTTCTGCCTGTTAGCCAAATCTTTTGACACTCTTGCATCGTGATGGTCCCCCATGGTGTGAATCTGTCTTCCTAAGATAGAATGCTAAACCCCCTCATTTCTCAGTTTCCTTTGCCTCTGGGATAGTCATCTGACTTAGTTCTGCTAATCAGATGCACATGCAGGGAGCTAGAGAAGCAATTGCGTGCAGAGGCAGAAGGGGTGCAGGGCCTCCATTCTGCAGGCACAGATGGAGGAGAAGCAGCATGGTTCTGGAGTGATCAACAGCAGCTTCTCCCTGTTTTGCCAGCCCTGCATTGAGGTTTGGGGCCTGTTTCTGCAAACTTACTCCAGAGCCTCTGTCTTTGGTTCTTCCAAAGCCCCCAACTTTCATGATGCTAAATATCCTAGCATTTCATTTATTTTCTTTTCTGCCACAAGCCTTTCCATGGATTTTATGATGTGCTAAGTGTAAACAAACAAACAATCACTGTAATATCCCCATATCTGTGTGGATTTTATATAAGAATCAGACTTTCTACAAATAAAGGGCGTAACCCTATTGAAGGTCAATGTTAGCGGCTTCTTGGTAGGGAGTTCTTACAGCTTTAGTCTCAAGAGCTCCAGGATCCTACCCTATTCTAAACCGCCTGCAAGACACATTTAGAAGGCTGTTTAAAGAGACAAATATTGTCCCCAAAAGGGCTTTGACACCTTTCCTCCTGCTCTTCAAATGGACTCTGGAAGCTAGGCCAGTGCTTAGCTGTGGATTTCTGCATCTGCCTCTGTCAGTTACTGGATGAAGATTCTATGATGATAATTAAGATAGTCCTCAATTTGAATACGGGGAAGGCCAGTTCAGGTACCCTCTCCACTGATGCTTAGGTTCTTAGCTGGAGACATCCTGGTGGATTACTGTGAATTTCCCTAGTGCTAGTTTTCTGGATAGCCCCATAATGACTCCCTCAATCAAGATATCTCTGTCCTTCCCCCATCTTGACCATCCTGTACCCTCAGGTTTTCCTTCCCACTCCCTTTCTCCCTTCACCCTCCCCTCCCATCCTCCTTCCCCCACCATGCTCCCAATTTTTTTCATGAGATCTTGTCTATTTCCCCTTACCAGGGGAACCATGTACATCTCTCTTAGGGTTCTCCTTGTTACCTACTTTCTCTGCGATCATGGTTTGAGGATATCCACAGAAACAGCTGACCTGAGCTATTGGAAACTCACTGTCTCTGGACTGACAGCAGGGGAAACTGCATAGGACCAAACTAGGCCCTCTGAATGTGGGTGACAGTAGTGTGGCTTGGGCAGTCTGGGACCAGGATTTATCCCTAGTGCTTAAACTGGCTTTTTGGAGCCCATTCTCTTTGGAGGGATACCTTGCTCACCTAGATACAGGGGAAAGGGCCTTGCTCCTGCCTCAAAGTAAGGTGCCAGAGTTTGTCGACTCCCCATCTCCCCATGGGGAGCCTTACCCTCTCCGAGGAGTGGTTGGGGGTGGGGTGGGAGGGAGGAGGGGGAAGAAGGAGGAGGATGAAGATGAAAGGGAGTGGGAACTGGGATTAGTATGTAAAATGAGAAAATATTATTTTTAAATGAAAATGATAATAATAAAAAGAGGCAAACGGCGAAAGGAAACTTCCACAATAGCATGTTGAACTGGAGTTTACTGAAGAAACACCAGTTTCCCTGCATCACCCTCAACATGTAGGAAAGTCTTATGCCGATTGACCTAACAATTTGGATAAACATAAATTTTCAGTAAAGCTGTTCAGTGTCACATGGCAGCAACAACATGAATGCACTCAAGTATTTATCATGAACTATATATATCATGTGCCAGGCATTGTACTGAAGCTTAGCACACGTGTGATGCTGGATAAGTAGGATCCTCTATTGGTTATCCCTCAAGACTCTCACCACTGAGTGGGGAGACAGACAATTCCAACATCATGTTATACTAGGATCTGCTTCTCCCAGGACTGGGAAAAGTCTTTTTGTTTGCCAATAGACTGTCCTTCTTAATATTCTGCCCTCCAGGAAGAAGGGTCCCGTCTCAGACCTGACATACTGTTTCCTAACATTTGTATAGACTCAGCGCCTGGACTGAGGCCAGCAATGCACTGTAACTTTAGCAACACAATACACTTTCAATTTCATATACAGAGCTTATTCCCAACTAGAGAGGTAACCAGTGGATTTGGGTCAGGACACCCACATTTCTTAGGATTCCTTGTTTATTAGTGGCAGAAATTTAGCTAATAGGAGGAAGTTCAGTTGGTGTCTGACAGAGTCAGAAGCAAAGATGGCGAAAAGGTCTCAGCAAAGAACTGAGGATGTTGCATCTCTGGATGGAGCTGGCAGCACAGAATACTGTCAGCAAGTTTCACTTGTCACTCCCAGACTAATAAGGCCACGAATGCTCAAGTGGATATAGGCAATTGCTTAAGAATAGATTGGGATGCTGTTATGGCTCCCATATGGTACCACCGCTCCACCAAAGGTTCTTAAGTTTGAAGATTTGGTCTCCAATGCAGTGTTCAGAGGTGGGGCTTTGAGGACATGATGGGGTCACAGAGCCTTTGTTAAGGGTTTAATCTACTGGTGAATTTAAAATTTGGGTAGACAGGATGAGCTGAAATTATGGAAAGTAGGACATCACTGGGGAAAGTTCCAGTTACTCTCTCTGGGCTTCCCAGTATCCCTGAGCTTCAAATTTTGCTTTGCAACAGTCTCTTGCTTCAAATTTTGCTTTGCAACAGTCTCTTGCATCCATGCTATTCTGCTTCACAACAGGGGCACAGCAACAATGCTAGTCAATCATGGGCAGAATCCTCTGAAATCTTGAGCCAAAATAAACCTTCTTTCTTTATAATTGTTTTTGCTCAGATATTTATCACAGCAACAAAAATTCACAGTAATACATATTCTTACAAAAGAAGGCAGAATGGCCAGGGCACGGTTCCAAAGACATCTATCATTATGTTCATGTTCTGAGGGTGTGGTTCCCATGGCACCTACCATGCACATTCTTCTGCACAGATGTTGGCCAGTATCACTGATACTGCTTTTTCTATGATTATTCCTGTCCCTAGAAAGGCCTCCTGGTGAGGACAAGACAGGAAAATGTCATTGAAAGGAGGGCATGGGCTACAAAGGGAATTTTGCCTTTGACTTATGTATTTTCAACTAATTTTACACTCAACAAAAAGTTCTAAAATACACAGAGTTCCTAATATCCCTAGCCCTGCTTCCTCTAAGGACATAATTATAACCATAAGTACCAAAAATAGGAAACTAAAATTGTCCCGATATTGTCTACTCAAACTTGTATTGGTTAAATACCACTAATGTCACTTTTTTAAAAAAACTGTTCCAGGATCTCCCATTTCTTTCTAGCTTCTGAGCTGGTCTGACAGTTCCTCACACATTTCTTCCTTTCTGTGACCTGGGTACTTTTGAAGTAGTTCTCTATAATACCCTTATTTTGGTTTGCCATGTGTTTTCATGCTGAGTGAGGCTGTGTATATTTGTTATGTGCACTAGAGAGATGATGATGTCTATCCTAGCAAAGGTTTGGGGATTTTACATGTTTTGTGAATGGTGACACTATTTTACATGGTTAATTTGGTGTCTGCTGGCTTTCTCCACTGTGAAGTCACTATCCTTCATTTTGTATTAATGACTATCTTGCTGCACAAAATTAGATCTATGAGAATCCTGTTGTCCTCACACTTCTCCCTGAACAGTTTAATAGATTTTTTTTGAGTCTTGCCATCCATCCCTCCTCTCTACATTATTGCTATATTATTTCTATTCCTTTAATTGCTCTTTTCCCCAGTAAAATTCATTGGAATTATGTTTTAAGAAGTTTCTCTAAATACATTTTAAAAAACTCACAAGAAGCTGCTCTAAATAAATAAGTAAATAAAAACCCCATAGGCATCATGTGTCATAGGCTGACCTTGAACTTGTTACATAGCTAAAAGCATCTTTTGAAGTATAAATTTTCCTGCCTCTACTTCCTGAGCACTGGGATTACAGGCATATACACAGGGCAGGGGATCAAATGTAGATTCTCATACATATTAGGTAAGGACTCAAGTATGTGGGAGACAGTTGTAAAGCTTGGACTATCAGAGGGGGCCCTTGCAATAGGACCACGATACAAACCTGGTACAAGAGCTAGCTTGTTGGAGCCCATCCCCTATGGTGGGATGCCATGCTCAGTCTTAATGCATGGGAGTGGTGCCTGGCCCTGCCCCCAACCTATTGTGCCACACTATGTTAACTCCTCATGGAAGTGCTTACTGTGAGGAGGAGTGGACTGAGGGGAGGTTGTGGGGAGGTGAAAGGGTGGAGGGGGTGGGAGAATTGCAGTTGGAATGCAAAATGAAATAAAAAATGGGAAAAAAAGAAGAACAGTTCTCACTGAACAGTATCTCATGCATTCAGTTACTATGTGGTTAATTATTTAGACTTTGGACTCATAGACATTTATTTTATCCTGTGATTTAAAACCCAACAGCAACATTGTTTGGAGCTCAAATTCTTCCAGGCTTGGCCACAAAGATCTCCTTTAGGCTGGTACCTGCTGCCTTCTGATACCATCTTTCTTTGGGTAGTTCTTAAATTTGGACACCAAGAGTTGTTCCAGGCTCACATCCTATTTCCATTACCTCAGCCCTAAAAGCCAATCACTTCCCATTTAGGGAACTTGTAAATCCTGAAGTCACATCCCAAGCCAAATAAACATCTCTGGTGTGGCACTCAGCATCAGGATTTGGTAAAGATCCTAGGTGAGTCTGCCGTGAAGTTGTAGTGAGAACCAGTGGACCCGATCTTTCTTTTCTTGTGTCTTTAAAACCTTTGGGGAACTTGTGTGTTTCTGCAGATTTGGGTGAGAGACTAGATTCTGGTTCTCTATCATGGTTGTTTGGCAGACTACACTCTCTGAAAGCAAAGAGAGCTAGATCACATATCCTCCAGTAGCAGACACCTTAAAAATCACTCGTGGATTTGCAAATGCCTTGTGCCTTTGAGGAAGCAAATGCTTGCTATGTCACTGCTCCTCGTTTATTTTCTAATTAGTTGGAGTTCGTGGCAGAAGGGTCTTCTTGCTCCACAATGTGGACAAAGTCAAGGAGGTTGATCTAAGAAGTGAAAATGGAAAATGGAAGTGTTTGACTGAAAGCAAACCACCACAAAGAACAAAAAGGAATGGCTACAGGTTTGTTGTTATTGGTTTTTTTTTTTTTTTCCCTTGTCTTATGTTGCCTCAACAGGCAAAGGATCTTGGTTACATCTTTTTGAAACATGGCGAGTGATAATAAAAGAGCATTTTCACTCTGAAAGCATAACAAAAACCCCAGATGTGAGCATTCATCTTGGAAAAACTGATACAAAAGGTGGGAGTCTTCTGTGGGAAGTAGGTCATTATGTTGGACTTCGTTTGAACAGAAGCCTCTAGGGATGCTGTCTTCAGCTTCTTTTTTTCTTTTCTTTTCTGCATTAGCTCAGTTTTCCCAGCTGTTTTTAGCTTGTGCATACTCCATTCCAGCTGCTGGTTTTCAGGAGAGTAACACAAGGTGCAGAGAGACCCAATTACAGTTAGTTACATTTATCTGGCTTCTATGGAGCCATGCAGTTTGCCCCTTACAGCACCTCTTTGATTTTCCAAATGAAGGTCACCTGTAGCATTCCTTCAGCTTTCAGATACCCAGTGTTCATTCACTGGATGGCTTCGGTCAGTCCTATGAAGATGCAAAATCCCATATCTTTGGGTGGGAATAAGCATCACTAATTCCCTGGTGGTCTTTGGCACACACTCTACCTCTAACACACATCTAAATGCAATAGTTAAGATTACAGACAGTTGGTTGATCAAACGTATGTTTTCATTAGCTAACAGAGCTCGGGTTCCCACCCTGCTTGCCTTCTAGGTGAGTGACTCTGATGGCTATAATACATGTTACCCTTCCTCCCAGGCTTTATCCAGCATGATTTAGAAATTATTTGATTTGTCGTCTGGAACTTGGTACTGTAACCCTTCCTTCCTTAGAGCCTCAGACACAAAATAAAGGAGATGCCCCCCCCACCCCCCCACGGATGGTTGTAAAGACACTGTGCTATTTGTGAAGCCTCAACAGATGCCTTCTGGTCAGTGCTCACTATATCTCAGTACTGCACACTCTTGGTCCTGATGGAGAAGGCAAAGCGGAGCATCAACAGCATGTATAAAGCTAACCCAGCAAAGGTAGCTAATCCATCATCTTTCATAAGACAAGCCGATAGTTAACAGTTCCAGTGCATTAAGTAGTTAGGAACATATTAACTGTGATTTTGAAAAAAAAAAAAAAAGGTTCATTCTGAGTTTATGATGATCTCATTTTATAGAAGAAAGAAAAAGAACTGATTTCTGTTTTTATTGAGCCCTAAACTTAATGCATGGAAGAAAGGCCACAGTGCTGGGAATCGATGAAGTGGGTGATGACTGGTACTAGAACATCACTCACCTGCCAGTCAGAGTCGACATTCTCACCTGGCCCTGTCCATGCAGCAGAGACAAGCAGAGGCCATGCAGGTCCATAGGCCATGGCTTCATCAACTTGGGTGCATGACACAGAAATCTGAGGCAAGTGCTCAACCACACAACAAAGGACATACATCTGGTATGCTGGCTGCTCTGTCCCTCTTCTCTTGTGGCTGCTCTGTTTCTTCACTTGAAGATGTATTATTGCCTCACAGGAGTCATAACGATGTCTTTAACCACCCCCCTTATACCTGCAATGAGAATGCAGAGGTGGGGGTTGGGGGCACTGCTGTCCCTCTCACCTCAGACCTCAAAGTCCCCAACATATTGGGGGCATTTTTGAAACATTCTCTAGGAGGGGACACCCTGGGGACACGGGAGAAGGGATTTATACTTCAGTAAGACAGGAGAATTGAATTGCAGGATTTAGATGGGTAAATTGACCTGGGCCCAGTGGTTTAGCCAATCCCAGGATGTGCTGGTGTGTCTACTTGGGGTTATTTCAGGGGGTTATTCTGACTTTCTGGCCATCTTCTATTTCCAGTCCTGCTTTGAGTTTCCCTGTTCTGATCTGGAAGCTCTTAGCCTCAAATTCAGTCATGGTTCTCAGGCAGACACTGACAAGTGTGGTGACCAAGCATACTTGGAAACCAGAAGTTTTAAAGGAGAGTGTGAAACCCACTTAGTGAATCACTACTAGCATACTTAATTTTTCAGAAAAAAATACAAATTTCAGGCTGTATCATCTACAAAAAGAGGATCAAATCATGAACCATTATTTGCGTCTGTGTGTATATGTGTGTGCTGTGATTTGCCATGTAAAATGTATTTCTTATTTGGGATCAGTGTTTGAAATGTTTAATAAATACTATTTAGTTCTTGACTTTGAATAGCACAGGTTAAGAGCATGAATACTGTTTGATTTTGAATCTTGGCCCTAACACTTGCTAGCTGTGTGACATTAGGCAAACTGCTTGACTTCTCTGTTTTAGATTCCAGTATTTCACATATGTGAAAGGAGATCAAAAAATTGTAGATACCTTACTGGATCAACATGAGGATTATAATCGCTTTTCCACAGTGCTTAAAACCTTGCCTGGCATAGTGCCTTATGTTTGTGGGCCAAAAAAAAAAAAAAAAAAAAAAAAGTGACCAAAGGGATTTTCTTTTTGCATTATAAACCAAGGCAACAGTATTCTTTTTCTATGGCTATTTATATCTCGTATGCACATATGTGCATCCTTGATTCAAAAACTCTCTGTTCTGAGTGGTATTCTCCAAATAGACCTCAGGGTACCAACCACAGCACCACTGCTCACTTGCTGTGTGACCTTTGACCAGCTCTTTGGCTTTACAGACTCTGAGTCTTCATCCCTGCAATGTTACTAACAGAATGTGTCCCATTGGGTGTCTACCAGGACCCCACCAGGCCATTCGCAGGAAAAGCTCAGCCTCTAGGAACTGCTGTTTTTGCTGTTAGTATCCAAATCATGTCCTTGCCGTACCCTTCCCCCGAACTGAGAGGCAATCCTTCCTCTTTGATGTGAATGGCTTGCTTAAATCTTTATTTCAGTCCCCTGTGCTGAATCAACCACATAGGGGCTCTGATAAAGGCCAGTGCTCTAAGGAAGGAAGTCATTGTGAGGCCCAGGGGATGGAATCAGACCGCCCCACTGTGCGCTCCTCAGCCTCTCCATTACCACTTAGCTAAGTCTCTTGAATGTCCTTTTACCTCAGCGGGATTTCCCATCCCCTTGGATCATTCTGAAGTGTCACAATGCAACTCTGACAGCCATCTAAAGCCAGAGGGTCACATCCTACTGCTTCCCCCTTTAGAGGCAGTACCAAAGTGTTCAGGACAAAGCCTCTATCCAGACTAGATAGGTAGCCCCCACCCCACTTTTCATTATCACTTGTAAATACTTCGGTAGCATAAAAGGGCTCATTAGCCAACGGGACTTTCAACCCCAGTCCTTTTCTTAAGCACCCTTGGCAAACCTGTTGTGACAGAAATGTAAAATTCTGGAGGACTCCTGGGCTTGAGGATCTGCAATGGCTTCGCTGTAATTCTCCCTCTCTTCTCCCACAGCACACTGTAACACTTACCAGAGCTTTTAAACATGAATAATGGGGCGATATTATGCAGTATCAATCTCTCCCCCGACCACAAGCTCCTCAAGGGCAGGGGACCTGCCGTATTCATCTTTGTATCCCCTGCAACCAACTGGCACATATCTCAATCAACGTCGGCAGAATGGAAGCTGGCTGAATTTATACCCCGGGTCACAGTGTGGAGCTCAGACGGCTCGGGAGCTGAACGCAAGTAGGAATCATTTATTTCTCACTACCTAACTCCGTACTGGCTTCCCAGGGATTCAACACACCGCAAGGGTTAAGGTGTGGTGGTGGTGCCTTTGGTGGAAGATCTTTCTTCTTGTTCTTAGAGGGGAGGAGAATGAATCCAGGTCTGGTTGTTGCTATACAGAGCTAGAAAAAAAAAAAAAAAAAACGGTCAGAAGGAATGTGTCTCTTTACCCAGAAGCAGAACCTCAGAGAGATGCTAGGGCCCTTCTTATCCAGCTAGGTCCTAAACACCAGGCATCTGCTGTTTTCTTCCTTTGCTACAGGCGCGTGTCTTTGACTTTACTTTAGTTTCTAAGTAGAAATACAGAGAATCATCTTTGGAGACCTTGCTTGTGTTCCAGCCAAGCACTCTGCTGACTATTTTGCTCTAGTCTTACTGCCAGACACCATCGACGTTGGTTTCCCTTTACAGCTGAAGAAATTGAGGCCCAAGAAGTTTAACCAGAGAGGGGGGTTGGAGATGAGCTTCGTTCGGATTCTCTCGCTCCATCACTGATTTCACTCTCTGCACACTGATGGAAGTGTGAGTGCGTGCGTGACTGGCCGTGCGCTTCCGTTTCTTCGCGAAGCCTCCTCCAGCTTAGTTTACCCCGATTCCACTTTTTGGAGATAAAGTCGGTTCTCCAAGGTTTGACCTCACTCGGCCATCTCCCTCCGGCGTCCCAAGGACGGACGGCCACTCCCCCGCCCAATTCGAATTCCCAGCCCGGGTTGAGTCTGCAGGCTCCGAGCTCGCCCCACCGGGTCGCGAGCGGTGGGGCTGCCCCGCACACCCAGAGCTCCCGTGGGCTCGCTGGCCCGTGCCTGGCCCCACCTCCCCTACCTGACGCCCACGCGGCCAGCGGCTCCGTAGCCTCCGCCCACCGGCGCGCCTGCGTTGCCATTGGCTCCGCGGGCTGCCCGTCTCCTCCGCTCCGTCCCGGAGGCAGGTTTAGCTGGAGAAGCCGCAGTCCCGGCGGCTCGGGCGCAGCGCGGAGCGCCGATCGTGGCGGGCATGGCCCCGCGCGCGGGACTCCCTGGCAGCAGCCGAGCCACGGCGGCCGTGAACTTGGCGACGCGCTCTTGCGGCCCGGTCTCGGTCATGTAGTCGCCGGCGGTGCTCCCAGCAGCCCGGGAGCCGCAGCGTGATCCAGACGCAGCCGAGCAGCCCGGGCTTCCCCGGGAGACGCCGAGTGCCCCGCCACCCATCGGGCGGCACTTTGGGCTGGAGAGGGTCATGGGGGAGAAAGTTTCTGAGGCGCCCGAGCCGGTGCCCCGCAGCTGCAGCGGCCACGGCTCCCGGACCCTAGTCCCTCCGGCGGCAGCCGTGTCCTCGAAGGGAGCGTCCTCGGCGGAGTCGTCCTCGGGCTCGGAAACTCTGTCGGAGGAAGGGGAGCCCGGCCGCTTCTCCTGCAGGTCTCAGCCGCCGCGGCCGCCGGGCGGCGCCCTGGGAACTCGGCTGCCCGCCGTGTGGGCTCCCGCGCGCGTGGCGCTGGAGCGTGGAGTTCCTGCTCTGCCGCTGCCGCCCCCCGGAGGAGCGGTACTGCCGCCGGTACCCAGGGTCAGCAGTGCATCCCAGGAGGAGCAGGACGAGGAGGTGGGCCCCGCCGGTCCCATCCTGAACCCTCTAGGTCTCCTTGCAGGGACCCCTTAGATCCCGTTGCGTGCGCGCCGGTGTCTTGGAGAGGGGAGGGAACTAAAGGCGTTCGGCCACCATCCTGGGATAGTGACTGGGATAGTGACGGTCAGGAGACTTTGGGTCCTTGACTTCTTGTGGTTGTCCTCGCGCGCTTTTCTACATGGGCTACCCGATGGTGTGCTTTGGAAATGTCACAGAACCAATCCCTTCCTATCTGTATCTGCTTGGGTTGTCAGCATCAGGATGTGATCTGAAAGCTTGGCTTGTCCCTACAACTCAGATCCGATTCCTAAAAGTGGGAGTCGCTGACTAACTACTGAAGTGTAGGGTGGAGCGGGATACCCGAGCGTAGGATTCGGATGGCAGTGATGGCTACGGATTGCACTTCTGGGGTGTCAGAGACTAGGGTTCCCTGGGGCAGTCCCTGGATGGTTTGTGGATCCTCGGGCAGAGGAAGATTCCCCAAGTTAAACGCTGTCACCATACCGGGAAGGATGCATCTTACCTTCCTCAGAGGACTTTGTCCAACCTCATTTCCTGGAAGGCTGTGCATCCAAAACTTGTGGTTTGCTTCCTGACACACTGAGTTTCATGATCCCCTAGGTTGCTTTTCCTAATTGCTTTGGAAGACAGGGAAGGAAGATTGTTCACGTCTTAAAGATTGTTTGCTTTGGACAGAGCCATAAATAAAACATAACCCTAGCATAGTCTCCTTGTGAAATTAATTCCACAGTGCCTGCCTGGTATTTTCCCCGTCTCTGCTGGTGTTAGCACTAGTGAACAATTGCCTTTGTCCCTGGAAGAAGTAAACAGAGCCCAGGGTCCTGGTACTAGCCCCCTGGGTGCCCAGCCTGGAAGCAGGGACTGGATCTGGCACAAGGCCAGCAGAGGCAAGTCCCAGCCTGGGCTGGTGATTGGCCAGTACTTTGGTGGCAAACATGATCCATTCCTGGATGCCTGTGGGACTGCACAGATCTTAGGCAGGTGTCCGGTATTCTGCTTTCTAGAACTCTTCTGCGCCTTAGTTGTAAGATCTGGACTCATTTCATTCTTTACAAGTTCAGTTCTGTAGTCAAAAGTGGAGAATTTCAAGGCAAAGTTCACTCCAACACGAATGCTGTTTCTGACTTGGAATTTTGGATAGCTCTAAATTCTAGATTTAGATTAGTCATTCCAGGAGTTTGTTGAGTGACACACCCACCCTAGATTCTGGCAGAGAGCAGAGCTTCCTCATGGGTGCATCTCTCTTTGATGGAGCATGTTGGCTCTGGGTAACTGGCTATCCTAACTTAATCATTCTGTTTAGCTAATATGGGATGCACAAGATGTGGGGAGTGGGGTGGGTAACTTCTCAGTTTTGATCTTGATTGTATAGTTGATTTATCGACTCCCCTCAGGGTGACAGTGTTTTACTTTCTCCAAAGTGGCTATAATGATATTTTATTTCCCAGAAAGATTGGTTGAGTGGAACATATATTGTGCTTCAGAGTAGGATGGCTGAATGATTTTGGTCACTGTTGGGAAAGTTCAGAATTGGACCTAAACAGACAGTGCTGCAATTTGGGGCACGACTTAGCCTAATTGGATGATGGAGTGAAGCCTTGACTTTCCCTCAGAATTTTGAAACAAAACCCAAGTTATGTGGCTCTCCCACCTCAGCAGTAGAGAAGTGATAAAACTTGATGAGGGGTCTGAAAATTCATGTATACTCACTGGTGCTGATGAGGTATACTCGGTGGAATTGTGGCTTTGGGAAATTAACAAAAACTCTTTTGCCCCTTTCCTTAAGGAAAAAACCACATTTTAAATTACTGTTCTAGAAGGTTCAGGAATGCCAACTAAAAACACCCCCTTTCATGGAAATCCCTGGGTTTGACTTCTGGTTCTGTCACCTTGAGGAAGTCTGTGCTTATGGACCATAGGAGTTCTGTCAGCCTCAGTTTTCTTACCTCTTAAATGGAGGTGACAGCAATAGCACTCTTGAGATGCTTTATACATGCTGTATACATCATCTGATTTACTCTCAGCATAGTTGATTATTGAGTTCCAAGTAAATATCAGTGAACAGTAACTTTTAAGTTATTGCTTATAAAATTTTTTTGAATTGAACTTCAAAGTTGGGCTGACTTATTTCATTAATGCATAATTTATGTACTGTCTAATGTGAGAGAATCCAAGGTTTTATTCCCATTTAAGAAGGATTTATTATTGTAATGATGTGCACGCCGTGTGCACATGAGTGCAAGTGCTGCTGGAGTCCAGAAGAGGGCTTTGGATGTTGGATCCCCTGGAGTTGGTGTTAAAGCAGCTGTAAACCACCAGATGTGCTAGGAACTGACCTCTGACCCTGTTGTTCTGAATGGCTGAGCCATTTCTGCAGCTCTTGGCTTATTCCCCCTTTACTGTTATAAGTGTGCTTGTGGGGATTCTTTCTGTTTATTTCAGGCTGTGTTGTGACAAAGCACCTGGGGATAGCTTTAGTTATACTGTAGCAAGGCCCAGGCTATAAAGCATTAAAAGGCTTAAGAGCCACTCATAGAATTGAAAGGCATTCATTTCAATTTAAAGATTGCTGTGTGGCTTAGGAGATTAATTTTTTTCCAAAGTTTTTTTTGATACCAACTTACTGTATTTGTTTTTAAAATGCAAGGAAATTCTGGTTGGTTCCTAGCATATTCCTATAGTGCTGCTTTTTGACAACCTTGTTAAAGATGTTTTGAATATATCTAGTAAGGGTCACAGTACTTTATCTATCTCATAGTTCTAGCTTCCTACTAATACATGCGTATTAGTCTCAGGTGCTTCAGTCAGACCTCCGGGCTTTGATGTCTTAAAAATTAGTTGAACATTGGCATTGATAGATATCTAAAATTTTAATTTCCTTTTATTATCCTGTGCTGTGGGGATAAAAATCTACAGTGTTATATGTGCTGGGCAAGCACTTACCACTGAGCTGCAAACCCAACCATTTTTAAACTTAATATTAAACACATGAGAGTCAGAGCAGACTCTCTGTTTTGTTAAAAAGCAAGCAAGCAAACAAACCCATCTCTGCCTTGTGTCTTGGCTGCAAGCCTGTGGATGTGGGGTTCTCTATGTTGAGGGGTTGCACACTGCATTTCTGATGGGCAATTTAGGTTGGAGGACTGGACCCCCATTTATGCAATTTGCCTCTAAGATAGTAGTTTTCAGCCTGTATGTCCTGCTCCCTTGGGGGGTGTCGAAGAACCCTTTCTTAGGGGTCACCTAGGACCATCTGCACATCAGATAGTTACATTATGATTCATAACAATAGGAAAATCAGTTATGAAGTAGCAACGGAAATAATTTTGTGGTTGGGGATCACCACAACATGAGGCACTGTATTAAAGGGCCACAGCATTAGGAAGGTTGAGAATCATGGCTCAAAAAGAAAAAAAGCAAAAGCACAAAAGGGGTTGGGGATTTAGCTCAGTGGTAGAGTGCTCACCCAGGAACAGACCTTGGCTTCTGTCCTCAGCTGGGATGTGGGTGGGAAGTGGGCGAGAAGGACCACAAGGCTCTAAGACATTCTATCTTGTATTTTTCCCAAAGTGTCTTATGATACCAATGAGGTACCATTTGGTAGCTGTTGGTGGTGAACTTGCTGACAGCAGGAATTAAACCCTGGATGCTTAGCATCGGCCTCTAATAAATGAGCGAGAACTTAGTAAACATACGTTGAATGACACCTCTGAAACTAGTGGTCTGTTTGATTGAAGGGTGACCAAGCATGTTGTCCATTTATATTGTCTGTTGTGAATTCCAATGCACCAATCTTGTGCCTCCTCTCCCACTAAAACAAACAAACAAACACCTTGTGGCTCACAGGAGAGATATTAGGTATTAGAACTTTTTTAACATTTTAAATAGATATTAACAAAGTCAAATCAGGCACACCTGCTTTTCAGACTGTATTAGAATTTGAAGCTTCCAGAGCCACCCAGAATGGCCAAAGAGGGCTTTGTAGTTGAAGAGCTTGCCAGCCTACTTCCTGTCAGCTGGTTGTATTCTGCTGTACCAAGGGACTTACTTTATTGAAAGAAGTTGAGAAGGTGTCCCTTATTAACTGGAAGCACAAAACTGTTATATTAAATGGTGTCTGAATGTGAGGATGGCCTTTAACATCATTTGGGGAAGTGTTTGTGTTTTGGGGTTCCCCACATGACAATAATATAATAGATGGGTTTCAGATTTTTATTGGTTATGAGAATAAACAGCAAAAAGAAATCATGAATCCAGCCATTCCTTTCCATAGACTTTATATTTTATTAATCACGGAAGTTACATAATTTGAAAAGAGAAGTGCATGAATCTTGGCATATTTATTATTTAGTCTACTTTTGACTGTCTTCAGTGCGAGCCATGAGATTAAAACAGCAGTCAGTCTACCAGTATATATGTAATCCTGCCCTGAGGCGTCATCCTGGGCAGAGGTGGGTTTGACATTGCCGAGCTTCTCAGGAGCTGAGGGAGCTAGACATAGGCACATGGTTATTAATTAACTGATGACAAAGGTGACAACCGAGGCAGCAGGCTGTGAGGGGGTATGTGATCGAATTCTGTAAATCCATGAGCCGAAACCTGGAAGATGAGCAGAAGTTAGATGGAAGAGAAGAAAGGAAAGAACCAGAGTGAGGCAGGTTCTGAAGGCGGCAAAGCTAGACAGCTCCTGCAGGGACTGTGGGCCTCTGCTTGGCATGGAGGAAAGATGAGCATGGAACAGATGACTGAGAGTGACAACACCACTGAGTAGGACAGGGCCCTGTGGACTTCATGCTAAGGGCATTGGGAGCCATTGGAGGATTTGAAGCAGGGGAGTGTGGCCCCGATGAGATTTGTATTTGAAGGAAGTCAGGCATCTGGAAGCCCATGTGTTGAGAACTGAAGGTGCAGCCTCTTTACATGTTCCTGAGTTGGAACTGACAGTCTGAGGGAGAGGCCTGGTAATGAATAGTGTATGAATGAGATGGGGAGGGGAAAAGATAATTCAGAGACTTCCAGTAAATACTTATGAAAGATGGTCAGCAAGTAGTTTAGATCCACTCCAGAGGATAGGGTGTGATTGTTCCCTGTGTTTTGAGAGGAAAACTTTTAGAGGAAGGACTTACCAGTGCTCATTTCCACAGTAAAGTATAGGGACAGATTTACCTGAGGAGAACCTGGGGGGGGGGGTGTTCTCTGAGATTGTGCCCCTGTGGACAGGAATCTGGTGTTAGCGTGCCAACATATGTATGCTACCAGTGTTTGGCTTGTTGGGGTGGATTATTTTCCTATTGAGGGAAGGCCCAGCTTTTTCCTTTGCCACATCTGGTAACGCAGGACCTGGACAATATTTACACCTTGCTAATATTTCCAAGCAGGTGGGAATCTATTTGTTGGTTCAGATTTAGTGGGCACAGAGGGTGAGTCCAGTGGGTTTTGTTTTCTTTCATTTGTTCTTGTTTTTTAGGCGGGAGGGTATGGAGGTGGGGGTACAGATACGAAAAACTGGAGAAGTCATAGGAAGGAACCATACATGTGGCCCCGACTAGGAGAGACCTGAGCAAAGGTGACAGTATGCTCTCAGTAAAGAAGATTGTGTTTTTAGATAAAAGACACCCCTGTCACTTCTCATCATGCTCATGAATTCTGTGGCTTTGCCTGGAAAGGGCTTGTGCTCATTTCTTTCATCCCTTCGGAGCAAACAGCTAGTGTTTCCCTGATCTGGAGGCATGGCCCCATCTTAGTCCAGTCACTTAGAAAAGACAACTTCATCTAGGTTTACTAACAATGCTGGGTCCATTTACCTCTTGCAGAGGGTCTTAGAAAGAATTGATGCCTCGAGCTCATCTCCAGAATGATGCATGGCATCTATTAATCATTCTGTAGCATGTTTGCTTTATTCTTGAGGAAGGGGAAGGCTGGTTTATGGAGAGTGTTGGTGCCATAGCTACCATAGAAAGGGATAAAGCAGAGATCCTAAGTTGCTCCCTGGGTGGACTGTGCTGCTAGACTCTTTGATGGTGGCCTGCCTGGCTCTTTCCTTTCTGTGTAGGTAGGTATGTGACATGTATCACCATCAATTTCATGGGTGGCATGCTTTTATGAGCTAGAGACAGCAAACTTTACAGTGAATGATTCATTAGCCTTTTTGTGGAGATGCCGCCTCCCCTTTCCACATGGAACCCAATCTTAGTGATCAGTTATCAATCAGTATCCTAAAGGACTCTATGAATATGTAAATTACCAGGTTGTTAGACAGAGGGGGATGGCAGCTGTGTGGTGAGGCAGGAAGGTTGATTCGAACTTCATCCGAGTTTGTAGGCTGATAAGGGAGTAAGGTGGAGGTGGGGTGAGGCTTGGAAAGTCAAATCAAGTTCTTAAGTATTGGGGTGAAGAGGCGAGAACTGTAGTACAGAAGCCACCCCGACTTCCCAGAGGAGAAATCTGGACATTCAGTTGAACTTTAGAAGATTGAAGAACTCATCTGTGCAAGTTATCCAACACTCCCGACATGTCCCTTTGAGTAACTATACACATTTGAGCAAACAGTAACCCAGGACCGTTGCTCTTTGCTCTTCTCTCCCCTAGACTGGGCTTCTGTCCTTGTACTTGTCCAGGCTGACGCCTGCACAGCTTACGTCATTGGCTTCACAGGTTTCTCTGTCTTCGGTGTGCCTCACTGTTCATCTGTGGCTTTGTATCTGCTGGTGTTACTTTCGGCTAAAGTATAGTGTGATACAAGATTAAGCAGGGGGCTGCTGTTCCTGTAGCTCTCTGAGCACTTGTTTGTCCTCCTTCACCTGTCTCAGAATTCCTGGGAAGAGCTGCACGGTAGTTACATGTCTCCAGGGTCAGGAGAAATCCTTTAAGTGTAGCAGAATGTACATCAGGACTGCAGTCAGCATTCTCTACGCAGTGTTGCCTTGTGGTGGTGGAAGGGTGTAGGACCTGCCTGAAGGCCCTGGGGATTTCTATAGCATCTCTCGCTGCAGAGTATTCCTGCTTATTTAATGAGTTATATTCCTAACTAGAAACGTGTCTGAGACAGCTTAGAAATTTGTATCCCGGGCCCGTAGTCTTTTGCTTGCCCATCAATTCCCCGCTCAGACACAGTCGATATAATTTTGATTATGGCACTTACTTCCACTGAACCTTTCAGCCCAAATGCTTTGTGATGATATTGGGGGTTGCAGGGAGAAGGTGGGCGTGCCGGAAGGAAGATAGAGATGCCGGCACATTTGGCTCCTTTTCCTTACTGATTTCATAGGCTATCATGTGGAAAATGAAAATTTAATTCTAACGTTCGGAACTTTGTCATTTAACACTTTTTGGCACGGAGCAACCTCCCAAGTGAGCCCAATTTGATTTGGGTGGATGAGCCTGAATTAACTAACTCCAGTCAGATGTGGATCTGTGGGCTTTGGCCTGAGAACTCAGTTTCCTTTTTAACCTGCAGGGGAAGTCAAGGGTGGCATTCTTTCCTGGGCAGTGATTTTGTGTGTTTCTGTGTTTGTCTAAAAATACCATTGCACCTTGGCCTTCTGATCACTTGCCATTCCAGGCATTTTTGTACACAGGGATAGCTAGGCAATGCAGGAAGTGACACAGGGCTGCAACAGCCACAGGGAAAGAAACTTGAGTTGGAATTAGTGTTGCCAATGTTGTGTTGCTCTATTATGGACACTTACATTCTGAGAAGCCATGCAGTCAAAACTGTAGTCACATGATGATGGCAGCAGAACTCCACTCACTGTCGAAGTGGTATGCAGATGTTGTAAAAGCCATTCTGTGTAGAAAGGTTGAATGTCAAATATCAATTCTTTGTGGATTTGTTGGTTCCATGGAGACACACACACAACATTAATCCAGGGAATCTGCCTTTTCACTCATGTGGTATTAACTCTGCTGGCTTCATTGAAATAACCTGAGCCCTCACCCAGGTCTTCAGTTTTAAGAATCTGGGCCTCCTCACAGGAGTTTCTGCAGAGAGCTCAACAGCCCCAGACACTGGTCTTGAGAAAGACGTGCAGGAAGGTCCACGTTTAAAACATCGCATACATCAAGTAAGTCAAGTTACCTGGTAGAAGAACCCAAGGAGACATGGACCTTCATGTCCTGATGGCCCTTAACAGACTAGTAAGTTGAAGCACCTCATTAAGTTAGAGAAAAAAAAATACTGTTCACTGGTGAATGAGAGTCACTTGTTATGTATCAGGAGCCTGCATTATTGCACTAAATTAAAGTACCTTGAATTATTTATCTACTGTTTGAAAAATAGCCTTGGTAATGGCATTTAAGGTCACATTGCATTTCTTGGAAAATCTTTTTTTTCGTCTTTTCTAGTTCCAGCAGAAACTGATCCTCAGAGGTGTCCCCTTTCTTTATTGACTAGTGAGGAGATAGTCCCTAAGGTGCCTATAAGACCTTTTAGGACGAGATTTAATCCATTGTGATGCACGGGTCTTAGTTATGTTGGAAATTCTGTGGGCAGAGGATAAAAGATTCACCGGAAATGACAACTCTGGGAGTACCTGATTTTCATTAGCAAAATGTTCCTAACACCTTGGTTTTACACATTGCCACTTTTGAAGTCGAAAATAGTCCTCTTGGAAGGAACTTGGCTTAGATGTGTGAGTAGCCAGAAGGTAAGACAGAGTAAGCTGGCTGTGGGGAGTCACTCCAGTAGGGGAGTGGAACCCGTCATGGGTCACTCCACTGAGGAAGCAGAGCTCTCTTGAGGGAGTAGAGCTGACTGTGGGTGTCAGTCCACTAGTAACCTTCGGTACTTCTGGAGCCTGCAAAATTCTTATTGTCTTGTATTCTGTTTAAATTATTTCTGCTCTCTTCTTAACACAACATGACTGTTACTCTTATGGATTTGCAGCAGCTGTAGTTACATGCACAAGACATGGGATGAAGTCAATAAAATCCCCCAAATTCTAGCAGGAATAAGGCAGGGTCTTAGGAAGGCCCATCCCGACTGAGGAGATATTGGCAGTTGACTGCTGCTGGGGGTGTGGAAGTCATTTTTGGGGTCATTGGTGTGTTGCCATGCTCCATGGATGGCCTCACTCATGTATACACTATGGGCATCACTAATTGTATTCTGTGCAAAGCACTCTGTTGGGAGGAGAAATATGTTGGGGAGAGGGGAGTCTGAAGGACCTGGAAGCAGAAAATGTGTGGGTCCAGGGAGAGTTGGAAGTAGAAAATGGAGCATGAGTATGATCAAAATGCACTGTGTGAAATTCTCATGGAATGAATATAAAATTTCTCAGTCATCATTTTCTGTGAATTAGGTTACCTGTCATTCATTCTAACTCTTCCTTTTCTTTCACATCTCTGGCTTGGTCGTAAGAATCTTCTATAGACCATGGTCTCCTTCTCCATGACAAATAACTTCACTACAAGGCAGTAGTACAACCCTTGTTTAACAGAATGTTCTGGCAAGAAAGCCCTTTTTGGTTACTGACTTCAGTGAGTCATTAAAGATAAGTTTGAAAGCTCTGTTTGAGCTTACCTTCTTTTTTTCTTCTCTGTGATGTTGCTGTGCATTTTCCTGCCTTATTCTGTGCTGAACAAGCTTTTTTACTGTTGTTTGTTCATTCATTTAGTGATTGGGCATCTTATAGTGCTTTGGAGCTTTTGCTCTGGGTGTCAATCATCTCTGAGAACTGTTGAAGATGTGAACACAGAATAAAATTACATGTGCCGTTCATAAAGCTAGAACCCTTTATTTATTCTTTTCTAATGTTCTATGTTGCAGTTCTGATTTCTGAGGGTTACTCCTGTGTTGTTTTGGGTATCGGATGATTGGTAGGGTACTTAACAGTTTGTACAGTTCCTTTTTCAATGTTTCAATTGCTATCTCACTCCTGCTATGTATACAGTTTTGCACACAGCCTAAGAGATGATCATTCTTCCCTCCTGTAAGATTCTGTGATCTTCGGGATGGAAAATGAAATGTCATATCAGCTCACATTTCTGTAGTGAGGAGAGCCCACGGCTTCTAGTGGATAATGATGAGAACACATTGTACAAATTGCAGTCAGTGCCATTCTGAACAAATTGATTGGTTGGTTAATTTAAGGCAGGGTTTCTTGGCCTGAATTTGAACTCGTGATCTTCCTACCTCAGCCTCTAGAGCTCTGAGATTACTTATATCCACCTCCAAACTTGACCTATTCTGAAGGTTTTACAAGCATTTACCCATTTAGTTTACAGAAAAGTCTTTGAAATTCAGTGTCTAATGAAACTTATTCATTTACTACCCTGGGGCAAAGTGACCTCCTGGTTGTCATACAAGTGAGGAGGACATGGGCAGTGAAGTGACAGAAGAGTGTGTAGTCTGAAGAATTTTTGTTAATACCAAGAATAAAAGCTGCATTCCTGGCACTTAGGCCATCTGTGAATGGCTTCAGTGTGTGTCTACAAATGGAGCAAGTGGACTGGAAGCCAGTTAGCCTCTGGTTGGCTTTGGGAGGCTGTCTTTTGGGATGATAATTCTTGGTTATTCATTAAAATTATATGTAGTAGAAAGCCATTTTCATCCATAATGTTAAACATTTTAATTTCTGATGGCATTCATAGTTAGCAGCGATCCTCAGCTGTGCTCATTAGTCTGGGGACGAGCGAACATGTTTGCAGGAATGCTGGGTGTTCTGTCTGAGGTATATGGGTGCCTTTTGCCTTGGCTCCTTGCTGGGCAAGGTGGTTAGGCTCTTTATCCTCACCTGTGATGAAACCAGAGTCCTTTTTAGCTCTCCTATTTGGGGGGTGGTAGTGGTGATCTTTCTGTAAAAATTTGGAATTTCACCATTTAATCATTGTGTGATTAGTTATGGAGCTGGTTAATAACATTTTTCTTTTGATAAACTTGACAGTCTGTTGTTGCGTTTTTCTGGTCTGTGAATGTGAGCATATATGATCTTTCACCACAAACTTTACCATGATATGTAATAGATAAATAAGAGCATGTGTTTATGGTATACCACATGATGTACTGTCTCTGCATACATCATGACACGATTTAAGCTGATTAGCTGTGTGTGCATGCAGACATTTAAAATTTGTGAATATATTCTATCAGAAATTCTAGTCAGTATACTTCTTCATGATCCTTTCAGGTAAGCTGGCTTAAACCCAGAAAAGCATGGTTTGTTCTGAAAGCTTTACACTGATCCATCCTATCTAATAAATGGGAGGGGTCTGCCTCCTCCTTCCTATGCCTGCCAGTTTTAGCTGTCTGAGGTAGGACGGTCCTTGGACAGTGTTGTGATGCAGCTATCTGTTGAGACACCTTTAAAATAGAGACATACATCTTAATACTAAAAGATACTATATTCACTGTAATTTGAAAGGATAGTTTTTGGTGATAGCTCCAAGAACCTGTACTTGAAGAATTGTTTTTTGTTTTTTTTTCTATTGGATTTTCTCTACAGATTCTTGGATACATGGCAGGATCTTTCAGTCCAAGCTAAAAACAAACAAACAAACAAAAACAAAACAAAACAAAACAGAAAAACCAAAACCTAGCGTGGACTTGTCTTCTTCCTTCAGTTATTCTTTTTAGGCTCCGTGTTACAAACCTATTAGACCAAAATCCTATATTATTATCTTCTGCTCACACATGCTTAAAAGATGTGTGTCCTCCATCTGGTTACAGAGGTAACCAGGGCCTCTCTGTACTTTGCAGGACTGCAGAGTTTTCCTGCCCTCTATGTGGACATTTTTGTTTGCCAAGGTATATCAGAGCACACTAGTCTTTGCCTTTCACTGCTCTGCAAGACAGAGGCTGGCAAGTCTTGCCTACATCGTCAGTGGGTTCTCTCACAGTGCAGTTGTGGAGAACCTGGGCAGTGCATTTCCATAGTCTGGCTTTTGTTCTTAACATGAGTGTTGAGTTCCTTTTGGGGTGCTGCAGTGTGGGGTTGTTTCAACGGCTTCAAGTGCCAGGTGGCTATGTGCTGAAGGTAGATTTCAACCTCTGCACCCCTCGGGGAGAACAGCCCTATGTTCCAGGTGCTCTGAGATCAGGAACAGGTGAGTTAGGACCAACATCCACCCAGTCAACCTCCACTCTCAGCCGTGTGGTGATCCTATGCTGGATTCTTGTGAACTTGACACAGGCTAAACTCATCTGAGGAGAGGGGGCCTCCATGAAGAAAATGCCTTGTAAGATTGGGCTTTATGTAAGCCTAAAATGCATTTTCTTAATTAATGATTGATGAGGGAGGTCCCAGCCCACTGTGGGTGGTACCATCCATGGTAGTCCTGGTTTCTATAAGAAAGAATACTGAGCAAGCCATGGGGAGCAAGCCAGTAAGCATCACCCCTTCATGGCCTCTGCATTAGCTCCTGCCTGCAGGTTCTGGTCCTGTTTGAGTTCCTGTCCTGACTTTCTTCAGTGATGGACTGTGATGTGGAAGTGTAAGGCAAACAAATCCTTTCCTTCCCATCTTGCTTTTGGTGTCTCATCATAGCAATAGTAACCTCAACTAAGACAGATCCTAATGAGCTTTCTGGAGATGTGACAATGACCTTCCTCTATCTTTGGGTCATCTTTATGAATGTTTAAGAATATGCCCCATATATGGGGGACAAATAATTTTAACACAAAGCAAAATATTTTCTGCCACACTTAGAGTCACTTATAAGAAGGGAGGCCAATGAAGGCTCCATGTTGGTGGGATGGGGTTGTCCCCTTAGAAACCCTGTCAGAATTCCTCTTTAATAAGCCAGCTACCGTTACTAGAAATAAAGCTAAGAGACATTAGTACCCAGTATTTTCTTTGTGAATGAAATGATTTTATATAGCCAATATTCTAATTTGTGTGACTGACTTTCTCGGCGTCAGCAGCCATTAAATTCTCCCATGCCCTTACCTAGATAACGGGATGTAGTTCCCACAGAGGAGGCTTAAAATAATTGTCCAGAGCCTCATTCCAGAGGGGACCAAATATTTAAAGTGTGTGTGTGTGTGTGTTTCCAAGTATGGCTGGCTAGTCTCCGTCCTTCTTTCATGAGAAAGTTACAAATGGGTTGTGGAATTAGTGCATTTGTTCTCTTAAAAGTGATGGCGAGACTGTGACAAAATTGCGTTAGCCAGGCTATAGTGAGTGATCCCACAACCTCTCCACCATGCCCCTTAGAGACCTTTGGTAGTAATTAAGAGCAAAATGAAACACAGATTTTCCTAAATGATGAGTTCGGGTTTACCAAATGAATCGTAACGACAGGTGTGAGCCCTGCTGTGAAGTTGAATGTTCACCACGTCCTGAAAAAGCTAGAATCAGGTGGAGTCTGCTGCAGATGGCTAAGACACCACTATCTACATCTTTTGGACACTTATTTTGATACTTAAGAACTGGATGCTTTTTAAATTTTTGTTGACTTGGGCATGAACTAGGAGACTATGTAAAGGAACAGCCAGTGAAATTCTGTTAAACTTAACGTTTCACAGGTGTTCAAACTTTTGCTCTAGCCCTGCTGTATGAGTGAGAAACTCTCTTGAAGCATTACCCATTGGCCTCAAACAAAATAATTAGGATTTTTCAGGTAACTCTAAGTTTGGTATGGTTCAAATAGTTGCTTAGGAACTGAGAAAATGAGGGCTTGATTGGAGTGGGATTTGGGGCACATGGTTCATTTTAATCCTGACTCAATAGTGGCAGTTCCCTTTGTGTTCAGTAATGGTGTGATATGTTGGCTGGGGCCAGGCAACTGTTTGGGTCCAACTCTTGTTTCAGGAACTCCTTTGCCTGTTGATTTTCACTTATTGAAAGACCTGTTTCCACCGGGTGTTGGTGGCGCATGCCTTTAATCCCAGCACTCAGGAGGCAGAGGCAGGTGGATCTCTGTGAGTTCGAGACCAGCCTGGTCTCCAGAGCGAGTGCCAGATAGGCTCCAAAGCTACACAGAGAAACCCTGTCTTGAAAAACCAAAAAAAAAAAAAAAAAAAGAAAGAAAGAAAAAAGAAAGAAAGAAAGACTTGCTTCCCCCCTTATGCACATGTGTTTGTGTGTCTGTGGATGTATATGCCTTATGTTTGCAGGAGGGTGCCTGAGGAGACCAGAAGAGAGCATCTGATCCCCCAGATTTGGAGTTACAGGCAGTTGTGAGTGGCCTGACATGGGTCCTGGGAACTGGACTCAGGTTCAGTGTAAGAGCAACAGGCACTGTTAACAGCCAAGGCATTTCTCCTGCCTAGTGTTTCTTCAACCCTTTCATATAGTTAGTTCCTCATGTTGTGGTGACTCCCAACCATAAGATTATTTTTGTTGCTACTTCATAACTGTTATGATTTGTAATTTAAATATCTGATAATCAGGATATCTGATATGTGACCCCTCAAAGGGGTTGAGACCCAGAGGTTGAGAACCACTGCTCAAGCCCCTGGCTTACACCTTTGAGGGCAGAAAAGGAGGAAGGACTAGGGTTATGGCTGGGCTGTCAGAGCATCTTGCAGAACAAGGGTGCTCACTCACAGTGTTTTACATAACAGGAGCTGGTGTGCTTGGAGGACATGAAGTTTGGTATTCCTCCCACACCCTTTTGGCTGTGAACCTTTCTTGGGGGTAGAGCTGGTGTGAACTACACCCCCCTGTGTGTGTGTGTGTGTGTGTGTGTGTGTGTGTGTGTGTGTGTGTGTGTGTGTGTGGTCAAATGAAAAAGGGGATATGTTGTGTGCCTAAAGGTGAGGTGACGTGTCTGTGGAGTGACTTGATCCCAGTGTGCATAGTGGGCCATGGGGAGGAAGAGGAGGACCGTAGAGAAGAGGAGAATGAGAAGGTAGAAGAGTAGGTTGAGGAAGAGGACTAGGGGGTAGAGGATAATGGGGGAACAGGAAGAATGTGGGGAGGAGAATGAAGGAAGAGCTGAGGAATGGGTTGGAGGACCAAGGAGGATAAGTAGGGCTATAGAGGGAAGGATGAGGGGAGGAAGATGAGGAAGAACAGTGGGATGGTGATGGGTGAGGGGAGGCAGTGGGAGGAGGGGTAGCTGTAGGAGGAAGGCCAGAGGTAGGAAGTTGAGGGGGAGGGGGAGGACCATAATGGGGAGAGGGTCAGGAGGAGGAGAGCCAAGGAGAGGGACCCTGGGGAGGAGCCAGATACAGACTAATAAGCCTAACACAGCTTAATCTAGAAGCAGTCTGTCCACAGTGAATTGGTGATTTTAAGAATTGGAAAGGTGAAAGGAGATTGTATGTGATTAAATCATTTGGTCCATGAGATACGCTTCTGAGAAAACCCCATCAAAATAGCTCATAGATGAGTTCTAGCAATGGAAGGGATTGCCAAAGCCTCGCCCAGTGTCCCTTCAAGTTACCTTCCAGTTTCTTCATAAGCATAGTAATTGGCAGTTTGTCTTGCCCATCTTTCTATTTTGTGCCTGTGCAATTTAAAAATCCTGGTATAAAATAAAAATTATGATGGCTTCATAATTTTCTAATCAAACATACGGTGTATTCTTTCTTCAAGGATCTGCAGGTCCTGAGTGATTAAGCAGTCTTTGCACCAATACTTTTTTTTAAAAAAATCATTATGTTGAGGAAGTTTTTTTGTTTATTGTGGGGCCAAGAGTTTAGTTGGTAAGAATTTATCAGATGATCTATCTTTTGAAGTATTTATTTGGGATTCATTTTCTGCTCTTGCTTTGAAGAGAAACCTTAGTTTTTAGGGTTTCTAGTTCTTCTCAGTTTAGAGTAATGTTTTTTTTTCCTTGCAAGTTAGAATTTCAAAGACCACCTTAGTCACCCCAAACCCCCACCCCACCAGCAAAGCTTCTCCCTCCCACCCCCGTCAGTCTTTGGTAGGAACAAGCCCTCATGGGTGAAGACTCCACATGGATTCCATCTTGATGTAGTTGTGGCTATGGTAGTCTATGGCCCTGAGCTACCCTACCTGAGGTTTCTGAGACCATAGAGCCCTATGACTTTATATCCAAGTTCTCCAGCCTCAGGCCTATCATGATGCAAGCTCCTGGCATTTGCAGATAGGGAGGGAGATGAGCCTTCTGGGAAGGCTAATCCCTAAGAAACTCTCCCCACTCTGTCTGTCTACAATTGTAGTTTACTGTGTGGGGGCCACACATGACATTGTGACTGCTGTAGCCATAAATTGAAACTTGGGTTCCAGAGATGCCTAGACGACTTGAAATCTGATCTGGCTATCCTGTGTGGTTTTATTACTAATTAAATTATTGAAATAAAGGCATTGGAGATGGATCCCAGAGCTCAGTGGGTCTTACCAGAAAGGTCGGCTGTTTTCTCCCCTGCTTCCCCTTTGCTTGTCCCAACACAGGAGCAGCTCCTGTATCCGTGGGTTGTGATGTCCACTCCCTGTCCACACTGGGCTGCCAAGCCCACTCTTACTCATCTTCATAGACACTCAGTGGCCTCTCACTGTGCCACATACCCCTGTTGAAAGTATCATTTCTAGGCCAAGAGACATGACAGTCCTGAAAGGAGTGCTGACCACCAAAAGACCAACAGAGGACTCTTAGGACAGGGTCCCTCACTGGGCCTTGTGGACTGAATAGGTGTGGAGCACAAGTTTTTCACATTTTAGTTACTGTCCCAGGTCAACACGAGCAACTCAGGGTCAGATCCAAAAGAGATTACTTTTACTCTCAGAGGTCTGAAGTTCTGGTTGGCCGGTGGTCACCCATAGGGAGAACTTCCTGGAATTGGGCCAGCTGGACTGGGTTAAGTATCTGGGGTCTGAAGGGTTTTTGTTGTTTTCAAGAGAGTGCTGGTAGAGAGGATAAAAGTCACGGGATGGCCCCTGTGAAGGTTTCTTCTCTGTATTCTAGAAAGCCCACCGAGTCAGGGTTTCACCTTCTCAAGCTTCTGGTGAGTGGCCAGCCGTGGCCTCTG
Source organism: Cricetulus griseus (assembly GCF_003668045.3). Taxonomy (NCBI): domain Eukaryota; kingdom Metazoa; phylum Chordata; class Mammalia; order Rodentia; family Cricetidae; genus Cricetulus; species Cricetulus griseus. Next base: position 321,623,133 of record NC_048595.1, on the reverse strand, counting down.
TGTGAAGGGGAAGTTCTGTGGAGGGATGGACACTGGGCACTCTAGACTCTGAACAGACAGGCGTTTAGACATGTTTGCAAAGTCCTGGGCAGGAAGACGGACTCTGCCTTATATAAATAGTTAAGAACTGCCCTTTCTTTCCCCAGACTAATTAATTTCCCTGACAGCATTGCTTGCTGGCAGCTCCTTTCCACAACTGGTTGCTGAATTGCAATGCTCAATAATCTGTGTAATAACATACTATAAAAACATATAAAACCAGGGAAAAAAAGGTTCTTTTGCCAAAGTGGCTGAGCCTTTGGAAATGCCCACTCACATATGCATGGAAAGGAGGACCTTAAATCTATCAGCAAAGGGCAAGTGAGGTGGCTCAGCGACTAAAAGTGATGGCCCCCACCGATCTGGGAAAGCCTGATTTAGCGAATGGTGGCTCTCAACCTCGGCTCTCCCTGGTTCTCCTGTGTGCTTGTTCACACTCTTGCCTCAGTCTGTCCCTCCCCACTGTGTGCCTGGATGGAGATTACCTGTGACAAAGATGTGATAAGGTTGATGGCTATTCATGGGATAAAACTCCAAGGCCAACTAATAAAGACAGGGTTTAGAACACAATAAACCAACTATTTAGCTTGTGTTTTTGGCAGTTAAGAGTTGGACAAGGGACCTGGTGCCGGGGAGTGGCTCTTGGCCCTTTGGCTACATTGGTATGGCCTGTGACTTTTGGTTGTGTCAGGATTTGGCTAAATGACCCTGATGCTTCATGTCTGCATGTATTCAAGGCATGCTGAGTTCTTTGAAGGGCCAGGTTGTGGACACACCAGACTTGCTCTCTCTGTTTGTGAGAAGTTCACTGCCCACTACCATGGACTAGGACCTATGAGAGGAGCAGGTGCCATGCTAGGTGCTAGTATGTATCAATTGTTTTCTTCTTCACAGGAGGTCTGTGAAGAAGATGAGGACATGGAAGTTTCAGAGAGCTCAAGTCATTACTGCATCTTTGGGTTAGAGGCGGGGCTGGGCTTTGAGCTTGAACTTAGCTTTCCAATATTTGACTTTGTTTCCCAGTTAACCCTCAGCAAATGACCCTTCCACAATTACAACCACAGATTCTGACTCCTTGGCTCTGTTGCTATTGTTTTTCATGTTTTATAAGTTGTGTGCATAAGTTCTTTTGCATATTTATACTCTCACCCCAACCTAACTTTTAGAGGAGTAAGACTGTCTCATCATAGAATGAAACACCTTTTTCTGTGATGAAGGGTGACCAACACACTGCTTTAAAGTGTCACTGATGAATGGGATGCCGGTTTTTGATGTCCACCCTGATCATTTGTGAGTGAATCATCAGAAAGCAAGGTGACTATCAAGGACCACTGTTCTCATCAGGAGACAGTACTTTTCGTTTCCTCCAGCATTCTGAGAGTCTCCAGTTCACAATTGTAAAAGGAGGATTTTGCTACTCGGGTATTGTTTAGCTGAACCCGTTTTTTTTTTTTTTTTTGTTTTTTTTTGTTTTTTGTTTTTTTTTTTTTTGTTTGTTTATGTGAAGAGAGAGAAAAACAGAAACCTGTCAAAGTGTCTGTGTCTAAGCCAGAAGAAGGGGACTTTCCAACAGAAGTGTCATACACACGTGCAAAGTTATTTTCACAGCCATCTCTCACACTGGCCTGTCACCCCATGGCAGGGGCCATATGTACTCCTTGTGGAGGATGGGGGTGGGGGACTAAAACTAAACAAGAAGCTCTCACCTGAAGAGAAAGGTGCTCACATAATTCTTTGGTTGTTGTTAGCATGTTGATTCATAGAAAGTGTGAGCTTTATCCTCAACAGTTTAGTATCTGTGCTTGATAGGGGTCCATTTCCTGAGCCTCTCAGTCCTAAACACAATGGAGACCAGCTGGGCATTGGATTACACCTATGCCACCCATGAAGCGGGGCCATGGTGAGTACAAGCCCCAGGGTGTCTGCTCCTTTTGCTGGAAGCTGTCAGGTCTTATCAGCCTTTTGTTAGGGCTTATTTTTTTTTCTCCTTGAAAACTCATAAAAATTCATGTTGTGGTATTAATGCCTGCAGGGTCTACCCTTCCCTTGTCATAGATACATTGTCCTCAGATATGTGGGCACAGATGTGTGCTTGTGAATCTATACTGGAGGCTCATGTGTCTGCCTAAGTGAGTTTGCCAAAAGGAATGAAATAAACTAATTTTCCTCCCAATGGTTTCATGTAACCAAGATATTCCTATGCATATTCTCAGAAGACTTCATTCTGGGGGAATATCTTATATTTCAATAAACTTGTGTGCATGTGTTACTAGGTGGCTACTTTGCATGCCTATTTATTACCACAGTGATGGTCTGCTTCTCTGTATATTTTGAAAGAAATCGTTATCTGGTGGGTCTGTTCTCTGTGCTGTGTGTATGCATGGCACATGTGTCTGCGCGAATGCATTTGAATGTGTGGATGTACGTGTAGAGGCCAAGGGGCCACCTGGAATGTCATCTCATCTGCCTGCTTGAGACATGATCCCTCATTGGTCTAGAAGTCACAGATTATGAGAAGCTGTTTTTCCAGCAAGCCCCCAGTATTCTCCTGTCTGAGCTCCCCCAAGACTGTGGTTACAAGTCTGTGCCACCACATCTGGCTCTCTTCCCAGGTGCTGGGGATTGAACTAGGGCTCTCATGTGTTCAGTAAAAGCATGTTACTGACTGAGCTGTCTCCTAGAATCCTTAGTTTTTTTTTTTTTTTTTAAAGAGCTGTAGTGATGTCACTCTTTGTATTAGAAACAACCAATTTATGGATTCTTTATGTGTTGTATATGTAGTATACATGCATTTTATATGTGCATGGATGTGTGTGTGTGCACATGTATGTACCAATGTTAGGTGTCTTTCTAGGTGGCACTCATATATATATATATGTATATATATATATACATATATAATATGTATATATATATGTATATATACATTAATTATATATATTCAAATTAGGAACAGGCTTGCTTCACGTCAATCCCTTCTCCATCCCCTCCCCCCACCCTCCACCTGCCCCCCACCCACCCCCTCCACTCCCCAGGTAGGGTAGGGCCCTTGACTGGGGCTCCTCAAAGTCCACCATTTCATCCTGGGCTGGGCCTAGGCCTTCCTCCATGTGTCCAGGCCGAGAGAGCATCCCTCCATGTGGGATGGGCTCTCAAAGTCCCTTCTTACACTAGGGAAAAATACTGATCTGCTACCAGGGGCCCCCTAGAGTGCAGAGGCCTCCTCATTGACATCCATGTTCAGGGGTCTGGATCAGTCCCATGCTGGACTCCCAGATAGCAGTCTGGGGTCCATGTGCTCCCCCTTGTTCAGACCAGCTGTTTCTGTGGGTTTCACCAGCATGGTCCCTACCCTTTTGATCTTCATTCCTTCCTCTCTGCAACTGGGTTCCAGAGTTCAGTTCAGTGTATAACTGTGGGTGTCTGCCTCTGCTTCCATCAGCCACTGGATGAGGGCTCTAGGATGTCATAAAAAGTAGACATCAGTCTCATTATAGGGGAAGGGCATTTAGGGTATCCTCTCCACCATTGCCTAGATTGTCAGTTGGTGTCATCCTTGTAGATCTCTGGAAATCTCCCTAGTGCGAGATCTCCTCAGACCTATAATGGCTCCCTCTGATATGGTGTCTCTCATCCTGCTCTCTTCTATTCTTCCCCCAACTCAACATTTCTGCTCCTTCATTTCCTCTTCTTCCCTCCTCTTCTCCTCTTCTCATTCTGCCAGCTCCCTCTCCCCTACCCTCATGCTCCCAATTAGCTCAGGAGATCCTGCCCCTTCCCATTCTCCGGGGTCCATGCATTTTTCTCTTAGAGTCCTTCTTGTTTCCTAGTTTTGTTGGTGAAGAGGATTCCACTTTATATTTTGAGACAAGGTTTGTCCTTGAACCTGGCAATCAGTGATTGGCTAGAGTACTGGCCAGCAAGTCCTGGGGAGCCACACATCTCTCTGCCTAACCAAACTCAGGGTTACAGACACCTGTAGCCATGTTTGCTTTTTATTCTGTGTACTTCTCATGTTCTTATCTGAACTCAGGCAGCCAGCACTTTATTGACAGAGCCATTTTTCCAGGCCCCCAGTTTATAAATTCTCACCCATGTAGCATATGCTCTTACACCTTTAAAAACAGAAAAAAAAATTAAATGTATGAAGTCAGACCACTGTGTTATAGCAGAATTTCAGTACTTTAAAGGAGTTGACTTGAATGAAAGGTTTAAGGTTTTTTTTTCTTTCTTTCTTTCCTCCTGATGAGCTGAACACAGGAGTAACATTTAAAAATAATTGTGATCCAATAATTATAGTACAACATTATCACAATGTTCTGTAGGACAAATGGTGCCCCATTATGCTTAGCCATGTAAGATAAAGCCTCATAGAAGGAGGGTGGGCCCTTTGGCTCTTCGTAGCACTTTTATAGTAAAGCAATTACACTGTGTTGTGGTATGTCTTTTGTGCCAGGGAACTATGTGGAACTCTGCAATGCTGGCTGGTGAGCTTCCACATTAAAACCTTTTGGAATCATGCCTGCAAATTAATATATCACAAAAGCTCAGTACAGTGATGAATTCTGAACAGCGTTCTGTAGTGTTTGCCTCTTATTATGAATGGGGAAGTTATGACTGTGTGAAATTGGTGTGAGCAGATCGCCTGTAACACTGGGTGTTATGGCAGCCAACCTTAACTGATGGCCTTGAGTGAAACAACCCTGTGGAGCATTTCTGATGGAGGAGACTTGAGCTTCATGGGCACTAGCTTTCTGGATGGAGTGCTAATTGCCTGTAACTTGTGTCTTAACATTCCTGTGAATTTCTGTAGGAAATATTTGCTAGCAGTTGTTCTCTGTTCTCCTATTCCTGCCCCTCCTCTGCCCCCTTCTTCTCCATCCTTGTATCCAGGCAGTTCCATTTTTCACACTTCCTGATTTTTTTTTTCAGGTCTCACAGAAGTGATAACTCATTTTGTTAGAATGGTGGTGATTTCCAAAGTGGAGGATTATGACTTCAGTTGGGGCTTAATCAGCTTGAGCAGGTGCATTCTAAGGACGAGAGATTCTGTTTTCATGCAGATGTCGCCCTCATTCAGAGCAGGGGAGACATGGATGGGAGATGGCACTGCAGTTAGATCAGAATTGTCTCTAAATAGATTGTTTTCCCCCCACCTTGAATTGTCTGGGTACTGCCAGCAGTGTCTTGTTAATAAAATTGGAGAGATATACAGGAGGAGCTGAGGGTAACGGTCTTAATTTTGTGCTCCCAGAGTTCATGAATGCTTAAGGAAAATGAGATGAGGTTTACACAGAACTTGGTGGGGTGGAACTCGATCTTGGGGACCTCAAGTGATAGGGGAGAGTTATGCAATTCTAAGGCAATTCCACTTAAATGGCATTGTCTCCACATAGTGGCTTCATGGTGAGTTTCTGGAGTTGTCCTTTGGCTTTGAAATACTCTAGTATATGATGAAAAGGGAAGAGATGGCCAAGTGTTGTATCCAGAAAACCAAGGCCTTTTTAAGGTAAGTAATATCTTTCTGCAGGTTTAACTCTACTTTGCATTTTGGTTAATTTCCCCTGTGAGAGCAACATAGTAGGTAACCCAACCAGAAAAAAGAAAAACATCAGCCATATTCTAGGTATTCATGAAGCTACTAACGAGTGTTGATGCTTATTTCTTTCCCTCACTTTTTATAGTTAGAGAATTTTCTTATAGGTTTCATGGTAAAAATTAGTGCAAGGTCACTAGCCCATGCATTCTATTTCATTTATTTCTCCATTGAAACATGTTTTAAATATCTATTATACACAAGGCATCGAGGGTAATGGTAGAAAAACAATAACAACAACAAAAAACAAAAACAAAACAAAAATAACAAAAAACCAAGACTCTCAGATTATAATCTCCAGTGAGCATAGATGCAGAAATTCTCATCTAAACACTGTCAAATTGGATATACAGCATATAAAAAGGATTATAGGATATGGCCAAGTTGGGTTTATCCCTGAAATGAAAAGATGAGACTATAACATAAATCAATCAATTTATATACTCCATGGACAGAATAAAATACAAGCTGATTTCAACAGATGGAGGAAAACATTCAAAAATATTCATGAATATTAATGAATAAAACTCAACAAAGTAGGTATAGACTATACAAAAACTATTATAACCCAGTTTTTGTTAACATTTGTATTTATGTATTAACAACAAACAATATGAAAGGGAGGTTAAGAAAATTGAGTTGTATTAGCAACAAAAAGTATGAACACAGGAATTTAAGAGGTAAAGATGTACACATTAAAGCATTCATAAGATATGGGAGGAATTTTACAACACCAGGAAAAGAAGTCTCAGGTTCCTGGATTGCACAGTAATCACAGCACTTGGAAGGAAGAGGCAAGAGGATCTCTGTTAGTTCAAAGGCAGCCTGGTTTATAGAGCGAGGTCCAAGACAGCCAGGCTACACAGAGAAACCCTGTCTCAAAAACAAAACAACAAAAGAAACTAGATTCAAAACATGTAAGATTGGGAAATCTGAGACTTATTAGAGGCTATAATTGAAATCTAGAAAAGAGACAGAGATGGTAACAGCTTGAAAAATGACAGGATGAATATTGGTGAATGTCCACACTACTCAAACCAGATTCTTATTTAGTATATAATTCTTAGTATATAATATTTGGTTATTATCAAAGTAATGTTTTCTTTACATAAATAGAAAAATCCTAAAATTCAGTCTGAACCACAAAAGGTCTCAAATAGCCAAAGCACTCTTGGAGAAAAACACCACACTGGAGACCTCATGCTTTCTGATTTCAAATTAATGTTATTGTTGCAACTGTCTGGTAATGCCATCAAGCATTCAGAAGTGGTCTGTCAGAATAGAGGACCTGGAAGAAACCTCTTCATTTGTCAGGAACTCATCCTGAACACAGGTCCTAAGAACACAAAGGGAAAGAGAAGTCTCCAACAAATGGTGCTCGGAATCCCATCTATGTGCAAAAGAATGTAATTGGTCCAGTTTTGGTTGACTTTGTCTGTGGTGTGAGACAGGTGTCTAGAGTCTTAAATGTGAGACTCAAAATTGCTAAACTCCAAGAGAAGCTATAAGGAAAAGCTTTTCAACTGTAGTCATGTATTTTCTGAAGATGACACCAGGAGCACAGGCAGGAAAAGCAGAGATATTAAAGGGGGATTAGATCAGACTACATTTTATTTCCTGTGCAGTTTGAGGAAACATGAAATTGAAGTGGTATCAGGGGCTTATTGTACACACATGGTGACTAGAGCACTACCTCTACACAGGAACCATACTGCAAATCTTTGTATTTTCTCCAATAATTCTGGTCTCTCAAGTACATGTGACATTTGGTCTCCTGTGGCTTCTGTTCATGGGTCTATGGTTGGTTCTTACCTCCTTTGCAAAATCACATCCTGTGTGTAATACATGATTGATTGAGACAAGTGGGAGAATCCAGATATAGAATGACCTGGAGGGTCATGGCTCCAACAAGTGTTCCATTTATCAATATAGGATATTGTCATAGGAACACTCATAGGAACTAGCCAGTGAGAATATTGGTGAATATCTGATGAGATTAACACCCAATGATTAATACAATTTATACCAGAAATACAAATGACCCAGTTTTACAAAGGGCAAGGGATCTGAAAAGACCCCATGGAAGAAATCCAAATAGTTAACAAATAGAAGAGAAGGTGCTAGGTATTGCCAGTCATCAGGCAAAATCAAATGAAATTCATGAAGCAATGAAAGATAACAAGTGTTGGCAAAGGGAACAGCATATGTTATTAGTGGGAATTGAAGTCAGTGTAGTCATTGTGGAAAAGGGCATCACTGCTAAAAAAATAAAAATAAAAGGAGACCTATTATATGATCAGTAATCCTGCTTCTGGAAAATGTATGTGTGTGTATGCACACATTCATAACCATTCACAAATACATGGACACATATAAATATATACATATACATACAAAGAAAGCAAAATTAGAATTGTGGAGAAACAGCCTCCCATGTTCATTGTGTAGCAACATCATGCACAAGGGCTAAGATATGGGAAACAATTTAAATGTTGTTCAGCTGATGATTGGGTAGAAAGTGTGTGTTTGTGGATAATGGGGTGCTGTTTTCATGATTAACAAAGGAAATCCTACTTGTAGAAACAGAGGTAGAGCTAGAGGATACTTTGCTCAGTAAAGTGAGATGCAGAAAAACTGTCATCTCTTGGGTGTATGGAATCCAAAACAGATAGAGTATGATTATCAGGGTTTTGGGGAGAGGGATGTTAGCTAAAGGGTCTAAATGGACCCTTATGCATAATGGACAAGTTCTGAAGATTTGACATCAGCCTGCTGGGAATTTACAGTACTGTCTTGTATGCTTGAAATCTGTTAATTTAGGTCTTCAATCTCTCATCACACACAAATGATAGCACTATGGAGGTGATAGTGATAGATATATTGATTAGCTAAACTTGGCAATTGTTTACAGTGTGTGTGTATATATAAATTCCAAGTGGTTCAGCTCCTAAATATATACATTATTTATGTTGTCAGTGATTTAGGTTGTCAGTGATATATCAGATTTGTTTAAGAATCATGGGTTCCACTGTCATTGTGTATATAAATAATGTGTAAAGTTCCTTCCAGTATAACTTATGATACTCATGTCTGTTTTTAGTGTTCTGCAAAGTGTTTACAAACACATCTACAGTGTGTTTCCAAATTCATGGTGGTTTGTGGGCAATGATATATGTATATAATACATGCATATGCATGATTTGTTTCTAGTAGGACTAATGCTTTGGATCATTGCTGAAAATGCTATGCTGAATTGTATATATAATCCTTACAAGGTGTTGGGGCAGAGATCTTAATTAGATAGAAAAATTGTGAAGAAGGAAGTTGAATAAATGAATATGGATGTTGTCTCTCTGCCTTTTCTCTGAGGAGGCAGGTCTGTCTCTCTCTGAGGAGGCAGGTCTCTATCTCTGACTCTCTCTGTTTCTGTCTTTCTCACTTCCTGCCCTCCCTTCCCTTTCTCTACTCCCTTTCCTGTGGTGATATCCTGTTTGTACAAATAGAGCATGTCTGAAGACCAGATTGTGGAGCTTGCCACTAACTAACCATAGAGGTCTGGAGGTCTGTGCAGACAAACAGGAAGTCAGATGGCTGGGCAGAGAAAGGAATATAGGTGGGAGGAATCAGAAACTCGTTCTCTCTTTTCCACTGGGAAGCTAGTGAGGTAAAAAAAAAAAAAGGTGGCTTTGGCTTGCTCCTTCTCTCTGATTTCTCAGCATTTCCCTCTATATCTGACACATAGACCTCGTGTTATACTTCCCTTCCCCCAGTAAAACTTCCCACATAAAAAATGAATATGGATGTCATTGAGGGCTGTAATAAGCATGAACATTCTTCAGGTGTCCAAGTGTGAAAGGTTTGGTATCCAGGATGGTGTTATTCAGTCTGTGGTGCCTTTAGGAGGTGGAGTCTAGAGGAGGGTCCTTAGTTCTATGGGGGTGTGCACTCAGGGAGAACTGTGGGACTCCAGCCTTTCCTCTTTGTTTCTTAGCTCATGAGGGAACCAATTGATCTTACCATGTGTTTGTACCATGATGTGCATAGGAAAGGCCCAAAGCAATAGGGCCATGTGACCTTGGACTGGAAACTTCAGAACCCTGAGGCATAATGACCCCTTTCCTTTAATTACCCCTGGTTATGTCATTGTCATCTGAAGCTGACACTGAGGCTAAAGAGATACACCTGGGAATAGGAATAACATAGAAGAATGATGCTTTTTCAGTTAAAGGGTTAGGAATATACTTTGTGAGTATCAGAGGGGATCACATTGAATGCCCAAGATATGTGATCTGGTAGACAGACCATAGGTGGACTTTTGAGGAGGGAGATAGGATGTTCAACTTGTTCAGTACTGCTGAAAGGTCAAGGGAAGTGAGGATAAGAACGGAGTCTTCCCTAGGAGAGAGGCCCTCTCTTATTTTCTTTTTATTGTATTTATTTTTCTCTCATACAATACATCGTGACCGTAGTCCCCCCCCCCCGCCTCTACTCCTCCCAGGCTCCCCTCATCTCCCCTCTCCCCCAGATCCACTCCTTCTCCATTTCCTTTCATAAAAGAGAAGGGAGAGGCCCTCTCTTATGATGTTAGAATAGTGTAGAAGAGAAATGTTTATGAAGAGGACCTTTTTGAGCTTTTTAGCATATACAGTTGGGCATCTATAAGGTATATTAATGATAGACATCTTTTCTTTGGTCTTAACCATCTATCATTATTTTAGTATTAAAGAATCAACCACTTTCTATAGCAGCAGTTCTCAACCTGTGGGTCAAGACCCCTTTAGGAGTTTCATATCAGATAACCTGCATATTAGATATTTACAATTCTTAGCAGTAGCAAATCTACATTATAAAGCAGCAATGAAACAATACATGAGGAACTGTATTATGGGGTTATAGCATTCGGAAGGTTGAGAACCACTGCTCTGTAGTAAAAGTCAGAGCTCTTAAATAAACAAAAACAAAGGACAACAGTAGTCTTACAGTATTTACACTGTAAAGCTCTGTGACTTAGGGTCTTGCTTATTTGCAGTGTAGCATTGGTGTGTTCAGTGTCTCTTCCAGACTTTCTGGGAGTTTGGATAGGCTTTATACAAGTATTTCAGCTCCTTTGGATATAGTATCATTGGTGTGTTCCATCTTTTAGTGCTATGAAATGAAAAGTCCTTTTTTGATGCATGGAAGGAGGAAATTATTGTCAAATCTATTTTGCCAAAATTGCAAGTTGATTATGTACAGTAATTTTACCTGACATGTTTAAATTGAATTCCATACTGCAGATCATAGAAGAGATCTTTACATTCATGCAGATGACAAAGCTAATAGATCAAGGAGCTAGAGCAAAAGGAGATTTTCAAGTAGAGTAGAAAATAAAACTTCACTAAGATTCATGTGTAAGAATGCTGAAGAACAGTTCTTGGTACTTGTTTAAAGAGCGGCCACACTTGGTTCTGAATTTTAGAACATTTGAACAATCTGGGCAGTTTTTTAGTGCTATAATACAGTACCTACTAGAAAGAGGAATTTTTGGGGGGGAGTGGTTCGCAGTAGGAGATTTCAGTCCAGGATCCATTGGCTCTGTTACTTTTTGGGCTCATGGTTTGACAGGCATCATGGCGGGAACAGGTGATGGGAGCAGAGCAATTCACCTCTTGGCAGGTAGGAGGCAGAGACAGACAGGATGCTTGAACCAGTTGCTCCCACCTCCAACCCTATTGCACCTGAGCCCACAGCCTACAGAACAGTGGCACACACACACACACACACACACACACACACACACACACACACAGAGAGAGAGAGAGAGAGAGAGAGAGAGAGAGAGAGAGAGAGAGAGAGAGAGGGGGGGGATATAATTTTCTTCCGTTAATCCTCTCTGCAAGCATCTTCATAGATACAGCCAGAAGTATGCTCTATCACTCTTTCAGTTGCTTCTCAACCCAATCAAGTTCACAAGATGAGTCATCACAGTCACCAAAGAAGAAAATAGGATTCAGTGTTTTGAAGCCAGAGTGACGCTGTTACTTGGGAGAAGCCTTTCTCACTATTGACAACTGAGAAATTTTCCACACAGTCCAATAGAACATTGAGTATTAACGTAAAAATGTCCTGATTTCTTTGAGATTTCTATCTCACCCCAGTCAGAACCACTATTATCAAGAATGGAAATTATAACAAATGCAGGTGAGCATATAGAGAAGGAAGAGCCCTTACTGTGGGTGGGAATGTAAACATGGGCAGTCGTTATGGGAGTCAGTGTGGTGATTCCTCAAAAAGCTAAAAATAGCCAGGTGGTGGTGGTGGTGCATGCCTTTAATCCCAGTATTTGGTAGGCAGGGGCAGGTAGATCTCTGTGAGTTGGAGGACAGCCTTGTCTACAAAGTGAGTTCCCGGACAGCCAGGGCTACACAGAGAAACCCAGTCTCATAAAACAAAATAAAACAAACAAAAAAACAAAACAAAAACAAAAAAAGTAAAAATAGACCTAGAATATGGTAGCCCAGTTTTGGTCTTTTAGGTTTTGGTATACACCCAAAGAATTCAACGTCCACATACCACAGAGATACTTGCACAGCCATATTTGTTGTTGCCTTATTCACAGTAGTCAGGAAACAGGACCAGCATAGTTGCCTGTCAGAAGCTGAATGAATCTCAAAGAAAATATGGTGTATATCCACAATGGAATTTTTATATAGACATTGAAGTTTTGTCCATGTAAAGTTAAATTTTCTAGAGACATTAAAAAAGAATGCAGTCATGACTTCTGCAGGAAGCTAGATGGAACCTGAAATTGTCATGTTAAGTGAAATAAGCCAAACTCAGAAAGGCAATCATGCTGTATTTTCTCTTATACATAGAGCCTAGATCTAAAATTATATATGCGTGAGTATCACTTTATGTCCATTTGTAGATCATAAAATTAGGAAAGGTTGGAAAGCAGAGGGAAGGGCTATGAAGGAAGGAAAACAGCACCATGTGTAGAACGGGCACAGGGCGAGAAGGTGACAGTTCTGGCATTTTGGTTAGAGTGCCTCCTAAGCCCTTTAGGTATTTAAGAAGCCTGGTGGAGTTTTGTGCCCGTGTGGATGCTTATCAGTACCAGGGGTGGGCAACAAGAGACAGCTTAGCTACTTTTATTGTGCTCTTTTAGATAAAAGGAAACAAAACTGTGTACAAGGAAGACCTGTTGTCACTCTTGGCTTCAGCACTGATGTCTACTGAAAACTGGAGAACAATAGAGTGAGCCTGTTTCCTCTAGGACTCCTGCCTATCCTGGAGTGACTGGCCCTGCTATCATCTTACCTGGGCAAACTTCAAATGGTGTTCTGACCTATCCCTTTCTCTGTTCCCAGTTGTCTCACTGCGTTGGCTTTAGCAAATTGGTGAGCATTTCATAGTTAACATTATGAACTGTTTCTGTCTGGGCTCATTCCTATCTCTGTGAAAGAATCTCCAATAAAGCTTGGTCATGTTCTTCAGCCTTTGAAGCAGCATCCATCTGCTGCCTCCCGTTTGTGTCTTTGGTATAACCCAGTGCCTTGTGGACCACTTTGAGATGCTATTAGACCATGGATTTGTTCATTGTCTGGCTGTTGGGAACTGTTGAAAGAATGACTGGGGATGTCTTGGCTAATATTAAAACAACCTACGAAAAGCCAGTGTTTAACAGTTTTAACTGTCCATCAAGATTGCCTAGGAGTAGTTGACATTCGTGTTTGGATGGAATGCATTTTTGAGACTTTGAAATATTCAAGTTAGTTATTAACTTGCAAGAAGCAAGGATGGAGTAGTGGGCCTTAGGATTGGGTGGAGGTTTCAACCCTCATTTAGAACCTAATAGGCTTGACCTTTAGTGATGAGAAAGGACTACTCTGGAGTATTATTTTTTTTAGCCCTGGTTACATATTAAAATTGTTTCAGATTCCAGGAAAAAGGAAACATCACTACCACCTTTACCAAAAATAGGGCCTAACTCCAGACTAAATAAATGTGACTTCTGTGTTGCTTTGCACTCCTTGGGGGCTTGCTGATTTCAACATGGTTGGGAATGGCTGCTCAAGAATGTTACAAACCAGCCACCACCATGCAGGGAGACCAAACCCAATCTATAGTTCTGCCTAAAAAGGGTTGCAAATCCCATCAAACTCAATCACTTGCACTGCCCGACAGCATCATGGGAAGCCTGTATCGTTGCTTCAGAGTGCTTAGAAACAGAGAAGCAACTTAGGAAAATAGGTGGGGAGAGCAAAGCTGGGGATCTTATGGGCAGTGGTATCTTGACTACTTTGTCCCTGCTCTGGCTTTCAAGCTTTGTTGAAACAAGCAGCATAAACAAAACTGTCAGGGCAACTCAGTAAAGTGATCAAACAAATTGACAAGCTCTTTAGAGCATACACTGAAAAACTCCATGTATTAATTATGTCATTTTCTCCAAAGGTTCTTCAAGATTCTACCTGGAAAGTCTTCACCCGTTTTTTTGTAATCACAGCATGTGTAGTTGAACTTGGACTATCTGGAACTGTTTGAGGAAAGGTTATCTATCCTACTACCAGTTTTCTAATATGCCAGAGTTTGTCCCAGTAGCGAATACCAGAACTTTAAAGTATTTCCATGATGTTTCACAGTCTGAGTTGCCGTACAGGTTTCTGGATAATTGAGCTGTTCATACTGGGTGCCCTGCTGGCACTGGAAGTTGGTGCCTTGCCTGATAGATGCTGCACTTGAGAGTACTGTGCAAGGATGCTCTGTCCTTTGTCTGGCTTTCCTCTGACTTATATGCTTTCAGTGTTGTCATTTCAAAACTGGTTTTCCCACAGTAGTCTTTATTCTTTTTTAAAAAATTTTGATTTTTTTGTCTCAGTCTGTCACAAAATTAAGAAGTAGGTAATCAAATTAGTTGGATTATGGTTCTAATAATGAATATGTTGCCACTAAGGACTTTAGACCTAGGAATGACTTCAGTGAATTGCAGTAAATGGACTTGATAATCTCATTTCTGTTCTGGAAAGGTGGGCTGGGTGGTGATTTCTAAGCTGAGGTCACGAACTGTATGCGAAGCTGTGATGCAGAGCATTAAGTGAAAAAAAAATTCCTGGAATTTTGAGTTTTCATAGACAGTATATCCACTTTGATCTCTCATTTACTTACTAAGTTTGCCTGTGATAATATAAGACACCTCCATAAAAGAGAGGGAGCCCAATAGGTTCATTGTGGGAGTGAGCTGTGGATGAGAAGGGGGATTTATTTAGTACCTTTTGTGTGCTAGGTAATACTGTAGAGGCTTTGTGTTGGTGGCACACCCCCTCCCCCCCGTAACACACCTACAAATAATGTAAATTTGAATGCAAAGCCATTAGTGACCATTGGAGCTAATAACAGAAGTTTGCTTCCTATGTAACTTGACAATAGCAAGATCTATATTTTGTATAACTTAGTTCTTGGGCCCTTTGTATAGTTATCATAGTGAGATTCTATTTAATACTTGATAAAACTCTATGATGAAAGGGTTTTCACCTCCCTAGTTTACAGATGAGGAAACTCAACCCTGAGCATTTAAGTAGTTTGGCAAGGACTGTTTAGCTAACCAGGACAGATCCGGGTTTGAGCTACATGCAGGAAGTAAGGCTTGAAACTCTCAGTTCTCACGGGTTGTGCACCCTCTGTTGTCCAGGGGGATGTTTGAGAGTCTTTGCTGGCTACTGGCTTCTGAGTGGTCATTATCAGCAATGACTTATTAAACCTTTCCATTTGTAAAACATAACTTCTTTGGATTATTTTCCTTTCCTGTCAAAATATCCATAAGAAGAATGTGGACATCGTGGGTTATAGTTGCTTAGAATTTACAGTTTGAAGTCCTAACTGCCAGTATCTCAGTGTGTAACCTTATTTGGAGAGAGTCGCTGCTGGTAGAATTCAGATGAGCTTTTGCTGGAATAGGGTACAACGATGATCTGATGGGAAAGTGTCTTTGTAAGAAACAGAAAGTTGAACATACAAAGCCCAGATGGCTTCCTGCCTGCCAGACAAGTGCTCTGAAGCCGCTGGTACCTTGTGTCAGCTTTCAAATAGATACTTGGAGAAAGCTCGAAAGCAGAATTCTAGCTGGAAGAGTCAGAAAGTCAGTTGTGTTATCCAGTGTTAACCAGGAATTGAGAGGCTAGCTAGTGGATTCTTCCTGTGGTTTTGCAAGGGAAGCATTACCCCTTTACACTGCCCCACAGCTCAGGCTGGGGAGCTGCACTCAGAGTTCAGATGCTCGCCTGGAGCAGCATGGCTCAGTTACCCAGAGCACTGCAGGGTCTATCCTTTCCCTTCCTGATTATGGTTTGTAGTCCCTGCTGCTATCCAGTCCATTGGATAGCATATCATTTACCTAGGACACAGCTGAAATCAGAGTGTGGCTTCTGCTGAGTGTGTTGCCGTGGTGTTTGTAATGTTAAAATCAAACTGTGATCAAGGACTCTGTGTGGAATTGGAATTCTGGGGGATAAAGCTTGGTTGAGAGGTCATGGTAACTTGGCATTAAGGCCACCTATCAGGGCCAGCCTTAGAGGGTCACTTGCAAGCAGTTGCGTGAGGACAGTGGCTTGATCTGGGAGTCAAGGAGAAGCTCAAGTGGGGAAAATATACTTGGGCTCTTGAGTGTGCAGGAGAAACCATAGAGCTGATGTCATGATTCTTGCAGTGTACTGTTTGTGGTTTGAATTCCTCCCAAATCCCAGCTGTCCTTCCTGTGTTTGGACTTAGAGATGCCTCTATTTATGAGTTTGTCCCCATGGAGGCTTATGTGGTTTGGAATTCTTGTGTCCAAATGAACTCAAACTGGAGGGAATTGATGTGTGGAACCTTGCCTGAATGACAGCACAAACGTCTCTCCAAAATCATGAAAGTCCGTTTCACACACTCAGTTTCTACAAGCTATACACCTGAACCACATCAACCACATCACATTGGACCATTTAGAGCTTTACCCATGGGCTTGATTTTGTTGTAATGCCACCAGTATACAAGGATCCCATTCTTATAGCACGCATGCACATGCACACCACACACACACACACACACACACACACACACAC